>NC_089816.1:25977341-26586091 GCF_029633855.1 Hoplias malabaricus
TATCCCACAAGTCCCAAAGTTTTGGAGGCGCTCTCAGCTCTTGCTTCCAACAAATCAGTTTAAGAACTGGCTAAATAATCCTCTAATGTTCTAACAGTGAGGAATATATAATATAATAATATCATAATATATCATTTAATTCCTGTTTATGAGCATTTTGTTTAACGTAAGTAAGAGCATGGTCATTTTCACAAAGTGTGCAAACATGGAGGCCACTTCCGCCTCATAGTATTACCCACCAATGGACACAAGAGGGCAACCTCAGCAAACTCTATTGCAAGGTTAAATAATCTGAACAGAGTAAGTTGCATCACACTCTACACTGCAGTGCTGCAGAACAACACATGGTAAAAGGCCTGCAAACATCCTGCTGAAATCCCTGCCTGTTATTAACCCAAAATTTGGACACTTCAAAGCAAGCGTCACCCAGCGTTCAGAACCACAGCGGCTTTCCCAAAGCATCTGTGGGCAACAGAGCTCTTTAAAGTGTGTGTGTGTGTGTGTGTGTGTGTGTGTGTGAGAGAGAGAGAGAGACATGCTAGGATGGTGTGTATGTGGGTGGGGGTGGTGTTGGTGTGACAGCAGGGCTTGTGGTCTCATCTTAAAGTCACCACAAGAAGCATACACTCAGAGCACAGTCCATTCAAAAAACCCCAAACCAGATACCTCACCCCATAAATGTAACTATGGCAGCAGGCTGCAGTAAATCTGTCAGGCAAAAGAAATAAATTCCACCAGCTTGGTTCTGATGTATCTGCCAAAGCAATGTAGAAGCTGCAGCTAATCTGTAAATCTGCCTAAGATGAGATGAGGAAGGGATATCTCAAGTAATACTTCAGCTGGCACTGCTACTGCCTGATGGTACAATGTGCAGTGTCTGTGCTACATAATATTTATAAAGCAGTGAACTGGTTAAGCCTAATATCATTTTTAACCACATATCCAGATAGCATTCATATCCATCATAATCATAGTCTAATACTGCAGTGCTATAATACAAAAAAATCTAATAATTTCATATTCATATTCATATATTCACACTGAAACTTTCACATTAATTTTTTTTTCATTTAACTAACTGAGAACGTGTGAAAAAGACACAGAAAGACAGAAAGAATTGTATTCATCCAATAAAAATAAAAGTTAGCATTTAACTTTAAGCCAGTTGGAGTCAAACATGCAGATGTTGGGTAACAGTCCATTCTAGTGAAAAAGGAGCCAAAAGCAGCATAAAGTGAAATAAAAGACATGGAAATAAAAAATTTAACCTCAACTATTGCAATCAAACCACACAGGAGGAAATCATAAACATCTCATTATACGTACTGGCCGTATACACATATTTTAAACTATAAAACTGTCATTTACCTCTACATTTTCAAAAAAAAAACCCTTCAACTAATATCCCATATAAAACATTTCTGACTTGGCAGGTTTGACACTGAACCATTTTAGAAACCAACAATTTAGAAAGATTGAAAATCTGTGGAAGTGTTTTCAACTGAAAGACAACAGAGGAAGTATTTATAACACTGATTTTCAGATGGCTGGGGAAGGTCAAGACTTTTGTTGTAAACGGTTTTCCTTCAAGATCAAAGATATAATCATGAGAAAATAAATAAATAAATAAATAAATAAATAAATAAAATCATGCAAACTGCTTCAGTCAGGTTCCTTGCCTTTCTTGGCTCAAGCTTCACCTTTTGCAACACATGCAACAAAAGCAGTATGATACGTCTCCTGTCGACTGCTCCTACATTCCACAGCTCACAAAGGAAAGTTTGTTCATAGCATAAAACATGCTCAGCAAGATCGTACAAACCTAATGCAAAATGAAAGAGAACCAGCCATTCAGAGAAAGAAAGCCATATGCACTTATGTAAGGCAATATTTTGAAGAGGAATAATGCAGAATGTAGATTTGCAGAGAACTCAGCGAAATGTCTCAATATCTCAAATACCAGGCTCCATCCAGTTTCATGGATGATGTATTTAACGTCTTTGTGATGATGCCTTGTCATTTGACTTTTTGATGCTACATTTGGATTACGTCTTGGGAAATTTCACAGGGGGTAGAGAAACTTACATAACACTAGGTAAGATTTGAGTTCCTAGGGCTCCCCCTAGTGTAGTTCATTATTTACAGCACTGTACTGAAATCAGTGGGGAGGGGGATTGACTAATGTTGTTTCCTACCCTCCTCCAAAAGTAACATTGGCAGAGGCTCTATTCTGCCCATTACAGCTCAGTGGAGCATTACAATGATTTTTAAACCGTAATTTTAAGATTAAAATATTACGTAGTGTTCCTTTAATGGAATCATGTACATTATCATAGCACTGGACTGTGGAGAATAAAACTGCATGATCTGAAATGATGGATCTCCATTCAGTACATTTGAGTAACTTCACAAATGTTCTTGCGAATGATAGCCATCAAAGCAATAAACTACATTATTAACTATTAAATAAAGTAGCATCATTTCAGAGACTCTTTAAAAACAATTAATAACAAAAAAAAAAACATGAAATATTTATGGCAATAACTGCAGTAGAGCAGCAGGCTCAGAGACAGAGGGCTCACGTTGGCGAAAGGTCATCGTCCAACCAGGAAGGCTGTCTCTGGAACTCCTTTGGTTCTGACCCCACCTTCTCTGCACGACCCGTCTGATTGGCTGACAAAGGCAAGGGGAGAAAATGCGTAGGGCTTGGGCTGCCAGGTTTGATTGATGTCCGACTGTGCTGCATCCGAATACTGCCCTGCGCCTCATCAGCTGTGTGGGAGGCTCCGCCCACTTTGTCAGTGGCTGGTGAAGGGAACTTCCTGCCTATGCCAGGGCTGCCATGGGGGCTGGGACTGAGGGGGCTGGTCACTATGATGCTGGTCGTCAAGGACATGCGGTGGAGTTCCCCAGAAAAGGAGTGGGCGGGGCTACTGCTGAGAGAATGATGAGATTATCACCATGGAAAAATAGTGAGCCACATCAGGTGGCTTGAGAGTCAAGAGGAGCTCAGCAGAGGAAAACAAACAAAGCTGGTCATGGTCATTATGACATTTGCAAAAAAAGAAAGTGCTCTGGTGAAGACTTTTTTTTTAACTTATTCTGTGAGTGGCATCACAAGTTCACACAAGTTCAGCCTCAGAAGGTGGATGTCCAAACATTAAGTCCTCACATTTTGTGACACTGGCTACACAAGTATATACCCATTTGAATGCAGGAAAGCATGGACCATGTTTTTGACCAAAAGTAGTGTACACTGCCAGAAAATAAGGTACTCTAAAGGTACACTATTGTTCATTGAAGGTACAAACAATGTAAATGTATCTTTAAAGGTAGAACAATGGTTTTAAAAGCCAGTAAAATATAAAACGTATAAATTCTTGAGATGAAATGGGGTGTGTGAAACCAACTTAATCAAAAGTGACAGCAAACGGTTGGCTACCAACACAGTGACAGAGTACATCAGTGTAAATATAAAGCAACACTGTCTTGTAAACAGAATACCTGTGCAAAGAGATGTAGATGACCTTACCTTACTTCTTATGTTCTTCTACAGTAAGGGGACACCAAGTTTGTTAATGTGTATAATACAAATGCACATGTTCTTATTCTGGGGAAAAGAGCATCTCACACAATTGTGTCAGTATTTATTAGAGTCAAACCTTGGGAAATGACAAAATTCTCACTCTCTCTCCCCTTGCTGTCGTGACACAACTCATGACCAATCAAATGTTTAAGTGTCTAATAAAACCCTACATTCACAGAACCATCAGAAGTGGATCTCATGGGACAACAATAAAGGGTATGGGCCTTTTCAAGCTCAATGGAAGAGGACAAAAAGCGGCCGCAGTGAGACTGCACCAGATAGCCCCTCCTTTAAACTCCACTGCCAAGAGAGAAACACAAGCAAGACAAGTCTCCTAACTCATGTTAAAACAGTGTCTGGCTGACACGGCCTTCTTCTGTCTGGAAGGGATGGACGCTGGGCTGCTGTTGTCACTGTGGGTTCTGGACATGCGAGAGATGGACACTCCTGAATGGAGTCTTTCATGTCTGCCCAAAAGAAGCCTCTTCTTCTCTGGACCTGGCACACAAAAGTCCCTCAGTGGCTGTCGACTGGCACCCAAATCTACACACCCACCCAAAGGCCCCAGTGCCATATGCCCGACAAGACTGGCACAGGCCAACAGTACCAGCCCTATGCCAGTTTCCACACCCACGAACACACAGACAGGCCAGACAGAGCAGAGGCTAATCACATTGACATAAAAGAACTGGCCAGCAGTTGGGAGATCTGGGATCTGATCTGTGTAAAACAATGACCCACGTACAGCACACTTAGACAACTGTGGGAACAAAGCTGACACAGCCATATTCTCTTCAAACGTAAGACCACATGAATGGCTTATTTAACTCAAAGGCCAATTTGCTCTATTTTTAATCTCATTTAAACATGAGGCAATGTCTGCAGTGAAGCAGTGGCCTTGGGTCTCTTTATTGAGGCTTCTGAGAGTTTATATCCCCTCTGTTATATTTTAAAAAATCACAACACACATTGCCCTTGGTTTAATCAGCAATAAAACAAATTCACTTAAGTGAAAACTTAAGACAATGGTAAAATACTTTGTCTGATATTCTGAAGCAAATTCATTTGTGATCGTTAATAATTTTTAAAAAGAATAATATTCATTTATATGATGTTCTCTGCTAGCACACCTATGGAGTTTCTAATATTAATCTAACATTAATCTGGTGCACATAATCATTCATTCATTCATTGTCTGTAACCGCTTATCCAGTTCAGGGTCGCGGTGGGTCCAGAGCCTACCTGGAATCATTGGGCACAAGCGGGAATACACCCTGGAGGGGGCGCCAGTCCTTAACAGGGCAACACACACTGGGGCACATATTCTTATTGTTTATTATTTTTCTTAGTGTACATTTGATGCTTGTGAAAATATTTTTTACTGAACCCTAACATTTTACTATGTATGTTTCCTTTTTATAAATTCGAACACCGAAAATAAATAAAAATCTCCCTCATTCAAAGTCATAACATGGTTTGTTGGTTCCTGTGTCACTTCCAATTTGAATAGTAATTCATCTCATGTGTAAAGCCTTCAGTTCCGCTTCTGAAGTCCTTGTAGGTGTACTGCCTGATCACCATCATTTTCCCAATAACATTGGTCACCTGGTTGTAACTAAACACAGATTCAAGCTCAAGGCTTTTGGTAAATGCTCATTAGTGAAAGCAAAATAGCTCAAAACAGGCTTGTCTGACTGAGCTGCTGGGAATCTGCTCTCCTATGGTATGTACTCCTAAACCACACTAACACATTTGATCCAGCCAGACACCATCTTTAAGAGGGTTTCACCGCTGGAGGCAGAATTGAAAAGTAAACTAATCTCTCAGGAGCTTAAGTAGTATGGTTTAACACGGTAAATCATCTGAGACATTGGTGAAATTTCACCAGACTCTATGAACCAGACCTAATTACGTAACACAAGATTTTAAAATCCTATGTTATATAATGCCAGGCTATTTTCTGAGTGATCGTGTTCCAGTGTAATGGAACATTCAGCCACACGATTTCCTTTAACAGTGTCCCTGAATGGGCAAAGTCAGCTCGGCCCAGCTCAGCTATGCTGAGGGTCAAACACAGGAAACCTGCTCATTTCCCCTCTTCCTCTGGGTGGGACATGTTTTGTGTGCATGCCCATATGTGTGTGTGTATGTGTATGTGTGTGTATACATTATACGTCCAAGGTTTTGTAGACACTCCTTATTAACTAGTGAATTCATGTGTACCCATCTTGATAACAGACATTCAGTTGTGCACGTACAGTTTGTAATTTAGGGTCCATAATCTATTATACAACACCATTCCCTGACGTAACTAATGTTCTCATGTATGAACACTGTCACATCCTCGCAGAAATGTCTCAATATGGAGTGTAAGAAGAGTTATTTGCCCAAGAACACAAAGTAGCCACATTAGCTTTGCTTATTCCAAAACAATCTGTGCATGTTGTCAGGAGCGTTAGGGATGTGGATAAGACTATACAGTAGAACCACAAAGCTTGGAAGGGGCTTCCACACAAATATCTACACAAACATTCTATAGGTTTCTATAACTGAAATAATGCTGAACTTCTCCTATGTTTAGAGTGATTGATTGCTGTGAAAAACCATATATTTGGCACAAACTCTGTCATTCTCTCCCTTTGAGCCAAAGCACTACAGTGCATTTCTCCTAGTACTCCCTTAACTCTTCACACTGTATTTGTCATCAGTTGATATTCCCCATGCTCCATTTTATGTTTATTCGATCAACTCCCTTTTTTTCAAAACCCACTGTGGACCACCCAGCACAAGCTGGCTTCATCTGGGCTTCTGCATCCAGGAAGTCCCTCTGGAAAGGTTCCTCCACATCCTTATAAATCAGCCACATACAACCTCACTGAGAAGACAACAAATGTTCAGCCTGGGGTTCTACCGCATGTCAAAGACTGAGGACTGGGCCAGAACATGAACTTGGGACAAACTACATCTAATCTCCCTGGAACACAAAGCTCCAAACACAAGAACAAACTGACAGAAGATGAAGGGGCTCCTGCTTTTCAAGGTATTGTAGTGTCCTCCTCAAAGGCCCAGAACAGGAAGAATACTTAAAGTCTTAGCAGGAGGCAAATTCAACAATCAGCATCACAGAGGAATAGCAAACTCTGTGAAAAGCATTCACGCTCTTTAAAAACATATTTGCAAAATCACAAGTCAATTGTTTAGAAGATTTAAACTGACAGCCTACAAGAAGGTCATGAGCATGACCGGAACATCAAGGTTATATACTACTGTACAGTACTGTGAGGAATCATTCATTCATTCATTCATTATCTGTAACCGCTTATCCAGTTCAGGGTCGCAGTGGGTCCAGAGCCTACCTGGAATCATTGGGCGCAAGGCGGGAATACACCCTGGAGGGGGCGCCAGTCCTTCACAGGGCAACACAGACACACACACACATTCACTCACACACTCACACCTACAGACACTTTTGAGTTGCCAATCCACCTACCAGTGTGTGTTTTTGGACTGTGGGAGGAAACCCGAGCACCAGGAGGAAACCCACGCGGACACAGGGAGAATGTGAGGAATCAATGTTTTCATTAATAAAAACTGTATGGAGTTTTGGGTAAATGGATATAATGATGTATAAATGTATGCCCATCCTAAGCAAGGGTCAAATAAATAACAGAAACCTTTTAAAATAAGGTAATTTTAAATATAGCTGGGAAACTGTAGTACTTAAAAATTAAATCCTATTGGTTGAATCCTGAGGACATTTTCCATTGTTAGCTTTCTTAGGTATTTGCAGTATGAAAGCATATCAGTTGCAAAATGAAAATGGCCCACCTTGATGAGTTAGTTGCCTGACATGAAAATGAATCCAGAATACATAATTAACATAACTTTAAAGCAGAATAAAAAGAGCACTGGCATGGATATTAATATGCAAATAAAGGAGGTGCTAAAAATGGATTTTCTCAATTATGATTTCCATTTTGAGAATAAAAGTAAAATTTAAGGACTTTTTAAGACATTTTTATTTAAATTTGAACATACATTGCCATGTTATGTATCGTATTTCTGTTTTCATTTGGACACTGCTATGCCTAAAGTGTGCATATGAGTGGGGACTTGGAATTCATATCTGTTTGCACACTCCATTTTCATTTGGAGAATAATATAATTTCATATTCACAATCAAGTTATTGCAAGGATCTGCAGTACTTTTTATATTTAAAATATTCAAAAATTTTATTCCTTTCCACTGTAAGATTCATTCATTCATTCATTATCTGTAACTGCTTATCCAAGTCAGGGTCACGGTGGGTCCAGAGCCTACCTGGAATCATTGGGCGCAAGGCGGGAATACATCCTGGAGGGGGCACCAGTCCTTCACAGGGCAACACACACATTCACTCACACCTACGGACACTTTGGAGTCGCCAATCCACCTACCAACATGTGTTTTTGGACTGTGGGAGGAAACCGGAGCACCCGGAGGAAACCCACGTGGACACGGGGAGAACACACCAACTCCTCACAGACAGTCACCCAGAGCGGGAATCGAACCCACAACCTCCAGGTTCCTGGAGCTGTGTGACTGCGACACTACCTGCTGCGCCACGGTGCCGTCCCACTCTAAGATTGTAAACTGTAATTTGTAGTTATAACAATTTGTAAATTATAACTGAATATAAAACTTGTGGATGGGAAATTGGTGCACCTTCGATCACTGATGGTGGTTTCAGGATGGGGCTTCTTAGCATCGGTCAGCGGTGTGGGTGAGGTAGACTTTGGGGCAGTGCTGCATTTGAGTATTTCTTCTTCAAACTCCATACTTCTGGGACTCTCACATAAGGAGGTTGTCACAGTGTTCAGGTTCTGATTGGGTGTGTATGACGCCATACATCTCCATCCTTCCTCTTCCTTGCTTTCATCTTCCATCCCAGTATACACTTGATGCTGGGTTTCTGGGCAGGGAGGGGAAAGGTGTTCTTGGGGATGGGGGTCTCTATCTTGTAGGGTTATGGGAAAAGGGTCTGTAGTGTCATCAATGGGAGAGTCAGTTTCTGAGTGGGAGAATGAGTGGTGGTTTTCAGAGTGGGAGTCTTTAGAGGCTGAATCTATACACTGAGGCTCTATGCTGGTTATGGCAGGGAACAGTTCTAGAGCAAGACACAGACTTTCACTACACCACAAGGGCATTGGAGAAGCCACAATACAACCATAAACGAGTCCAGGAAAGGCAATAAAACGTCATAAAACAAAATAAGTAACAAAGGGAAAGAAAAGGAGTGAGAAGGAGGAAAGCAAAAAAGACAAAAAGAATAGATAAATCAAATAAGTATGTAATTTTTTTTGCACAAGTTACTGAACACATTTGATCTACTTCTTTTCTTACTGAGAAAAGTTACTGTGAGCCAGTAACCTAATTATACATTAAAATACCAACTAAAGAATTTAAAGTACAACCACAATGCTCTTAAAAAGACCTCCAGAAAAACAAGGACACACTCATATGAAGCTAAACAGTAAACAGTAAATTGGGGATGTAACATCTTCTATAATATGTGTTCATACACTCTGTTTCAAGACCAGTTGGGGAGATTGGAGCTGACTGGCTTCCAAGCCATCAGTCAATTAACATTCACATCTGGTGTTCATCAACCACTCCCCTCATACCACTACTGTATTAAATCAACAAACCTCCTGAAAAAGGAAGAGAAAATACCCCCACACTTTTCCTTTCTTAAGTCCCCACCATGGTGCCAAACACTTAACATATTCCTGAGCTACTTTTCTCATCTAGTCCGGCTGTGAGGGAAAATTGGCTGCTTCCTGGTGTTGTCAGGACCTCTATGTTGAGTTTGGCATTGGTTAAGGCTGTTTGGAGAGTGGGAGGGGAGACAAGCCATCCCAAAACACTTATCCCAAATGCTCTTGCAGCTGACATGTGCCCTTAGTCTGTATTTCATCTGGATGATTTTGCCAGAAGTTAAGAATTGCAAGAATATGGCTGGAAAATAAACAACTAGGGGTTTAGTTTCTCAAGTAATACATGTTAACAGTCTGCTAATGACTAGCAGCAGTGGCTTACTCCCCTAACACCTATTAAATAAACTTTTTTAAACTATTTGGGTATGTGTTCAGTCCCTGAGTTCCCAGTTTTAAGGTGGCAGTATATTTCACAAAATGAATAAGCTAATAAGTTAAATTGAATTACCATCACAAATGCTGTCATAGGTGTCAATGGTTATGATAATTGTGCAGAAGAAAATCAGGTGACAGTGACAAATCATAATGAGGGAATAGTGGTAGAATACACAATTTGGTGATCAGAAATTCTGTTCAGCAAGTAGTGTCCTCTGCATCACACTATCTTTTCCTTTTGGCCAAAGAAACCAGTCTGCTATTTTTTCTGTCTGATGTATACTTCCAGCTTTATCAATCTAAAAAGGCATCATGGAACAGCAATATGTGACTTTCCTGAGTTTAAAAGTGCTTTGCATATAAACTGGTGTAATGTTCTACATATTAGATATAGAAAAAAGTTTGTAAGGTAATTCTTGAATAGTGTTAAAAATGACTTTCATTTTATTAAAGAAAAATAGCCTAAAAATGAAGTATTAATAGATTACATTCATAATATAAATAACATAGAAATCACCAAATTTAAATCATCTAAAACTAAACTCACACACACTTCTGGCTACAATGTTATACCCAAAAACAGAACAAATCAATGCACATGTTTTTGCAGCGCTTTTTCTATGATGGACCTCATAACGAATGCAGTGATGAATATATTTTTCTCACTTGCCATTTTTTAAGTCTTTATTTGTTTATTTATTTATTCATTTTAGATTATATTTAGTTAAATAAAATGAAAATGACATTTTTTAACTACACAAGAGTTACAAAAAATCACCAAAGTGCTGGAGAATGTATGAATTAGTGCTGGGCGATATGAGCGCAAATCAATGTCACGATTAATTGTACATTTTACCACGATTACAATTAATGAACGATTATTTATTTATTTATTTATTTTGACCCTCATATTTCACTGACGAGGCTTGTACTATAAAAATGCTCCAGTATTAAAGCTGGGATATTTTTTCTAATGTTGCTAGGAGCTTGTTCCTCTGAGTTTAGGTTGCTTCCATGTGGCAGATAGGGGCAGAATCACGTGACTACAGCTTGGTAGCTTGGTTTTAAAGGGACAGTACAAGAACACACTGTGGGGACATAACAGAATAAAAATAATCGATATAATCGACATAGACAAGATTATGTCGATTAGAAATGCTGTATGTTGATTTCAATAAACTTTCGATTAATTCCCTAGCCCTAGTTTGAATATACAATTACAATTTTACATTAAATAAAAAATGCTGTGAAACTTATTTGTACACTTTATACATTTATTACAATTAGAAAATATATTTTAAAATGAGATCAGAAGCCAACTTAAAAGTTTTGTTCATAAGTAAAAGTGTTTCATTATTATGTAAATTTGATTAAAATGGAAGGTTGTGTGTAAACAACTGTCATGGCCTTTTCTTCAAATTTAGGAGATTGTAAGAGTAATGAAACCAGGGCTTGAAAGAAACTCCAAGCATGTCTCTCTTGTACAGGACAGCAGAGAAATAAATATGATGAGGATTCTCACCTGAAAGGTCTTTCTCCTCCTACAGGTGAAGTGGCATTGCTGCAACTCCTGCGGTTCTCATCACGCTCAGTTCTCTGGCGGCGCAGTTGTGGGGGGACATAGCATGTCTGGTTACTCTTGTTGGGCAGATACTGGTTGAAGGGGACAGCGGTCCTAGGCTCACTGCAGGAGGTCCGGCGTGCCAGCATGTCGTCCCTCCGCATGTCTGGCAGCTTTCTGTGAGGGAAGTCACACTCCGAGTCACTGCCACGACCTGAAGGACAAGAACCAGCATTTCACCTTAGATATTAACAACGTTAATAATGAATAAGAAAACAGGTCTGTGGGAATTTGCCCAGTTTTGTAGAGTTTGTCCCCCTTTGCACTAACATCCTCGTTTCTTCTGGGGGGCTTTACACTGAATACTGAAACTTTTCTGTACAGACCTTATGGCATTCAGTTACAAGAGCAAAGGGAGGCAGTTCTTGATACTGGATGATTAGTTCTAGACCATAAATACCATTCTAGGCTTGATATCATTGGGTATTAGATCTCTCTGAACAAGCTGGGAAGGTGAAAGTTAACTCATGGTTCTACTAAGATATTTAAAAATGCTGCTAATACAACATTAAAATACTTAAAGGAGAACACTAACCAACAACTTACAATTCAACCCTTAAAGCTACACCTGGTGAAAACATGGCTACAACACAGCTGTGACAATGCTGAAAGTTCCATATAATGAAGCACCTTGGTCAACAGCCTCCTTTCTGAAGGTCTGCTCCTTCATTCTGCATCTCAACACATTCTTTAGCAAGATGCTCCCCACATGTGGCTTCTGCACTAAACGTTCTGTCTACCCATCTCTGTGGCTGAGGGGAAACATATAGTTTAGCCTTTTGCTACATTCCACATGATTCAACCTCCTCACTTTTATGATTAATGATGCCTGACCTTAAAAAAAAAAAAAAAAAAAAGATCTAAGGCAGTCAGCAAACAATTTTCAAGTGAAGCAGACATTTTGAACCCTTAGTCTGGGGTCATACGTGCCAGTGAGATTATACTATATCGGTTTGTTACATTTCACATAGTAGCACGCTCTGTTAAGGATGGAGTAAAGAAGAGAAGAGAAGAGAAGAGAAGAGAAGAGAAGAGAAGAGAAGAGATAAGAAGAGAAGAGTGGATCCTCTGGAGCTGTAGGGATCTGACCTCCTCATTCCCTCATAACACATGAAAAAAATCCAACAGCTTGTATCCAGTTTCTCTTGTTTGACGAGATGTAATTGGCTCCAGTTCATAATTACTGTTTGGGTAAGAGTCCCATAGCAGAGACGGTCTGTAGAAACAGGAGTTCTGGGGTCAGCGAGGGCCAGCTCTGTTTTGAGTAAATAATTCATCAGGGGGCCTTTATCACATAGCACCAAATCAGATTCAAACATCAGATGCAGATCTGGGTAAATTGTATTAATGATTGTAGATAACAGGTTTTTGCATAGCATAACATAGGCTTAAATATTGAAAACCATTATTTCAACTGTAACTGTAACTGCTGGGAGTTTTACTCTTCCACGTAATCACTGACCACCTGTCCTGATTTCTCTTACATCTTCATAACCTTTATGTTACCTTTACATTACCTATAACTCATCATCTCTTATGAGTTCTTTGTGCTGCTGTTTTGTTATTTGTTGTGCTCTCTGGTGTGGACCTCCGGTGTGTTCCTTTCACAAGTCTTCCTAATTTGCCAGTCTCTATTTGGCTTGCTGTTAGGAGGTTGGACTCGGATCCTGGATCTCTGTAAAGCTGTTTGACAGTGACACTACCTGTTGCATCACTGAGTCATCCTATGCACAAATTAAAGTAAGTATATTATTCATTCATTCATTGTCTGTAACCGCCAGTCCTTCATAGGGTGACACACACACTCACACCTACGGACACTTTTGAGTCACCAATCCACCTGCCAATGTGTGTTTCTGGACCGGGGGAGGAAACCGTAGCCCCCGGAGGAAACCCACGCTGACACTGGGAGAACATACGGGGAGAAACTCCACCCAGAGTGGGACTTGAACCCACAACCTCCAGGTCCCTGTAGCTGTGTGACTGCAACACGACCTTCTATGCCACCGTGCCGCCCAAATATAATATTAAAGCAAGTATAAAAAAAATAGGCATACCACTACCACTCACACTGACATTGATTTGCAGTGATTTTCACAGAGGTTTACACAGACTGGTAGGGAAACAGGCCTAATGTACAGTTAACCATTATCACATAGGTATTGAATGGTCCTTCATTATTCCAGAGAACGCAGGTCCAATTGTCCACAGCAAGGGGTTTCAGACTCTCTAAGCCATGGCTTGGCATTGGACATGGTGATCTTGAAATCAGATGCACTTGGTCACAATTAATTTCATGCATTTCTAAATTTAACACACGCTGTATGTGCACTAGTGAATGTCTACAATGGAAGAACTTTATTTTAATGAATTCACTAATAACTAAGAGTCTTTATGAATTGTAAAAATCAACACAATGTACTGAATTGCTTTGTTTAACTGACTACGGTGGTAGATTTATGAATTTTATTTTAAAAATCTTTTTTTTTTTTCCTCAAACATTCCATTCATGTTGCTATGTGCATTCTGTTGTCTCTGGAGATTCTAACTACCAACCATGGCAAGTTCAACAGCAATCAACAGTTTACTAAGCAAACTTATGAGAAGACTGGCTTTATAAAACTCTCCAATTCTCACAAAGTTATAATTATGTCTCACTTTCTGCTCTCAGACATGCACATAAATATCTCTAGCAGCTGTTTATGAGTCTGCTTCACTTACATTAAATATTTATAAAGCCAACATATGTTAAACGGAATCGCTACACTAGTTTGCTCTGGCAGACGATTCCGGCAATGTTTACTGTTCAAATGAAACAGAATTGCAGACACTCCCATTTGGGACGACTACAAAGAGAGTGGAAATTATGTACAAAGAGAATACAAATCATTCATTAGCAAATGAGAGACACGTGCAGCTGTGCAATATTTCTGTGCAAGAAAGGTTTTGATGTGTTTGAACTTCAGACGACAGCAAAAACACAAAAATACTCTGCAATAAACTCTTGTACAGCATGAAAGGATACATATAAACACACCATAACACAGACATTAACTCAAGTCAAAACACAGTAAAATGAAGCCCAAACCATGTCGCTAAGACACACTGTCCTTGACTATTACAGAACTGAATATGTATGAGCTTGTGTCATTTCTATAAAAAAAAATCAGGACCATTATAGAATATACAGAAGTTAAACAAATTGTGTTTATTTTACATTTAACAGAATACAGCCGCGATATTTTGTCATGGTCTTAGCTGTCAACAGTTGTAGTAGCTGCTGTGGCCTTAAGGATAGAGATGGAGCATTGAGACCAGAACGTCACTGATTCTATCCCCAGAAAAAAAATAACTGGCAGAAAAATTGGGGTGGTGTTTCTCCTCCCTCAATATCCACAGCTGAAGTTCCCTTAAGCAAGAAATCTAACTCCAAACTGTTCCCGTTTCTTGTGTAAAAGCTTCATAGAAAAGTAGAAGCTATTCTGCCAACAAAGAGGAGAACTAAAATCTTTAAGAAAAAAGTCTGGATGAACAGTTGCCAACAAAGATTTGGCCATATGCTGTACACAAACGTCCATGAGTTTCTTTCCCTTTATTCCCTTCCAAACATTTCTATGTCTTGTTACTACATCTGAGGCAATGGTAAATATGTGTCAATTTGATTTGTCATCGATTAGACACACATGGTGTATTTGATGGAATGCAGTGTATAGCAACACATTGTGGAGCAGTTTTCAAACATGAGAGAGTATGCATGTGAGTGAGTGAGTGAGTGAGTGAGTGAGTGAGTGAGTGAGTGGGTGAGTGAGTGAGTGAGTGAGTGAGTGAGTGAGTGATTGAGTGGGTGAGTGATTGAGTGATTGAGTGGGTGAGTGAGTTAGAAGCCAGTTCCATGGGGTGCTTTGCGTCTAATAAAATGAGATAAGGTCTATTCCAGACAGGATCATATTGAGTGGTGAATTTGTAAATACTCTGTCATTTTCTTAAAGTGGATAAATTTAACTGAATCGCTTTTTGTGGTTACATCTGTCTGTGTCCTGCAGACTTTAACTGACCCTGGAAGCCCAAGCATTCAGAGGAAAGTGATTTTGGCTCTGCATCCCTCTGTGGAAAACCAAAAGCAAAGTCTAAGGCATATGACTGTGAGGGGTATTAGAGTGACATCAGTTCAGTCAGCACACAGGACACTTTTACTACATGAGAATATTGTGTGTGAGTTTATGTGTGTGTGTGTGTGTGTGTGTGTGTGTGTGTGTATGTGGGGGGTATGAATTAAAATTTTGTAGCTGAGCTTTATTGGCTTTAAATGTTCTGACTCAGCAATTAAATTCCCAGCTTCACTCAGTTCCTGGGCACAATAAATGCACATTACCGAGGGTCTTTAAAACCATTAATAGGGTGAGCGTGTAAAACTGTGTACTTGTTTGGACTCTGCTGATTAAGAGCCTCTATCACTCGCACACTGAGTTACCCTTTATTAATTTACAAATATTAATAGGGCAATCAACCCACACAGACCTCCCTTATAATTCTTATCCACTCTCTCTCCTCGTTCATGCTGTCTCTCACACTGATTTTTATTCTTATGAAATAAGAAGCCTGTAACCCATGGCAACCAGCTTCAAATCAACACAAACATTTGGTCTAGAGCTCAGTGAAGAAACCACAGCACAGAAAACCAGACACCAGTGTGTGTCCATGCCTGGCCCTGCTGTAAAATATCACATGTGCAAAATATACATGAATCTATGCTGTTGATTTATACCAGAGCAGCATCAGGTTAACCCTTACGTCATTTGCTAGGGCTTTGTGTCTACATGTTAATAATAAGTACAAATCAAATTACACAATCCTAACAAGCTGAGAGGGTTTAGGAAAACACATACTTCACCTCCAGATCATGTGAAGCACCACTGCATCTTCTCAAATATCCCCTATTAGTTCATCAGCATCAACACTGGTATTAAAAACCTGATCATCACTAATTTATCTATAATCGATCTTGTTTGTAACAGTGCTATAAAGGTAACAGACCCATAAAGATGAGTGGCATTCCGTAGTCAAAGTGATGGCCATATATAGAACTACGAGGTTTTTTCTTAATATGGAAAATGAATGGCATTTTGATCGTAGACCATCACGGATGACCAGGTTCCTTCAGTTTGCCCTTTAGCCATGCCATATGCCAACTGGCCCAATAAATAAGCTGTAGCATGTCATCTAGGCAAGGCAGTATATGTGTGTGTGTGTGTGTGTGTGTGTGTTTTGCTGCTACTCACCATCGCTGGAGGCTCGTGCAAGCAGGCCGTCGGGTGAGGGGGTGTGGCGAGATCGAGAGCCGATGGAGTCCAGACTGTCGAAGGAATCGTCTCTCGCGTGCCTCGGCGGCGACAAAGACTCACTTCGTTCAGACTCCCAGCAGTCAATATATCCACTATCCCTGATACTGTGTTTAGGACTGTCCCAATCCTCCGCCTCCTGCAATACAAACACACACAATACATTCAGTTCACCATATATATATACATATAAATCATAATGTTATATAAAATCTGTATTTCCTAGCTTGGTTCAAAGAACTATAAGCTACAAGAAAATAATGAACTGTAAAATACAACATGCTGTAGTTATTGCCAGTGAGGATTATGACTAATCCTGAGAAGCTAATGACTACGTTTTAGACCTCAGAAGACCCCTGTAAGAAAATGTCAGGTCAAAACAGATACTTGATTTTGTATTAAATTTGAATCTTATGACTGTCAAATCTGGGCAAGCGCGATGCCTGTTATGATGATCCTGGGAGCCTATCAAGTGGTTTTAAAATCTCTCCACCCCTTTTCCATTTAATTTCCCTCTTTCCTATTTTCTTCTCAAATCTTTACAGCTTACTGCTTGTGAGTCTCTGGTTATCTTCACCCTCATGTTACATCATATCTTAGATAGTCTGAAATACAATAAATATATTGTTTCATTATATCATTTTATTTAAGGAGTAACACAGATGTTTATTTCAGTGAGATCTTACAGTAATGCCTAATAGACGATACAAAGGAGGATATGAAAACACTTTTGGCTGACCCTCCTGCTGGAGGTCTGTCTGCACAATGCCTTTCTTTAACTGGCCTCACTGCAAGGAACATTCCTCTCTCCTTTCTAGCCACAAGCTTTGCCTTTCTCACACACACACGACCAGGACCTGCTCCACACTACCCATTCAATTGTGTGAATAATCTAATAAGTGAAAAAGTAAACAAATCATTTTGCTGGTGTTTTGATCAGACATTGTCTAGCTCAGAGATCTGATTGGTCCAATCATGGAGCAAGATGAGTCAGCCGTATTTTTGCCTCCTGAACAGGCTTCTGCTGTGTCACCAAAACAAGACAGCCTTTCATTAGCCCTGCAGCAGAGGGGCAATCGACACAGGCTCAGAGAATGGAGAGACTGTTTGGAATGATGCACATTGATGGGAGAATCACTTCTCAGAGAGAGAGAGAGCGAGAGAGAGAGAGTGAGAGAGAGATTTGTGTGTGTGTGTGTGTGTGTGTGTGTGTGTGTGTGTGTGTGTGTGTGTGTGTGTGTGTGTTTGTGTGCTTTACTCATTTACAATATTTAAATTATTTCCAAATTATTTGGAATTAAGTATTTTTACATTGACTTACATTGAAAGTTAAGAATGTGTGTTTCTTCTCTTGTAAGTTACTATTTTGGAGCTAAATAATTTTCTTTAGGCAGCAATGATATATAAACCACCTCATTATTCCTACACTCATTATCTATATTCCCATCCCCATTTCCCATATAACTGCACTTTGTAGTTCTACAATTACAGACTGTTCTACAATTAGAGACATACCTGTTGCTCTACTAACCTGTTATTTAAAGGTCAGGACCCCATAGGACCACAAAGCAGGCATTATTTGGGTAATGGGCTCAGACCTGCAGTGACAATGATGTGATGGTGGTGTGTTAGTGTGTGCTGTGCTGTGCTGGTACAAGTGAATTGGACACAGCAGTAATGCTCGAGTCTCTAAACACCCCAGTTTCACTACTGCACAAAGAATAGCTGACCAGTGACAACTGTTGAAGGATTACAGCACTGAGGAATACTAACTGTGCAACAACAGATGGACTATTGTATCTGACTTTATGTCTATAAGGTGGACTAACACGTGCTTAAAAAAACAGCAGCATTGCTGTGTCTCATCCATCCTCATACCATTGCAACATCTCACCAACATATCAGTGTCACTGCAGTACTGAGAATGATTCATCCAAAACATACCTGCACTTCGGGGGTCCTGTGGGGGTCCTGACTGCTGAAGTATATGGTGAAATCGGGCTAACAAGTTACTAACAAGCAACAGATGCACTACAGTCTGCAGATGGTAAACTACAAAGTGCATTTCCATGGTAAGTGGTGCTGATAAAATGGTAAAAGGATGTAGAAATAAAAAGGTATTTTTTATGGCCATTATATTTTCCTGATTATAGATCTGTACTAACACTGTAAAATATGTCAGCATTTGTCACTGTGTATGTATGAGTGTGGGCACATAATCAGTCCATTTTATACCTAATAAAAACATTAAAACCCACGTGGTGAAACCCAGCAAAATGTTAGCTCTAAGTGTTGATGTGTACACAGTTAAAGTTCCCTCCAATGTTTTGGGACACCTAGCTTGCCACTTTCTTTAACAACCCACACATGTTATTACCTAGTTGTGATGTCAGCACTCTTGAGCACTCATTTTAAACAATCTTTGAGCCAAAAGCTTTCAGTATGTACTTCTACATACATTATGAGAACACAACTAGCCTAAACTTTGTATAATTCTGTGACTATAATCTATGAAAACATCACCAGCTCCCATGATTGCTCTGAAATCATAATATATCTGACAGGGTACCAAGCAGCTATTTTAATTTAAAATCAAGTCCGTTTTCCACATGAAAAGAAGAGTCTCATTTCACTGCGATAGAGCAATAATCGTGTGTTTACCTTTCGCATTTGTAACAGCAGCCCCTCAAACTCACGCAGGTCCAGAGTGGGCCCGTTATAGGTGGCACTGCTATTGGCTGCCCGGCCCAGCCAATAGATTGTGATCAAAACCTGTAAAGGACAGGGAAAAGACTTGTAAGCAATGGTATTCATTTACCCATTTATCAATATGACTCACATTCACCAGTACATCCATTTTTTCTTTGTTTGATATTCATTCACCAATTTATCAGTCTTATATATTTACATGTTTTATAACTAGTATTAACTTTGTTTCCTTTTAATATAAACTTTGCCTATGTAAATGTGAACAGATGGTTTAATTCATAGAGGTAACGATTCCATTTGAGGATGCAGTAGATGAAGCATTCAAAAGGAAGAAGCTGAAGTACCCGGACTTGGTGGCTCGAACGCAGGTGGCAGGCATATGTAAGACCGGTGGAGATAGGTGTTAGGGGATTTGTAGCTAAAACTGCCACACCCCTGCTTGTGCAGTTCAGAATCAAGGGCCAGAAACTAAGCACAGCTGTGAAGGAGTTATCAGAAACAGCTGAAAGGTCTAGTCTGCCATTGTGTATAAGGAGAGGCAAGGCAAGGCAAGGCAAATTGCATGGGGAAATGCACTGTAGAGATGCTATCGTGATTGTTATAAAGTTCACAAAGAACTGGTGGCACTGAGCATGCCTTAACGGTGCCAGTGGGGCTAGGCACAGCCTTAGTCAACAGTTGTTGATGGTAAAGTGTAAGGTTGGACTGTAAAGCTGACTTGGAGGAGGGTGGGTCTGGGACGCCAGACTTCAATGTTGAACCTTCTGGAGGTGTTGTTGGCTTAATTCAGCGAAACACCAATGAGAAGAGGTGCCTACCTGATGACCCCTGTGAAGAGCTAGTGATACAGTGGGTGGTTTTGTGTACTCATGGGCTGGGCTCAATGAGTAAACGTAGTTATTAAGGATAGCTTGTTGCTGATCAGATGATAAACGGCCACAGGAACCTTAGTGTTGTGGTGTAGGATTCAACGGAACGTGACTGCAGGTAGGAAGAGAGTGTGTTGGGCCCTACGTGAATCTGGATTGGCACAGTATATTTTACATCTTATCCTATGTATGATTATAAAAAGTTTACTGGCACATCAATCACACAGTGTGTACTTTTTAAATCTGCCTCGAGAAATGCCTATAACCTGAGTTTTGTGTTCTGTTTTTACAATTTTGCTATGATTAAATGACCATACTTATCAGCGTAAAAAAAGAATAAAACATAGGGAGCAGTGATTTTGAGAGAGAACCAAGTATAACTTTGGACTTAACATTGGAGATGTTGAACATAAACGACTTTGGGGGATTAGGGGTTTTGTATTGGAATTATGTTCATGTTTTATTGCCAAATACGTACTATTACATTTATCATCGTGGCTAGGGATAATGTGGTTGAGTTAGAATTGTTAGAGAGGTTGTAACCCACTGTCCCCCTGGAAAGTACACTGTGGACAAGGAATATTAGTGTGGGAAGTGAGCATTCATTAAGTTACTGTTTCAGTATCAGAAAAACAATGTACCACAATAAACACATCTGCCACATGACCCTCCCTCTGCAATCTCACCTCCAAAACATTTAAATGAACAAGTCAGACCTAAACATTCCCTCAAGGTCTAGGCCATGTATGGAGATAAAGAGTATACCTTTTATTTAGTTGGTGTGTTCATGCTTGAGGTGAACAGCCACATTCAAGTTTTCACAGATTGCAAATTAAATCAGCCCAGCACTTTAGGCCTTAGCACATCTAAACTGCACTGTGTTTTTAAACTGGAAAAGATCTCACGTTTAAGCAAGTTACTGGCTTTGGGACATTTACCAAAAAAGCATATAAACATAATGAAATAAGTGAAAAGCATGAAGTGCGTTTATTAAACCACTGAAAAGATCAGAAGCCTCAAAATCAGATGTGACTGCTTACTGACATTGTCACAGACAAGGCAAACAAACAGCAAGCTGTGTTTGTTATCATTTCATTGTCACATCTTCATCAGTCATGATGACTTGCTCTTCAATAAAAGAGGGGACGTTTAAATGTGGAACTCTCACAGAGTCTTATGCAAATTTTTAGACAACCCTGGTTAAATTATATGTCATTTAAAATAAGTAATTCTATATTTTTGTGGAATAGATAACAAAAAGATAAATAAGTATGTTGTACAATTTCAACATAACAGCTGTTACTGGAAAAACCTGACAGTGTTACAATCACACATACAGTAGGTGTACTGTGTGTAAGGTGGCCTTCTGTTCAAACAAGACAAAGCCTCCATTATAGCAGCACCATAAATAACTAAGACAAAGGCCAGGGGTCTGCTGTCTACTACAGGGCAGTTTTTGAGGAAATGTTTCTAGTTGTTTTCTAGTAAAAACTTCTGCAAACATATGTTTGAACACTTATTATTTTAAGGTTATTAAAATAATTCTTCTGTATTTTTGGACAAATCTCTATGTATTGTGTTTGTGGAAAATTATTCATTAACACAGAAAAGATTTTTGATTAATTTCCCTGTCCTTAGAAAATATCTAAATACCCACTCACAAGAAAATACATAATGGAAATCAACAGGCAAATTCCAGTCCTTCTGCACTTGTCAACCTCATCTCTATCTGCTGCCACTTTTGCTAAATGTTAAATGCAGGGTATATTTCAGGCTTTTTCATTCTAATCTATCTCACACCTCTGTAACATGTGATCAATAATATATTTTTTAATAATAATTTTGTTGCAGGACATTAAAAAACCAAAACGTTTCAAGTAGAATTAAAGGATGTCCAGTTAAAGTAATGTTCCAGCTTTTTTATCCTGGGAAATATTTAATACTGCTACTACTACTGTTAGTCTATAAACAAATTCCAAACACTTCCTTCAGATGATACCAGTGTTAACAGTGAGATGGAATTCCACACTCTCTTTACACCATTACTGCTTTTCTGTTGTTTGTTTGAAAGAGATGTCGTTTTTTTGTGAAACTACAGATGTTTCCCTAAGTACTATACATGTTTTCAACATGATACATTGTTTCTGTCATTAAAAAACAAGGCCCTAATATAGGTCCTAAATTGTTAAATGTATTGCTTACCATCTCTCACTTGATAAAGATTGAGAGAAGTAGATTTCCAACACCAAACAAAGTCTGTTTACCCTTATAACTTCATGCATAGCTGTAGACAATTCTTGGTAAAATGACAGCTACCAGACTGTCCCTACCTTAAATATAGAAATAATACATGTCTCTTGATTCCTGGAGCTGTTTTTTCAGGGCTTGTCCCTTAGGCCTTTCTCTATCGGATCACAACACTCGTCACTCCACTTTTAAACAGTGATCTCTTTCTCTAAACAGACTTAGCCTACCTAAGATTGAAAGGAGTTTACACAGGGACTCATGTAATGCACTGCCAATATTCACGTGTCAACACAGGAAATTTCACATACCGAACTATTTAGGCCTCATACGTTTCCAAAACACGAAACTCAATAAGCAGCATGAGATTGAGCCATGTAAAACAGAGATACATATCTATTCCGTGAAGGCAAGAATCATGTTGACAAAGCAAATGAGAATGCATAGGACTGTGAATGTGTGTGTGTGCGTATGTGTGAGTGAGTGAGTGAGAGTGCAGAATGAAAACATCTCCAGTTTGTCCAGTTCATACCAATAATGTGTGGACATGTGTGGAAAATGATACAAAACAATATCAAAACAATACAATATAATTCAGTGCAATATCATACACTGTGAAGAAAATTGATGTACAGATATTGCCCTTGAAGCATTATCCATTGTATAATGTATATTCATGAATACAACAGCCAGTTTTACAGCCAGTTTGTTAATTCAGTTTTACTAATTCAGGAGAAATAAACTCATTCAGATTTTTATATCTTTAATTCAGGTCATTCTAACAAACCACATTCTTCTATTAAGATGCTTTCTGTCAAATTCTCTGTTCAACTGCCTTTGTGAATTCATTAAATATCATATACAGGATGCTTTACAGAGGGTAAATTATATTCTTATATAGATATTTAGGATTGTTCTGAATGTACAGATTCCACTATTCATATTATGTAGAAGGAACTTGTAAACCATTGTGTTTAATTTCTCAAATGTAAGGGCGCTTTATGCAGAAGGGCATTGCTGGACTGGACACAGAATAACGGATACAAACACTCAGCATGTAAATGAGGACAGTATGACTACTCAACTCAGAGGAAACAAATATATGCCAGCAATCAGCCAGCAATCAGAATCACACACACTCAAACACACTCTGTAATGTCAGACAGATCAGTTTAAGCACAGGGAGGTCTTGCAAAAACACAAGGACAAGCTAAAGCCACAGTGCAGTATGTGAATTATTGATAAAGACAGGATCAAGGTATAAAATAACTCCCTCACTGTTCACAGATTATAAATATTGAGGAAACAATAAGGAAAAAGTGAAACATATATATCTGACTTACATTTTTCAGCTTCCTGCTGCTGTCTGAGCCTCTGTGAATGAGAAAGAGCGTGAGTGACAGAGTGAGGTAACGGGTGAGGTAACAATAGACAACAGACACAGAGTTTTTTAAGGAATACACACACACACACATATATATATATATATATATATATATATATATATATATATATATGTGTGTGTGTGTGTGTGTGTGTGTGTGTAATAAATTTATATTTCTTTAATATACGATATTAAAAGAGAATGAAAATAAATTATTTGTAATATGTGAGGACGTATATACAGCATTTCTTTCACAAACAGGACATACTGTCCTGTAATTATATGATAACACACGCACTCACTAAACAAAAGCAGACACATCAAAGAGTCCACATGGTCCAGGCTACAAAGCCAGGTGCATTCACACTAGGAAACCAGAGCAAACTAGATCTTCAAGCTGATAGCGTAATGAAAACACAGGCACTACCACTCAGAATGTTTAAAAAACCCATAGATGTTCTACTATTTTTTTTCAAGGAGGAATATCTGCCCAATCTAGTGGACATATTCAATTACACTGCTGTGGAACAGGGATAATGGAGGGAATTGTTCCTCCATACCACTTTTAGACTCCAAACATGGGAAGTGCAGTCCGCAATTTTATTTATAGTATAAACGTGAATGATGCAGAGTTCATACCACTGCAGTGAGCAGGGATGCCCAGTAAACTGAACACAAACCATGGCCCATACTATAGGTTTCAATCATTCATGACCATTTTTTTTAATATATCTGTAGACAGTTGACTATAGTTTTCAGGTCATCCACCAATGCATACACATCTACAAGCACTTTGTGGTTAGAAGTGTCATTATAAAAACAGGTTTCAAAGCGTATTAGATCACCTTTCCTGACAGCATCCTTTCTTTTCTCTCTCTCTCTCTCTCTCTCTCACCTGTCATAAAATGCTCTGTTTCCATCAGCTCACTGAATGGCTGCATACTTTAGATATGTGCTCACTTCATGGATCACACCAGGCTTCAGCTCTCTCCACACATCACTGGAAAGTGTGATGCTGATGGAGAGATATGACAAGGCCAGATTAAAGTCAGAAGAAAACAAGTGCAGGTCAGCACAGGTATATCCGAAAGAAGGAAAATAGTCAAGAACACTTTCCACAAAGTATGTATTAATAATAATAATAATTATTATTATTATTATTATTATTATTACTATTAATATATGAGGAATCACCAAACTTTTGCAGTTAAATTGGCATTACCAATTGACCTTTACCAATGATCTTTTTTTATCCTCAACTCTACAGCTGTATCATATTTCACCAGATTGTAACCACTTATAAACTAATGATAGCATCAACTATGTGAATTTATTGCGACTGCAATATAAAATGTGATTCGTCTTTCAGCCATACCTAGCAGTTACACTGATGTGGCACACATGCCATCATTCCACTATAGTCATCAGGTCAGGGTTAATTTTGTGCTAAATTTGGTGTATTATTTGTCCAACAGGGGTTCTGTTGTTAATAGTTAAGATGTGTTCTAGTGGCTTTGGCAGCAGATAGCAAACTAAAACACACACACACACACACACAGCTAAGCATGAAGATGCAAATGCCCAATCAAAAAATCGCTTGAAACTCAATCGTTCCTCCTTGTCCTTGCAGACTGAACAGACCAGTCTGGTAACCATGGTGACTCTCTCTTTCATTTCTTACTGTAGTATCCCAGGACACACCCTCCTCATGACTGACGGCCTGTCTCTGATAGGGCACAATACATCGTCACTATGACACCAGGCATTGGCCAAACCCATTTAGGCTTACTGAGGACATGTTTTATTTTGATGGTCATTGGGATAGAGGGAAAGGAGAGAGAGAGAGAGAGAGAGAGAGAGAGAGAGAGAGAGAGAGAGAGAGAAATGCTGAGAAGAAAACTGAGAAAAAGAAAGTTTTATCTTACCCACACACACACACACACACACACACACACACACACACACAGGATACAGAGAATAAGCATCCTTCGACAGCATGTGAAAATAAACACACACACATATTCCTCTCCAAGCCTGGATATTTAAAGACATGCAGTACCACAAGTTTAAGTACACCTGATGGAATTCTATAATATTATGGATACGTGGAATGCGCTATAACCAATACACACCTCAGTTATTTGGCTGCTTTCAGCAGTACTGTGAATATTTCTGACTCTGTAAATTTCTCTAGAATGCCTTTCACATCAAAACCACCTGATTGACACTGATTACATCTTAAAGACTAATGTTTACAGATATTTTGAAATATCAGTGAATTTCCTTCGAATTTAAACCTAGAATCCAACCTTAAATGTCCCTTAAAATATCTAAAAGCTTCCACGGCAAAGTGACTGTGGAGAACATTTAACTGGCAAATTACAGTTTTAAAAGCCAGGGCATGTGCACGCACACACACACACACACACACACACACACACACACACACACACACACACCAGACTGTTACATGACCCAGATGGCATAAATGTAGTTGAAATCAATTAAGCAAAATATAATAAAAATGCATCATAATCTTTATACATGTCCCTTTATACCAGTATTCCCATATACTGGATGTCCTTGGCAGTAAAAAACACAATTGTGTCTGTCTATCGTTTATGCTTCAAAATAAAAGCGCAATGCTCTGGGTGTGACAAGGCCTCTATAACTGTCAAAAAGCCTTAACTGTGAAAAAGTAATAGAGAAAAGAGAATGGAAAGCTGCTGGTGTTTTCCTAACAATGCCCCGGTCTCCCCGTAGCCCACACCTCAACATCACTGAATTTGTTTTGGATGACTTGGATTATAAAAGACCAAATTATAACAAATTATAAGACTGAACTGAAATTATCACTGCAGATTCCTTTGAAAAAAATGTTTGGAATGTTTTATCTTTGTAATCATCCGTTTAATCAATCAGTCAATCAATCAATAAATCATAAAATGAATCAATAATAAAAGGGAGGTTTCTTTTTTTTTGTACAGCGCTGTATACAGAGTTTAACAATAAAGAATAGTGTTACATATAAGACACACTCAATAACAGCATGGTGCAGTGTAATCACAGTGTGACATTCCTAACACTCAAAACGAGACCCATAATGTCAGACTCAACCACACACACACACACATACACACACACACACACAGACTAATGGACATGTATTTAATGTGTAAAGTAAAGGGGTCTTACTTGTTGTTGCGTGTGTCCTGCAGGTCTCCAGTGTCAAACAGCTGAGATCCCTTCAGTCCCAACTCTTCACAACCTCTCAGGAACAGAGCCAGGTTATCCTGCACACAGCCACAAACCCATGAGTTCAGCTCCCAAACCGATCGTCACACACATGGAGACAAACTCTCTCACAGTTTTTCAGTGTCTGTGTCTCTCACTCGCAGAACAGCAGAGGAAGCAAAGTGACGCCAGTGGATTGTGGCCAGTCACAAACTGCTCAGGCTCAACAAACCTCTCTCTCTCTCTCTCTCTCTCTCTCTCTCTCTCTCTTTCTCTCTCTCTGCCACCCTCTCAGTCTCTCAGCTCGCCGTTGCTCTCTCACATTCCCCTCCCTTTCTTTATTTTGCTTTGCCACTCACTCTCATCTCTTCTTTTCTCCCTGCCACCCCCTCTCTCTCTCTTTCAACCACTCTGCCTCTCCTTCTCAATGTCTCTTTGCTATTCTCACTCAAAGTTTCTTTCAATACTTTCTCTCTCTCTCTCTCTCTCTCTCTCTCTCTCTCTCTCTCTCTCTCTCTCTCTCTCTCTCTCTCTCGTTATTGTATCAATTACAGCATTTCCAAAGCACAGAAACAGCAATTTCCATTCTTTTCTGTGTGCAGTTGAATGAAAAAATGGTTAACAGCAATAACAACAAAAATAATAATAACTGTCCTCTTCTTGTTTGTTTAGATGCTATGGGCATGTACCACTTTCAACTCGATACTTGTATTTCTTTCAGCTTCTCATTGTTGGAAATGCTATATGCTCTAATACTTAACCTGTTTCTCAGGTGCAGTAAATACTCTCTCTCTCTCTCTCTCTCTCTCTCTCTCAATGAGCAGGTGTCTTTTGTTCCGGTCTGCAATCTGAGCTCCTCTCTCCTCCGCTCTTTTCCTGCACTCCTCTCTGGTTCCCAGCACTTCTGAAAAGGCCCCCCAACTCCTCTGTCTCTCTCCCTGCCTCTCTCTAAAACCTAGAACAGTGGCATAGTTTCCTTTCCCTCAAGAGTGTGGCCACACTTTTGTTTTGGAATGATGGAGCGACAGGATGGGGGAGATTAAGGACTGAAAAAAAGATGAGAAAAACCAAGTACTAAGCAAGAGGTGGACAGAGAAACAGAGAATGTGATGTGACACAGAGAGAAGAGATAAAGATGTCTAAAAAGAGTGCGAGAGAGAGAGAGAGAGAGAGAGAGAGAGAGAGAGAGAGAGAGAGAGAGAGAGAGAGATGGGGGTGGAATTAGGTCTCAGTACAAAGTCTTCATGGCTAAATGCAAGCAAATGCTTGTCACAATGTTTAAAATATAGAGTAAAGCCTTCCCACTATAGTGCAGCAAAACAGAGGCTATCATCTATTGATAAATTAATCCCATTGATATCAGAAGAAACACTGAGCAGTTGTCTTCTAATTAGTGGGATATACAGCCATTACATACAGCCACTATATCACACACAGTATATCGTCAATACATCACCTCACATTCTCATAAAGGGCCTGATACCTGATGTTAAAATAGCAATCAGTCATTTGTCGCTTTGGTTCTTTGTCGCATTTTTCATGGTTCATGTCAACTCTGAAATCCTATATGAGAAAATCTTTATCAAAAACATTACACAAACAAAAGAAAGAAAAGAAAACAAAAGAAAAGGAGCACATTACTGAAAAAGGAAACCAAAATGAATCCAGATTCAGCCAGCAAGCCCTTCACCTTTTCCCTCTTTCAACACCAGCACAACACACTGCCAAACAACACACACCAAACACACCATGAGCTGACAGCAGCAAAAGAACACCATCAGCATGCAGGAAAAATGCAGGGGAGAGAGACAACATGAATGTTGGGGGTGAGAGAGAGAGAGAGAGAGAGAGAGAGAGCAAAGTACAGAGAAAGAAAGACAAATGTTTGTGCTCTGATCAACGTTTTAAAACTTTAAGTATGAGCATAGAAAACAACAGTGTTTGTACAGCATGATCCAGTATAAAAACACCTTCTTAGAACATGAGTAAAGATAGAAGGCCAACGAAAGCAAATCCCTCCCAACGGCATTAGAACACTCCTCCAAAAGAGCCATTTACAAACATATTCAGTTTATTCCAGCTGAGATAAAGACATAATCTTCCAGTTGAAATAGTAAAGTATGGAGACATATAAATAGTTTCCACTCATTTGCTACTAACCAAACATAATAGGTTATTGTACTAAATACTTCTGCATGCTTTTTTGCTGATAAACATCCCCTACATACAGCAGGCTTTTTTCTTTTTTTTTTTTTTTTATTGCAAGCCACCGCACTGACTTGGCTCACTACACTGACTTGCTCACTCACTTACACACTCACTCACTCATGTTTAGCAGGCAGAAGATTCTCCACAAGGGGGAGTGAAATAAAAAATGCAACCACAAGTAAAATGACTATGCATATGTTTTTGTACTGCTTATCAAAACTGCAACCTGTTTCTTTTGCGATTGGACAGGTCACATTTTGGACTCCTAATTTAACACTTTAGGAGAATTGAAGTGAGGGAATGAGGTCAATCGTATTAGATTTGCAATAAATTACAATAGAAAAGAAACACTAAAAACAAATGCAGAATCGTGCAATATTTTTTGTCAGATTCTCCTTTTTTGTCAATAAATAAAAATATATATGTATATTCAATAGTTATATATTCAATATATATATATATACATATTGAAATTCCTGTTTATTTATTACAAATGTAGCTTTGTGTAGAATTAGTTTAACTTCCTTATTACGTTTTACTTACCTATATGACACAGTCATGAACTTTGTTAACCCAAAACACCACCCCACAGCAGCAGCCGACACAGAAAAAAAAACCTGGATGACCTGTACAAGAGTGTCCCGTGTTTCTAATGAACTCCGGGTCTAACAGTGGAGATTTCATGAAAGGCCAAGTCTGCCATTAGCGGAAAACAGGAAAAGGAAGTAGGGGGTGGAGGGGTGGGAGTGGTCCTGTTTGATGAGGATGAATGAGATAACAGTAGCCTTCTCTGTTTATGCATTTCTCACTTTGTTAATTGCCCTTCTCACCTACCAGCACGGAGTCCAGTTTACTACAGTTACACGCCATTTTAGCGCTGGGAGGAGTGTGAGCTCTGAAAAAGCTCTCTGCCAAGAGGCTGGACAATGCTAGCGTTGAAAGCAGACTCATGCACATGTCTGAAGGGTTGTTTCATTCCTTGAAAACCCCACCTTGTTGATAAGCTGCTGGGGGCCAGTGCAGCAGGAGTCATAAACCTAGAGCTGCATTGAAGAGGTGATTTCTCAGCAGGCTTACAGTAATACCTTATTATAAGTGTAGCACAGTGAAAAATCAGATTACACAGCTTTCTCTTACCTCAAATGTGTCACATTAACTAACAAAAGCACTACTTAGGATCCATTAGTCACCATCAGAAGGCTTTTTATTTTGAATCTATTTTCATCCTTTAAAAATTAAAAATGTGTAGAATCAAGAGTATTTGTAGAGTAGAATACCAGCTACATCTGCAGGCTTAGGCCATATTTTACAAGGTCAAACAAAGGGCTATGAATGCAGTGACCAAAGATGGCCATAAATGCCAGTATTTTCTCCTTTAAAAACTATAACAACCATTGTATTATCTTAGTTTAGCGTAGCTTTAGTTCATTGTGTCCCTTTACTTTGTAGCAAGCAAAAAACATTGCTAGTCTCAGTAGTTAGCTAGTAAATTTCCAGTTCCACCTTAAATAGTGAAGCAATTAAATTCTAGCACCTGTGGCTACTGCAACATTTAAGGTGGAAATGGAAGTTTCAATCAAAAATCCGCTGAATAAGCTGTTGAATTCATCTTCATTTCACAGAGAGTTAGGAGTGGGTGAATATATAGGACTGCCAATCGCTAAGACATATCATTTTACCCTAAATTTAACTAAATTAAAGTCCAGCCCCACTTCCATCTCTGATATCACTGCAGTCTGGCAGCATATCCAGTGAAGAGCTGTTCTTTTTTTGTGTTCTAATGACACATTGGGCTCTTGAGGGGCTGTTCAATTTTATAGGGGATCATTTTAACCACTACAACTCAGGTTCCAGGGGCAAGATAACACTTTAAAAAAAGTAGTAGGGGTAAAATGAAGAAATGGTCTCCACCTTTTGTTTTTTTGTTAGCTGGCAAACTTCAGCTTGTTTTCCTTCTAATTTCTGTGGTTTGGGAAATCTATTCTTTCCACTGTAAAGATGATTTGATGGTAATTATGCTTACTTGAGTAAAATAAGTCATTCTCAAAAGAATTAGAACAGCTTGTCTCCAGAATTACCCCCAAAAGCAGTGTTCAAATGTTTGTCCCACCTTTAGGCTACATGGTCAGAAGGATCAGAAAATCTCAGAGTAAAAAATGGCACCCTTTTGAATGCAAATATACACCAAAATACAAGGATTTCATTTTCAATTTTGAGTGTCTGAGTAGTCATCCGTGTGCATAATTCTACGTAATTAGTACATAACAGTCAGTTAGTTAGCCTTAGGATAACCTATAAGGCAACACCCAATAAACAATCACTTTTTGACCTGAACATATTTCTGATCAACATTTGGGGCAAAGGGAATATTGTGTAAACCTGTGTCATTCCTGCCAAACTATGTCTTTAAATTCTGAAAAAAAAGTCAAGTAAATGGGTGTGGAGTTAACAAGACCATGGGGAAGTAACCATGGGTGTAATCACAGCAGATCCTGCCGTATTGACACACCACAAAGAGGAACAAGGGGCAGTCTCAGAAGTGAGGCTCTAATGAGATAATGCAGTGTTATTGGAGCCAAGGGACCAAGGTGGGGGGCAGTAAGGAATGCTTGTGTAATTATCCATACTGCTGAAGGCCTGAGGTGGGCGGCAGTGCTGATTAGTGGACAGCGAAGATAAGATGACTGGAGCAAGAGCAAGGAGGAAACTGCCCAGCCAAACCAAACTTCCTTGAAATGCTTTAACTGTGGCTTGGTACTTCAACATACAGCCTGTGATTTTCACTGTGCTTTCCCTCTTTTTCACCCTCTCTCTCTCTATCTCTATCAACCTCTTTGTCTAACTCTGTCTTTTTCTTTTTAGTGTTCAACACATAATCTTTATAGTGGACACAACCTCAAACTCATTCTCGTCTGGAAATGAAAGGGGCTTTATATCATTAGCCGATACTGTCTTATAGCCTTAACCTATTAACTTTAATCTAATATTTGAAATGTTTTAAAACTGCTGGTCTTGTATTTGCCACTTGTTTAGGCATTGACTTTGAACATGGTTTTAGAGCTTTTACAAAACATGTCACTTATGCTAATCACCACTCTTATGCTGTTTTGAAGCTATGATGCTAATGAATGGTTCCAACTTGTGTTAGCTCATTAATGTTAAGTGAGTGAAATGTGTGAGTGAGTGAGTAATTAAGTGAGCTCCATGAGCTGCTTCACATTTACAATAGAATAAAAATGAAATAAAATAATATTATAAAAATACACAAAAATTCAAGATGATGTAACCCTACTTGTATTTTTCTGCAAAAATGTTTATGCACACGTACATGCGGACTACTGTTCCATCCTTTCTTAGCCATTGTCTGTTTTCCTGTCCTTCACCCTCTTGTCAACTGTTCAAATGCACTTTGCCCCCCTTCTGCAGTGAGGGAGGAGAAATGAAAACCACCCTTCACCCCCCAGATGCTTTTAAAGCACACTTGTGTTCATTCACTCGAAGAAGGAGCAAGCTGAAGTGAGGGGACCCCAACGCCCCCCACCACACACACACACACACACACACACACACACACCCCACACACACACACGCACTCCAACACCCCCAGGGACAAACACAGCATTGATGTGCAAGTTCTTACGACGAAAGGACTGGAGCAGAAGAAAGAAAAAGTCCCTGAAATAAAACACAAGGTGGATTTACTCTGTACGAGTTCAAGAATCAAGTCTAAGAAATACAGCTACAATAAGATCAGATTTATACACAGGGTGTAAAGATTGAGACAAAATTATATATAGCTTCTATGAGAATGCTAATATGGCTAACAGAGGAATAACAGAGAATAATATTCTATTTATTTTTATTATGAAATGCAGTGGGATCATTTACCCAGTAATGCATAGGGTTATGATTTTTAACGCTTTGAGACTCTCTCCAGCACGAGGAAAGTAGCTTTATATGAGATAAATATATTCATCTTACACTTCTGTTTACATTAGTGCTGCACTACGAATCCAGGTCCACAAAATGCCAACAACAGTAAAAAATAAATACAAATCATGCGAGTGAAGTCCAAGACAGTTGTTGCATTCCTATGGAGCGTTTCCCTATACCAGCTGCATTGGCACAATTTAGCATCTATGCTCATAATGAGTGCACCTTAAAGTTATAAGATTTGATACACACTTTAGGACAAGTATAATGTGTTTCAGTTATATCAAGAGAAAGAATGTGTTTAAGAACTGTTTCACATAGTGCTGGGCAATGAATTGTGGCCCTACCTGCCACATGGAAGCAACCTAAATGCCGAGGTGTCTGTGGACATGCTGTGTTTTAATGATTAAGATGACACTGAACAAAAAGAAAAAAGTATTGTCGCAGTCACACAGCTCCAGGGACCTGGAGGTTGTGGGTTCGATTCCCGCTCCGGGTGACTGTCTGTGGGGAGTTGGTGTGTTCTCCCCGTGTCCGCGTGGGTTTCCTCCGGGTGCTCCAGTTTCCTCCCACAGCCCAAAAACACACGTTGGTTGGTGGATTGATGACTCAAAAGTGTCCGTAGGTGTGAGTGAATGTGTGTGTGTGTCTGTGTTGCCCTGTGAAGGACTGGCGCCCCCTCCAGGGTGTATTCCTGCCTTGCGCCCAATGATTCCAGGTAGGCTCTGGACCCACCGCGACTCTGAATTGGATAAGCGGTTACAGATAATGAATGAATGAATGAATGAATGAATGAATGAATGTTTCAGTGACCAAAGCACAATCACACACCAAATATATACAGTGCTCAAAAAAACAAGAGAGGAAGAAGCTCCCAACAACATTAGAAAAAATATCCCAGCTTTAATATTGAAGCATTTTTACAGTACGAGCCTCGTGAACTAAGAGGGTCAAAAATCTAAAAACAAAATAATCGTTCATTAATCATAATTGTGGTAAAATGTACAATTAAAGGTGATATTGATTTGCACTCATATCGCCCAGCACTAGTTTCACAGTACATTGGTAAATGCTGTGAGGAGGTCTGGATAAGAATAACTGTAGAAGAGGAATCTGGGGAACCACACATTAAAATTCCTCCCCTGTTCAGAAATTAACCCCGTACTCATCGATTTTTTGTGTTCCACTGTCATTTCAACAAAGGAGTAATAAAAGTGATTTGTCATCCTCAAAGCCTGTTTCATAAGGAAAAATAAAGCCTTGGAGCGGGCAGAAAAAATTCAGTCTTCAAAGCCAAATAAGCATCCAGCAGGGGACTACACACACACACACTTTTATGCACACATTCCAGACAGGCATGCACTTGTGTAGCTATCTTTAGAAGTATTTTTTTTTCATGGAAATATATTCTACAAATAAATATTTTTATGCTTGGAGATAAACCCTTAGCAACTTAAAAGTACATAAGTACATTGTCAAAATATAAAATTGTTATATTAATTCTTTTAATTTTAAAGTATGGTTTAAATATATCAAATATTTCATGTTTTTCTGGAGAAGCTACAACTTATCAAATTATAAATGATTTAGTTTTTAAGGGTAAAAATCATAACAATGTCCCCTCTTTGCTCTTTAGCTTCTACACTTCTGAAAATGCTGTGACTGGGTGCTGGAACATTGCTGAAAGGATTTGATGGCATTTAGCCAACAAATTAGCAAGTTCATATACTAATGATGCATGATTAGACTGAATGCTGATTGAAGGGTGCTTCATCATTCTTCTAGAAAAAAAAACAGTTCCACTCAGTGAAATGTAAAAGGGTTTTTCCCTTCTAGCCCACACTTTAGCTTCTAAAGTTTAAACAGGAATTAGAAATATCTCAAATATTTTAATGTTATTACAGTTTAAACCCAATGTAAGCATGAGTTAAATAGCTACTCTAAATCTTCACCCATAGCCAATAACTTAAACAAAGAAAAATGAAAAATGGGAAGGAGGAAGAAGGAAAGTAAAACTGTGAAAGAGTGATAGATCCTTAGAGATGAAACAGCAAGGTACAAGGATGGAGAGATTTAGGAGAACAGGTCTTAGCCTCATTCATGTCTTTTACTCCTCTCCTCTCCTTTGAAGTGTGTGTGTGTGTGTGTGAGAGAGAGAGAGAGAGAGAGAGAGAGAGAGAGAGAGAGATCCAATGGTGGACAGAGGCAGTTTTCAATTAACCTTTAGTTTCACATGGACTTTGTACCAAGACCTGGCATAAAGTTAACTTAGTGTCCAGTACAAGTGATTCAGATGAAGCTCCTCCAGGTAATGTCTAGAAAACTTAGAGAAGACAAAAACTGACAATAATCCACAGCAATAATTCAGAGCACAAAAGAAGAGGAATACTGACCAGGCCGGCTACTGGAGTGAGCAACCTGTTGATCTTCTTCACAAGACCAGGTTTAATGGAATTGAGCAACCTGAGGAACAAAAGATAGAGAGGTAAAAATCAAAATTCATATATAATTATGTGCACTAGACACTTTTCCACTTCATTCATTCATTATCTGTAACCCTTATCCAGTTCAGGGTCACGGTGGGTCCAGAGCCTACCTGGAATCATTGGGCGCAAGGCGGGAATACACCCTGAAGGGGGTGCCAGTCCTTCACAGGGCAACACACACACACACACTTTTGAGTCTCCCAACGTGTGTTTTTGGACTGTGGGAAGAATCCAGAGCACCCGGAGGAAACCCACGCAGACACAGGGAGAACACACCAACTCCTCACAGACAGTCACCCGGAGGAAACCCACGCAGACACAGGGAGAACACACCACACTCCTCACAGATAGTCACCCGGAGGAAAACCATGCAGACACAGGGAGAACACACCACACTCCTCACAAACAGTCACCTGGAGGAAACCCACGCGGACACAGAGAGAACACACCAACTCCTCACAGACAGTCACCCGGAGCGGGAATCGAACCCACAACCTCCAGGCCCCTGGAGCTGTGTGACTGCGACACTACCTGCTGCGCCACTATGCCGCCCACTTTTCCACTTCTAATTTAACTAAATTAGATACAATTTGTGTTTAAAACTCAAAAGGTTTATCTGAGTAAAGAAAAAAAAGAAAACAAGCCCTGAACACTGTTGCACAAAATGAGGCACAACTGGAATGTGCAGTTTTGATTTAAAAAAAAAGATCAGGTTTCAATAATTCATATGTTCTTCATATGTTCATAGTATTTATTTGCATCACACTAAGTATGTTAGAACAAATCACAATTGTGTTTACTCCCATGTTTATTATTCAGTAGAATGACTAAAAGCTGTAATCTGTGTTATCAGACTGTATGGTCAAGACTAAATTTTGCATCCACAGCTAACTCTGCTTGCAGTAATAAAAGACAGATTTTCTCTTATGTACTGTACTGTTCCCTAGCGTGTATTGGAGGAGACAGTTTGTTGTATTTCATGTGTAGTTGCTTTCGGACATCTGCTCTTTAAAACTCCTTTGAGACCACATTATTCAAACTGTGAAAGAAAGAGGAATTTTACTCTCCACTTAACTGCAAGACCAGACACTCCATCCAAGCCAGTGACCAAGGACAACACAGCATCAAATGCACACGCCGCTTAGTGACTCCGCAAATCTCTGTCCAACTTCTGTGAGGATTTGTGATGTGCTTTAAATCTGCCAACGCCCACAAGAACTCTCAACCTGTTTCTTGAGTTGCATATTTGCCTTACAGTCTTATTGAACAAATCCATCTACCATTTTGTCATGCAATATATTACCAAAGGTTTCAATCTGTGTAGCACAGTGGAAGATCTGTGTCCACAATGAGTGTACCTTAATGTAGCTGAATGAATGAATTACAAGGGGATTCCAGAAACATCTGGGCATATAGTGACATATCTGTACAGGAACATTTTGCACAAGAGCAATGTTAGCCTACTTACAAAGAAAACTTTCTTAGTTCCCTAGAGCTTAAATGGATCTATCCTCTATTTCTGCGTCTTCAAAGCAGTCCCCCTTTGCCTTAATGCAGCTTTGCACATTTTCTCAAGCTGAAACATGAGGCGTAACCTGGAATACTTCTGAGGGAAGGAGATACACCTAAGGAAACACATATGCTGAGACCTGGTTGACAGCTAAAAATAATTTCAGGGGGTGTCAAAAATATCATTCTTTTGGGAAACTCACACTCAAGCATCAATATATAATGAATGGCCAAAGAAATACATTTTGATTGAGTTGGAAACAAGGCCTTCAGAAAGCACATGTTGAGAATGACTTGAAGAAAAGGTGCCCAAATTAGCATATAACTGTTAGCATATAAAGATTTTTCTTTCCATCTCATCAAGTCAGATCTGAGCTTTCCTAGTTGGAGTTCCTTTAGAAAAAAGAAAGAATAAATGGCAGTGGACTGGCAACAAAATGTGTGGTGCAGAGTGTATGTTTAATGTATTTTAACCGACAGAGGACAGTATATATTTGTGTTTTAACTCAGGGTCCCTGAAGTAGTGAGACATAAAGCTTCATCAGTTTACATATAAAACAATAAAAGAAAAATACACACCACTGAAAGAACAATAAATGCGATGGAAGGAGCTTGGCAGGAAGGGACTGCATACAAATACTCTGGCCAATATAAATAAGTGTGTATGTGTGTGTGTGTGTGTGTGTGTGTGTGAATGAAAAACACAGATGACTGAGACCACATTGAAAATGAGGGCAATTTTCATTTAAATCCAGACATAAACAACAAAAAGACGTGTTTTGATATATCCAAATCATCAAAATCAAAAGTAATCAAGACTCTGTCACAAATATTTATATTTCTGGGTAAATTATCTAAATAAATCTTTGACAGTGACCTCTTTGACATCTTTAGACTTAAAGGTTGCTATGTCTCCTGCAGTGCTTTGTAAAATTTTAGAACTGACTTCTTAAATCAGAATTCAGTAAATAATTGATATGAGTAATGTTTTAGTTGATTAACATTCATGAACTGTGTGTTTTGTCAACATTGTTTTTTATTAATTTCAACATTTCAAGGTTAATAAAAAAAGAGAAAACAAACAAACAAAAAATAAGCACTGTTATTACATAAAATTAGTGTGGGTTCCTTCACATGTTTCTACTCTTTTAATGACGCACAAAAATTATACTGGAGGGCTAGCATTGCCCCCTTGTGGTAATTCTGAATTATTGTGGAGAAACCTACCTGTATATTTCACAAATTCAACAGTAAGATTTAAAAAAGCCCTGAAACTCTATATAAATGTGTGTGTGTGTGTGTGTGTGTGTGTGTGTGTGTGTGTGTGTGACAAGTGAATCATGATGGAGGATGCACCTGCAGAAGGCTTATAAATGACCTGTCGCAAATGGGCACAGCAAAGGTTACATAAGTGCACACACACACACACAGTCAAAACACACACATTCACTTACTTACACACAATCATAGTGACATACACACATAAACATTCCTGCACAAACCACAATTATTTAGTGCAGGAAACACCAGTCTCACTTGCTGAAAAGCTCACTCAGAACCCAAACATTGTGTGTGTGTGTGTGTGTTCAGGCTTTTGAAGCCAAGGAAAAATGTGTTGTTACACAGTGAGCAGACCATGTTGCGCAATCAGCATATATACGAGGATCAGAAATGGAACTGTGTGTGAATATCAGGGACCTGTGGACTTTATAATATCTGAAGTGAGATATTTTTACCGCCTCTTACTGGGCGCAAGGCAGGAATACACCCTGGAGGGGGCGCCAGTCCTTCACAGGGCAACACAGACACACACATTCACTCACACCTACGGACACTTTTGAGTCTCCAATCCACCTACCAACGTGTTTTTTTTTGGACTGTGTGAGGTAACCAGAGCACCCGGAGGAAACCCACACGGACACAGGGAGAACACACCAACTCTTCACAGGCAGTCACTCAGAGCGGGAATCGAACCCACAACCTCCAGACCCCTGGAGCTGTGTGACTGCGACACTACCTGCTGTGCCACCGTGCCGCCCCTGATTCTGACATGACACCAACGTGGCACTGCTTTCCAAAAGCCTAATGTCTATTTCTCACAGAACATTTACAGCCTCGTCCTCACAAAACCTTCCATGAAGTGATAAGCATCTCTTTGTGTGTTGGTCTTTCTTTGCCCAAATAACGATGACGACACAGTAATTACCCAGCGTTTCCTCTGTAGGCGTGTAATGAGTTGTTGTTAGCTATGCTTTGAAGATTTCATTTATAACTCCCTGTGAAAAACTCAAACACTGGTATTACCAAGTCCAAGTTCACCAAGTTAATGAAGTGGTTTTAACAGAGATTTAAACAACCAGCTGCATTTCTATAACAGGGACCAAAAATGGTGTTCACTTTATGTGTTAAAAAGCTCTTAATTCCAGGTTTCCTCACAGACAGTTATTGAAAGTATAATTTCTATTTATCTAGTTATTCGGAGCAGTTAAAAAGGCCAGCAATGCATTCAAGTGTGTAAACTTATTGATATACCCCTATAGTTTTAAATTATGGTCTACTGTATTGCTTATATTTTTTAATGGTCCGGGTCATATTGGGGCTTATACTTCAAAAAACCTCCAAAACATAAACCTAAAGGTATTTTTTCTTATTTTAGATGTATTAATGCAGACAGACCCCTGTGTGAACTTGTGTATGTGAACACAGTGAATTCAGTATTAATGTCGTAAACCCATCTGTTTTAGCTGCAGGGTCTTCCTCCATCTCTCTGACACATACTCACTCAAACCATAGAATCAAACACACACACACACACACACACACATACATACATTCCCACTCTCCTGATGACAAGCCATTCATAAATCTGACAGATTTACCTCTTACCCAGTAAAGACAGGACAGAACTAATAAAAAACGAGCAAGCAGTTAACAAATACAAGATGTTCGCTCTCTCTCTCTCTCTCTCTCTCTTTCACACACACACACACACACACACACACACACACACACACACACACACTACATTATGAATATGGACAACATCCCGTAACTCTGATCCAAAACTAGTTATGTGTTTATGTGTCTAATTAATACCGTTAACTTCATAAGAAACATTGGGCAAGCAGGTGTCTGCAAATACTTGGCACCATAGTGTATCAATGTTAATGACAAAAGAATGTGAACTGAAGTGTACTCACTCGCAGAGTAGGATGCCATTGTCCAGACTCCCTCTGAAGTCCTTGTCCACAAAACTCCTACCAGTTACTGCCTACAACACACACACACACACACACACAAGCATGAGCTAATCACATCATCAGCTGTTTTTTGTATCCATTTCTGTTCGTTCCGATTTTAAACATTTAAAAACAATTGTAATGACTAATTGAGTTTTCACATGATGTCAATAAAACATATTGGGAGCGGAGCAAGCAAAATACCTCTGTTTTTGAAACGGATATTGATCTGATCTGATAACATTGAGTATTAGCAGGTACAAATACCAATAAGGCTTTGATATTTGTTTACAACTTAAAAGAAACATATTTTTTACATTTACACATTTTTAAATTTACTTGTTTTTGTCTGTTTTTCTGCAGTCAGGAAAAGACTCACTGTGTGTGTGGTTTTGGAGCTAATAATTTGTGAGAAATTTTGGCAAACATCTGGGGAACATCTTGCAGTTGTTACACAAAGTCATGTTTAGGAAATAAAGCTAAACAAAACACACAACACAGGCAACATTTTCACTTTAATTCTTTATTTTTTTATTATGGAAAATTCTGATTATAGGCCACTTTACAGCAGACTTTAAAAATTCTTTTGTTTTAAATACTTTTTTTTTTTAATAAAAGGAGAGCACACTGTAAAGCATGGTAAATTAACATTAGTTTACCCTCCACTACATTCTTACTAATATCTGTGAAATAACACTTTCTCAAACATCTACATCCCACCACATCCCACGCACTTCTAAAATGCAAAAATATTTACAGGATCCATTTTTCCCTCTGGTATCCACTCCTGCTTTTCCCACTGATATCTGCCTTATACTGAGACCAGTAACTGTGGACCACCGCAGTGTGTCAGTTTATCATGACATCAGATACAACATTTTGATCTGACAATAATAACACAAATAGTATTGGCTCATGTTTGCCCTCACATCCTAAGATGTGAATGGTAATGTGTGTGTATCTGTTTGTGTGATTTAGAGTACCCCTCGCAGAGTTGCATGGTTGCACTCCAATAATATTTAGACGCTGGAATCACAGCAGAAGCATCTGAAGCTAAGAAACCCCAACGAGAAAGAAACAGGATATGACCCTGGCCTGACGCTGCACAAATCAAACATTATTCCCCTCACTCATTTCACACACAGCTACTCCAGAGACCTGAAGGGGGGATGAGTGGGTGTCACCATCCTTCTCTGTCACCATAAAGCTAACAAGCTCAGTGTAAGCTGCCTTCATCCTGGATAAATCTCCCTCTTAGTGCTAGCATGTGGGTTAATGGCCGTAATGGCTGGTGACATGAGGGATTTCCCCAAGAGGGAAAGCCTCCTCCTGCTACTGGGAAGCTTATATTAGATTAAACAATGCCATTACTATGACATAATTAAATGGGCCTTTTACACGCAAGTTACACAAAAAGCCATAGTCTTACATTTAAATAAATAAATAAATAAATAAATAAATAAATAAATAAATAAAGTAATGGCGGCACGGTGCTGCAGCAGGTAGTGTCGCAGTCACACAGCTCCATGGGCTTGGAGGTTGTGGGTTCGATTCCCACTCCAGGTGACTGTCTGTGAGGAGTTGGTGTGTTCTCCCCGTGTTTGCGTGGGTTTCCTTTGGGTGACTGTCTGTGAGGAGTTGGTGTGTGCTCCCTGTGTCCGCGTGGGTTTCCTCTGGGTGCTCCGGTTTCCTCCCACAGTCCAAAAACACACATTGGTAGGTGGATTGGCGACTCAAAAGTGTCCGTAGGTGTGAATGTGTGTGTGAGTGTCTGTGTTGCCCTGTGAAGGACTGGCGCCCCCTCCAGAGTGTATTCCCGCCTTGCGCCCAATGATTCCGGGTAGGCTCTGGACCCACCGTGACCCTGAACTGGATAAGCACTTACAGATAATGAATGAATGAATTAATAAAGTTTTTTATTTTATAATGTACCGCGACCCTGAAATGGAGAAGCGGAGAAGAAAATGATGATGATGATGATGATTTTATAATGTTTTTTTTTTCTGATTTATCCCTAAAAGTCAACAAATCAAATAAAATCTAGAAACCTATTCCAATGAATAAGGGACCAAAAGAAATTAACTGGCTTAAATAATTCACGTAATACTTTGCCATTTTTGCTTCTGTTTCAGAAGTGTATTTTCTATATTCTTGTAAAATAAAGAAATTAATGCATACAAAAAAAGTAAACAGTTTTTTCATTTTAACTTATAGTCAATGCAGCAAAACTACTACAGAGGATAATCTATATTAATACAAATATTTTACATTTCGTTTAAAATATAATCTAGAAACCGACTTCTAGAAATTACAGAGATATAGAATTACAAATTATACACACACAAATTGCACATACATGTAGAAAAAACCTGCTGTCCATCTGCTAATTTCTCTAAAGATTCTCTGGAGGGTGCAAAGAGTGGGGAAATGATTTAGAAAGCGTGAAGTTGTGTGTGGAGTGATGAGAGAAGTCCATTACACGCTGGAAACATTATCTGGCTGCTACTGGAACAATGAGCACAGACTGGACAGCCAGACACACAGCAGTGTGTATTTACGCAGCTGTGGAGAGGGAACATCAAGTGGCACCCAGCACTCGCACTCACACATACACATGTGCATGTGCACGCACACACATACACACAACCAGACACTTGTTTCTGAGTGTTTTAGCTGAGCTTCATCGCCTGGAAATCACTCTAAAGGAAACAATGAGAAACTATGCACATCGTGCTCAATTCCTCAAGAAAACCCCACTTAGAAGCCACCACTTAGAGCTAGGAGTGAAACACTAGACGGCAAAGTGTTTGTGGACCCCTTGTGTCCAGCATTATTAAGTAGGTTATCCACATTTTGCTAGTCGACAATAAGCACTGAGTCAGTTGACCTCAGGCTCATGCATAAGCTGAGCTGAATGATCATGTTAGCAATAGGTGAATAATGATTCAGCATCAGTAGCTGACCTCATTGTACACATGTCTATGCGGTGGCGCAACACGTAGTTCCAACGTCCTGGTGATTGTCTGTGAAGATTTTAGTCTGTTCTCCCTGTGTCTGCATGGGTTTCCTCCAGTTTCCTCCCATGGTCCAAAAAAACCCTGTTGGTAGGTGGTTTGGCTACTCAAAAACGTGTCCCTACAAACAGTGAATGAATGAATAAATGAATTAATGAATGAATGGATGACTACAAACATCTGCTACTACAAAAGTTGCTTAAACTTAAATTTAAATTACAATGAATGAAAATGAATATATTTTAAGGTGTTCACAATAAAATTATCCTGTGGAATTCTGATTTATATCTATTCTATATTTACACAATTTCAGGCATATTTGCAGAAATCATTTTTCACCTAACTACTGTTTTAAGAATATGACTGTGTGTATAATGAGTATTCCAGTTCAGTGGTGTGAGGTAGTACAGTAGTGTGTTTGTGGGGTGGGTGACATCATTGTGAGTAGAAATCTCTAGAAGTTCTCAGGTGTAACCTGCTCACACGACCAACTGCAGAAATGGCGAGTCATACTCTCACTCTCTCTCTCTCTCTCTCTCTCTCTCTCTCTCTCTCTGTCACACACACACACAGACACACACACAGTGTCTCATACTCATTCTGCAGTGCCATATATCTCTGGCTCTTGCAAATGCTAAAATTAGATCAAGTATTGCAGCAAAGCTAAGTAGTATAAAATATGCTCTGGTCAGGAATCAGGTCAAAACTAGAGAACACTCATACACACACACACACACACACACACACACACACACACAAGAATAATTTACTAATTGTATAGAATGTGTTACCCAAAGTGACCATTCATGAAAAAGTGAAGTCTCGCCTTCTAGATTTGGGCGAAAAGAAATGCATCCTGATCTCCTACCCAAGTTCTCAGAGTTGTGTCTGCTCTCACACTACAACCAGGCATGGTCTAAACTTGCAGAGACTCAAATCAAAGATTTCCTTTAAGGAAACACTACCACGTTTGAACAAGTTAACTGACTATTTATGAGTCAGGTCATAGGCCAAAAGACCTTCCCCTAGCATTCCAGAGCCAAAAGAACAAAAAAAACTCCAAACAAACAGTAGCTTCTGGATCATACGTCTCCTCTCCAAAAAAACACCAGCTCAGGTCATCCCAGGACTCTCAATTAGATGCTGGAATGTGTTGCTTTGTTGTCCAAATTGGAATGTGGTCCAGGAGCGCGTCCGCTCTGCCGCCGCAAACAATCGAAAGATGTTTCCTTTTTTCGGCTGCAGGATCCCAGCAGGACGTATTAATGACATAACAGAGACCATTCTCATGGCTCTGTATCCAAGTTTACCACTTCCCTGTCTTTGTTGTCCTCTGAGAGGGAGGGAGGGGGGCTCAAGTTGAGCACAACAGAAGGAACACACTACTGAATCAGGCAAAAACACAGCGCTTATTTTCTCGTGAGAGAACTGGCATTGTTAGTACCAGAAGAATTTGAGCGCTACGAGGTCCGATTAAGGCTTTTAAACAGTCCTGGAATGTGCAACTGAGTTCCGCTTTAAAACACGTAATCAGCCTTAGATATTCTAAGTGTTTGAGGCAGACCAGCAGGAAGTGGAGGTTATAAATCTGTTGAGTTTGTACCTCTCATTTTGTGCTAAATTACACTTAAATGATCTGGCTGAGATCAACAATTGCCTATGAGACTAAACACGGTAAACGTGCACCCATCAACTGAGCTTCAATAAGGCTTGTTATTAACACAGGAACATGGCCAAGAATCTGAAATGATTAAAAATGAAAACCTTTTCTCCCTGTAGTTTTCCAGTGTCCTACTGGTAAAAATATTACTTCACTAAAGTCAAAACACATGTCCAAATGACAGACAAAGCATTTTTCTTTGGTACAAGCTGCTCAAGTTGCTCAGTTGGCTTCTGTGTTTAGGTTCTCCTACATTTTGCTTCCATGTGGCAGACTGGATGGGGCAGACTGACATGAATACATGCACAGTGGTGTTACTTTAATGTGACAGTATAATGAACACACAGTTGTGGAAATATTAAGAAAAAAATCGATATAACTCATATAGATAAGATTACCCAGACAAAACCAAGACAAGGTGGGCTGACATGCCCAAGAGACCAAAAGCCTCCAGCTTACCATAAGCAACAGATGTCCAAAGGAAATTACACCTACAGTAATTCTTTATAAAGGTTTGATATGAAAATAACAAAATATTAAAAGCTTATACCACTCTAGAAAGCTTTTAAACTACAATTTTTGTAACAGTTTTGTGAGGTCAATGCCATATGTCAATACAAGTCTCATTAGATCTACCCTTGTGCACAGGGTTGTATTTGAGACCTACACTGGACGGATCCATGTTCAAGTGAAGGCCCATGTGTCCAATAACAGATTGCCGCTCTCACTGAAAATGAACTTAGTAGCACTCGGCCAATGAAAACATTGCCACAGTAATCTCCTGTGCCTTACCTCTGAGGGCAACAGGCCTCTAATCTAATGGCCTCACGCTGCAGGTTCCTGCGACAAATCCCTAACAGATTAAAGAATCAATTCTCTTCCCACAAAGGAAAGGTGCTGAGATCAGGACTGACAGGGAGACACTTCTGACCATAACTCTTTCTCAAACATGAAGACATCCTTCCCACAGTCCATTCACACTTCAAGAGGTTGGTCAGCTCAAGAAACCATGTTTACTTTCTGCTTAGAGGTTGCATAACCCTGCAGAAGGTTTTAGAGACAAACACAGCACCATGCTTCATGGCCACTAGCCAAGAAACTAGCTAAATCACTTTAGCGTGATGATTAGCAGCTAATCTCCCCTCTATTCAATGTTACAGTGAGCTTGGGTAGAGTATACAATACATCTGAGTCCCACTAAGTCCTAATGCATGCTGTGTAACATTAAAGAGGTTTGTTGGCTGCTAACAGTAGCTCTATTTTGCATCCAGCAGGGCTGGAATAAAAAAGAAGTATTGATTAGTTCAAAAAAAATTTGTTTGCGCTGTGTAGGGTCTAATATTGTGATAAGCATGAGTGACTAGAAGACCTTTCTAGAAGATCCAGACCTCCCTATTCCTACATAACATAAAATTTCAGCTAAATCAAAAAGGGAATATATAAGTGCACTACATATTTAGGTTTTAAAGAGCCAGCTTACTAACTAAAGACATGATCCGGGTTTTATAGTGCAACATCTTTCATAAGGCAAAGCTCACAAATCCATTTGGCATTGAAAAAGAAATAGCAGGTCATACTTTGTATTAAGTTTAAAAGCTAGAAAAAAAACATAACTTTACTAAACTTTGACTGAATATGTATCCACTGTAAATTAATCTAAAGTTCTCATGTTAAGTTATAGTTCTCATGTGGAAATTCTTACTCTATATATTTTTAAACACACTGCTAAATTTAGCATTAAGGCAATGTACAGACTCGGCTGGCCTAAAATGAGTGAATTATTGACTACAACTGTCAGAGATTTCCTTCATCATCTTCTACAAATAGAACCTGCTTCTTCTGCAATCGAGTTTCCCAGCAGTAAATAAAGATATCATTTAGGGCCTCGCATATGTTTGGAACTTCTGTTCATACTGAAAAAGTGAAAATGTGTCTACATTAAAAACCATGTAAATATGTTCAATTCAGAAATGTATTTTTAAATGGATTTTTAAATCTGTATTCATCGAGACACTGCTTGAGTTAAGGTTATGTATAAGACAAGGTTAAAGTTTGTGTAATCTGAGTTTGAGATGCCACAATTGTCAAGTTATTATGGAAAGTTCAGCTCAAATACAAAGCACAGCAGGAATGTTGAATATTACAATGATCTGAATACTACACCATGTGTCTTAGTTCTCAATATCTTTTAAAAGGACACTTACTTTTATTCAGAGTCTGAGGAGCAGCAGGATTCCTGCAGTTCAGCCAAAGGTTTAAAAGTCCTTCTCTCTCTCTCTCTCTCTCTCTCTCTCTCTCTCTCTCTGTCATACACTCACACACACACACACACACACACACACACACAGCCACTGTGGTACCTCTCCTGTGTTTGAAATGTATGGCACTGGAGCTGAGCCCACTCTTCCTGTCACAAAACCAGAGTAACTGCAGACAAACTTAATGAAAGCGAGAAATTAATATAACTAAATAAAAAATGAAATTAAAAAAATCTTTACTTTGCATTAAGGATGGGTGATATAAGAAAAACATTATTCATTCATTGTCTGTAACCGCTTATCCAGTACAGGGTCACGGAGGGTCCGGAGCCCACCCAAAATCACTGGGTCCCTGGTCCCTGTGGCTGCGACACTACCTTGTGGGTCCAGAGCCTATCCAGAATATTATTATGATACTTAGAAATATTTTCACCATCCTCAGTAAGTATCACAATGTTGTTGTTGTTCTTTTTCTGAGGCTCTCACAAATTATGGCCAAATGAAAAAAAAAAATCCAATATAAATTCCAAAAGTGTTATGCATTTCACAAGCACACGTGGAAACAACAGACATAAATAAGCTCTTTAATGTAAGCAAATCTGGTCATATGTTTATAATTATTCTTTTATTTATTTATGCCTCTGTATAATACATTTACATTGTTATTCATGATTTATGTCATACATGCTTTATTTATTGAAAATCAATTTGTAATAATGTTCCGCATATATTTATATTTTAATTTGTAACTATTTGTCTTTACTTCATTTATGCATTATTATGTATGTGTTCATTCATTCATTCATTATCTGTAACCGCTTATCCAATTCAGGGTGGGTCGCGGTGGGTCCAGAGCACCCTGGAGGGGGCGCCAGTCCTTCACAGGGCAACACACACACACACATTCACTCACACACTCACACCTTGGAGTCCCTGTAAATCCCTGTAAAAATGAGCCTAAATTTGTCTTTTATAATTGCTGTTGGTCCATGTACATAAAGAAGCTCTTATTTTGAAGCATTTATTCTAGTAGTGTATATCTGGGTTTCAATAACAATAATGAGGCATTAATATCAAGAACTTTTAAAATCATCAACACATTTTCAAACTTCTCAGACATCTTCATCATTAAGTGCACTGACCTTGACCTCCACTAGATGTTCTGCTTTGTTTTTCAGGCTTTGTTGGGAAGCCCTGCTTCTGCTATCTGAATAATGGATGGTGTCTGACTGTTGAAGTTTGAAAGAGGTTTTAAAGAGGCCAGAGGAGTCAGAGAGCTCCCAGAGGCTGATGGGAGCGGAGCTGGAAATGACTAGAGACTCTCTGCTCTACTTTCTGTTTTTAGATGCTGCCACACCTGCTGACATCAAGACCAGCTAAAAGATTAGCCTGCTCATCCATTCAGAAAGAAAAAGAGTTTCAAATATCCTACATTTATCTCTGGATTGATGAAGCATCGTGGAGTGGCATTTGTAATCCAGAACTAATCATCCACCTAATGTTACCAATGATCTAGTAAATAGGGAGCCATTTCAGACACAGAATGTTACTATAGCGAAGGGGGACAACCTCTGTATCTTCAGAAGAAATGTCAGATTAGGACATGTCCACAAACCTTTGGCCATAAAGTGAATCTCCACTTCTATTTACAACCACAGATTCAGCACTGATGTACATTTTAGAAATTTCTACACATTGTCAATTAGATTGGAGTCAGAAATAATTAATAAAAAGGGAATATGATACTTTATTTTACAGTGATAAACCTGTTTATGATACTGAGCTAGTGCTGAGATGTTATCTACAAAGCACATTCCAAATTGAAATGAGATACTTTGCAGAAGAGAATGCTGCCAGGTGAGTATTTGTGAGGACAAAATTTATTGAGTTATATGCTCCAGCAATACCCAATCATATCTCTGTTCTGAGAGTCTGATTAAAATCCAGATCTACCCTTGTTCTTCTTTATCAGTTTCTGGTTTACTGCAGAACTTTCTTTTTCTTGTGAAAGGAAAAACAGGACTCTGTTTTCATGAATTTTCTCAGTCGTATTAGACAATTTCTGCTACATTACTCCCACAGCTGAAGCGTGGCCTTGTACAGAGTCATTGAGAAGAACTCCCACTCTCCTGCCCACAGAAACTAAAGCAAGAATGGTTTAAAGCCCAGCTAAAAACATGTTTAACTTCTACATTATTGTGATCTACAGAATATGGCTGTGTTCTAACATAATGGAAAAATTATTAAAATATGTAATAGATAGAACCATATAATTATTTTATTAATAAATTAATGAATTATGCATTTAGTTAGTCATATATTACATGTACTGATCTACCATGATGTACACTGTGTGGATGAAATACAGGGGGTCCTCGACTTACGACGTTGATCCGTTCTTACGTCGCGTCGTAAACCGATTTTCGGAAGTCGAAACATACGTACATACTGTACCTAAATAACATACTGTAAGCACTTATCCTATCCTAACACCTATCCTAACACAGTAATTATCAAAAAACACATAACCGCGTATCCGTGTATTCTTCCGCCGCGCACACCAAACACGAAGTTTGCGTTACGACATTTACGATGCAAAACAACTTAAGTCGAAACAAGGCTTTATACAGTAAACGGGAGATGTGTCGTAACCACGAAACATCGTAACTCGGGACCGACGTAACCCGAGGACCTCCTGTACACACTTTTCAAGGTAAAACCTTTTAGGGTTTTTTTTTTTAAATACATGGCCAGAACAATAGAACTTTACTAGATGTTTACTGAGGTAAAGTCATATAATGGAGTATTAGCATCATATTACTCCAAGGAATGAGACCTACACCGCTACACACGTATACAGCAAGACCATAGCTGTCAGCTAGCTTCAATTACAGAGTTCTCTTTAAGCTCATGGCAAAACTCTAACATTCTGTACAATTATACAACTGATTACCTAGTTTTGAACCATTTTTAAACATAAAGCTAATTATGTGTTCAAAACAGAAAAGACATCTGCATATCTGGAGATATTCCATACCAAATATTTCACAAAAAAAATTATTCTTATTTTAGGGTTTAGTTAAATCACAGTTAGCATTACACTCATTCTTAGAGTCAGATGTTATTTTTATGTGACTATAGGGAGACAACAATATTAATATTCATAACTTATCCTGATTCATTACATAAGAAACGCTTTGTTTTAATATTTTCATTTTATATATTTTTTAAATTAATCAATTAATTTATATTCTGTAACAACTTATCAAATTCATTGTCGCAATGGGTGGGTGCAAGGCAGTAATACACCCTGGAGGGGGCACCAGTCCTTCGCAGGGCGACACACACTTACACATTCACTCATACACTCACTCATACGGACACTTTTGAGTCAGCAATCCACCTACCAATGTGTGTTTTTGGAACGTGGGATTTTAAATTGTAAGATGTCATTCTAACCCCATAATTGTCCCAAAGCCACTACTGAGATCAAAACGTTATTAAATGCTTATATAATATTGACTTTGTATTGTAGGAAAAGAATCCTTTTATTGTAATGAGTGAGGGGTTTGAGGACAAAGCCTTAGACGTAGCATGCTAAACATTACAGCAACAACAACTGGAGCTGTGAGAACAGTTTCTTTCTGCAGGATGCCAGCCAAGCAACACTTTCAAATGCAGTTTCATCATTGCATAACGTTTGTTCTAGAAGGAACTACAGTGGGCTCTCTGGCAAATCTGATTGCTCAGATACAGAGCTCAGCAAAGCGTTAGCAGCAGGTTTAGGCAAACACCAGCTATCTAAGCCACTGTGCTCAATTAGCATGATTTACAGCCACCTTTTACAAAGAATTGCAGCACAGTGAGAAAAGCTTATCAGTACCATAAATCTCAGGCTATTTATGGTGTTCCTGAGAAAAAAAGAAAAAAAAAACAACAAACCACCTTCCAGTGCTATATACTAAGAAACCACAGATTGCTACATGCTTATAATTCCTCCTTGATGATAGAAAGCTGCAGTATTTGTTTTCCGAAGAGCATAGATTCTTACAGACCATACAATCACTTGTTAGACTGGTTTCTGATTACAAGGAATCTTCTCGTTTGAAGATAAACATAGACACTAAAACCAGTCAAGAAAATGAAAGCATAGATTTACTAAGAAAATTCCACTTTCCACATTATTCATCACTTACCTACACCTTGTACAGCTGCATTATTCCAGGACCAGAAACAAATGGAACACAACTAGTAACAATATCCCCATAAAATCCAGATATACATCAACCACGATTCAAGAGATGCTGATGAGACTTGCAGACAACAACGTGTGGTGCAGTAGAAAAAGGGAGACAGAGAGAGAGAATGAGACAGAGAGAGATGAAGAGAGGACATGAGCGCAAGAGAGAGAGAGAGAGAGAGAGAGAGAGAGAGAGAGAAGAGAAAATATGAGCTCTATAAATAATGCAGAACATTACCGCAGAGAAATCGGCTCAACAGTGAAAGTGCAGAAGTTATGGAGAGGATCACAACCACTCACTTCCACTCGCATTTGTTAATCATGATTATCACCTGAACCTCTTTGTGTTTGAGTGGATACTGGAGCTGAGAAAAACGTAATCATTTTTTATCATTTTCTACTGTTCTTACACTAATATATGAGACGTATTTTTAATCCAGAGAAGTGTTATTCCTCCAAAGGCTTATTCCAGAGCAAACACTCAAAAAGCATTCAACGACATTTGCTAAATTAATTTAAATTAATCAGATGCCAACACAAATCTCGTATTTAAAGTCGTATTTATCTGTTGATTACAATGTTCCAACACTGACAGCTATGTCTGTCTGTGCTTTCAAACATCCATGCACCTCACTAATTGATACGAAGAAAGTTAGATTCTAAACATGATTGTTAGCATTTGATCGGTCAGACTGGGAGCTGGTGGGCGGAGCTTCCTGAACTCTCTAACCTGGTTCATAATAAGACATTCCATGCTTAGAAAGCTCAGGAGAGAAAGAAGGCTGATTTCCAAATGCAGTGGGTTTATGTAAGGGTTTTCGGAACCTACAGCCTCTGCACTGTCCCACGCCATCCTGCAAACAGCCACAAACAGCATCACTGGAGATCCACCTACAGCCCCACGCCAACATGCTACAGAGTGGGAGAGAGAACAATGTTCTGAAAGAGACATTCTCATTCTTTTCAGCTGCAGCTCTCTCTCTGGCTCTCTCTCTCTCACACACAAACACACACATAAAACTATATGCTCAATGACAGGCTCCAAGTGACACAATAGATAAACAACGAGAATAAAAATGACTAAACCATCGCATAAGATACACGCGACACTAAACAGGCTTTTGTTCTTCTTTCAAATCACATCTCTCTCTCTCTGACACACACACACACAGACATACACACACACAAGAATCACCAGTGTTCTACGTTCTCAGTAACCACTCACTCATTACAAAAACCCACACTTACAGCTTACTCAGCCTCATTGCAATGCAAAGATCCTCAGCTCGTATTGAAACAACATGACAGCTGATGCATTAGTCCCACAGAGAATCACCTGAGTGTCTCTTTTTCTCTCTCTCTCTCTCACACACACACAGAGACACACAAACCAGAGAACCCACAAGGAACTGAACTGAAATGTTTAAGAACATTATATATTCATTCATTCATTCATTCATTATCTGTAACCCTTATCCAGTCGCGGTGGAATCATTGGGCGCAAGGCAGGAATACACCCTGGAGGGGGCGCCAGGCCTTCACAGGGCAACGCAGACACACACACATATTCAGTCACACCTACGGACACTTTTGAGTCGCCAATCCACCTACCAACGTGTGTTTTTGGACTGTGGGAGGAAACCGGAGCACCCGGAGGAAACCCACGCGGACACGGGGAGAACACACCAACTCCTCACAGACAGTCACCCGGAGCGGGAATCGAACCCACAACCTCCAAGCCCCTGGAGCTGTGTGACTGCGACACTACGTGCTGCGCCACCGTGCCGCCCGAACATTATATAAAATACAGAAATTCTCACCCACATACTAGAACCTGAATACACTATATGGCAAAACAACAATTCATAGGCAGTTACTCCCCAATTTTAAAATCTCCTTAAATTTTATGTTGTTGAAGGCCATCAAATCCTCCCAGCAATGTATTTTTGTATAAATGTAGTGAAGACACTGTTACTATGGCAAATGATGACACAGTCCCGATTTATCACCCTGAATTCGGTAAAATAAATGTTGCAGCAGGTGTCCACAAACATTTGGCTATACAGTGTATATTTTAATGCATGCAATATGTTACAACCAAGCAGAGTGGTGAAATGAGCCAGTTACACTAATTCACACAGGGGTGAACGTGAAACAGACATTCACTCCCTTTCACCTGGACCTGGTTTTCTATTTGTTTTCGAATAATTTGCTCAGAGCAAAAAAACTTGATCCCAGAAGCGGAAAAGCTAAAATAAAAAGTTTGGACCTCTGTTTCTTATTTAGTCAACTCTCTGCAGCTCCCTCTCTCTCTCTCACACACACACACACACAAACCTACGTCTCACTATGAGCAGGTGAGGGTAATTCACTGTGGCAGATAGAGAAACTGCAGATGGGGCATGTGCTTTAGCAAATGAAATTTGTTCAGAACAGCAAAGAAATCTTTCACCATTCATTCATTCATTATCTGTAACCGCTTTTCCAATTCAGGGTCGCGGTGGGTCGAGAGCCTACCTGGAATCACTGGGCGCAAGGCGGGGAATACACCCTGGAGGGGGCGCCAGTCCTTCACAGGGCAACACAGACACACACACATTCACACCTACGGACACTTTTGAGTCACCAATCCACCTACCAACGTGTGTTTTTGGACTGTGGGAGGAAACCGGAGCACCCGGAGGAAACCCACAAGGACACACCAACTCCTCACAGACAGTCACCCGGAGCGGGAATCGAACCCACAACCTCCAGGCCCCTGGAGCTGTGTGACTGCGACACTACGTGCTGCGCCACCCGTTCACCAGTGACTTCTAATAAAAAAGTAATTTCATTCACTGAACAGTGTACACTATATGGCATCTGATCATAGGATATGAAATAGTAAATAATATTAAAATGACAAGTGATTTTAAACTTTAGATATACATCAGCTACTAAAATGTTATACACACCTTCAAGGAAACATTGACAGACCACCATGTTAGACTGTATGACTAACACACACACATGCGTGCAATTCGTTACACACTGCTGTCCAAACAGCACAGAGAATGCATGTAGATAAATGAACATAATCTAGCCACAAGCATCAATCACCACACTGCACCTTTAAAAACCCATCCACAGCTTGCTGGAATCACACTTGAGGAGCTTTTCCTGGCATATGTACAGCCTTGTCACATGCTTCTAAAAGGTGATAAACTGAGTGTAGATTGAGTGTGTGAGTGTGTGTGTGATCCCTTTACAAGGAAACTGGGAAACATTTCTGTAGGAGCTAGTAAATCTATATAAAGAAGAGAATATTATAGCCTTCAAAAATTAACATAGGTAGGTATGGATGGATGATAGATGGATGAATGGATGGACAGATGAAGGTGTGGTGCGTAAAGCTGATCCAGCCAGGAGGAGCCAAGGGAGTGTGTTGAAATGGCTGGAGAGGTGGATGGATGGATACAAGGCATACATTGGTAGTCATGGCTAAATAGATTAAGAAACACATGTGTGTGTGTGTGTGTGTGTGAGAGAGAGAGAGAGAGAGAGAGAGAGGTTTGTTGGACCTGGTGTTGTATAAATCCCACTAATCCTCTAAATATCACAGCAGGAGAGGCTACAGATCAGACCCACAGCAGGACACCACTGTACTAATCACTTCAGTGTGTGTTTGTGGTCGCTGGAAAACAGCTAAGATTACAATGTTGATTAATTGATTAACACTGTGATTTGTACTGACCAGTATCAGTTCTCAGACTACTCCTATCATACACAAGCTGTAAAAATGAAACCAAACACATGCCCCATGTTAAACCTTAAGGTCGTTATTATAGAATATAAATCCATTTAAAGCTATCTCCTTCAGATTAGAAATCTCCAATTAATGTTCAGTCACAAACTCAGTTGCTTCAAGTTTCAGCACACAAGATTTACACACAAGGAGAAGTCTGAATAATCTATACAGAGGAGCTGTGTTGCAAAGATTTTACACAAAATGCAGATTGGTATTTTCTTATAGCCATCAAAGACACAAGAAATGTGATTAGAAATATTGAAACTGTAGTATGACAAACTTTATCATAGTAACTAGAGTGTACTATATACAACTAAGTCATTCCATAAATCAGTCAATACTATATGGACACTAGGGCATACAGAAAACTAATCCACTTCCAAAACAACCCTCTACGGAAGTGCAAGTGTCAAAGAGTAACTGGGGATAAACAGCTACATGAATGTGGCATCTGCACAATCACAGCAGGAACTTTCACATCTAATCAGAGGCACTCATCAGAACCTACTACAGGAAAGGCCTCAGGCCCAGAAAGCCTCATTACACGCACATACTCCTGTTTTGTAAATATATTTGTAAGGACTTCCATTCCAAGTCTGATCCTGATTCTAACCCTAAATATTACACTTAACATTACTAACATTTACAGGCCCAATAATGTTTTAGATTTTTGAATTTAGCCCAAATTAATTAATGTTGACAAAATGCTGAAATCCTATAATGTGTGGAACTTTTGGTCCTTGGAAGTCACTGAATACAGGAACAGAGGAACACACTTACCAAGTCTAGTCTAAAGATTTTACATATCTTACTATTCCAAAGGTCCTAAGTGATCATAATGTACATAGAATTAAAGGAAATTTGACAAAGTAGCACACAGCTAAAATGGACGGTCTGATGGGATGTCAGTTGAATTCAAACAATTATGTACCAGGTGGCATTGACTTCTGCGCGACAGAAAGGTCTCACTCAATATATAATGGAGGCTTAAACTAGGCCAGTATTATTGAAACATATGGTTAGTGTTGGGTAATGTGTAATCGTGCTGCTTTCAACACAGCTGACTAAGGTTTAATTCCCAACCTGAGTAATCACAACCACTTCACTGATAAGAGTCCTTGGACAAGACACTTAACACTGTATTTGTAAAAGGTTTAAAACTGTAAATCACTCTGTATAAGTTTGCCTGCCATACGCTATACAAATAAATGTATACGTCTTATAATGGACAAAGCAGACAGACTCACTATTTATTAAAAAACACCTGGAGCACATGGAGTTGCTATGAAATTATTTGAATAAGCCCTGTGTATTTTTCTGGTGCCTCTGGAAGACCTCAATATCCTGCCCAGCGCACACTTGAAGGCCAAGGCCAATCAAACACACACACACACACACACTAACCCTGCACGCTCTCTACTTGACCTTACTACTCCAGACATCAGCTTCAGCATCAATGTGTGCCCATTGAATACACAACACATGCACCCATTGAGAAAAGTGTGTGTGTTTTCTTCTCCTGGCTCACAACCATGAATTCTTGCTTGAGAAAAGGTACTTCATTCAAATCTGTTGATACCAAATGCAAAGGTAATATGCAATAAATTTACTGAATAAGCAACTATAAAATTTGCAACAGTATCGTTCACAGTAGTATCGTCTTAATTTTTAAAATGCTAAAATATAATCAATATTGTGATAGTAGTGATATTCTGACATGTTTACATAATAACATCATGCAGTTACCCATAATATGGCATACATTCTTCACATGAGGAATTTAGGCTCAGTGAGGTATGGTGGAAAGTAGATCTCAGGCAGAGGAATTTGCTCCAAAATAAGTGGAGTGACTTCAGTCGTGTGGAGTTGGTTTAGTTACAAAATATCACATGTACAATAAACCATGGTATTATGTAAAAAATGAAAGGTGCCTGTAACAATAGAAGGAGGAAACACAACTAATTTGTTTCATCACATCGAGCAGAAGCACCTGGTTGAGGACAAGGAAAATCCAAAATGCCTTTAGAAGAGTTTAACAGCCAATCATCTCTAATCCAAATCGATAGACTACAATGACGCAGCACAGCGAGTATTCTGTATTTGTTTTGTTATTTAATGTGATGCGTTAAGGTTATTTACTGTTTACATTTGCTGTTTATATGCACACACTAAATTTTCTGCACTTTGATTGTGGGGTACATTCATATTCTACATTCTTTTTTATAATTTTATACTAAATCGGAATCTTTGGAAGTTACTGTTCTTTACTAAAAAAGAAAAGGTTTACGGATTTTTACCATTTAATTTATTATTCATTCATTCATTGTCTGTAACTGCTTATCTAGTTCAGGACAGTGGTGGGTCCGGGGCCTACCCAGAATCACTGGGCGCAAGGCAGGAACACACCCTGGAGGAGTCACCAGTCCTTCACAGGGCGACACACACATTCACTCACACACTCACACCTACGGACACTTTGGAGTCACCAATCCACCTACCAACGTGTGTTTTTGGACTGTGGGAGGAAACCGGAGCACCGGGAGGAAACCCACGCAAACACAGGGAGAACACAATAAACTCCTCACAGACTTGAACCCTCAACTTCCAAGTCCCTGGAGCTGCGTGACTACGACACTACCTGCTGCACCACCATGCCACTTTATTATTAATATATAAAATATAATTAATATTAACATAATGTTTGCTTTGCTTCAATAGTGTGTTCTTGAACTTAAAGAAGTATTTTTCAGTGTTGTGTCATATCACTAAGAATATCGTTATAGCCAAATACCCTGAAATATTGTGATATTAATTTAGGTCCATATCGCCCACCCTTACCAACAACAATAGCTCATTACACTATATAACACAATGGATTTTAAAGATTAATGCAAATGCACTAATTTAAATGTCAGTGGACCTCTTCTCTCAAAAACTTGGCCAGCTACTCCTTCTCCGCCTAAATCCTATTCAATTCAGTCAACACGGAGTGTTTCACACGGCCTTTCCAAGACTCCACCAGAAAAAGACTCTTTAAAGTATAAAACCTGCATGCTTAAACTGTGAACAAGTTTCACACACCCACAGCAGTGCTCCCAGAAGTAAAGTCTCTCATCAGGCTTTTTATTTGTGGTGGGTGGAGATGGAAGGAGAAGGGAGGAGGGCTGGTGCTTTTTCAGTAAGCGTGACTGGTAAGCCGTTCCAAAAATGTGCTAAGTGCTCTTAACTTTCTCATCCCATTAATAAAATTGCATTTGTGGATTTCTGAGATTCCTCTGCGATTTCTGACATAAACCTGTAATTCTGCAGAAGGAAGCCTATCGAACTAAGCTCAAAACATGACAGATCAGCAAGCATAAGTACAGCATTTCTGCACTGTTTGTAACTTTCATTCTTCCTACAGCTCATGTTGCAAGCTCTGTCGGGCTGTTCACAATGCTCAGTGTCTCCGGGAATGTTTCCCAGGGTTTTCACTCCAGATCTTTTTGCGTGGTGGGCAGGACTGGCTTGGGCCTTGAAGGAGGATGGGGTGCCTGCTTCCTTGAGTCTCATTTGCACAGATCCAAACCATTGTGTGGCTTCCCAGGGTGAGCTGGGTTGGGTAGAGTCAGTTTGGAAACCTGCTGGAAGTTCAATATCTCTCTCAGATTTACATAAACACATACACACAAAAACACACTGGAGTTGAAACAAAGCACAGGGAAGTGCTATAAAACTTTAAAAACACAAATAACAGATACACTCTTAAAATACAAATATAAAAAGTGTTCTTTGGAGCAATAAATTCTGTTCCCTAAGCATTCATTCATTCATTATCTGTAACCGCTTATCCAATTCAGGGCCTACCTAGAATCATTGGGCACAAGGCAGGAATACACCCTGGAGAGGGCTCCAGTCCTTCACAGGGCAACACACACATTCACTCACACCTACAGACACTTTTGAGTCGCCAATCCACCTACCAACGTGTGTTTTTGGACTGTGGGAGGAAACCGGAGCACCCGGAGGAAACCCACGCGGACACAGGGAGAACACACCAACTCCTCACAGACAGTCACCCGAAGCAGGAATCGAACCCACAACCGCCAGGCCCCTGGAGCTGTGTGACTGCGACACTACCTGCTGCACCACCGTGTATTCAGTTAAGATTAAAGATTTCACCAATACCAATTTTCAACAATACAATTGCCATTTTGCTTTGAACAGAATTGTGTTGATGTAACAAATTCTGTTGATATGCAATCACTTGACCCATTTAAACCCTGAAAAGTCAGACACCAATGTACAAAAGTACAGATCAGAGAAAGTAGTATCACACCATCCAGAACTTGCATGGTATTATCACTCCATTACAGAACCACAGGTTCTTTCACTTTCACACCCAGTGACTCAGTCCATCATCCCAGTGACTTCACAGCCCAATCACATCAGCTGATGTGTAGGAGCGATGATCTTGTTTGTCTATAGGCCAAGTGACAACACTACTGCACTGGGATCCGCCTAACAAGCTGCATCTGAATCTGCTCAGCACAGCTGTTCTCATTCTGGCCTGGTCCAAGGTGTCACCCGGGCCTTAATATGTCATACATCCTACAATGCTAATGAGGCTAACATAGAAGAAGTGTTTAGAGGAAAATCAAACAGCTTTCTTGACCCCTCAGTTCATTACAGCTTTTTCCACCACAACGAGGCACAATACACAGCTGGCCAAACTGTTGACTATTAGAAATGTTATGTAGTGCTCTATTTTATTGATCCTACAGGGAAATCTGGCATTGTGCACCTAGCAATATCCAATCTGGAAGCAACACTGGGTCATCAAAAGTAGGTAAGCACCACCTGGGGCAGTAGAGGGTAACGTGCCTTACTTATGGGCACAAGTGTATGCATAGCCAGTCCTTGGATTTGAACCCACAGTCCTCAGGTTGCTAGCTCACTATCCCCTACAACTACCATCACCACTACAAATTAGGTAATTCATCCATGAAACCATAAACAGAGACTCTGAAATAGGGCACAGCACATCTTTGACTCTGTGTTGCTAATACTGGCAATCTTCCACTGCATAGTGCCTACTCTACTCAAATCGACAAAGCTCCACACGGCTCTACTCCCTTTTTCCCTGGTTGGGTTTCCATTATATCCCTGTAGCGCCAAAATGTTGGCGGTGACGTTGCAAACCACCATCTGTAATGTATGCCATGGGCTTTGTAAACCACCACAACAACAGCAGCGGTTATACAAAGCAATAGAGCCTAACCAAGTTGGGTAGGGTCCATGCAGTGGAACTAGCCATGATACACCCTTCCTTGAAAAAAGTTAATAATAAATTCAGCTGAAGCTTTTACTGGTACAAAAGATTGTTGGAGCAGTCCAGTCTTCATCCCCGAAAACACATTAAACACAAGACCAAACAAAGCCAAGAAGCCAAAACAACAGCCGGGAGACACATCGTATTAACAGGCCCTAGAAAAACAACAAGACAAAATGGCAGCTCCCGACAAGCCAATCAGCCAAGTCCTAGTGCACTTCCTGTTTAGGTGAGTGAAAGCATTGCCATTTTATAACAACTATGTAAGCCCTACAAACAAGGCGCCTTGTGTATTCAGGGATGATTAGCTCACTTCCACTAATACTGCACTTGCAGGTTATTATGGGAGCAGCACAATCTGCCGACCAAAGCGCACATACACCCTTGAATCCACAAACACACACACACATAGAGAGACCCTGTGGGTTGTTATGATTTCACTCCTGTGTTAAGAATATGGCTTTGAGAACAGGAAAGGAAGAGGCACCAATGAGAAGAAAAGAATGAAAGACCACTTTCATGCAGAGGAGAAAAGAAAGGAAGAAAAGAGGGGTGAGACAAGAAGAATGGAAAGATGACAAGATTAATGAAGGAGGGATCAGCATCCGATTCATGACGACGGAACCAACGAGTGTAAGTTTGCAGGGTCAAAGAGTATCCCACACACACATGAAAGCAGAGAGGCTGGGAGACAGACATGCTTTCTATGTAAAGTAGGTGTGTTTTTGTGGCATGACATGGGCTGTGATTAAAGTAGACAACAAACAATTCACATGAACCCAAAAAAATGCATGTGCTGAAAACATACACAATGTTAAGATCATCACGCAGAGCCTGAGAAAATCATCATTTAATAATAATTTACAAATGCGTTGGATTAGAAGTGAATCAGATTCCACTGCTCACTGAGTTAACATGCCTCTTTTTCCTCTCATCTCACTAAGCCGAGATGGTAATTATGAAATTACAGCATGGTTTTGTTGTCACGGGCGATGACTGCAACATCTGGGGGTTAATCATGCCATACAAACAGAATCAGCAAATACAGACTTAGTTCCATCAACTCCCATTTAATGATAATTAAAGAAGATTAATGTTTTATTTCCACATTCAAGCAGCTTGTATGAACAAAATACAAAATTCACTCCCCCTCTCACCACCACCAACTCCCATTACAATGGAGCCCCCTGCAGTCCTGATCAAAAGCCTTGAGCCACTTTAGTCAGAGGTCATGAACTCTTGACTCCTGTCAGTATGTGTGTGTGTGTTTGTGTGTGTGTGTGTGTGTGTGTGTGTAAGCCAAGGTAGAGACTTAAAATGATTCACTTCACTGATCCATGCTTATATTTCATCCCCAAAGAATCGCTTGGACTGAGGACTACATAAAACCCTCCTAATGCAATAGAAATGATACTAGCATTTTCCAAAGAACCGCAGAACAAAGTCTATAAAGACAAGGATACAGTAATACAAGCACCTAGATATGCAAAGAGTTTCATAATAACTAATTATGACTGAAAAGAGAGCATTCCCTCAAAATCACAGGTTACATAAGGAATTAGGAAACAGAGACCTTGCTTTAGGGGCAATTAAATGTAATTCAGTGCAGTTTTTAGGTTCTATAAGATATTTTCATATCAAAAAGAAGTGATACATTAACAATTAATGCAAGATATATTATACACTTATTTTTTTCTTTTCTTTGCAAACATCTATCACTTCATGATTGGTATAAATCTTTTATGTTCTCACCGTGGCAGGATGAACAGAATTATCTGTGAATTTCTTCAGATCTGAAGCAAGAGGGGATCTTGATTTTCCTTTGAAACTATACACAAACCAAAAAATTGTGTTGATGTACATCATGATAATCCTTAACTGCAGCTCTCATCTTCATCATCAAAGAGTTCCTTGGAGTTTCCACCACTTAATCTCAGTCTGTGTTTTCCTTGCTAAAACATGCTAGCACCTGACCTTCCCCAGCTCAACAAAAATACACACTGACTCATAACACAGGTTCACTTTTATAGCCAAACATCTGCAGCAAGGCACAGAGGGCAAAATGTGCAAAGGGATCCATTGTCTCCAGCTATAGTACTGAGAGATGGGAATTCTGCAGGAGATCTGTGGAAACTGTGATAAAACCCAAACTAGTTTGTTTTTGTACCTGAAACACGAGTGACATTTAGAGTTTGTCTCTTTTGTTTAGTATATCACTTGTGACGTTATGCACCATTTCATAATTGCCATTAATGTAGCTGCCCAAATCACGTACTCAAGTTCTGAACATTTGTTCCCAATGGAAGAAATATAAGATTTCAAATAGAATAAATAAAAAAGCCAATTCACTTTCTCTTACACTTTTTACATGCACTTTTCCCCTTAATGTCAGTGAATGCTCTGAGTTATGAGGAATCAAATAATGGCCTTAGACGTCTATTTGTAGGACAAGCTAGTAGCTAACTGCTGGGCTTAGCAAAGGCTAGCGATTCCAGCACTCGGTAGGAGCAGACATTAAATGCAAATAGTGCAAACTAAGCTTATTCTGTTCTGTTCCCTGTTTAATCCAATCCCATTACAGTCTAAGTGTCCAAGAACTGCTACAATGCCTTTGTCATGGAGCTCAACTCAGAAATGCTGGAGTGTAATCCAGTTACTGAGACTGGAACTGTGGTAGAATTACTTCCAAAGGCACCAGTCAAAGAAACTCGTGTAGATTCCACACACACACAGACACCCCTATTTACATAAACATGAACACAAGACATAAAGCTGGACAGGGCCATTTAGCCCATTCACTAAAGGCCTATGCCCCAAATTTGTAGACACCTCTTACAATGAGTGAATTCATACATGCAAGCGTGTGCCCAGATATAATCTGTATAATCTGCATAGGAAAGCATGAATTGGGACACTGTGGAGCTGCTGCATATGAGCTTACTGTCATCATTCCCAATGACATATGTAAGCTAAAGTGGCATAAATGCCTCAGCACAGTATTGTGTTGCCGTGGAAGTACATTCTATAGAGTAATTGAAGACCATTTAATACCTTTAGGTGAAGTTGCAGTGGTGTTTGTGACCCAGAACGAACCATTCGATATCAGTACCTGATTTTATTGAGGTTTATGTGGCTGAATGTAATCAAATCCTCACAATAATGTTCCAACAACTAGTGTAAATCCTTCTCAGATTTGTGGAAGCTACATTTGATCTCTGAAAAAACACTTCGCCATCTATTGTACAACAGCACACATCAAGAAAGGAACTAGGAGAGAAACCCAAGCGAGAGAGAGAGAGAGAGAGAGAGAGAGAGAGAGAGAGAGAGAGAGAGAGAGAGAGAGAGAGACTCATTCTTATGCTAATAATTAGACTAAATGTATTTGACTGAAAGGAAGGGGGCTCTGGGAAAAGAAGCCCTGACGGACCACAGGAACAGCAGAGGGAAAAGACGATGAAAACTGAAAGTTGGCAAAGCAGTGGATTTTTCTCCTCTCACGTCCGTCGTCCCACCCTACTCCACTGAGGGTCCGCTGGGAGATGACACTGCTGCTGGAGCCAGGAGAGTCACAACAGTTGTCAATAAGAGCAAAAAAAAAAAAAAAGACAAAAATGTTTTCTATCTAAACAGAGAGTTGTGGTAGGATTTGTGCAAATCCCTGGAAGGTTGTGAAAAACAAAGCAACAGGTTGGAACACAGACCTTAATATTCCCCAGCTCCTTTTTTTCAAGATTAGGCAATCAAGCAAAAAAGGGATGACTAAAAAGCTGATATCTTTGTTAGCACTGTGCCAAACTCTGTGGAGAATGCGTAGGAGGTTAGCATCCGGGCTAATACTTATGCTGTAAGAAAAGGCCCCTCAGGGCTGCCTGAGCTGACTCGTCTGCTCTCTGTTTTTGTTTTTTGTTTTTTTTTTGAGAGTGCAGATACAGATGTCTCATGCGCCTTGATAAAGTACGTAAAGGGTGAAAGTGGGGTATTTCCGCAGCTCCAAAAAATTTGTTTTATTGGGTTGCATTTTCACTGTCTAAGTAATCTCAAATACAGTGGAACCTCTGCTAACGAACGCCTATACTAACGAACTTTCCAAGATACGAACCGGGCATTTGATTATTTTTTGCCTCAACCAACGAACCATGACTCTAGAAATGAACCCAAGCCTCTGCCGAGCCGGCGGCTGGAAATGGCCACTGGCCCCAATAGGCGAGTCTTCCAGCACGCCCAGACTTGAGTGAGCTTTTAAGATTAGCAAATTGTAGCTTTAGCAATTTAGCATTAGTATAAATAGCAGACATCGAAATTCGTGCTAAGTTAAACCGTATCTACGCTTCGTCTCCCCACCTTCACCGCCTACTCTCCGTTACTCCACCCACCTCCCACCTCCCGTCATACAGCCAGTGCCTGTGTTACTCCTCCAGCCAGTCGTCACGTCTCCAATGTAGCGATATGTAACCACTTTAAACTTTATTTCTGTTTTATTACTGTTACCACTGTATTTCTTTTTATTTTTAGTAATGCTACGTGTATTTTTTTTACTAATTTGAGAGTTATGTAAACATATATCAGTGCAAGACGGGTGACTTTCGGGGTGGGGGCTGGAACGCATTAATTGCTTTTCCATTATTTCAAATGGGGAAAATTGACTCGAGAAATGAACTTTTCCACTTACGAACCGGGTCACGGAACGGATCAAGTTCGTAGGTAGAGGTTCCACTGTATAGTAATATTGAGGTCTGGGTTCTGCGGAGGCCAGTCCATTGTTCTGAGAACATCAGCTTTTTTGTTTAATCTGCATATGTTTTTCTTTTGTTTCAATTTCTGTTTTTCTGAGTAATAGTTTATTGACTGCTGCACAGCCTTTCAGGGCTTTCTCTGATAAGACTTTGGACACAAACTTGGCTGACTGGCTACATTTGTCTTAAGGGGTAAAAGTTTGGGAATTATGTTTTTAAACCCAACTAAAATCAGGGAATTAAACAAAATATAAACATGGAAGCTGAAGAAAGGATACACAGACACATGCCAGTTAGCTAAGGCTCTATTGTGTCATGTTCTAACAGCAGAAATGCCACACATTGTCATTCCTGTGTGTGTGTGTGATTGTGTAGGAGAGAGAGAGAGAGAGAGAGAGAGAGAGAGAGAGCAAGAGAGAGAGAGGATTTCAGATCTCAGTAGGCATGCGGGGCACGGCAGTGTGTGGGGTATTTTATGTGCAGTGTGTGTGAGCATATCTATGCTATTTGTCTGTGATCCAAGTGTGTGTGTGTGTGTGTGTGATTCTGTGTCTGCATCTTTGTCTGTCTGTCTGAATGATATAAAATCATCTGTCTAAGAAGAAACAGTATATTTGTGTAACTGAGTGTGCATGGGTGTGTGTGTGTGTGTGTGTGTGTGTGTGTGTGTGTGTGGGTGTGTTTGTGCCCCTCTCTGAATAGCCCTATTCATTCTAGGGAACACTATTGTTCCTGGTAAGGCCTAACCATAGAACAGTCCTGAATCTGAAAAGTTCCCACTTCAGTGTGTGTGTGTGTGTCTATGTGTGTATGTTTGTGTGTGTGGGGGGGTGGCTACAATCTGATTGAGACATCAGGATAAGCAATCTGATGACAGCCAAAACCTCTACTGACTTAGATGAATACAAAGCTATGAGAACATTCCCCCATCCACATAATTAATCATACACACACATACACACACAGACACACACACAGACGCACAGACACACACATATACTAATTGTTATACAATTTAGGGACTTGGGGTCATACTTATTCCTATATGCTTTACTATATATATATATATATATATATTAATTTCTATTAATGTGCACTACTTGTCCAATAAACCTCTCCAGAGAACAGTTCAACTGCTCCACAGCCCGGTGCTGGGGGGTTTCATACCCCTGTAGTCGTTGTTTGGCACTGAGCCTGGTAGCCTTACGCTCATGTTCAAAAGCTGTAGCGCATCCCAAAATATATTTTCAAATTATTCTTAAAAAGGTATGTATACCTACACTGAAAGCTAAAGATGACCTCAGCAAGGCATACTTTCTTAATGCAAATTCAGGTCAAACTACAAGACTAATTACTTGACATCAGCACCAATAACAATGTTTTACAACAATTACCCTACAGAATGGTTCATTTTAAACCCATTGCTTGCATTGAGAATTCTCTAGAACTGGGTTATGTATGATGGTGCCCAAGGCAGTGCCAGCCTTATACAGATACACCTAGCTCAGCTACTGTAACAGAAGATTAGAGACATGAGTTAGATTAGTGTTAGCACACAACTGGGCAGGTGGCACTTGAAAAGAGGCCTGCTGCTCCCTGCTCCAGAAAATTCAGCTCAGGCTGCTCTAGCTCTTTCTAAGCCCTCTCTCTCAGAGCCTCACTCTTCTCATTTTACAGTCAAATACTGAGTAAACCTATGAGGAAAATGTGGGCGAGGCAGAGGAGAGTAGAAGGTAACGTGTCCTTAAAAGTGGAAGTGTACTGTTGCTGTCAAAAAAAACAGGAAAAAAAGAGGCAGCTTTAAAATGGTAATATTACAAAAGAAAGAAAAACATTCTTAATATTAAATGGAAGTTAATGTCAAGAGATTTTATAAGTGTTTATGAAGCATTTTGGTCCAATCATCTTTTGGTTCAATCACCAGACATTTTCAAACATTAAAAAAGATCTAAATAATACATGATGAGACAAAAATGAACAAAGTTTTGTTTTTTTACAGCAATGGATGAGTGGGTAAGTGATAGATAAGTGTGTATCTCTCTGTGTGTGTGTGTGTGTGTGCGCGGCAAGCAGCTAGCACTTTCCTCTGATAAGCAAAAAGAGTCCAGCTCCCATGAGTCCATCATTCGCCACCATGTCCCACTTTTACCCATATTCTCTCTCAAACACACTCACTTTACAAGCTTTTCACGGATGAGCAATGTCCCACTAACACACATCATGTCCCACTTACAGTCAGGAAGGACTTATTTTAAGAGAGGGGATGGATTCACATGAGACTGAGTGAATCCCCTCGCACTGACAGCAAACAGCACCTTAGACATCAACCACCAACCATCAACCAACAAACAGCTACTAACTACTCAGTGTTGAGAATGTTCACCTGTAAAGTCCACTACATTTAAGTCCTCGGTCAATTACTCAATCTTTATTTTGGGACAGGAATCAAAGAGTAAGATTAGCACTGGTACATTTCTTAATTCATTGTCTGTAACCGCTTATCCAATTCAGGGTCGCGGTGGGTCCGGAAGCAACCCGGAATCACAGGGAGCAAAGCAGGAACACACCCTGGAGGGGGCGCCAGTCTTTCACAGGGCGATATACACACTCACACTTTTGAGTCACCAATCCACCTACCAATGTGGGTTTTTGGACCGTGGAAGGAAACCGGAGCACCCGGAGGAAACCCATGCGGACACAGAGAGAACACATTCATGCATTCATACAGTACTTTACATCTGTTTACAGACTGAGTAATCAGTAAATAATGGCAGGACAAATGGCAGGAATGGGCTTCCATATGTTTTCTATATTACTGAAACATATATATGCTACTCACTGACAAGGCCTTTGTGTTCACTACATCACAGTCATTTTCAAACAGTACTGATTTTGATATATTCGTATATGTATCAAACACATCCATATATTTATCTTTGGTCATGTGGTCAACAAGGAACATGCTTAGCTTTACAAAATGCCTGTAGAACTGTAGAATAACATGTTTACATACATGCGAGTGGCATAGATGTCAGCTGAGGCGAAAGGGGGCCTTATCTTTAAGCCTGCTCCACCTGTTCAGCCCACTTCCAATAATCTACCAGCCATCTGGACAACTTACTAATTTGGCAGATGTTAGCCTGTCTACAGTGTAGCACTGTCTGTCTCAGACACTTTTATCACTGGGGCTGCCAAGCAAAGTGAGACCATTCTGCCCAACGATGCTTCATAAATTAGAATTCCTCTGTCAGACTTAAATACCTACAGGATATTCCTAACCTGTGTTTTGACACGATACTGGAAGATGTCTTAAATATGTCATCGGTCCTAAGGCAGGTATTTAGACAGGCGCAGCCAGGCAGTACATGTCGAGGGAAGAATGTGTAAACTGAAGTCGTTTGGAGACCTGAGAGCTCTTTTTTTCCACTGAAATTTTCCACTGGCATAGTTAGAGCGACAAAAATAACCACATTTTTGGTTTGGGATATTTCTTGATGATTTGGATTGAACAGTAAACATGTGGTTTGGTGTGTGTGTGTGTGTGTGTGTGTGTCTGTCCGTCTGTCTTGTCATTCTACATTTTTCTGGTATTTTATTTTTCCCGTGAGCTCCATTTCTAAAGCTTGTGTGGTTTTATTTGTCGTACATAAATAATGTCTGTTCTGATTGGCTGTCCAGGCTAATATAAACAAGCTGTGTATGCAGCATTATATCCATACATTCCTGTATTGTTCATAAAGTGAAAGTTTTATCAGACAAGAGAAGAACAACCCTCACTCTTTTTTTCCAGAACCAATCCCAGGGCTGTTTGTACACCTGCCACTCAAACACAACCCTAACCATCTTCCCATGCCGTCAGAAACACCCAGCACAGACGCACACACACCACCGAAAACTCATGTGACACACTCCGCATGCTCGTCAGCTCTTTGGGATGGGCACAAGTCCAAGTACGGGCAAAGATTCAATCGCAGCATGTGTAGCTCTTTGTTTTAGAGAAATACATTAGAAAAGGGTCAGATATACAGTATCAGCCAAACAGTAAATACTACGACATGAAACACATACATATTAACGTAGCAGATATGAATTCAGTAACACTCATTCAGCAACTTTAAAGTGAATCCCCTGCTTATACAAGTCTTCGATTGTTCACACACACACACACACACACACAACTTGTATAATCTCCCTAGGAAAGCACTGCTAACAGAATGGAATGCTCTGAAGCAGCCACATTTGAGCCTGAGATCACAGTGCCCAATGCCAAGTGTTAGTTAGAGGAGTCTAAATCCCACAGTACTGGGCTGTGGAGAAGTTCTTAGTGATCATTCAACAAAATGCCATGCATGCCATCAAAAATGCCATCAAAACCTCACAAGGGTGTCTCTAATTTAGACTTCAGCATGTACAGTTAAAGCAGCAAAAAATGGCAAAAATTCCTTTTTTAAGTTTCAGAAATATAAGATAAAGGCCTATAAAGTTCATTAAGTCCTTTTTTTGGAATATCTATTTAATTTAAGCTTTTCAATTTCTGTTTACAGTTGCAAGGCTTAAGCAGTTGCTAAGTGCGATGCAATCAATGTCTAACTATATATAAGCAAGTCAGCTTGCACAAATATTATGCACTGGTAAGACCAATTAAAATTAGTCTTAATAATCAAACACTCCCCAACCACTGTTCAATGAGCTGAGGGGAGAAGGGAAGTGAATTCTCCCAATGTGTCCAGCTTAACCCAGTGTACCATGATCAGACCTATGTCTTAAACATTGTTTCAAAAGCCTTATTTGGAAAGCCTTATTGGAGAGAATTAAGAGGGACGATGCAACACTACAGCTTTATAACTGTATATCAAGTGGAATATCGCAAGACATTACAATTTTGGAATGTTGTATCTTAACTTTTTTGTAGTTTTATTTAATATTTTTACATAGTTTGAAAACCCCAGCTGCCATGTACACTTTGTCCAAATGTCTCACACACACACACACACACCATGTAATAAGGTGGTTTCTTTGGGAATATCACTACAGTGCAGCACTGTATGGCTTTTTTGTATTTATTTGTCATTCTTCACTTTTTTGACAGATTTCTTTCTAGCCAAATAACTGGCTTCATTTTCCCTGAAGACAGAACTGTGCAAATCCATTAGGATTGTGGAAGTTAACCATTTGAGATGCTTGATTTGGAGAAAACATGTTGCTATGCTGGGCGGCACGGTGGTGCAGCAGGTAGTGTCGCAGTCACACAGCTCCAGGGGCCTGGAGGTTGTGGGTTCGAGTCCTGCTCCGGGTGACTGTCTGTGAGGAGTTAGTGTGTTCTCCCTGTGTCCGCGTGGGTTTCCTCCGGGTGCTCCAGTTTCCCACAGTCCAAAAACACACGTTGGTAGGTGGATTGGCGACTCAAAAAGGTGTCCGTAGGTGTGAGTGAATGTGTGTCTGTGTTGCCCTGTGAAGGACTGGCGCCCCCTCCAGGGTGTATTCCCGCCCAATAATTCCAGGTAGGCTCTGGACCCACCGCGACCCTGAACTGGATAAGTGGTTACAGATAATGAATGAATGAATGTCCCTATGCTGTGATTATATGTTATGTGTCATTACTCATTTATTATACTACTACATTAAGACCCAGGGAAAACTGAAATGTTGTTCACGTGTAACAGCACTCATTTCATGACTTTGCGCAGCTGCTTCATTCTGTACTTCATTAAATGCATTAACTACAATGAGGTCTAACTTTTTCTTAACGGTATCTGAGTCTCATCAACTTCTGTCCCTCTGTAGGACTGTCTTACAGCACAATAATCTGGAGATACTTCCTTATATTTCTGTATGAGATTCCTTATATCATAGCGTCACAGATTTTACCCAATAATTCACAGCAAACACTGCGTTGATATCAACACTTTCTTAATAAGACTAGGGTCCAATGGGCTAAAAATCAATTTGGCAAAGACATGCAATGTTTGGAAGATTGTTACTTGTTAATCAGCACAGCACAGAGTAATGTCAGCACACCATAAACTGTGCCTTACATTTTCTGCCCATTGAAACATTAATCCAGTTTAAATGCTGGGTCTAAACTAGTTGATAGGGGTTTAAACCACATTTTAGGTGTTGATTTTGGTGGACTGCTTGACTGCTCCCTAAATAGGATATCTTGATCCACAAGAAGCTCCCTTTTGCCCCAGGAGGGACCCAATAATTGCGAAATATCTTTGCCAAAAGCCATGTGACGTCTGTTGACATCAAAAATAAGAAGTTCCAGTGAAAGATGTTTTTGGAAGCCTTTAAGTAAGAGAACGGCCGTGTTTAATCTTGCAAAGAGGAACGCTTCAATTACCCTCATAAAAGGCAAACCTCGAGTCAGGATCATGGGATTCAGTATCTGTTTATACACGTTTGCTCAAGAGGAAAGACAGTAGAAAAATAAAAAATAAACATACTTTTGAACTGCCACAACCCCGCCCAACACAAACCTTCCCAGTTCCAGGCCGAGTTGACAGTAACCAGACATAATGGACACAAAAGCCACTGGCTTTGCAACACTGAGCCTCTCTTACAAAAGCTTTAAACATGGCCTGCAGCTGTGAAGCTGCTTTTTCAATAAACAGTTATTTGGGGCATTTGGCACTGGCACAGTCACCTGAACTCATCAGGCCTGCCCACTCTTAAATACAGAATCCATCACATATCATCACTCTCAGGTCAAGATCATGCTATTCTATGTTTCACAATGGTTTCTCCTTGCCAAAAGTGATTGAGCAGAGTAGAGACAATATATTTAACATTTCGGTACAAAATGGATCAGTAGAAATGGTCCTAATGATATGCAACTGAAACTTATTATGTTAGCTTAGCAATTAGCAATGACAATAGTTAAGAGAAGAAAACAGTTAAAGATCAATAACAAGAAAACAATCATTTCAATATCAATAAGAAATATCAATAACAAATGACTTCTTGAGTGAAATTCCTTGATGGCGTAATATGGTTCATTACACTGCCGCTAAACTTCATAGTCAGCAGTGGTTAGATACGGACACAATGGGCAGGCTATAGCCTTTGAGACAGCAGGTTGAGCTCCTATCTATCTAGTCACAGAGTACAAAAATCAATCTAAAAAGGTTATCACAGAGAATGCTCGACATGTCCATTGAACGACCTGAACATCTCAAAGCCTCATGAGCACTGTCAATGAACGCATAATTTCTTAATACACTAAGTTAGGGAGCAGACATGGCCTTAAAGTTAGAGAGGCAGGTTTGAGTCCGACAGTTGAGGTCGACAGTTCGATCCCAAGACCAAGAGGAACAAATTAAATGAAGTGTCCTTCAGCAAAGCATCCTCCTCCCAGCTGCTCCCTGGACGCCATGTCTGCCAGCCCGCTGCTCTGGTTGTGTGTGTATGCTCACTGATCCTAGTAGCCTGTGTGTGGCTAAAATATGTGTGTTCAACACCACAGACAGGTTTAAATGCAGATAATCCATTTCCCAGTGGGATTAATAAATAAATTATATTATTATTATAATTATTATTATTATTATTCATTCAACTGACTGTCAATGCTGATGGAAAATAGTTGCTTTAAAAGTTGTATAAACAGTACAATCACCACCAATTTCTGCATTAAAAATACTGTAATTCCTTTGCAACAAATACCATGCTGCATGGTCCACTCTTCCCAACGCATTCATTCATTCATTATCTGTAACCCTTATCCAGTTCAGGGTCGCGGTGGGTCCAGAGCCTACCTGGAATCATTGGGCGCAAGGCGGGAATACACCCTGGAGGGGGCGCCAGTCCTTCACAGGGCAACACAGACACACACACATTCACTCACACACTCACACCTACGGACAATTTTGAGTCACCAATCCACCTACCAACGTGTGTTTTTGGACTGTGGGAGGAAACCGGAGCACCCGGAGGAAACCCATGCGGACACAGGGAGAACACACCAACTCCTCACAGACAGTCACCCGGAGTGGGAATCGAACCCACAACCTCCAGGCCCCTGGAGCTGTGTGACTGCGACACTACCTGCTGTGACTGCGACACTACCCCCAACGCAAATAAATGCAAAAGCACGTTCCAGTTAAACCCATCTTCCTGTCAATTCAGACCCTGCTTTTTCGAAAGCGGCCTTCTCACGTGATTGCATATGAGCTATCGTCCCATGTTAGAGACAAGGTCAGTAGGTCTGGACAACAACCGTCATTGACAAAATTGATCGCATTTAAATGGACAACTCGTAGTGGTCATTCGACCATGTGGTCAACAACAGGGTCAAGCCCATGCTGCTCTTGATGACAGAAAGCACATTCCAGCTGAGCTCATCTATTGTCCAGTTCACATTCTGAACCCACAGTAGTAGAAATGGACTTTTAGAGCCATTTAACTCATCAGACGTCTGGCTCCTATTTGGACCAGTATAAATGGTTCTGCAATTTTCTCAAACACAGAATTCATGTCTCACATTTCTACATGTTTATGTAATCTACCAAATTCCCCCATCTGTTCAACATTGCGAAAAGACACAAAGCATATTCCAGCCTTTTATGTCCATTTTGAATCCTGTTTTCAAAGACCCTATGCCTAACACTGTTTTGACTTAGCATCCAATAGAAGAAGAGAAAGGTGATGGATTACAGTTGCCTTAAAGAACCCCACCAGTAAAAATCAAGTGACATATATATTATACTATATCGGTGACGTATAGTAAACAAAATTGAAGCTGGAGAGTTACGTCTAAGACATTAGGGATGTACCATTCTCTCTAAAGGTTGTTAATGTGGTCAGCGCACATTAACCCTGTGTTACCCCCTCAGCTCTTAGTGACAGAAAGCACATTCCAGTCAACACACATCTATTGTCCATCACACATTCTGAGCTCACTGTAGTAGGAATGGACTCCTGAGGTGCTGGACTGACTCTGCTGCCTCAACAGGTAACTGCAGCAAACCTTTCCATAAACCCCCAGCCTTAAACAGCTCCTACATCCACACAGGGATTGGCTAATGTCCAAGCCTGACTTTAACTAACACCTGACCGAGATGTCGTAGGCTGAAGTTGGCTTCTTTTTTGGCATTTTTGGTTCCACCTCAGATGATGCAGCAGTTACAGTCCGCGCAGCATTTAAGGTGGAACGTAAAATTCGAATTAGAAGCTACTAACTAACAGTACTGCTTTATTTTGCAGCCTTTTAAGTTATTAAGTTATTAAGTGTGAGGGAGTGTGGGGTGCAAACCCCAAAAGTACGGCATTAATAAATGTAATAGGGGGTAATACACAGAGTCCACCTTAATTAATGTTATAGGCTTCTTATATGATTTTATCTCTTTAAAAAACGTATAAAATGAGAGTAGTGTGGTTAAATAACGTTATAGTACTAATTTATAATTAAATACTAAATAGTGACTGAAGGGATTTTCTCCAAAACGCATAAGGGCCACCGTAGAGTTTCATGGTGCGTTGAATTTAAGCAAAATCATCGCTATTAGGATTAATACCACCTTTACCAGAGAAAACACGAGGCGTTTTCCATTAACCTACACGTCACCTGTTATCCTGTTCAAATCCTCTTTCTAGACTGTCCAGCAAGTGTACAGGCACCGCTTAGACACATATTTTGGCCGGTTTTGTCTACCGGCTGTTCACCGTTCAAAACAAACACTCCGCAGGTTCTTACCTCGATCCATCTCTCCGCCTCCCGCACCGCCGCCTCGGAGCCGGACTCTCCGGACTCTGCAAGCTGCTGCTGCGGAGGAGGAGGAGGAGGAAGATGCCCTCCCTCCTCTGAGTGCGGAGTGGACATTTAGAGCCCCGAGTCCGGACTAAACCGTGCCGGTTCAGCTGGAAGAGTCCGCGGAGAGCCGAGCTGAAGTTCTGTCTGAGCACGGAGCGCGTCTCTGACACTGAGAGCAGCAGTGCACTGTCACTGAGCGCAGATAAACGACTCCCGCCCTCTCTCTCTATGTCGCTCACCCCCACCTCCCTCTCTCTCTCTGTGTGTCTCTCTGTCTCACTCCCTCTCTCTCTCTTTTACACACACACATACACTATCATCAATATGTATACACATATACACACTCACATCGTACACACGTAAACATACATGTACCACCCCTCACACACACACACACACGCACACACACTTTTCTAAACAGCAGTCCCGCGCGCTGCCTCCTCATTTTGACCAATGAGTAAAAATAACCGGCGGAGAGGCGGGAGGCAGCCAATCAGAACAGAGATCTGTGGCCCACAGACACGCCCACTCAGCCATCAGCAGTCCACACTAACATAAAAACATCACAAGAACAGAGGGAGTGAGGGGGGGTTTGTAAATATATATATATATATTCTTTAAAAAATAATTTAGCCCTAAGTAAATTTTATTATTGTTATGATATGTTGAGATATATACATACTAATTATTTTAATATTAATTAGCTATCAGACTAATTATTATTATACATTCTCTCTTACCTAAATTGATATGAATTATAATATAATTACTTATAATTGCGATTATAATTGCTTATACTACATAATTAATCAAATATACATATACAGTCCTCTAGGGTGTGTTCCTGACTTGCACTGTGCACAATGATTCTGTGTAGATTTCTGACCCACCACATCACGGATTAGGATGAAGAAGTAACAGAAGATGAATGAATGAAAAGGCTGAGTGGGAAAAACTTAGAGTCTCTAGTAAAACACCAGGGTAAATCACTGTTGATGAAGTAACTCACTGGGTCTGTATTGATCCCACACAGGCTGAGTTCTGCAAAGCCAGGCAATCACTACAAACTGCTGCTTCATGTGCAGACTATTACTTAACACTGCTTGGCCTTCAGTTCATTAGGTCTGTTAGATAAATTATCTGCACGTTTGGTTAATAACCTGTATGCAGCAGATAGATTTTACTACACTGGTGAAAGCGGATAGTGATCGCATTAACTCAAAGCTGACTGAAACAAACATGTTTGACCAACATGATTATGTGCCAATGCCAAGGCCCAAAAAAACCTGTCCTGATGGGGGGGGGGGGGGATGAAGAGGCGTTTTACTGCCCTCTAGTGGAGAAGGTTGAAGGCTGAAGATAATGTCTTATTAATAAAAAGCTTCTTGTATGCTATAATCATGTTGTTCCCTTGTTGAGTGATGTACCATTTACATTTAATGAACTAGAAAACTAGAATGTTCTATACCATTTAAGCTGGAAGGCAAAACGTCAATGAGCATCTGGAAACCTGGACAACATCTTTATCTTCTATCTATATTTAATCTTAGCACAGGTCTTCTAAAATGCCCATATCATGGAAAACCATATTTCCCACTCTTTACAAACAAAATGCAGAATGAATCAACAATATATCTATGGAAACTGAGCCCATAGTTTGAACAGTAGTTACACTTTAGCACTTTACTGGTTATTAATGGGTTAACAGATTTACATTTAAGAAAGCTAATGGATCAGTTTTAGCCAAGAAAGAAAAAAAAGTGTTCACAAACATGTGAACTGGACTTATAGCTGTGTAACAGGTGTGTGTGACAGGCCTTTTGTTTTTAGCACAAACATAGCAACCTGCAGAGTCTGACTTTCGTTCTTTCCGCTCTGACTGACTTCCTCCTCTTTTCTCCTTCAACTGGTAGGTGTTCGTTTAACCTTCTCACTTCCACTAAAAACCGAAAAATGTACCTGTAGAATTGTACGTGTTGGCAGGGTTAGTTTAACAGCCGTTTATAAGGACGTTAATCAATTCTCTTTACCAACAGATGGCGCTATACAATAACATACATTAAAGTGGCGAGAAAACTAAAGCAGGCCCGTTGTTCTGTCCGTGGCCAAATTGTGGTGTTTAAGTGAACATAGGGACATAAACAACCAGGATATCTTAAAAACATACGTAGCGCTGTGTTAAATCGTGTGTTCTATGTTGATATAAATTCTGTGTGCAAATAATTGTGAACACTTCTTCCATTTTGTGAATTCAGGCATTCAACTATCCATAGTTTGTATATTGACCGTTAGAATGAGGCTAAATTAATGCCAAGACTCAGCTAGTGGGTTACAAGCACTCCCCACTGGGCTGTGAAACAGTGGAACTATTTTCCCGAGTGATGGAGATTCACCCGACACTGTTGTTCCTAAAGGTGTACCCATTACTGATGGAAGTGTTCCATTACACACAGAGAGAGACAGATTGTATAATCTCAATAAACCTCCCTTGCCAACAAAGTGGGAAGCTCTGGAGCAGCCACTCAAGCATTTGGCTGTGGAGCAGATCTGCGATTTCCAGTGTAATGGTGCCCAGAACAAATCAACACTGGTATTTGACCTCTGATGCCTTTTTTATGCTTTACTTTAATGTTCCAGCACCTTGACACATTAAAATTTAAAGCATTTCCAGAGTAGCAGAGAGGCCAACATTACATAAGGTGTCCACAACATTGTGGTTGTAAGCTGGAGTCTTTTTAACTCCATATATTTACTATACTTTTAAACAGAGAAGATTAATTTGAACTGTTTTGCTGCTCTGTGTTGATCTCAGGTCTGAAAAATGGTGTCTCTAATGCTGATTGCACTCCCTGTGGTCGTCATAGTGGTCACACTCTGCCACTCACAGCTGCTGGCTTTTTGTCGTCGTGTGTGTGCAAGGGTGCCAAGCTTTCTGAAGAAGAAAGTGTGTGTGAGCAGCACACATGCCTATGTCTTCACTGAGAGCACACACGGCCAGGCTACCAGTGTGCTGGCCGCATTTGACCTGTACTCCAAAACTCACACCTCTTTCAGCATTGGGCCTAAAAAAGGTGTGTGTTTCCAGGAACTGCACATACTGCATAACAGTAGAGCACAGAGAATTACAGTTCCACTTCTAGCTTATTTTCAACCTACTTGTGAAAGCTGGATAATGAAAATAATGATAACAACAACAACAACAACAACAACAACAATAATAATAATAATAATAATAATAATAATAGTGATTATGTTTTGGCATTTTTGTCATTTCAAGCCACTTCAAGCTTCCAGTTTGGTATAATTAGTTATTTTTTTGCTACTTAGTCTGAACTTATTGGCAGATTACAAAAATATACCAAAGCATATGTGACACTGATGGATATAACATCTGCTTTTTCAACTCATTTAAATAAAGTGAAATGTACTAAAAGATGTCCCTTTGGGGCACTGGGGATGTAATTGTTAATGATTCTGCATTCTCCTTTGTGGTGTTGGAGCAGGAGAGTTTGTGGATGAGGTGGTGAAGCGTGAGGCTCCTCTCAGGGTTCTGGAGTTGGGGATGCACTGTGGCTACACCTCCGTCCGCATACTGCGCCTACTGCCTACCCGTGGCCGGCTGCTGACCGTGGAGTTGGACCCCCTCACTGCGGAGAAAGGAGAAGAGATCATACTGGTCGCAGGTTTTAAAAACCCACAGGTTTGTGGCACATTCAAAAGCTTTTACTTGGTCACTTTATACAGTATTCGGCCACATTTGTGCATACTGATATGACATTTCCTTGAAAATGATGGGTATTAATTGGTAGAGTGCCCCATTGGCTGCAGCAACTGCTTCTATTGTTCTGAGAAAGCTTTAAGGACTTAACTGTGTTTACCCATGAGAGCAGTCAGTGATGTCAGGTACTATTGTTGGATAAATAGTTCTGGATCCCAAACATCACCCTAACTCATTCCAAAGATATTGGATGAAGCTCCCTCACTCCAGAGAACACTGTTAGCCAATGCTTTCCATTGGCCATAGTGAACCTAGGCATGTGTGTGGCTGCTCCACAGTGTCCAATTTCATTTCATACTTTTCTATATACAAGTTTTGGGTTTGCCTTAATATATTTGAATCGATATAAGGAGAGTGTAACACCGTTTGGGCATATAGTGTATAATACCCTTCCCTTTAAGAGAAATGTTGAATTACAAGCTGGATATTGCTTACAAGTTTTTTTTAGAAAATCATCTCTACATTTGTCTCCAAGATATCACATGAAAACTGCAATCTTGAAAGTACTTTGTGCAGTTCCAGGTACTGACCTTTTCCTCAGCTGAAGCCATCTCCAGTTTAGCGTCATTGATTGGTGAGAGCTGTTTAGACCTCGTTGTAATGGACCATGATCCTGACCAATACCTGGAAGACCTACTGGCTCTTCAAAGTTGTAAGGTGCTGTCCCCCCACTGTGTCCTCCTCCTCAACGGGACATTGCAGCCTGGAGCGCAGGCCCTGCTGGAGTACATCACATCCAGGCCTGAGTACTTTACCATTGGACATCAAGTCCAAGACATGGTGGAGATCCACTGTCATACATCCACACATTCACAGGGAGAAGAGAGCTGCTAGTACAGTAAATACTAAGGTCTATATAATCACTCACATCCAGTTTTAAATGTTGTTTTTTCTAGTCTTTGAAAACGTCTGCTGCTCTTTATCTAAAGAATACATTTTATGATTAACTGACTTAGAGACGTACCTCTATCTTTAATATCTCAACATTCTCTTAAAGATTTAGAGATCATAGAGGTTTCATTAAATTTTTTTTTTACCACATTTTGTGAATATTCCCCAACATTAGACACATCTAATTGAACCCTGTTAGATGAACTCTCCCTGTCACACATGATACCACCCACACTGGGAGGGTGAGGGCAAGCATGTGCTTCCTCCAAGACACGTGATGTCAACCACTGCCTCTATTGCAACGTCACTTGACAGTCCAGATGCTGGAGGCATAGTCATGTCAAATCAGCTGACAGAAACATGTGCTACCTGGCACCATGCAGTGAGATGAGGTAAAGGAGAGGCCTTTCCCACCCACCCAGACAGAGCGATACCAACTGTGCTCTCTCAGAACTCCCAGCTTCAGACAGCTGTGACATAACCAGAGATTGAACCAGCGGTCACATAATGCAGGGGAAAAAGCTTAGGCAGGTTTTAAAATCATTCCATGAAAAGGGTTTCTGAAGTCTTCATCATTCGATGTTGTGTGTAAGGAGGAGAATGTCATGTCATTTTTCCTTGTCTTTAAATCTTTAAAGGCTAAGCACCAGCGATATGAAAGTGTCAAACAAATAAATACAGTGGAATTTGAGTTCCTAACTAGTGTTTATTGTTAGCCAGAAAACATGTTATTTCTTACTAATTCAAGGAATATGGTTTAAAAGGCCGTTGCCCCCACAACGGTGTTCGAAAACTCTAATAGGCGTCTTGCCTGTGACGTAGATGGTTGCACTTAATTTACTCTGTAACATGGAGGTAAACAGGGTAAGGACACTTACTTCGCCTGTTTTAGTTGGTGTTGGTTAACGTTAGCTTGACTCGCTAAACTCGGTGTCTCAGATTATACTCGGCTACGTAGCTGCATTACGGAGGTTTATAGTGTCGGATGAATTCGAGTTCGACTTTGATCACATTTACAAGAATAACGGTACCTCTAAATTAGAGTTTAGCTTATTGCTAGGCTATTGTCATGAATAATGTTGGTTATTTAGCTAGATACTGTCATAACAGTCAGTCATAACGGTGTTTTACCGCGGCGTTGTTCAGCTGTTGTCCACCAGTGACGTCACGGGTGCGTTCAAGAATTTCCGTAGCGAGCTCGGGTTTTTCTGTCAATTTAATAAAATTGTCAGTTTTAAACCAAATTAAGCTGCTAATTTCATTTTAATTCATACTTACATATGTCAGTAACTAAAATAATGTGAAATATTCATGGAGGTCCATTAAGTGGTGCTTAGCCTTTAAGACGTTCATCCTAATGTTATTAAAAAAAGAGTGAATTAAAACAATTACGTTTCAGCTCAAATATTGCTAATGACACCATGTAATTAACGGCTGAAATCTGACATTAAAAGTTGATGATTGTGGGAGCCAGTGTTGCATAAATTATTTTGTCATATTCTCCTTCACCATAACCTCATTGTGAAGGCTTTACAGGTCTCTATGTTATATCTGCTACGGTAAAAACAGTATAGTTAACATTATAGAGGACAAAAACGGTCAAATTAACAAACTGTTGAGTAAAAAGTCGTAAATGTAAAAAGTAATAAATGTACGACTGATGCTGTGCTTGTGAATACTTCAGACAATTTCCTAGTCACTCATTTTCATTCAGCTGTCAGTTTCAGTCAGTAATAAACTACGCCATATATTTACATTTCAATTCATGGTATAGACCCCAGATCTTTATGTTTCCCAGTTCCACGGCTTGGGTTTTAATTAAACAAAGGGGCTTTTCAGAATCCTCTTTTTTAAGAATAAAAGGTTTTATTTCATTCTGAATTTTTTTGGCATACAAAAAATGTATATACAAAGTGCTATCAGTTATTCACATATTTTATTTCTTGTTTAAAAAAAAAAAAGCACCACATATTTCCTAATAAGGCAAACTGAAGTAAAAAAAATTACATCTTGACTTTTACTATCAATAACTTACAGCACATTTCTTATCAAATTCTTACACATCACCCGGAAAATTAATGTGCCCCTTGTACTTTCTTTTCAAACAATGAAAAGCCATTGATTTATTGCTGTGCCTGGTTCTGTTCTCTCTTCCTTTAATTTTTTTTTTTTGGTTTAGCAGTTTTCAGTCATAAACTACGCCAGTGTCTGCAGGAAACTGGCATTTTTTCTGTGTCAACACCATTTCGAGTCTTTTAGTATTCTCCAAACATTTCTCCAAAGTATTTTTCATTCAGAAGAATATTTACAAAAGAGGAGTGGGAAATAATCAGTGTTGGGAATCGCTGAGAGCCAGGCTTTACCAGAGGAAGCAGAGTTACTTGCCATCCATTGTGGAAGAAAATTTCACACATTCCTCCTCAGAGACGGGACTAATTCTGTTAGTGTTTAGTCTTAAGGAAAGACAAAGAGCTATTTCCCTCTGCTGGCTCTTACCAAGTCATAGCCAACGTCTCATAAAAGCCCCACCGTAATCATCTACAGAACGTATTTCTAACAAAATTAGAAAACAACTGGGTTACAACATGGAGCTTAAACACAGACTGTGATCTCAGTTTCTTCTCTGCTGTACAGAGTATTCAAATTTGATCCCAGAAAATATGAAATAGACTAGTGTGCTTTGTCTTACTCGGTCTTGGCCTGTGCCTGCCAGACCAGGCCAACGGTGGTGAAATGAAAAAGCAGCTCACAACCAACACTAAAACATTCAGAATCTTTACCAGTTCTCAAAAAGAAAGAGCACTCCTTTTCATAGTCCTCGCACTTGCAGGGAGTAATCCCGCCGCCATCTTGTAGATTTGAGGTGCCATGTGTTTTAAAGCATTTACATCTTTCTCTCACAACCCATTTACCACACAGGATATAGCTATAATTTCAGCTAATATTAGTTAGCCACGTCTGATCACTTCAGCAAACCACAGTCTCTTAAAACTAAAAACTTGCTAACAAACTAATCTTTGTTTATTTTAGTCTTATACCAGAGCAGTCCACTATTTATTGACGTGTAACTTAGCTATTACCAAGTGTAGTTAGGTTTGCTAGTATGCAAACCACCAGGGCCAGTCCATTCCATTTTAAGCCATCCCAAGTGAGTATTTGTGGTTCACATTTATTTACAAATACAGAGAGAAATGTGGAAGGGAATGAGAAAAAAAATGGATCTGTGGTGGACTAAATTATCAGATCGTAAATATTTGGATTGCCCCAGTGCATCTTGGCAGTGGTAGGATGCTTTCACTTGGCCCCAGATGGTGCGTCCATGCCGAGGGAGCGGCGGTAAACTGTGGAGAGTCGGTACAGGACGTCGGCTGTGGAACGTGGCTGAGCATCGGCCTTCTGCGTCATGAGCATCTCAAACAGCGTGCTCACTTCTGATAGCAAAGCTTCACCTCCCAAGCTGCCAGATTTCTCCGGGGCCTTGCCAAAGGTAGAGAAGGAGGCGGAATCATCAAAACCATGCAAAGGGGAACTCGGGCAATCTGGAGGCGGTAGACCATCAGGAACGTAAAGGTTTTCATGGTAGTCACCGGTCAAAGGGAGGGATAGTCGTGCTATCCATGCAGGATCAGGAACATCTGAGAAAACATCATCTGGAAAAGAGTGGATGAGAATATATTTGGTTTAGGTCATGGGTGTACAGGACCTTGAGGACCTTATTCAGCACAGATTTCCTGGTCAAAAAAAGAGGTTCTTGGTTACCAGATTTTTTATGTGTTTAAGCAGAGAACCAGGATAAGAAATGGAAAACACCATCATTTAACACTGATTTAATACATCCTTTTATCTATTAGTCGCCACAGACATTACTTCCATTGCTTACAAGTGTTGTATAATTGGCTACCCCTGAAAACGGATTAGTCACCCTGATTGCAACCTCAAACTTTTCTGCTTCAAAGAAATATTATTTTAAAACACTTCAGTTACCCCATTCATCTGATATAATTCATTCATTCATTCATTGTCTGTAAGCGTTTATCCAGTTCAGGGTAGGTTCGGAGGGTCCGGAGCCTACCCTGAATCAAAGGGCGCAAGGCGAGATCACACCCTGGAGGGGGCGCCAGTCCTTCACAGGGCGATACATTCACTCACACACTCACCATCTGATATCAGTATAGTATCAGGTAGTTACATAGGGGTCAACTAAATCAACCCATATTTGTTATGGCCATTCATTGATCATTCAAATCATCTGACAGCCTAACTTTAGACTTAAGACTGATCTCTTAAGTCGCTGACAAGTACAAAGACATCAAACTTGTTTTCACTGTGGTCTTCCACTCTTTTTTGAGGTCTGAGGATCTCTTCATGAGGTTTTGAATGATGTTATTATTTCCTTACATGTGGTGGAAGAGAGAAGTAGACTTTCATCTGAAGTGAATGCGTGTGTATACGAACACTATTTAAAGAAGTGGATCACAATGGCTATAATATTCATCCTCTTCCCCCCGAAACAAACAAGGCCACATGGAGGAATAACAGGATGAGAGGAAATGGCGAGAGGAGGACTGCATTTATCTTTATTTAGTTAGAAGGCATTTCCTCCATCCACTGATTCCCTCAGACTTTGGCTGTTTACCGAGTTTGAGGTTTCACACAAACAACTCAGAGAAAAAAAATTTGGCTCGGTTTGTAGTAAATACTCCCTCAAAAAATTCTAATGACTCCATTATGGAAAACCACACCACATCACCTCATCACAAATTGCTTCTTTTTCAGAAAATCATCTCTGTATATTTGGGATAATTTTGAGCACGGCTATGAGAATCATGCTAGCTCAAAATGCTAAATCAAGCTCTGTAGAAATAAATATTATAAAAATCAATAGTTGGAACACAGACATTTAGTGCAGTCTGATGTGAAATCAGATTTCTTTACAATGCAAGGAACCATTCGTTTTCATACTACTTTCTACTTTCTCTAAAATATACAAAACATTCACATCTTCTGAGATTGTATATATTTAAATAGTGATAAATCAAAACGCAATTTTACAGCACTATTTTGTTTTTAAAAGCCTTCTGGAGGTAGCTTTAACTTAACTAGCGGAAGGGACAAGGATGTGTGCATGAGTGAGAGATTGTTAGCAGCTGGACTATGCTAACTGTTTTCAAGTGCAGAGCTAATGAGGTTCATGGTCTAAAAAGTCTTGTGGCCCAGCTGCTCAAATCTAATCACCACCACAGCCCGCTTTGTCTAACGTGGGAAATCCGAGAATATTTTAATGCTATTTTTAAGCCCAACAGCTTCCATTTACAAACCTCAAATATCCTTCCTTAAAGATATCTCACACTGTGCTGATATTTCCCCTATAATAGCACTCATGTTTACCTGCAGCTGAACTAAAGACAGGAGCTCAAACTCATTTCTCATTCAGAGTCTCCTCTGTTCTGTTGCTGTAAATCACTACTAGCATTTTAACTAATTATATTCTCCAATGTTTTTTCACCTTATTAAATAGTAGTTATACTGACACCTAATGGCCCCAATGTGTTAGAGATCCCACTCTATGAAGCATAAACCTGCTAGTGCAGGGACCATAACAACTTTATTCTTAATCTCATGGGATTTACACTTAAAGGAAAATGAGGAAAAATTTTATTAGCAATTTGTTTTGGTTATTTTTTTATTTATTTATATATTTAGGCTTTTTTCATAAGAAATTTGTCTGGGACCTGCTTTCCATAACAGGAGCTAAACACAAAGTTAAATCCCTTTACAGATAGCAATCCTGTAGTGTTCACTGTTTATTTCTCCAGAGCTCCTGGGCTATTTGTTTCTGAATGGGAGGAAGAGGCCACTTCTGGCAGCTAGCAGTTAGCGGAGACGCTAGTGAGATTCCTGCGGCTTTCAACCACACGTGAATCATCAAACAGCCGTTCGCCTGGCCACGCAGCTGCTGTTACACTCACTCATTCTCTCTCCCTCTCTGTCTATCCCTCTTACCTTTACTCTTTTGATCTTGCCTTTTTATTAGAAAAGGACTCAAAATTAGGAGCAGTGCCAAAGCAGTTGTCTAGATTAAAGCTGGTAGATAAAAAAACCTGAAATTGTACAAGAGTCACTGACACGTGTGTGTGGTGTGTGTGTGTGTGTGTGTATGTGTGTGATTACTCAGACATGGTCGGCTGTGATCAAACAGAACCCACACAGCCCACATCAATGAAACCACTCACAACCTCTAAACACTTGAGTTCCCTCACATCAGTGGAGCAGACCCAGATCCCTCTCTCTCTCTCTCTCTCTCTCTCTCTGTCTCTCTGTCTCTCTGTCTCTCTGTCTCTCTGTCTCTCTGTCTCTCTCTCTGTCTCTCACCTTTTTTCTCTGAATTTCTTTCCTTCAACTGCTCCCTGTCTAGTTCCCTTTTCGGTCTCTTTTTCTTTTTCCTCTCTATCGCTCTCATTATTTTGCTTTCTTTTTCTGTTTCTCTCTTCCCCTTTGGTCTCTCTTCTCTTCTCTTTCCCAATGTGTCACTTTCTCTTTCACACACTTTCAATTTCTTTATTTCTTTGTCTTTTTTATTCTACTCTCTCACTTTCACCCAGAGTTGTACTCTTTCCCTACTTTTCTTCCTTTTTATTTTTTGCATTTTTCCTCTAATCTCTTCTCTTCCTTTTCCTCATCTGTTCCCTTTTCTTTCTCTCTTCCCCTTGTTTGTCTTTACTCTCTCTCATGTTAATGGTAAATTAAAGAGGGAAACAGCAGGGCCTCATTAATCTCTCAAAAAACAATTATTTTCTGATTAGATCCAGAAGTGTGTCCCAGATCACCTACAGAGTCTGACCACAAGCGCAGCAACTGTAGCAGAACATTTCCTCTGAGAAACACCTGCTCGCAATCAACCTCCAATACAAACTTCCCCTCAGAGCTTTCACATCACACAGTGAGTTGACCGTTTAGAACTGACTTAGTGAAGTTAGAGTAAAATGTTATTGCAACAAAGTTATTAAAAGGTATGCTGTTGCTATATCGCAAACTGGGGTTCGGTTCCCTACTTGGGCAGGAACATCAGGTTACACCTATTAGAATCCCTGGGCAAGACTCCTAACTCAGTGTTTGTCTAAGTGCTACACGACTGAAATAGGAAATCGCTCTGAATAAAAATATCTGTCAAATGCTGTAAAAAAATGATGCACACATCATCTACAAAGACCCCCTTCACTTCGTAATGCACACTTGCTTTACTAGCTATATTTAACATAAAACAAAACATAGTATGGGTAACAGCTGTGGCACATTTAGTATGTTGTATATTTATTTCCCAATATGTTAAACTTAACAAATCTATATTGAATCTATATTGAATTCAGTTGAGTTTTTTTACTTAGAAAATAAAGGAATTAACCTGATTTGTTTAAACTTTTAAAACCCAACTGAACAAAGATTCCATTAGCTTAGTGAGGCTCTATAACTGACAGAGTTGTGTGTGGTCAGTTCTGTGACTGTGAGAGCCAGGAGGGGAATACAATCTTAAAAGTGGTGGAGGGAATATGTCTCCAGGCGAGATATCAACACCACAGACTCACAATGTTCAAAGCAATATCCCAGAGACAGACCGACACACACACACACACACTCACGTCTGTATTCCTGTAAGCTGTGGTGTGTCTAACCCAACTCTAACCTTCACCTCAGTAACTGAGAAGTAATCTTTTTATAAACGTATTTTACCTCACAGACTGCAAACCTACGTCCCCACAATGTTCATGTGGTAAATCAGTTCCATCAGAATTCACATTGGTACCTATCTGAAGCTAAATACACACAAAGAAACACACACTCACTCCACACACTCACTCACTCTCTCTCTCACTCTCTCTCTCTGTCTCTCTCTGTCTCTCTCTCTCTGTCTCTCTCTCTCTGTCTCTATCTCTATCTCTATCTCTCTCTGTCTCTATCTCTCTGTCTCTATCTCTATCTCTCTGTCTCTATCTCTCTCTCTCTGTGTGTGTGTCTCTCTCTCTCTGTCTCTATCTCTCTCTGTGTGTGTGTGTCTCTCTCTCTCTGTCTCTCTCTCTCTCTGTCTCTATCTCTCTGTCTCTATCTCTCTCTCTCTCTCTCTCTCTCTCTCTCTCTCTCTCTCTCTCTCTCTCTCTCTCTCTCTCTCTCTCATACTTTCACACAGAGCTTTTTAGTTCACTCCCCCATTGTATATGAGTGCATGGCAGAAGAGTGAGAGTAGCCTTAGGACAGAAATACACAAACATAAAAAAAAGTAATACCTTATTTTACGTATACACACAGACATATATGAATTTGGACACCCCATTTAAATGACAAAATCTACATTTCATTTATTATTTCAAATGGTTAATGATTTAAAACAATATATATATATATATATAAAACGGATCTTATGTTCTAGCCATGTGTGTGTGCTCAATATAGAAAGTGCAAAAAAAAAAAAAAAAAAAAAAAAAAAAAAAAAAAAAAAAAAAAAAAAAAGGAAAGTCCCGAAAGCTACAGTATGATATTACCACCTTAAAGCGCGTATGAGTCAATGCTTAGTAAAGGCAATGAGAAGAGAATAGGGGCAGAATGTACGGCTTCAGGACACAGATACCCATCTGCACAATAAATGCACTCCCCCACCTCAAAGATCAGCGCATCTGACCACTTCTGTACATCAGCATGAGTAACACTGCTAACAGATTTACCCTGAGGAAACCTGACTCAGCCCTTACGCACACACACACACCTTTCCTTTCTCAGATCCGTTCACCTGTAAGTACCCTACAGAGTTGAAAAGCGCTTCAGTCATACTCAGCTTAAATATATGAACCCCCACCATTTCCCACCACCCCAACTACTCCGCAAGTCTACAGAGGGGGAGGAACGAGAGAAAACTAGCTCAGTGTCTTTGATTTTATGAACAAAGGAAGGCCCGTAATGTCAGAATGTGTTGAAATGCTGAACAATTCAGGGAAGGAACTCCATACTGATGTTTACTAACTCCCCATACACACGGCAGTGAAGGTGGCCAAGGCAAAAGGTGCACCTACAGTTTTCAATATACATCCAGTATTTGGAATGAATGTAGAATGTATAGTTTACACAGAATGCAATATTTTTACACGTCTTGCAGTTTAGAAAACTCATAGCTATGAGTGGCTGGGACATATGAAAAGGAACTGTAAACTGCTCAGTAGAGATAAACCTATGACCACACATTGATTTTATTGTGTGTAATGCACATCTTAATTGTAAAGCCACAAATATCTAAAAACCATTGATGATGTTTAAGTAATCATTGATTATTGTTCTGCTTGACAACCATTGTCTACTTTTAACTAAGTACATGTTGTTTATTTATTTTGTTAATAATATACATATAATAATTAATCAAAACATTTTCAATTCTATGCTGTGTGTTGTTTCCATGGGTCAGTAATGAAGTGAGTATTTGTTGCTAGACTACAATATAAAAGTCTTGTATTCTCTTTTACTTGGGAAACAGGCAGCTTTTTTTTTTAGTAACATATGTTTAATCTGATCACATGCCTGTTCTATTCTATGCTCACGTTTTCATGAATGAGCTGGACACTTCACGGTAGACATTTCCATAACCGTAGTAAGACCATGATAAATAATGGTGTTTTGCTTGAGCCCAAACATTTGTCATTTTCATTTTGACTCAAAAAACAATGGCCACGCTCATCAACAGGAAAAGACTCACATGAAGGCTGACTGATACAGTATTTCCTGCTGAGGTTGTTTACTAACGTCAACAAAAATATGTACATTAAATATCCAATCACATTCCTTCGCAAGATAACAGGACACTGGAAATCAAACAAGTGTTTTGTTTCATTGTGGTTCATCTGGAATTCTGAGAAAGAGATTAAGCCATTTTCATTATCTTTGTTGTGCTTTGGGGAGCAGACATTCTTAGTAATGACTAAGGCAGGATTCTGAATTATAGGGTTTAGTGTAAAGTATAATTCTGAAATAACTGGCCTCCCAGGTTCAGTTTTTTAGGCTAGTGTTCGTGACCTGAGCCTGGAGGTTCTCTGTGCTGTTGCCCTGCTCCAGAACACTTCAACTAACCCATGTCTTGCTCGATAATTCACTCAAGTTCAATAAGTTTAGACAGAAATGTTAAGACAAGTTCTTTTGTGCAGAGGACTAACATGAGTCTGACGACCAGTATCATAGGTTTAAAGTAAAGATGTTTTTATATGTTCAATATCACCCACCCATACCCATTACCCACCATGCTGAAGATACATATTTAATAAACGTCATCCATAAATTCATTTTCATGAACTGATTTTGAATTGCAGACACTCAGCACTCTTGTAAGCAGAAATAGAACCTAATTAATGCCACTTGATAAGACTTATCTCTTAAATGCACACATTTCAGTTCTCTACTCCAGTCAGGTTTTCAGATTTTAGAATTTTTTTTCCCCATAGAGAAAATCAACTTGGGCATGAAGCCAACAGCCCAAGGTACTAATGAAACCCTCATGCATTGGGGGTTTTCCTTTCAAACGATCTGCTTTATCAGACAACTAAAAACATATGGATAAATATCACCCAAACTTGGCCTGACATTATTTTTAATATAAACAGTTAAAGACTCTTACCGGGGTTATTGAGGCCCTCTTCAAGTAAATGGTCAACAGGAGAGTCCCTGCCAGCCTCCCAGTCGACGTCTCCAGGTTCACTCTCTCCATGTCCACTGTCCTTGGTGCTCAGCCAATCAGCATCCTGCATGCCTGATCTGAGTACAATTAAAGCTAATGCTTAGTAAAACATGTACTGTACTATAACTGTACTGAAATTATTCTTTAAGTCATGCAAAGCTCATGGAAGACAACATTTATAAAATATTCTAAAAAGCATTCCAGATGCAATGCACAGTGCAGAAGCCTCGCTCTGGGGGAGGCATAGCTAGCTTGGTGAGGCATGATTATGTTTGTGCAGTTGTGAGTTCAGGAGAAACTGAGCTGCCATCAGAGTACAATAAACAGCTCACAGCTAAACATAGGCTCCACAGAAGGTGGAGGGGAGAAAGAAGGATTCGTAATCAGTGAGTGTTGACATGGTTCAAAGTTAAAGGCACAAAATGGCTCAAACCAAGACACGTCAGCTTAGCTGGCTAAAGACGGTGCCTTAGAAATACTTGAGACATGAAATAATGCATAAAATGCTGAAAGTAACAAAATGGGCTCATTGTTATGATTGTGTGGTCTTTGTTCTAGTCCAGTCCTGCCTTGCCGTCAGTCTGCAGTGTCTATCTGAGATCAGCACCGATAACATTTATGCTAACTGACTCAAATAAAAGCCACAAAATGGCTAAGGAATGAAGTGTGAGTGAGGTAAACTCTTGGTCTTGCTCTAACATGCAAGGCCCGTTATTCACTGCAGCAAACCTGACCACTAAAGCCAATTATGCACCATTTTCTGGAAGCTGATGACTGGCACATCCTGTTTTCTATCCTACCACCTGCTTAGCTCCCTGCTGGATTGTATAGGCCCTGAAATATGCAGCTGGAAACCTTACTGCATTTATAACTATGAGATCTCTTTTGTTTTTGTTTTAAATACCGAAAAATCTGATCATCCATTTTAAATAAAAGACAAGCCTGTGGTAAGTAACAGTTTAACTGACATCTGACACATGCTAATTTTGCTGCATTGGGGATGAATTTTCACTAGTTGTTGGGACATTTCTTTGATTGCATTCAGTCACAGGAACCTTAGTGAGATCATGTACTGATGTTGGATTATTAGATATAAATAATAATAATAATAAACACTCAAACTCTTCTGGAGCTCCATTGCTCCAGACAACACAGTGCCAGTAATCCAGTGTGTATTGCTGGGGTTGGGGGGGGGGGGGGGGGGGGGGTTGTACTCTTATGGCTTTGCAATAAGCATGGTGAATATGGGCCCATAAGCAGCTGCTCCAGAGCATAACATTTATATTTCATGGTTCTGCATTCATACATCACCATTATCGGTGGCTGATTTGACTATTTCTAACAGATTTACAGTGTAGAAAACGCAATCAAAAATGGCCATTCACAAATAAAATCCTCCTAATCGAGGGACTTACCGGCCAGTTCTGTGTGAATATTTGTTTCCACGGAAGTTTGGTCGAGGCTGAAACTGGCCCTGATGCAGCAAAGACAGCAGCTGAGATACCTGCTGTAGATTAAGAAGAATAATGATGTTATTTGTTGTATTTCATCATATTGTAAGCATTTTCTCTACTGAATATACTGATTAGTGAATGGAAGAAAAGGTGGCAACTACTTCATATATGTGCTTTAATATTTCACCACTACACTTAACAATGCCATATATGATTGTTCACTGCCCTTTTGTGCCATTTAACTGTGATCAGACCTAAGTAAATACTCTTTATTATGGGAGCGGATACAGCACAAGATGGAGGACAGAGAGGAAACACCGGACTATTGTAAAACAAGAAGTACAGAATGGGGAGAGAGGGATGGAGTGGAGCTTGAGTGAGCAAGGGGCAGACAGGAAGTCATTACTACGCAGGGCCTATTCTTCTACTGTCGGCTTCCTTCCAGGATGCACCTTAGAAAACCCAGTCTCAGGGAAGGGGATAGAAACCCTGCAACATTTTGGCCCTCTTTCCTCTGGGGTCTCCAAGTCTCTCCTTAAGTAAAAACTGCCAAGTGGGTCAAGTGGGCCAAGTAGGCAAGTGTGGGAGGGAAGGAGGGTGGAAAGGGGAAAAAAATAAAGGGAGGGGGCAGGATCCACACTCTTCCTGTCTGGCTACAGTGTGCACGTGAGGGCACAGACCCATGCCAGACCCTTTTTGTTCTGCTAATTGCATGAAATGCATCTGGGTGGACCAAGGTCCAGAGGATGCACTTTTTTGACCAGCACAGCACTTCTGGCCTTTTGAAATAAGAACCGTTTTTTTATGTAATTGCCTACAGCCTTTGTGCAGCATATCAAAGCCATATAGGCTTACTGTGCAGACATATCTAGGTTGAGATGAAGTAGATTTTCCCCCTCAGCTGACAGACATTCATGTTTTTTCTCTTTCACTCAAAAAGTGTGTGTCATGTGAGGGCGGTTTTAATTTTCTCCTGAGGCATATTAGAAGTTCGGGTTACAATCTGTGTCTGAGAAATACCTTAATAACCCTAATGCCCTAATTCCAACATCATCTGTCAGCTGTCCCCTTGGGCTGTCATAGATACAGATCAGCCAGTCTCCCACTGACAGTGCAGCAGTGAGAAAAAAAATAGGAAACAGGATTCTCAACAAACTGAAACCTGGCCATGAAACTAAAACAACTGGAACAAATTCACCACAATCAGTCTTGTCCTAGATTTCAAAATCTCAAAATGTGATTATCATTACTTATTACTGATTATATAATGGCTTACCTGGACTTCAGGTGAAGCAGAAGATAGCTCGATTGTGTTGTCTCCGAAGGCAGCCATAGACAGCCGCACCAGATTTCTCAGTATCTGTCTGTGGTCTTGTTCATCCATCTTTCCATTTTTTTCATAGATTTTTGGCCTCCTAAGCGTAGCTTGTGTAAAAGGCAGGTGAGCCACAGCCTCTGAACAGTCAGTTGGTGTGATGGTATCTTCAATTCTGTGGCGTCTCAGTGTGCTGGTCTGTGAGTGTGAGTGTGAGTGTGAGGATGAAGATGAGGAAGGGTTCCGGGCTTTGCGTAGTGTTCTGTAGGATATGGTAGGGCTGTGGGGGCAGTCCAATTCTATATTCCCAGGTTTCCTGAGGGTTTTGTTCTGTGCAAGTGGAATGATCTCATCATTGTCTGGGAAAGCTTGGTTCCTTGCCATGCGAGCAAGTGTTGGTGAAAGACTGAGCCCTGTGCCCTGTGGGTGTGGCTCCTCTGGCAGAGGTGACCTTGAGGAGAGCGACTGGGTCTCCTCAGGTGGATCATCTCTTCTACCTCTTAGGACAGGTACCAGTTGTATGTCGGTTTTGCGAATGTGCTTCTGTGGTCTGCGGGGGTGGCTAGTGTAGGTCGACTCAGCTTCTCTACAATTGTAAGCACGGTTCTCTCGTTTCTCGGGGCGACAGAAGGTAGTAACCAAAGCTACTGCTAAGAGCAACAGCAAGCAGGTTCCCCCCAGGCAGATAGCTAAAAGCACTGTGAAACTGAACTGAGCCTGCTGGCCAGGTGAAGAGTTCTTAAGATGGTCACGAAGATTGATGAATGTCACCTCTAGTGTTGTTTGTGTTACAAGAGATGGTGTTCCCCTGTCTGATACTGCAATGGCCATGTTGAAAACTTTGCCTATCAAGTCAGTGGCATTGGTGGTGTTCACAAACAATTGGCCTGTGTTTTCATCAAGCCAGAACAGTCCTGTGGGATTCCCATCTACTATTTTGAATTGGAGTTTTCCATTTAGACCAGAGTCACGATCACTGGCCACAATAGTGGTGGCAAGAAAACCTTCAAATCTATGGTGGGAAGAGTGATTGTTTAGCGGATACAGTGTTGCATGGACTTTATCCCCAAGTTCAGTCACAATTTCTCCCTTGTCTGCATTGACTGGGACGCTAATGACTGCAACACCTTTCTTGGGAAGTGGTTCCTTGATTATGGGATAGTTGTCATTAACATCCTGAACTTCAATAAGTACAGTGGCACTGCTGGTCAGTGCTGGATAACCATGATCTACTGCATCTACAATAAAGGAATATAAGGGTGACTCTTCATAATCTAATGAATGCTGAACGGTAAGAACGCCACTAGTTGGGTGGACAGAGAAGAAAGCAGTTGGTGTCCCTAATTCATTTGACTCTCTAATTGAGTATGACACTTTTCCACTGAGATCCAGGTCAACATCAAAGGCCTCCAAAGTCAAGACTTGGAATCCAGGTACATTATTCTCTTTTAACACACCCTTGTAATGAGTCTTAGAAAACACTGGGACATTATCATTCTCATCCAGTACATGGACAGTCAGGTGCTTGACACAAGACAGAGAGGGGACACCACTGTCTTGTGCTAGAAGAGTCAGGTTGTATGACATCTGTCGCTCCCGATCTAGGCTTCCATTAGTGACAATCATATAGTTATTTCCATGGATTTGCTTAAGACTAAACAGGCTGGACCCATCCTGAATACGAGCTTGCACTTTTCCATTAGGCCCAGAATCAGCATCAGATACCATCACAAGAGCAAGGAAGGTCTCGTTTGGTGCTCCTTCTGACACAGTTGCCACAGAGAAATCTGGAGGTGTCCATGTTACGTGTATCCGCGGTGCATTGTCATTAATATCCTGAAGTATGATTTTCACTTTGCAGTGGGCTGGTATAGCATTGGGCCCCCGGTCTTTAGCTTGAATGTCTATCTCATATGACTTCTTTTCCTCAAAGTCCAGAGGGCCCTTTAAGACAACAGCACCTGTTTGAGGATTCACACTAAAAAGTCTTTGCACATCTAATGGGGAATGTTTACTGAGTGAATATTCAACCTCTCCATTTGCACCCTGGTCAGGGTCTGTAGCATGAAGGTTGATTACAACTGTGCCTTGCAAGGTGTCCTCTGGAAGCTCCACTATTGAAGCACTTTCCTCAAACACAGGGCTGTTGTCATTGGAGTCTAAGATTATGACTTTGACTTTGGTGCTTCCAGATCTTGCTGGAATACCTTTATCCCAGGCTTCTAGTATTAATTCAAAGGAATCTTGCATCTCTCTGTCCAGTTTTTTAATAACCACTAATTCTGCCTGTTTGGTATCTCCAGAAGACTGAATATCCAGTTTAAAGTGCTGGTTTGGTGACAGGGTGTAAGTCTGTAAGCCATTGGGACCTGCATCAGGATCCACAGCATGGTCCAGTGGAATTCGTGCGTCCAGTCTCACTGTTTCTGAGATCTCCACTTCCTGAACTGGGTTGGGGAAGGCAGGACTGTGATCATTCAGATCCATCACCTCCACTCTCACTTGCAGGAAGTGAACCGCTCCACCCTTCCTATAGAGTACATTAAAGCCTAGTTTACAGTGGTCAGCTCCACGACATAGTTCCTCCCGGTCCAGCTTGACCAACGTTGACACCACCCCATCTCTTGTGGCCACTGAAAATCGCAAAGCCTGACCATGCTCCACAATCCGGAAGTCCTCTAGTGACCCGGTCTCTCCTCTCTGACGTAGATCATCCAACAAGCGGCCCACCCTTGTGCCTGCTGGCTCCTCTTCCCTGACATGATACGGGATTGTGAGGAGAGCTTGGTCTAGATACTGGGTCTCACAAAATGTGCATGCCATTAAAATGGCCATAAGCAAAAGCCTAAACTGAAGCATGGCTGTGTGTGAGCTACTTTAGAACAATCTCTGTGCTCAGAAGACCATATTAAGTTAATTTCCAGCTAACATTATAATCTGACTATATAGAATGTAGAAAATATATATAAAAAAGGCCAAAAAAACTACAGTACACCAGCAAACAACAGGATGAAAGTTATAGAAAAAATGTAAAAAATGTTATTTCAACATTCTTCTATTGAAACCTCTCATACACCAGAAAAACACACACATACTAATAGACAGACTAATAACCAGTTTTCCTTTTCTTTATCAATACATTAAGAAACGTGATTACTCAATACATTAAATTCAGGAAATCCATCTAAATTACTTTATCTTTACAAAATATATAGCTTCTGAAACCGTCTACAAATAAAATTCATGAACAAATTACTTTAGAAATATATATGCCAACAATTCTGGGCTCTGGTTTGCCATTATCTAACCTCCTTGTCAACCAATGATCTACAAACGCATTACTCACTCACACACAGCTCCAGCTTCCAGGCTCCACAAACTTTACACAAGTGTGAAGGAGCGGACGTTGGAGGCTTGGATGTTAATTCAAGGGGGCAGGGCATGGGCCAATCACATGAAGTGAAGGAAGAGTGTGGGCCTTCAAAAACTCCACCCCCCTTGAAAAAAAAAGTGTCCTGAGGATGTTGGAGAGGAGTTAAAAAAAAAAAAAAAAGCAGTATGCTTTCAAAGTAACCTGATCTTTCTTCTCTCACTTACTGCCTCCAGCTTTTCATGCATCTTTGCCTTTTTCTTCTTTTTTTCCCTTTGTCTAAATAAACACACAAAGATCAGTGGTCTGTGGCTGCTGTCAGCAGTGATCAGAGTTGTGCCTAAAGTAGAACCCTGAGGGATTCCTGAGACTTGAAACCAGAGCCTGGTCCAAACCCTGATCCACTATAAGCGCTGACGTATTGTCTGGACCCGCTGCTGTTATCACAAACACAGATAGCCATCACTGATGCTTAAATGGGCAACTTGTGACATGCCAGTCTCATAGTTTGTCAGCTGTTTCTGTCACACACTGAAATACAGAAATGTGAGATGTCTTTGTGTTTGAGGTAGACCCTCTCTGCTCTCTTAGAGAAGGTAAGTTCAGCACTTACAAAGCGAGAACTCCAAGGATTTAAACACTTAACATTCGTGAACTCCTTTGCATGTTCATACATCCATTTCTCATTCCAATAACTTAAAAGTGGCCTTCTGTTCAGTTCCAGGAATCTTAGGTAAATACATCATGAGTTATTAGGAATCCCTGTGGTGCCAACTAATCCTGACAGCTATCCTCACCACTGATCTACAGGCTGATAAGTACAAGTGAGCTTGCACTGGTGTGGGTTTTATCTTAGTTGTCAAACAAAATGGTAAAGAAAACAAACAACAATTCTTGTATCAAATCTGCACTCACCTCCTAATGTAAAATAAAACTTTTCCAAACTGCCCACCTCAGTCCAAACTGTCAACAAAAGTAGGGTACATTCCAGAGATACAATTCTGGCTGGTTTAAGTAGAAGGGAAGGGTTTGTTTAGTTGTTAAGGGCCTTAGGCCAATTAGAATAGGGTGGAAGGGAAAAGTGAGTGGCCTTCAACATCCCTCTCCGTTGGGGGGGTGGGGTCAGTTCATATAAAGAACCCAATTAACCCACAGGCCAATAAATGCTTTTCCAGACTAATAAAAGGGCAGGGCCAATATCTCAAAGAGATGATGACCCTGATAGCCAGCCTTTACCAAACCTCTCTGTGTGTGTGTGTGTGTGTGTGTGTGTGTGTGTGTGTGTGTGTGTGTGTGTGTGTGTGTGTGTGGTTAAAAAGCTGAGTGGAAGATTCCACGTTCATGACTCAAGTTATGAGGTAAGATACTTTCTGTTTGTGTTCACTGGTGGTCATAAATTGGATAATAGGGTAGTTTTCTTTACATTACTGACCCTTTGGGTGTGTGTGTGTGTGTGTGTGTGTGTGTGTCTGTCTGTGCATGTATCAGGGTGCAGAGGTCAGTTTATGTGATCAGGCTCAATCTCCAAAACAAACACTGGCTCCTTTTTCACATAAAGCCTCCCTCTAATTAACTCCATTTGGGAGGAACTATAGTAGGGTCACCCACTTGCATGCTCTTACTGCATTTCTCCCTCACCGCTTTCCCTCTTTCTTTATTTCTCCTGTATCTAAATCTACCTCCATGTGGCTCAGTATGTGGGGGAAAAGGCAAAAACATACTGACTGGCTGATTAACCCTGAAATATGTGAGTGTTTCAATAACTATCAGCACCTACATTACTATGCAGAAGTGTTAGGCATCTGAGAAAATGATGCCACTAAACCATTTTCAAAATGGCCCCCCCACAATTTAAAACAATTTCATAATTAATTGTATTTATAATTTGATTTTGTATACAAACACTATTTAGCACATCCATCACAAGCTAACATCAGGTAGCCTGAGCTGAACGTTTGATGAACGCTATGGTAACCAAGTAACAAATTAATGAGCCACTCGATGCACATATTACAGTGATGTACCTCAGCTGAACTGTTTTAAGTTATTCTAAGATGTTCTCGTATACTTTTGGCTTATTTCTTGAATATTTTGTTGGTAATTTTTCTGTAAAAATATGGATGACATGGAAAGGTAAATACGATCACACATTTTAGTGACTAAAAATGCATTTAAAATCCAAAACACACAGAACCACAATTGTACAATTCTAAGTATTAGGGTTGGGTTTGTGTGTCATACTTGTGTGCAACAGCTGGAATTCTAATACGCATCACTTTTTCGTTCTGATAAAGTATAAATCCAATTGCCAACATGCCGATTAGAGAATGTTAGGTCAATGGGTTGAAAAGATTACACTGAAAAGTGGGTGAAGGTTGAGAAGATTTAGAAGCACTGCCCCGAAATGCATCACCAATCAAAGTGTTGTCTGCCATTTGTTATACACCGACAGAGTTTTAGCCCATAGATCCTTGAAAAAGCTTTTTTAGTTTGGCAGGAATTCAAAAGAAAAGACACTTGACAATTAACAGGCCTGAGGTGATCTCAAGCGGGCTACAAAAACCTCTCAGTTTGAGAAGACACAGGTCAGCTACCACAAGTGACAGGGCTAATTAGAAAAGACTTCATAGAGTGGAAGCGTCACTTCAGTTCCAAAGCTTTCATGGAAGCATGATCGGTGGCAGCCAAAGTACTTAGAGAATGCCATACAGAGCATCCAATCACTGTATAAGTATTCAATTTCAAATATTACAGTATTTCAGAGCTTTGACATAGGACCTCAAGTGCTTTCATTCTGTAGATGGTGAAAGCAAGCCTCAAAGACCTTGCAAAGGAATATTTCACAATGTAGTCCTTGCTGAGTTAATGTGTAAGAGCCAAAAGTCAATTGTGCTTCTTAAAAGTTGTAAACTAAGCCAAGTAGTTCAAGTTATGGCAATAAACGTGAAACTGAAACCACAGATTTGCAAAGTGACATCTCCTTACAACATGTTAGGGGTGAGTAAAAATAATAGAATTCATTTTTCACAATATCACAGTATTTCACTTTTCTGTGATATGAATGATACAGTATAGTGTTCCTGCCCAAGCTGGGAGTTAAACCATACTTTGCATGGCAGAGAATGGCAGTTGTGTCAAACCAGCTATTAACCAATAATAGTGAGAAACTTCAAAATTCCAAAGTAGGCAAGGCGCCCACAGATTTCTGACAGACTCTTATGTCTGCTTGCCACATTTCTGGGGCTGCCTTTAAAACGACATGTGGAAGTTTAAACTGCACCACAGTCCAGACACAAAGCGTGTGGGTCGCGTTTCATCTGCCTCCTTAAAAACACACCCAGCACCTCCACTCCACCCCCACATCCCTTACACTATGAACCCCCCAACTACCACCAGCCTCCCCTCCATCTTCCTACAACTATTTACAACCTCTCATTTTCCAACTGGATAGGGCGAGACCATCTAAACAATTGTGCTGCTTAAACAATAGCCTGAAACACTAAAAAAAATAAAAAATAAAAAACACACACACAGGGAAGTGAGTGGGACTTCCAGGTGAATCTTGCTATTTCTGAACACTGTTTCCTGCTGTTGTTGTCAAAGGCAGAAGATAGAGAGTCTCAAGTAAACACTGCTTTCACTCACAGCCCACAGATCTGTCTCGCTTCCGACAGCAACAAGCCACCAGCAGAAAACACTCACTGCATTCCTCACAAACCCCAAACCCTTATCTCCCAAAAGATACTCACCCAAACTATGCACATCTGATAAACAAGCAGCTGTAACATCGTCACAGCAGAATGGAAGAACTGCAACAAAGAAGCACTGAGATCCAGTCGATCTGTACACTAAAACCTGCAGTGGAAATAAACAATAACAAGAGATCAAATCTTTTCTAAACCAAATACAAGATATGACATTTTCATATATGTTTTATAACAACAACACTCCAAGAAATAAAATGTCAAATTACTTTCGAGGGACACAGTGATACAAAACAAAGAAGCACACAAAATGCTCCAATTCCACATGCTGATATATTTCACAATGGATAATATAGACATCCCAGTTTCAACTACTCTTCCCTGCTCAGATTTTAAAAGATAATGGGGATGAAGTCCTAAGGCTATGACTCTGTTACTAGTGAGAGTTTTGGTGAGGTGCATCATTTTCCAATATCAAATTTCCATTACATATAAACCTAAAGTTTTTATAAGGTATATACTGGTCTAAAAATTAATTTCTGGCAAAATTTCAAATGCTTAATGTTCAGTGGGAATGACAGTTTGCATGAAGGGCCTGTTGCCACTAAAAGGTGGAGTGAACATTTCTGTCAGTAATGACTAAGACCAGGTTCAGGCATTCTCACTTTTACAGCTGTGCAGGATAGGTATCACGCACACTCACACACACACCACCCTGTCCATTTCCTCAGGATGAACTCCATCATTTCTGTCCTACCCACATTCTGACTTGATTTAGGAGTGTAGGATGACACCCTGTAATGAGTCCTGTTTTACTTACAGAAAGAAAGGCCAAAGAATAAAGACTGAGAGAGAATAGGTAAAAGAAAGTTGCTGGATCAGATTCATTTTAACTGTACAGCCATCTTGTTGTCTAAAAATGTAGCCTCTGTTAGCAGGGCCAAAATTGGCTTTTCAGGAAGGGCAGTGGAAATCATATTTAAAAAAAAAAACCACTTTTCCTATAGCTGTTATCATAAAAATTATGACACTCTTGATTCTCTTTTTGCAAAATGTCATGACCTTGTTGAGCTGCTAGTGAGCAATGAAGATAAAACTGTCAATGAAAAGACAGATAATTGCCACAGAATATCAGAGCTAAAATTCAGAACAGTGGTCAGAAACTGAGTTCACCACACCGTTCATTTCTAGGAGAAGAGAGACCCTTACACACACTCAGTACATTCCTTTTGTGTGCTCAGAACCTTTGGCTGTGAGGACAATACCAAGACCACTTTTAAAATATTTCACTGTGTGTTGCAAAACTGAGTGAATAGGGCTGATTTTAGACCATCTTCACCTAACTGATCAGCTCTTGTGTTCTCCTGAGCGACCCTTATACGGAGTTGTGAATGGAAGCTGGTCGTTAAGCATTTTCATATTTGCATATTGGCACTTATAATTGACCTGCATTTAAATCAACATAAAATCAGAAACTTCATAGCGAAGACATCCCAAATATGTTAAAATACAAATACAGTGAAAGTGTATATTTTGCAAAGTACCCTTCTTTACAAACATGTATAAGTGTATCTTGATTATAAAACAATACACATTTATTCAGATGTGTATGAACTAACCCATATTTTGGTTAGAAGTCAGTGTCTGTAGAAGGAATTTAGTGGTTTCAATTATGTGTGTGTGTGTGCTGGGAGTACAAGACAGGCGTGAGAGTGGGCGTTTGTAAGGGAAGGATACGGCTGGACCACTGACCTGTGTGTAATGGCCAGATAAAGATCAGGTCAACTACAGGATGACTGACCACCACAGAGTGGAAGAGCAAAAGAATGGTAGAGCAAGAGAGAGAGGGAGAGCGACAGAGTGTGAATGAGAAAGGGAGAGAGATAAAGAGAAAACATGGGGGTGACAGACACTGCAAAACATAAGGTTCCACTTTTCCTATTTATCTTCAAGCCATTCATTAGTTTCACTGAGCTTTGCCACTATAATCTGTCTGGATGACTCACACACACACACACACACACACACACACACCACCAATGAAACACATTAGAAGCACGTTCACTATAATCCTTTGAGGTTGTTCAACAGAAATTTTATCTGACATTACATTTAGACTCTCCATGATCAAAGTTGCTGCATGTTTCCTAACAAAAAGTTGCAAAGACCACCAATGGGAATCACATTTCATGTGCAATATATAAATCAATTAGTAGCTAAAGTGCTCACTCATACTTTGCTCAACAATTTAAACACAATTACATAATTAATTATAAAACTATTTACGTTGTAATTCCATGTACATTCAATTAGTATAAGTTAGTACTGAGGAGCAAGTCTGCATTTCTGACTTCGCTCTCTGTTTGTTGATATCAAAATGGAAATATTCCATTGCATTGATTTTCAACTACGGTGTACAGTTACACACTTGCTGCAGAATTTATTTACCCCCTCAGTGTTTAATCTCAGGACTACTAGTCCTCATAGTAATAGTATACTTAGCACAACAGAGCAGCAAAAAGAGTGAGGTGCCGTGTCATCGCTAGCTTGTGTCTTTGTGTCTAAGTATGTGTGTCTAACATTGCCCAGTGTTACTTAGAATAATGAATGTGGCAAAAGCTATATGCATTGATAGCACTTATACATTGATAATAATTACAGCACTTATCCCTATCCCAAATGCATTTCTGCAAGGAAACCTGATCCATCAGTGCTACCTGAGTGACCCAAGACTGACCGATACCTACGTTTCTAATAACGCTACCTCCACTGCGAAGACATCTGCCAACACTGACATTATAGGAGCTCAACAAGAGGTGCTGACGGTCTAAAGTTTACATACAACAGCTTTGTGGTCTGCAGGACTCATTCAGTTAAATCTTAATGGCTTTCACATACATTGTTCCTCCACAAGCTTGTTTGCTGACTTATTTTAAAACTCAGCAGACTCAGGTATACACACAAACACACACACACATGCACACACACACGTACACCCTTCACTCCCCCCCTTATACATCCTTGAACAAGTTTCCGGCAGAAGGAAGAGAAAAACCCATATGGCCTTTCTTTCTGAGCATGATTTCCTGTCCACTGCAGGTTAGCGTTGAAATCAATGTCAAGTGTCACTGAGTTAGTGAGTTAGCGAGTGAGTGAATGGGGGAGTGAATGAGTGAATGAGTAAGCAGAACAATGAGTCTTTCTATTCATATCACTCTCCTGGATATCTGACCTGCCTGGCTCCGTCTGAGCAGTGTAAAAGCCCCTTAATTTCAGCGGATGCCATTAAGATCAACAAAACACAATGCAATATACTGCACTATTTGTCTCAGCAGTAAGAGGAGCTTTGCCAATACAAACGCCATATAAAGTTGCACATGTGCAAATAAACACAAGTACAGTGAAATATAACATGATATTTTTGGAAAGAATATTTTATGAAGAACACAGAATACTTCTAGAAACTTTGGGACAGTGTAAAAATGCAATAAAAACAAAGAAGTCATTGACAGTGATTTCACTGACAAAAATAATAATAATAATAACATTTGACACATACAACACACTCAAAAAGAGCTGAGACAGAGGCAAATGAGACTGAAAAGCTTATAAAAGTAACACTGTTCTGGAAGGTTCCAAAATTAGCGGTTTATCTGGTAACAGACGAGGCCAGTAAGACTGAGTATAAATGGAATATCCACAAAAGGCTTAGTCTTTGAGAGGAAACAAGATCGCAAAGGATTTAGGCCTTTCACCAGATGTAGTTCATAATATCATGAAAAGATTCAGGGACAAGTGCCGAATGTACACCTGAACATTAAGCCCTCAGATGTAATATTTGAGAAAATGTCATGTTACAGTTATAGACACAGCCACATGGGCTCAGGAGGAAAATTAGTGAGACTTAACACAGTCCTAAATGCAAAGAGAAAGCCATATACGATTTTTGCACAAAAGCCCAGTCTCTGGGTCTGAAGTAATCTCAGATGCACCAAAACAACTGAGAGAATGTATTTTGTTGTCAGACTTTCAGCTTGTTTTTTGAGCCAAATATAGGTGGCACGGTGGTGCAGCAGTCAGCTCCAGGGACCTGGAGGTTGTGGGTTCGAGTCCCGCTCCAGGTGCCTGTCTGTGAGGAGTGTGGTGTGTTCTCTCTGTGTCTGCGTGGGTTTCCTCCAGGTGCTCCAGTTTCCTCCCACAGTCCTAAAACACACATTGGTAGGTGGATTGATGACTCAAAAGTCTCTGTAGGTGTGAATATGTGTGTGTGTTGCCCTGTGAAGGACTGGCGCCCCCTCCAGGGTGTATTTCTTGCGCTCAATTATTCCAGGTAGGCTCTGGACCCACCGTGACCCTGAACTGGATAAGCGGTTACAGATAATGAACGAATGAATGAATACATGCCAAATATGAAAAAGACTATCCAGACAATTGCTATGAAAAGAGCAAAAACCTGCATCTGTGATTGGCATGCAAACGTGCACACAGTGTGGGTATAAATGTGAAGAGGGTCCTTATATGTAATATTGGTATTTTGGTGAGACATAAGCTGCCATTTGAGTGAGCTTTTTTCCTGTCTATTGCAGCAGGACAATGTCAGGCCTCATCCAGTATGAGTTTCATCAGTGTGGCTTCTTAGACACAGAGTGTGTGTGTGTGTGTGCTTAACTACAGTCCAGAGCAGTTCTCTGTATTGAACATGTATAATGCATGGTGGCGCAACTGGTAAGGTCCTGGGGTTGTGGGTTCGAGTAGATGACTCTCTGTAAGGAGTTTGGGGTGTTGTCCCTGTGTCGACGTGGGTTTCCTCCCACAGTCCAAAAACACGTTGATAGGTAGATTGTCAGCCTGCGAAGAACTGGTGCCCCCTCCAGGGTGTGTTCCCACCTTGTACCCAGTGATTCCTGGTAGGCTCCGGACCCACTGTGACCCTGAAGGATTCATTCAGTGAATGAAATGGAGAATCAGACAACTGTGATTACAGACTGTTTAACAGCTCAAGTGATGTGTGCAGCCAGAATGGGCACAACTGCAACAACCAGTGTCTTCTATTCCCAAAAAAACTAAAAAAAAATTATAATTAGTAAATAGTGACCAAGCAGTCCTCTTTCAGCTTGTATAATTATCATGAAATAAACCTTTGCAAATGACACAGAGGTCACCACACCCAAAGCCAAATGTCAGCTATAGGGGTATAAATTGCCCCAGCCTTGGGCTGCGGAGCAGTAGAATTGCATTCTCTGGAGAGATGGTGAGGAAATACCTTTGCATTTATGATAATTAGAGAAGTTTTGTGAAACAAAACTAGTCATCAAACATCAGTGTCTGACCTTTCTAACTCTCTTAGCTGAATGTAATCAAATCCTCACAGAAATCCTATATCTGGCGCAATATCTAGCTTTATTTGAAGAGCAAAGTTGTTGCTGCAGCAGTGCCACCAGGCAGGTATTTTCACCCATAAAAGACTAGGCTCCTGTCTCTTTGAACGGGTAGAGGAAATTTAACCCAAAACTAAACGCAACAGCAAAGTTACAGAAGCATGTTTAAAACTAATCCTGTATTTCGGTAGTGGAAAATATGGTAAAAAAAAATCAGAACATTTAATTTCTGCTCAGCATGCTAACTCTGTAGCTTTATATTTCTGGTCAAACAGGCAGCAATTCAGCCTCATGAGAGGAAACGAAATCTTTCAGCGTCAAACAGCAACAACACACCACCTTTAACAAGCTGCTCTCTACATCCTGACACTGCCAGCAGCCAGCCAAGAGAAATATTCATCACAGACACACACACATTGTACCTACATCAACCTATTATCCAGACACACACAGACACAGACACAGAACATACACAATCCTATCATACACATTCACGTCCTCACAGCCCCTAGAGTAACATTATAATGTACGAACACACATCACAGTACAAATGATCAGAACACGGCATAATAAACAGATGGAGAGGAAGAGGGAGGAGAGAGTAACAGAACAGAAGTTTGTTAGGGCCTGCATAGTCAGAGAGGAAAAGGAGAGAAAGAGTCAGCAAAAACCAGTGTTGTTTCATCACAGTGTTTTTTCATTGATCTTATTCATTTTGCTAACAGAGCAGGTTTTCAGTCGCCACTGTTATAACTGTTTGGGAAAAGAGAAGATAATGATTTACATGTAAAACAAAAGGATGTTTTAGAGACAATAGCATGACATTGTTCATCCTTTAATCAATGCTGTTTTTTCTGATAAAGTTTCAAAAGTTTCTGGTCAAAATTTAAGATCTAGAAGACAAAATCTTTGCAGATGATGAAAGGCATAGGATTTTCAATGATTGGAAAGATCATTATTTTAATTGTATCAGAAGCAATAGAAGATTTAAAAATATATACAAGATCAATGAAAGGGGAATGTTACGTGCCAGAGAGGCACTGTGTTTCTCTCTCTCTCTCATTGTCTGTTCAGCCAATGGGGGAGGGTGGGATGTAACAGGGAAATTAAAGATTTTAATGGTCTGATTGAGATTTAGAGTTTGAAGATTTGGGAAGATGCTGAAGAGTAAATTTATCTCTATGATGTTGGATATTTTTAAAAATGATAAGAATTTAACAACAAACTTTAAAAGAGCCCAGTTTGTCTAATGTCTTTGAGGCCTATAATGTGTCCACTGCTATGGTGCTTCTTATATTCCAGCTTTATTCTGAGCTAATTATCAGGTATGCCTTCAGCTTGAGGAATAAACATCCTTGAATGGAGACTGAACATGTAAACATGCCATAGAACTCACACACACACACACCTACGGTGTAGCACATCTAACATCAAATTAGCACTGACACTGTGTTAGCACAGGAACAAAGTGGCACAGAGCTAACCTGATCCATTTCTGTATGACTGACCTAGACTATCCATCACTGAGGAGAACAATAACAGCAGTGTGGTAAGAAAACCTGCTTCAAGGTCAGAGTAAATACAAGAGGATGTAAAACCTTGGCACATAGACCAGCAAGATACAAGTCTTTTATAGCAGTGTAGAAATGAGCTGACTCAGAAAGTGAATAAGTGATCCATCCCTCCAGTGGTTCAGTGAAGAAGAAGCACAAACTTCCCCCATGCTTCCCCCATGTCCCACTGTGATGATCGATCAGTAGATTAGCCAAAAGCTATATAACAACATGGAAATGTTACAATATTTAACATTTCCGCTTCTGGACACCTCAGTCATGATAAATAACATCTATCAGCATTCTACTCACTCCACAGTTACACAGCTCCAGGGACCTGGAGGTTGTGGGTTCGATTCCCGATCCGGGTGATTGTCTGTGAGGAGTGTGGTGTGTTCTCCCCGTGTCTGCGTGGGTTTCCTCTGGGTGACTGTCTGTGAGGAGTGTGGTGTGTTCTCCCCGTGTCTGCATGGGTTTTCTCTGGGTGACTGTCTGTAAGGAGTGTGGTGTGTTCTCCTTGTGTCTGCGTGGGTTTCCTCCGGGTGACTGTCTGTGAGGAGTGTGGTGTGTTCTCCCCGTGTCTGCGTGGGTTTCCTCTGGGTGACTGTCTGTGAGGAGTGTGGTGTGTTCTCCCTGTGTCTGTGTGGGCTTCCTCCGGGTGACTGTCTGTGTGGTGTGTTCTCCTTGTGTCTGGGTGGGTTTCCTCCGGGTGATTGTCTGTGTGGAGTGTGGTGCGTTCTCCCTGTGTCTGCGTGGGTTTCCTCTGGGTGACTGTCTGTGAGGAGTGTGGTGTGTTCTCCCTGTGTCTGCGTGGGCTTCCTCCGGGTGACTGTCTGTGTGGTGTGTTCTCCTTGTGTCTGCGTGGGTTTCCTCCAGGTGATTGTCTGTGTGGAGTGTTCTCCTTGTGTCTGCGTGGGTTTCCTTCGGGTGATTGTCTGTGTGGAGTGTGGTGCGTTCTCCCTGTGTCTGTGTGGGTTTCCTCCAGGTGACTGTCTGTGAGGAGTGTTCTCCTTGTGTCTGCGTGGATTTCCTCCGGGTGATTGTCTGTGTGGAGTGTGGTGCGTTCTCCCTGTGTCTGCGTGGGTTTCCTCTGGGTGACTGTCTGTGAGGAGTGTGGTGTGTTCTCCCTGTGTCTGCGTGGGCTTCCTCCGGGTGACTGTCTGTGTGGTGTGTTCTCCTTGTGTCTGCGTGGGTTTCCTCCAGGTGATTGTCTGTGTGGAGTGTTCTCCTTGTGTCTGCGTGGGTTTCCTCTGGGTGACTGTCTGTGAGGAGTGTGGTGTGTTCTCCTTGTGTCTGCGTGGGCTTCCTCCGGGTGACTGTCTGTGTAGAGTGTGGTGTGTTCTCCTTGTGTCTGCGTGGGTTTCCTCTGGGTGACTGTCTGTGTGGTGTGTTCTCCTTGTGTCTGCGTGGGTTTCCTCCGGGTGATTGTCTGTGTGGAGTGTGGTGCGTTCTCCCTGTGTCTGCGTGGGTTTCCTCCGGGTGACTGTCTGTGAGGAGTGTGGTGTGTTCTCCCCGTGTCTGCGTGGGTTTCCTCTGGGTGACTGTCTGTGTGGGGTTTCCTCTGGGTGACTGTCTGTGAGGAGTGTGGTGTGTTCTCCCCGTGTCTGCGTGGGTTTCCTCTGGGTGACTGTCTGTGAGGAGTGTGGTGTGTTCTCCCTGTGTCTGCATGGGTTTCCTCCAGGTGACTGTCTGTGAGGAGTGTGGTGTGTTCTCCCCGTGTCTGCGTGGGTTTCCTCTGGGTGACTGTCTGTGAGGAGTGTGGTGTGTTCTCCCTGTGTCTGCGTGGGCTTCCTCCGGGTGACTGTCTGTGTAGAGTGTGGTGTGTTCTCCTTGTGTATGCGTGGGTTTCCTCTGGGTGACTGTCTGTGAGGAGTGTGGTGTGTTCTCCCTGTGTCCGCGTGGGTTTCCTCCGGGTGATTGTCTGTGTGGAGTGTGGTGCGTTCTCCCTGTGTCTGCGTGGGTTTCCTCCGGGTGACTGTCTGTGAGGAGTGTGGTATGTTCTTCCCGTGTCTGCGTGGGTTTCCTCTGGGTGACTGTCTGTGAGGAGTGTGGTGTGTTCTCCCTGTGTCTGCATGGGTTTCCTCTGGGTGACTGTCTGTGATGAGTGTGGTGTGTTCTCCCTGTGTCTGCGTGGGTTTCCTCCGGGTGACTGTCTGTGTGGTGTTCTCCTTGTGTCTGCGTGGGTTTCCTCCGGGTGACTGTCTGTGTGGAGTGTGGTGTGTTCTCCCTGTGTTTGCGTGGGTTTCCTCCGGGTGACTGTCTGTGTGGAGTGTGGTGTGTTCTCCCTGTGTTTGCGTGGGTTTCCTCCGGGTGACTGTCTGTGAGGAATGTGGTGTGTTCTGCCTGTGTCTGCGTGGGTTTCCTCCGGGTGACTGTCTGTGTGGAGTGTGGTGTGTTCTCCCTGTGTTTGCGTGGGTTTCCTCCGGGTGACTGTCTGTGAGGAATGTGGTGTGTTCTGCCTGTGTCTGCGTGGGTTTCCTCCGGGTGACTGTCTGTGAGGAGTGTGGTGTGTTCTCCCTGTGTCTGTGTGGGTTTCAATCTGTCAATCTGTTTTGCTGAATAATGATTTGAAAGTTGGGAAACACTAAATAACATTTTAGAACAGTCTGTTTTAAAACAATTATTTAACTATTAACAAACCATCCTGGTACATATGAATATCATTTTTACAAGCAACCTTAGAATTGTATTATATATATATATATATATATATATATATATATATATATATATATATATATATATATATATATATTTTAGTAATAGTCTTAGCTTAATTTGTGGCAAACCTACAACACCAGTGTTGAAAAGCTGGGCAAATTAAGTTAATGTAGCTATACAGAAAGCTGTAAAGGAGTAGTGTGAAGAGATATGTTTGAGGATATCTAACTACTGCTATTTCCTGTAAATGGCCTCAAAGAGAAAAAAGACAGAGAATTGGGAATGTCCCATCTTTAAAGCTATGTAAGGCTACATTCCAGGTAAACTCACTCAGCCCAGACTACACGTCCTTCATTCCACTTCAGACAGACTACCTATTCTAACCCATTTCCACATGTCCAAGATTAGATTAAGTAAGCCTTAGATAATGGCAGACTTGATAGCATCTTTAGTTGCGATAAGTCCGACCGGAATGTTTTGCAAATTGCTCTGAGTTTACTTTACACAAGATCTGAACTCACACACACATGGATTTTACACTCACAGCATAAAACAAGAGATATATAAACAGAATAACACTTTAACATAAATTTAATGGGCTGGTTTCCCAGACAGGGATTAAGCCTAGTCCTGGACTATATCTTCTTTTCAATGGGAAAGTCACAATTCAAAATGTTGTTTAGTCTTGCACTAGGATTAATCCCTGTCTGGGAAACCAGCCCAAATAATTTTAAGTTATTAAATATAGAATAGAAACGTATCAATCTTATTCCTTTACATTTTTATTAAATTATAGATAAGAATGGCAGACTGAAGAAGTAGCACTCTCTTTGTTTTCTAAGAAGTGTCCTTAAAAGTTTCCTAAAAAGGACTCTGTGTCTGTTTCTCTGTGACAGAGATATTGTAGATATTTTACCACAACAGATTAGATTTGCAGGCTCTAACACTGACAGCACATGATACACAGAAGGGACTCAGATGTTATCAGACTCTTAATTTTAGTGGAGCCAAAGATGTTCTTTCATTCATTCATTGTCTGTAACCGCTGATCCAGTTCAGGGTCGAGGTGGGACCGGAGCCAACCCGGAATCACTGGGCGCAAGGCAGGAACACACCCTCACGCTCACTCATTCACTCACAACTACGGACACTTTTGAGTCGCCAATCCACCTACCAATGTGTGTTTTTTGATCATGGGAGGAAACAGGATCACAGAGAGGAAACCTATGCAGACACAGGGAGAACACACCAAACTCCTCACAAACAGTCACCTGGAGCGGGACTTGAACCCACAACCTCCAGGTCCCTGGAGCTGTGTGACAGTTTGTCAAAAACTCTGAACTCTCAGATAATTTGACTTACTTATGGGGTTTTGGCCATTATATATATATCAATCATACTGCTATCCATAAAAAGAGAACAAAATATGGACTAAACCTTGTCTTTAAGTTAGCTGCCACGATTGCCATTAACTATGCAAATAATGCTCATTGACACTTGTCACAGCCTGAAAAACCTAGGTACTGACTCTTTCAGTTGAGTTTAAATATGATTTTGTTTAATGAGTTTTAAATGTTTTTTCATACTGAGACAATGACGAACACTTCACTTTCATGTTCACTCACATCTCTTATGAACTGGGGCCGAACAGCTGACTCGGCTTGTACTTGCTTCTTTTTTAACTCCTTGTCTGTCGTTATGCTCATCAGCATCTGTACCCTCAGTCTCAGCTCACAGTTCTCCTTCTCCAGTTGCTGCAGTTTGTGGTATAGACCCTGAAGCCTTTCTTCATCAATGATCACATACTTGCAATGGAGGAGTGATCTCAGATTGACCCATAATTCTTGAATGATGGGCATGTTTAGTGAAGGTAAGCTCCTATCCTGATGATGGTTCTATAAAAACTAAACTGGAAAGAAAAACAAAACTTGCATATAGGCATTGCAATAATGAAGCCTTACTAGCATTTTGACTGTGTTACACTCGACGATGAATGACACTCCAAAAATCCTCCAAATTACCACATAATTCAATCATGCAGATGGACACGATGTCATCCAGAGTGGTTTATGTGAAATTAAGTAGTATGTTAAGTAAAATGTTCAGAGTCTGATTTCTTTACACTTGTGGTGATAGGGAAGGCAGTGTATAAGCAAATCGAAACATTTTATGCACTTCCCAAAATAGCAAGTGCATCCACATCTTTTCAATATAACACATGTATTTGTTATATTGGCAAAATAGGAGTGCATATGGGAAAGTATTATTCTATATTGTAATATTTTTAATTTTAGAGGCTTTAAGGTTCCTGTCATCATCACGGGAAATAATTCTGACTCACTACGTTCCTTTGAAATAAATCATTTCACAAAGACTTATTAAAAATTATAAAATGTAATTATACAGAAATTTGGAGAAATTAATTGAATTTGCCTTTTTTTTGTTGTTATATCTGATTTACACTCTTTGTTGAGTTCTCTTTTTGTGGCATAAGTTCAATTTCCACAGATTTTAATTTCCTCCATATTAGCTAAGTACATGAATTTCTTCCATTGCAGCTGGCGAAAATCTGGAAGAAAAAAATGTCAGAGGGCTCTAAGTTTAACAGCAGATGTAGCTAAATATATCTTAAATGGATAGCAGAATACATTATGACATATTTAACAAGAAAAAAAACACTATGTTCCGAAGTTTTTAGGTGCAACCACAGGGCCAATTGAAATGTGATGCTCTTGAGCAGCAGCAGCATGAGTGTAAGGTCATAATTCATTCATTCATTCATTATCTGTAAGCGCTTATCCAATTCAGGGTCGCGGTGGGTCTAGAGCCTACCTGGAATCATTGGGCGCAAGGCGGGAATACACCCTGGAGGGAGCGCCAGTCCTTCACAGGGCAACACAGACACACACTCACTCACACCTACGGACACTTTTGAGTCACCAATCCACCTACCAACGTGTGTTTTTGGACTGTGGGAGGAAACCGGAGCACCCGGAGGAAACCCACGCAGACACAGAGAGAACACACCAACTCCTCACAGACAGTCACCCGGAGCGGGAATCGAACCCACAACCTCGAGGCCTGTGTGACTGCGACAATACCTGCTGTACCACCGTGCCTGTAAGGTCATCATGCTCACCACTAAATGTCTATATTCTAAAGTGATCATCATAGAATATGAACTCTTACTTTACAAAATTATCAACATAGAAAACTCCATTCCCCATATTATGATTATTCCCCTTTGAAAAATGATATTTACAGAAGCCTCCATGTTTCATAAGTATCATAACACTCCATATTCCACAAACATATGAACTGAAAAGGATGACACTCTCTGTTTCTTTCCTTTGATTGGGCAGAGCCACCAAAATCGCAAATGTTTAGTTATTTCTCTCCTTTCATCCCATGTGGAAGCTTTTATTTCCTCTCAGATTACCCTCGAAAAGAGCCAGATGTTCTCCACCCTAACTTTTACACAAATTGCCTACCAAAGAGCAAAAGAGCATACGTACACAAGATGTTCCCTGGCTGCACTTCCTTAGAGGGAGATGACCTCTAAAAAACAGTAATTGGAAAAAGACATACTCTTTGGCTACATCATTTTGTAATTAATTGATTTAAAAAAAACACTTTCTAGTAGATGCAAAGCTTTGACTGTCTCAAAAATTCATAACAACATCCTGTTCATACTCTCATCGCTGCTTTGTGTTCTTTAAAGCTCTAACTATAGTTTTAAGGGAAAATATTAGCCCATCTATGCAGTGGGTTCATTTTAAATGTCTAATGCAATCAGAAAGCAACAAAATGTTGAGTGATCCTAGGCTTCCTGTGTATAAAACCCTATAATACACAGCTGTTCTACACATTCAGTGGTTTTCAGCTCAAAAGCAAAGGATGAAATAAAGAAATGATGTGGTGGGGACTAATAAAATGCTATCCATTATATTTAGATTGAAGCCTGATTTCATTGCAGTGGGCTGTGGTGCCCCTTAGTGGTGAAGAAGTACAATTTCTGCCAAAATGCTATTTTATTGATTTGGTTATTGAACTATTTTTTTCAGGTATTTATATATTGCTGTGAAAGGATTTTAACCATGAAAGTAGTGTGTCTCTTTATGATTTTAATCGTCGTTCATTTACTGAGACGTCGTATTTCCTCCTAATTCACAAATAATACACACGAATCAGCCATAACATTATGACCACCAACTTGTTTCTATACTCACAGTCCATTCACTCAGTTCCACTGACTATACAACAGCACGTTGTACAATTAGACTGTAGTGCACCTGTTGCTTGCATACTTTGTTTGCAACCTTTCAACTTGTTCTTCAGTGGTCAGAACCCCCTACTCTGTGAGTACCATCACAGAACGGTTATATTTAGGACGGTGATTCGTTTTAAGCACTGCAGTGACACTGTCGTGTGTCTTGTGCTGGTACGAGTAGATTAGCCACAGCAGTGCTGCTGGAGTTTTTAAACCCTGAGAATAGTCCAACAACCAAAAACATCCTGTGGGCAGCGTCTTGTGACCATTGAAGCACTAGAAATCGACCAACACAAAATGTTCGGCAATGGAGCTGAGAGAACCGAGAGTATGTGTAGAAAGAGGGGTCCTAATGTTATGGCTGATCAATGTAGCATAGCTAGCTAGCATTAGTAGCGATAGCTAGCTAAATTAGCTAAGCAATAACGTTTACATGTGAAAATTCACAATTTAAGCGTACATTCATTCATTCAAATTAATTTAAAGGCACAGTGACGATTATATAAATACTGGACAAACCTAGATGTAGCAAATTATGCTTTTAAATCGCTCGTCTGTTTTCAGAATTTCAGCTGCTGGCGACTTCAGCCGTTAGTGATAGTTCAGAGAAGACATCTATAAGATGAATTAAAATAAAGCCTTAAAAACAGGTCATGTTGGTAATTTCCTTAATTATCGCTAATATCGTTAAGATTTACCCGAGTTATTCGCCGGAAGTCTGAAATAACCTTTTTCCAAGGTCACAATTTTAAAATCCGGTTATAATGGCGGCTCTGGCGCGTTCAGAACGTAATTTTAAATCCAAACTTACCGCACCGTTAAGAGTGAAACTGGATGAAATGCAGTGTGATTTAATTTCATGAACATGATAAAGAGACCAGAGCGACCACCTTAAACTACAAAAACAATTAAATATTCAAATTAGAAAAAAAAAAATAGTAAAAGCATCACAGGAGCCAAACAGAGGACATTTTCCAAAACTACTGGAGATTTGAATTAAAATTGGATTTTTATAACAAACGAAATTTTTTTATATATATTTTAATATTGGATTTAAAAAAGTATGATATATAATGTATTTAACATTATTGTATTTTATTAAACCGTTACCCAGAAGGAATGAATTAATGAATTATATTAATGTATATCAATTAGTTTCGAGACTGTAATTCTCTTGGACAACAAAACACACAAAACACACCTAAAAAAACATTAGATTTCTTAATCAGTAAAAACCATAATAAAATGGAAAGTGATGTTCACTGATATTAAAGTGTTAGATAAAGAATGTGAAGGTGCTGTATGATGAAAGAGTTGATGCGTCTGTTCAGCTGGGTGTGTTTGTGTGGTACAAATGTGCTCTGACACTTTGAAACAATTTCACGTATCACTCTGCTTTTGTTTTCTGTACAGGTGCAAACCTCGCTGCTCACAAGGGCAATCAGCCTCTGGCCAGGCTTCCAAGCTCTCAAAGCCAGATTGACAGAGAGGGGTATCTCTGCAGAGGCGTGTCTATGTGATGTCTTCTCTTCTATTACAACTAATATAAACAGAAAAATAGCTGTGGCCTAATGCTTAGAGGAGTGGGCTTGGAAAAGGGTTGCCCGTTCAATCCCCATGACCGTGGCTGAAATGACCTTGAGCAAGGCACCTAAACCACAACTGCTGCCAACCACTTTGTGTGTAGGTGTTCAGAGTCAGTGATGTGTTCAACGCGGAAAACAATGACCAATAAATGTATGTGTGTGTGTAAAAATATTATAACTAATAATAACTACGAGTAGAACAACACCTGTCCTGAAACTTCAGGTTATTGAATGAATTTTTTCTTCCAAACATAAGTGTGTGCCAAGTGGCTTTTACCATCTTCCTGTTCTATGACGATATCCAAAGGGGAGATCATTTTGTTCTGAAGGATCAGTTCCAGCATATAATGAACTTTACATAGCTTCATGATGTAAAACATATTTCAGACTTATCATTTCAGAATATCTTCATGTTATGCCTTTTTCCACTTATAATGTTGGTGACAATTTATGTAAACATATACCACATACAGTATACCCTTCAAAATCTCAGTTTATCCTTACACAGCATTTCTCCTGTGATAAGTCAACACTGCGAGTGTTAAATTATTACACTAACATTGTTAATTTAACACTGAATTGATTCAACACGGGTGAATTAGCTGTGTAGAACTAAACAGGCTGTTTTTTGTTTTTGCACTTTTAAGACTGATATATGTAATCCATACTGTTTGGCTGCAAACAATGTGCCTAATGATGCTCAGACTAGTAACGGAAGTCTTTACAGGAATCTGGCAATGCACATAAATAAGTAATTAACTGGTTTGTTTTTCCACAGTTTATTCTTATACTGACAAACCTGGACAATCAGCAAGAATAATGGGAAAATCTGATGTTTAACAATAACATTGTGTGAAATGTAATGAAAAGTCTGGAAAGACTAAGAACAATTTTTTTAGAACATTTTAAATTTGAGTACATCCAGTTAAAGCTGTAAAAAGAAATGAAAGCTAAAGTGATTCTGGAAAATATCAGCTTTCCCCACATTCTCCCTGGTGCTGCTTCACTCGAGTTGATTGAGACCCAGAGTAAGACACAAAAAACCAAAGGGATCAAACCCTATATACAGTCGACTCATACAACATAACACTCCACATCCTCCAACTGCTATCAACACCCATTGCACCTTAGCACTGAAATACAGAGGAGCCAACCTGAGAGAGAGAGAGAGAGAGAGAATGACAATAAGTGAGTATGAGAAGAGTGAGTGAGTGTGAGAAATAGAGTAAATACAGAAGAAGATTTAATACAGAACCTCATGTGCCCCCTACCTTCCCTGTGCAGACTTGGCGTATCCATAGAAATACTGATAACGTCCATAAAGATATAGGAGCCCCAGGAAGGCAGCTACAGCTTGAGTAGTAACATAAAAAAGTATGTAAAAAAAAATCACAATATATACTTTTCTCAAAATTAAACAACTATGGCCCTATATATATTTTACATGTGTGTATTAAACTCAACAATGAATTTAATGTTCTGAACTTAAATTGTACATTAAAATGCCATATAGAGATGTTTTCTCTGTAAGGGGATAACGTATTGGGGGTTAAAACTGGTCAAACCCTCCCTCATTAAATGTTTTAGGTCTTCACGTGTGCCTTGAGCCCTTCATGATAATATACCTCACCTATTAATACCACACACATTACTGAGTAGTTAATATAATTAGTATAAGTACAGAATTGCAAGACATCAAAATTCTTTTGAAAATAAAACCAAAGAAAGAAGTAACACATCCCTACTTATCAGTTTGTAGCTGTGACAGTATGGTTTTGAAAGATTTCAGTGTTTCAGCAGACATTACAGACTTTAAAGTATAAACATATCTGCACTGCTGCACTGCCCAAAACCATTTCCTCCTGTACTTACCAGAAGCTTATTACTGATGTGCAGCATAAGATTAGAAGGTATAAGGCTACGAACCATCTCTTGCACTCTCAGTGATCTTTTAATAATCAGCACTGGAACTAGTTGTGTTTACACACTGTGCAGGTCTGAAAAGTTTGTAGCATTTTTGCATCTCACAGTTTTGTTTGTATGTAAATCTGAGAGGTATGAGATGTTATCTTCCTCTCTATTTCAGTGCTTACCTTGACTGAAGAAAAGTCCTGCCACCCAAAGTGTAATGATAAACAATGGAAAGTACTCAGAACAGTTTGCTCTGGTAAATGAGAAATGAGAATGTTTGAGCGTATCTTATATTTAACATACAGTCATGTGCAAACATTTAGGAACCCCTGGTCAAATTACAGGTGTTGATTTTCCATTTGAAAATAGGTTCACACTTCCTAGGTTCACACATTACCTTTTTTTAATAATGTAATTTGCCCAGGGGTACCATGACTTTTACATATATGTAAAATATTTCTAGTTTCTTGATGAACTCAGGTTAGCCTGTAATAAATGTTGTAGGATATGGGAACACTTTACATGTACCGTGCTACATAACATCGATATAACCATGCTATAAACAAGGTCAGACATTAAAGCAGTGGCAGATAATACCCAATAGTAATATAGTAATATGACATCGGCTATGATGCCTTTATAACATGTGGATGTCAGTGATATGTAACAGCATTCATATCTAAACTCACTGGGCTCTGAAGATCCTCTCGAACTCAGGGGGTCCTGTTGTAGATGGAGGAGGAACAGAATACTTTCGCCGAGCATAGATCACCTGTAGGGAGAAGTACGCTGCCAGGACAAAGCCAAAAATTTTATTTCTATAAGATACTACTATATATTTTTATACAAGCACTAAGGTGGTTTTTTTCCCCTAATATGAAGGTTATGATGCAGTATGAGTTATGGGTAGTTTATAAACACTGTGCCGCTCAGTGGAGATATCCAGACTACATTTTAATACATCTCACAGGTTTTCTATAAAAGCTGTTAAGACATAAACAGAATAGTTACAGTTCTGCTGTAAGAAAGACTGGTGCTGACAGAGACCAGGGAATATGAAGGAAAAATGTCTACATTTTTATGACTTACATTGACTAGATTACTGCAGCTCATTAACTGTTAGGTAAATGTTCTCACACACCAGATCATGGAAACGTATAACACATGTTAAGGCCTACACTGGCTCTAGCTATGGAACCATCTCCTTGTATTTTGGTATGTGCCCTGTGTGGCTAATTGTCAAAGAGGCAAAACAATACACAACCCTTAGAGAGAACACTGCATATTTCATGACACATATGTTGAAGTCAGTAAATTTAAAAACAGAAATTGTGCTGTAGAAAAAGGGGGGAGGGGGCATGTTTAAAATATGTTCAATCCGAAAAATACACAAAGTCCATTCCTACCTTGCTCCAGCACCCCAAGCACTGTGACTGCAGCTACACACACCACCTGATCAAGCATCGTTACACAGGCCACACAATGGGCTCAATACTACAACTTCTCTCTTCTGTCCCTTTAATACAAGTAGCATTCAGACCGTTCTTCCTATCTTTCCCCATCTTTGTGTGGGTGGGGCACTGCAGGGTTAATATACATCCAAAGTTCTGTGCAAATACAAAGAACACTGTCCTGATGAGGAGGAAGCTCTGAGGTAATCAAATGAAGGTTTAAAAATAGAAAGTAACACACTTGTTTATTAAGATGTTAGGGACCTGTACACATCAGAGCCTTGTAAATCTAAAGTATACTTTCTGACATATCACAGTTGGTGTGGTCTGTGCATTATTGCAGACCCAGGATTGAATCCCTTGGTGCTATACATACATTTATGATCTATTCCACATATAATACACATTTTTAATATCTGAAATCCTAGTGTTTTAAAAACTCAATGTATGTATGTGGTAAATACAGCATGTTGCAAAAATGCTGGAAGTTACTCAACTTTGATCTATTCCTGAGTGTCACACAGGACAGAACGGGCTGTCAGGCCTCTAAATTGAACCCGATGTAACGTGTTAACACATCAAGAACATTACATAAACGTGCATAGCTTCCAGTAAATGAAGAACCAACTGTTTTCATCATTTTCAGTGGGTTTCAGACCGCTGCCCCTGAAGTGACAGTATCTGTGCTGTTTGCATACCAACATCCTAGAGCCCTGAGGCAACTGGGTCTTTCGTGTCATGGCTGCAGCAGTGTTCCTCTTTCTCTTCTCCATCATGTTTACATATGTGCAGCAGAATGCACTCTGCCACCTATTGGTCAACATCAGGAGACATGTCACAGATAACATCAAAATAGGTGAAAAAATGTAAAAAGCTGACATGCTGGCCGTTCTGTCACACTCCATGACCATTTTTCAATTCCTGACTCATATTCAGATCCGATGCTAGAGACGAGGCTAATTTTATCTAGTCTTCTCCCAGCATTAGACCCGTGGTTCCCAAAGTGGGGGGAGTGCAGCAAGACAAATGAGTAATGTTTGAGCAGCACTGTGTTTTATGAAGGGAGGGGGGGGGCTCCAAATATTCTTATATAAGAAAGGTGAACAGAACCATTTTGGGAACCACTGTGAACAACATTTTTGGGAAACAGAGATAAATCCCAATTTTACCATATTTACAAAATTAATTTTTAAACCACAAATACGTGTGGAACTACTTTCTAAATTCTGATCTTGTGAAACCAGAGCTGCCCTGAAATTTTTACAAGCAACCTTAAATGCAGTGCAAATGTTCCATGTCCATTATACTAAATGTGCAACATTTTGCAATTACAATCTGTCTGAATGAATCTTACAAATGTACTTGTGTACTTCCAGTACATTCAAACCTGCCAGCATCCTTCAAACAAACAGGATAAACAAAACACATCACACGAAACTGTTTCTAAAGAACTATATTTACATAATACTCTTGTTTTTTGCAGAGAACAATAATAAAAAGTATAAAATACTTACAAAAATTCGCAACAATGTACATATAAAAATAAGATCTATTCTCTCCAGAACATTAGGAAATGCATACATACAAAAAATATATATAAATAAACAAGAAGCCCTGTCAGATATTGAAATGAGCACACTCAAAGGATGCAGACAGTCAGCTGAAATCCAAAACAAACACACTCATTTCTCAGTTTGGAAAAAGGTCACCAACCCCAATGTAACACTCAAAAAAAAAAAAAAAGGGGCAGGGAAAAAATGTCTCAATTTGAGGGCTTCTGCACAGTCGTCTGGAAATATTGCAGAGTAACCGTTCTCCTTTAGTGTAACGTTTAACAGAAAACAGAGTTTTCATGTTAGTGTTGTAGTGTAATGCTAAAGTCTATGGGCCCTCCACTCTTAACCGTTTATTCCCACTGAATCAAATCTAATTATTTTGTATAGCACTTTTTACATCTGATATTGTCACAAAGCAGCTTCACAGAATTTCAGCAATGACAAAGTTTTGACATGAAACCATCACTGAACCATGAACCAAGGAAGTCTCTCTGTTTCTCCCCTGTTTTTATCAGTCATGGATGTGTAAATGAAAGATATTTACCTCAAGGCCACTGATGCAGGACTAAGGCTTTTAGGACTCTACGTAAAGGGTAAAATGATCTCTTATCCTATAAAGGTCTGTGACATCAAATATAGTCCATGTTTTTATTTAAATAAAAATCAGGCAATATTCAGACCTCTTCTGGTCTGCCCCATCCTAGAGCACACAAGCAATGAAACAAATCAGGCGAAAGTATGTAGTCTGGCTGCAGCTTAACAGCAAAAAGGCAGAGAAGCAGTGTGTGTGTGTGTGTGTGTGTGTTTACCCATCACATCTGGGTACGATTCAGTGGTTTTATTACTGAGCCACAGGTTCAGTAGTAGATTTTATTTTCCTCTACTTATTTTCATTCCAGCCCTGGGAATACTCAATATACACAGGCTTTTGGTCCTGTGCCCCACTCTCCTTACATTATATACACTTCACTTGTACATATGCAATACAGGGAACCAAATAAACAGCAGTTCTGACTATAGTACAGCCAGTAATTTCATCCTACGCTTTGACAACTGTACTCACTTACAGTCTTCTTTATCCCACTGCACACCCCTTTACTGGAATGTGCAAAATTGTGATTGGCCAGAGTGACCAACTCACTGATGACTAGCCAACAGTTCGTCCAGGTCATCCATCCACTCTTGCGTCGACTGGTTCTTCAGCAGCGAGTCCACCAGGTCGCTCTCCCCAGGGAAGCTGGGCAAACTGCCACTCGGCTGAGAGTTATAGCCAAACTGTAGTTGCTGTCCTGCTGATCTGTTAACCTGGTAGGCCTGGTTGCACTGCATTCCTGCGGTACGGTTGGGCACCTGACTCCCTTGCGGCTGCCCAAATGCCCCCAGGTCCGATAGCACTTGCTGAGACTGAGTTGGTGTTGGCTGACCTTGCTGGGGCGGCTGCTGCTGGTTGGGAGGAGGCAGCTGTTGCCCCATGCTAGAACTGTTGGTCCTTTGCTGAGCCATGCCGGGCATCATCTGGCCAGGGTTCATGCCAGTCATTGCCCTGTTGGCCGCACCATTGCCCATGGCGGCTTGAGTGAAAGAAGCACTACCTGGCATTTTAGGCATCCGTGGCTGCATGTGGAATCCCGAATTGGGGAAACCAGAGGGAATGCCACCATTGCTGGGATTAGGCTGGTTTGCCATTCCCTGCTGGAGACCAGGGTGAGGTTGTTGCTGCTGTTGTTGCTGCTGCTGTTGCCAGGATTGGGCCTGTGGTGCCATGGCACCTGGGATATTACTAGGCATGGAGCTGTTCATGGTTGAATTCATGCTGTTAGGTAGTGTGCTGGGCATGCTGTTAGGTAGGCGAGCTAGCTGCTGCTGCTGCTTCAGCATTGCAGGATTGGGCTGACCCTTCATATGGGCCTGCTGCTGGGTCAGAACATTCTGTCTGTAGGCTGCCGTCATGGCTGAAACTGGCAGTCTTTGCTGATTAGGGTGGGATGGGTGCATGGGCATGTTACCATATAGAACCTGCATATCAAGCCCACTAGGGCAGGACGAAATGTCTGCTTGACCCCCTTGAGGAGGGGCACCAGGGGCAGGGCCACCACCTTGACCCATTCCCATCATGCCCTGTGTCTGTGGGAACATGCGCTGTGCAGCGGGGTTGGGGCCACCGAGGGAGTTCACATTGCCCATAGGCTGAGTAGAACCTAACAGACAAAGACAGAGAAAATGGAACGTTTACATAATGATGTCCATGTACTAATTTTGTTACTCGGATCAATTGAAAAAAGTAACCAGTGACATTTGGAGTTATAGTTCTTTGGCAAATTTGACATCAAAGCACTCATTTACTAGATGTGCAGGAAGAACTCATCTCAACGCTGACTGTTAGAGGCAAAGGCAGGCGCCACACCAATATGGTATGTACACAATGATATTCATAATAGGGCTGTTTTTAAAGAAGGAAATAATTGTATAATTTTATGTGATTAATCGTCTTGCCCCTTCCTAAAACTGAAGCTTTTAATAATTAACATCTAAATGTAAAACAAGGAAGAACCAATGTATTAACTTTTTTAAATGAATCTTAAAATTCTATTTAAAACTTCCTTGTATTTACATTGAGGATGGTCTAAACATGTAGTGTGATATGCATGGTAACAAATATAAAACCATTATTTTGCATTTAAAAAACATATTCTAAGTGAAGTTCTGATTATTTTTGAATTATTTTTAATTTGCTGAGTAAAAGTTCCAATGATAGCTTTAGCGTTGAATACAGTAGCTTTAAAGGAGAAAATTAACACTACAGTGCAGCTCATGGCTCAAATGTGGAGGGATTCAGTGACACATGACATGAAGAGCTATAGCTGTGTGAGTTTAAGCATGCAGGAGCAAGAGTGAGTGAGATAAGAAAGTGTAGGAAAGTAAAGTTATGATATTTAATACATATTTCAGCATAAATAAAACTTAATCTACTGAACTCAACTGTCGTGACTCTGTTTACGCTGTTAGATAAAACAGCTAATAAGTCATTTGGCTCTGTAAAAAGAGGAAATTGTGGCCACATATATTTTTTGGTATTATGTGACCAAAAATTGCGGTAAATAAATTCCTGTGTTGGCTAACATGCATGAACGCATTAATTTTTATAGCATATATTTGTACATTACACCAGAATGAGGTTGTTGCTTTCTTGAACAATGAAATACATTAAACAATCACTGATAACCATAACAATTAAAAAATATGCAGTGAAATTATTCTGGCCTTATTTCCAAGACCTATAATACACTATAAGACGGTGAGGGATTTTTTTTAAAGATTCCCTGAAAAGTTAAACTGAGTAAAGTATTTGCTCATAAAACTGATTAACACAGAAGGCACCGAAACCTTTAAAAACAAATACACACACATTACTGCATTTTAACCTTCACATAAGTTGAAAGTAGCACGGCGGCAAACTGAATGTCTATTACCCTTCTAACATCAGCGGCGCCTACTCACAAACCGTACTGTTTGTTTGCGCTTCAAATGACTCAGTCAGTAAACATACTTTGCATATCAGGTGGGCCAAAACCTTAAAGGGAACAAAGGCATGTCTGTATGCAAAGTCTGGCCCATGTGGCTTTCACACACCGAACTTTTCAGCATGAACAGGGAAAGGCAGGATTTTTTTTAATTAAAAAAATAATAATAAATAAAACAAAAGCACGCAAAGAGCAAAAGAGAAACATTCAACTTAATGAAGTTTCCAGGACACCTCAAGAGGTGGAGACATGTACCTGGAAACTGTGGAACCTGTTGCTGGAATGGGTTCTGCTGGGCAGAGGGGTTCTGTTGGTCCTGGTACTGAGGTGGGGGACGCGTTAGATGCCTCTGTAGTTGCTGCTCCTGCTGTTGCCGCTGCTTTTCCTGAGAAAACATTTAAAAGTATATATTCATGAGAACAACTCACCATCTAATGAAACCAAATCAGCATTACTCAAATGTATTGAAACAATATAGTTTCTCAAATGCGGCTGGCGCCACTCAGAGGGCATGCAAACCACTGCAACTGCTGTTGGTGATTTACAAGTTCAATCCTCAAAAACTAAAAGAAAAAAAAAATGTACTACAACATGTACAGCCTGAGTTTGTACCCCCCCCCCCCTTCAATACCAAATCCTCCTGCCCATCATTTGGATTTGATCCAGGCCTTTACCGTTAAGAATAAATCAATAATTTGTCTGCATAAACTGTACACTAGGAGAGAGCAGGCTCCACATGTTAAATTAAACAGGCACATTATACTGGGAAGCCTTTATCACAGTGGGCAATGTCTTGATTTATCATCTGTGATCATCACTCTGGCTTTAGAGCAAATAGGTCCATCCAAATGACAGTGATGGGATAGAAGATATATCTACTGCAATAGAGAAAATATTATATGGGGGTGTTTATATGCCTAAAATAGAAATTAAATAACATTAAGCATGGTTTATTAATGAAACTGGAGATATGTTTATAGAGGAATCACACACTCATGGCTAAAATGACCTTGATGATATGATATGTGTACTAAAATATATTGTTAAATCTGATTTCGTGAAAGTTAATTGTGCATTTCCAAAGGGATCAGTGCTGCAACAAAGTGTTTCATACTCTATATAAATTATATTTGTCCAAATTGCTAAAATTAGTATTTTTTGAAGATTATAATCATTTACATAAAAGTTCCAAAGTTTGAAACAGCCTCAGAATACGGTGGAAAATAAATTGGAAGATGTAAAGCAATGGTTCAGTATTAAGTTTTTACTGAATTTACGTAAAGCACTGTTTATAATATTTGGTAATAAACTAATTTTAAAATTAAAAATTAAGATTGGTGATGTGAGAACAGTGTCTGAAATTAAATCAAGTAGGAAACAACATAGTAATATAAATGTAAAATGGGTAAAACCATCAGAATAATATATAAAACTAAAAGATATACTGAACAAGAACTCATTTTATATACCATAATATTATTCCCTATTTCCATAGACGACCTACTGTGTGGAGGTCTTGAGAAAACATAAAATACCAACACAAATATTCATGCAACAGAATAAAGCTATTATAAATTATAAAAGTAGTATAAATTGATTTTTCAGAAATTGTTTGAATTTAGAGACTGTCAGTATGAAATAAGGGGAATAGGGAAGTCTAAGAAACAAATACAAAAGGTCACAAGAACTTGTACAGTACTGACCTGCTCAGCCATCATCTGTCTCTGTTGTCCCAAAAGGAACTGTTTTTGCTGTGAAGTCATCATCTGTATTTGCTGTTGCTGCTGCTTCTGCAGGTTGCTGAGATAGTTCGGATGGTTAGTCGCCATGCCACTGCCACCCGGTTGCGTTGCCATGGAGCCAACAGGACCTGGGACATGAGGACCTGAAGGGTAGGTACCAGCTTCCTGCTGAAAGACAGGGAGAAAACAGCATCATTAGCAAATGGAACTATGGTGTTTTCTTTATTCATATACTATAAAGTGTGCTGTGGTGCTCATCTTTTCATGCTTGTACTGTATTTGAATGTGTTCTATGTATTAACTATTGTAAGTGTCTTTGAGTTCTTGAAAAGAGTTATATTAACATAATGTATTATTATTCTCTTCTGCCCTGTGAAGGACTGGCGCCCCCTACAGGGTGTATTCCCACCTTGCGCCCAATGATTCCAGGTAGGCTCTGGACCCACCGCGAACCTGAATTGGATAAGCGGTTACAGATAATGAATTAATTATTTAATTATTCTCTTCACTAGGGTCTACTGTATAAAAACTAATGTTTCATCAGTTAATCAGTGCGATTAGTCTAAGGAGGAACCAATACTGAAATAAAAACAACAAGATCCAGGCGTTAACGGACATAGCAAATTTTCACAATCTGAGATGTCCATGCTGTTGTTAAGCTACACTCATACACTCAGGTTTGTTGATGATGAAGCAGAGGGGGGCTGATATAACAGGGAGCCCTCCTATTCCTGCTACGTTCTGGCCCCCCCTTTTCAGACACATTGTTCTGTAAGGCCTGCCAGAGTTACAACTTGCACTTTCAATCTTGGAGCGCCCAGGCACCTGGAAACAAATATCATAATTAACTGTGTTCTGTAGCGAGCTGAACAAATTCTCATCCTGTCTGATCTGGTGCTACAGAACAGTTTTTCAGCTCGGGCCATCCCTTCCTGCAAAACAAATGACCAGCTTTGAACAAGATGCTGTACTTGCCCCACCTACCCTCCAGATGAGACCTCAAGATTTGGGGGTTACAGCCCATGGCTGCCAACTTACTGTTTAGACTGGGCCTTTACATTAACTGGAATTGCTCATTGTTCACCTGCATCACACTATACTTTCTTAGCAGAAATCTTAAGAGACTCATAACATGCTGTTATAAACTGTGGAGTCATTGTAAATCCATGATGTTTTCATGAATCCTTTTCATTTTCTATTTTTGAGTTTTTCCTCTGCCCCCACGAAGCTAGAACCATGAATTATGTGAAACTAATTTGTGAAAGCGACAGTGTTAATGTTAATTAAATTTGATGTAATTCTTGTCTTTTATCCTTTAACACAGCTAATGAGGCCTAATATTTATCCAAAGTTTAATAAGGAATGTTAAAGTAGTGAAACCAAACAATTAGCTGAAATAGGTGAGGGCTTTAGATAACACACCTCTCCTGGACATCAAGAACAGAAGACAAAGCCATCATGTCATTACAGAAAGTTTTGTCACCGATTTAATTCATTATTGTAGTTTGATTCTAAAGCCTGCATGGTCAACTATTTAATACCACTACAGTGTAAAGAACCCCAAAAACAACAACAACAAAAAAGAAATCATACTATAGCAGCATTTATGGTTCACCACAGCTATAATGCACAGCATAGCATTTAAAAATAAACCAAAGATGCAACCATTGACCACTGTCCATTCACACACACACACACACATTCTTTCTCATCTATGGAAAAATACAAGTGTCCAAACAGTAACTAAAAAGCAAGAATCTCAGATCCAGCCTAAAATGTGTATTGCACTGGAAAATACAAGAGCAAAATGAAAAAACAGCAATACATTAAATGGAGAATCAAAAGATAGAGCAAAAAGTTCAGCTTGAGAGAGGAAAAAACCCAAGTGGGTTATGCAGCTATATTTAAATATGGACAGCAGCAAAAAAGAGAGAGGGGGGCTGATCCCAAAATACTCTTAGAGGGACGAAAGCCAGGGGAGGGGGAGGACCAATGCATGAAAGACTGCTTTGTCGTATTTCTGTCCCTCCCTCTCTCCCTCCCTCTGTTCTTCTCAACTCTCCCTTTCTCTACTGACTCCTCTGTCACAGGGCTGCAACCTCACGGCCATCCCAGCCCCCAGCCCCGTGTGAGTGTGTGTGTGTGTGTGTGTGTGTGTGTGTGTGTGTGTGTGTGGGAGCAAACGCCTGCCAGCACTCTGCTCCTTAGCAACCAGCTGCCTGACCCAGACAAACTCTGTTCATCCCCAGGGCTGAAGTGGCCTGCTGCCAGACATACAGACAACCACACACACATTAAACACAGCCTACTAAATCAAAACAAAAAGTAATATGAATCAAAAATAAACACTAAAAAGCTAATAATAATGATAAAAAAGTATGATCACCTAATAACATTAACACAAATATTTCTGCAAACGCATCAGTGCCCAATAGTGAAGTGGATTGCCAACAATTAGTTAAAACTTAACGTAATTACCAATAAAACGCAGAGATGAACATGTAATCCTAAACGTAATTTGATATCTTGAATTAATACCATTTTATTGCACATATAAATTAGAATGTTCTAGAAACCTGACTGTTTAGCTGCACCGGGTTAATACTTTTTATTTTGACAAGAGTTTCTTTCAATGACTCATTGATCGCTTCAGTCTGTCCAAAATAAACCAGAAGGAATAGGGTTGCTATTATTAGTAACAGCAGTAAAAGTCAATCTCCAGACCCTTTTGAACACGGGTGATGTTCTTGGAAAGCTCGGCAGATGTAATTGGGGATTAAAAGTACAATAGTAATTATTCAAATAATCTCCTTAATTGTCAATATGTTAACTAGTACATGATGGCACTATATCTGTAAATGTTAAGTTGTACTGCCTTACCTGTGGGTGTGGCAAATGTGTCGGCGGTCTGAAAGATATGGTTGGCCTTTGTTTCATTTGCTGCTGCTGCTGCTGCTGTTGCTGCTGCTGCTGCTGCTGCTGCTGCTGCTGCTGCTGCTGCTGGCGAAGGAGGTTGAAGATAGCTGCTTTGTTCTGTGGCTGCGATGCTGCTGGGCCTCTGGGTGGCCCAGGCGCACCAGCTTCGAAATGGCTCAGGGGCTTTGTGTTCCTATAGTCCAACATGGCTGCCTGACTTCCTGCACTAGGTGGGTGACTGAGGGTGCCTGCAGGTGCTGCAGGATGACCCAGCATCGGATGTGGACCAGGCTGCATGTAGCCACCTGGGGCACCTGCTTTGGGTGAACCTTTGTTAGGTTGCTGCCCAGGTATGAGCAGGGACTTTGGGTGCTGAAAGTCTGGGGGATAAAGTGAGGGGCTAGTGGGCTTGTCTAGGCCAAAAGTGCCTCCCAAGGGACTCTGGCTTGGAGTGTTAGGGGGCCAGTTTGAGGGGTGATTGGGCTGCTGATGGAATTTGGGTGCCTGTGGCTGCTGTTTGTGTTGTTGCTGTTTCTGTGACTGGTGCTGCTGGCTCTGCATCAGCTGAGCCCTCTGCTGCTCTCTTGCAGCTAGCTGCTGCAACTGCTGAGCTGGTGAGAGGTCTTTAGGTGGCCCGGACAGCAGGTGGTTCTGGAGAGGTCTGGATGCTTGGCCTGGCTGCTGCTGCGGATGCTGGGGCCCAGGAAGGGCTGGGGAGGAGGCAGCTGATGGAGCTGTAACTGGAGATCCAGTGTGCAGCAGAGACCCAGATGAGGAGGGCGGGACATGAGGGGAGCCTGTCCGGGAGTCTTGCTCAAAAGCAGAGGACGATGAGGCTGGAGCTGGGGAAACCTCGGATTTGACTGTGCTGGCAAGGTCTGGAGGCAGGTGGTTAGGAGGTGCACCACCAGACAAAAGGTCAGGATCCTTCCGGTCCTCAAAACCATCATTAAAGAGTTCTTGGATTTCCTCATAAGGAACAGAGCGATTGAACTCTTCCATAAGCTCAGTCCACTCCTGCTCATTCAGGTTGAGGTCAGGGAGAATGATATTGCCATTGGTTCCTCCTGTGGGCAGGATGTCATCCATAGGCTCCTGCTTCATCTCCTTCAGGCGGATGTCAGATTCAGAGCCTCGTACAGCACATCCATCAGTCAATCCCATGCCATTTTGCTCTGTGCCACCAGTTGAGTGTGTGCCATTCAGTACCATAGAGTCAGCACTCACTCCATGCTTGGTATCCATGGGAGAAAGAGGAGGCACGGCACCATTCGTGGTCCCATTATGGCCACCAATAGCATCTTCCAAGCAAGACTTTTTGGAAGCAGGGTAGCCATCACTGAAACCATTGACCTGGTCACGGCCTAGTGGAGAGCTTGTAATTTCCAGCTTTCTCTTCACAGTTTCCTGCAACTAATGTTAAAAGAAAAAATATATATTAATATTAAAATGACACCCTACTACCTTCAGTAATGTTCTACAAACTGTATATAATAAAAATAACAGTTCAGAATGCAAAAGACAGACAGTAACACTGAAATCAGAAATGCAAATGAAAACACACATGTAATAAATGTCTATAAATGAGGAAAAAAAGTGATTAAAGTTAAATAAACAGCAATTAATTGATAAGAAATGTACATTTTACCTAATGAAACTGATGAAATACATTTCCAAAACCCATGGTAATTACCATGCACTTTTAGCAAAGTACGAAAGGAGCCGTTCACAGCAGGAAACTTAACTGGTGCATCTGGTGTTTAGTGCGATGCCACAGACGACATACTATCACAATGATCAAACAGAATCTGAAATAATGTCAATTCTCCATTCAAGTTTTCTTTTCTACGTTTTAAAGATGTTTCTTGTGCACCGACACCACTTTATAAAATACTAGGATTTTATTTTATAAATAAAATCCCCATATTTTGTTGTTTTAATCCAATTGAACCAAACTAATAAAGCAAGTACAAATTGCATAATTATAACTGCAAACAGTAATCTCACTTTTTTTGTACAAGGAACATTCACTCTACTGTTTCTACCACTATTACAGTGGCTCGCTGAGGCGGCAGTTTCATCTCAACACAAGTAGATTTGAGCTGAGCTGGTTGCTTGCTACGGGTAAATCAAGGCGGTCTGTCTGATCTTAACACCCTCCTCAACACACACACACGCACGCTTAGCCAATGACAGAGTTCCTGCAGGGCTTTTGAACCAGAAAAACCGGTCTCTTTTTTGCCCTCTGTCTTTCGAGATACAAATGCACACCCTTATGTACTCTCTCTCACACACCCAAATGGGCTCAAACTTTTCCCAAGTATTTACCACTTTGCGATTCTCACTCTCCCTTACTTTCACCCCTCATTCTCCTTTTATCCCACTTCCCCTCAACCACCACCCCCCATCCCCACCTTCCCTCCCTGCCTTCATGACTCCCCCTCTTCACAACCACCATCACCACAGGCCCAAGCCACATGAGACTAATTACCATGTGTATGGATGTACAGACCACAACAAAAGAGGCAGCGCAGTGACTGCAGAGGTTTGCGAGAGCGTGCCGAATTCCTGCCCAGGCGCAGCTCGTCTTTGAAGCCCCCACTGGCACAATGAGTTCTCTCTAGGCCCACAGTCTAGGAGCAGTTGTTCCAGCCAAGTGCCAGGCAAAAGCTGCCTACACCAACCAAGAGCCACCAATCTAGCTTTACACACTCAAAGGACCTACTCTGCATTTGCAGCTTCAGCTTAACAATGACCTAAACTGTTACATGAGGATCACCCATGAAACTCTGCTGAGTGTGGTTAACACTCTGTAATTACACACTGAGAAATGTATAAAATTAGTTTTCTCTCTCAAAATAGCATTTTAAAACGTTGCTGGCCAGAAAAGATTGAGCACAACTTTTAGTTTTTCCTCAAGCTGTAAATCTAGCAATATGATATGCCAGTTATGGTGCTAATTTTGATACTGTATCAGCACAATGATAGCTGAGAAAGACCGAACACAGGCCAAGTGCCTAAAAGGGTGGATGAGTTATACTGAGTCATTCTCTGAGGGGAGGGGTGAGTCCACATTGCTACTGAGAAACCCTGGATGTAAAAGCATTGCAGAACCACACCAAAAGAAAATTTGATTACACTTTCCTTGTGAAATTAAGATGCAGAGAATATCATACACACTGTGACCTGTACTGAGTGACTTAAAGACACTAAACACACAACCCATGAACTTTGACTAATCTGTATACAGCATACAAATATTTCCTGTTCCACACCATGGGATTAGAATAGTGACTTGCATGTACACATGCATACACACCACAGCTGTCCTGGGGCATTGGGAACAATGGTGAGTCAACAGTGTGGGCGAGCTGGGGGGGAGGGGTGAGATATATCCTGAGTCATGCTAAACACCCTGTGCAATCACCCCTTCAATACTAAAGTCTTTCTATCCTACAACCATTGACCAAGCCCCAGAGGGGTAAAAGCTTATATACAAAGGACCATAACTTTCCATAGTTTTGAAAATAGTAATTTGCAGTCATATTTTTGTTATTGTACTTGTTATATAACACGTTATATATGGAAACATGCTGCTGTACATTTGTGAGGGTATGTGGCATAGCCACAAATGTCTGTGCAGTACTCTACTCGGAGTAAATTGAGAGATTTGATTGCATCTAAAAAAGGCAAACTAACTCCATGATGTTGTAGGCAATGCAGTCTCAGAGAGAATTTACATTAGTGAGAGTTAGTCATTCACCTATATCTATTACATATACGGACTCCTCATTAGCACCAACATTGACCTTATGAAATGAACTGGATATTGGACAAAAGTGAATACATTACATGCTTTGAGTATATTTTTAACTAGTGGTGTAACGTAACAGACAATAGGGCTGGGTACGAACACCAGTACTTTTAAAAGGTAACAACTAAAATACATACATTTTCCAAAACGACGCAGACAACACTCTCTGCCATATCATGTTCGCAGTAAGATGTCTGAATCATTTTTGGCTACCTTCAGTTTGTAATTAGTTTAAGTACTTTGCATATAGTGTTTAATTTCAAAAATAATACGGATAAAAACAGTGAAAACAATATTCTCAGACAGCATTTTACAGTGTCATTTTTGGCTGCCCACCTGCCTTTGGGATTTTTATGGCCACTATGTCATGCATAAAATTATAGATTAATTTCCCAATGAAGGAACTGATGAGACAATATCTTGCTTTCTTACCAAGTGATTCTGAATTTTAAAAAATAACTTGTTAACTTATGCCAAACTCCAGTCACTATTAGTAGTCTCTTGAAGGATCCGGACACTCTGCATGGCTGAGTACATGTCCCTGTGTGAGTTAAGTCTGAATGTCTATATCAGCCCCTACACCATTATAATTTTTACGACTACGACTGTTAACATGAATAGAGATTGCTCGGAAAGCCGTTAAATGGTACATGATTGTATTTGTAACTGCAAGCTGGCCATGGCAACACTTCTAAATGGAGCAAAAACCTGGTTAAACTAAATATAATTAAAACTAAAATGTGTGCGATATTTAACAGCCTGAAAGCCAAGTCCCTTAACAATAATTTAAGTGTGTAATTGACAAATTCAAAGGCATTCTTGGGTGTGTGTGTGTGTGTGTGTGTGTGTGTGTATGTATATATATATATATATATATATATATATATATATATATATATATATATATATATATATTTTTTTTTTTTTTTTTAAGAAGAATTCAGCTTGGAAAAAAAGTCCTCTATATGCACTCTTAAAACTCACATTTAATTCTATTATATCTCATTTTCTTCATTCAATAAACGTCAACCACTATGTTTGCTTTTTAGCTGGGATTTCCACTTAATGTCTCTGAATACACCTTTATGTCATCACTGTTTAAAACTGAAATTTTGTTATTACAAAGAGTGTAAAGTACCGAAAAATTAGCATTGGGTACAGTTCAAACGTGACAGGCAACTAACACCAACCCACACACTGTTCATTGTGCAGATGAACCATAGATTAATAATCTACCCATAATAAAATACAGTTTCACTGCTGCCATTACTGTTATAAATATAACCTATTCATAAATCACCATGCAGAGGTGTAGTAACAAGACAAAGCAGACATGTTTACACAAATGGGAAATGTTCAAAACATCTGACAGTCACAGATACTGGAAGAGCGGAAGAACTTGAAAAGCCTCCCGCATCATTTAAGTCACATGCAGGGAAGCATTTTGGCTTCTGTGTAAAATATAATGATGATGGAAAAACAGTGCTGGACAACACTGCTACGGTTTGTAGGTATTGTGTCACAAGTAAACCATATGACAATGGCATTTGAAACAAGATCACCCAGATCTGTCAATAACAGGACCAGGAACCAAGACACAACAACAGCTTCTCACCACAGCATTTAAGAGAGCCTTTGCTGTAGGCAAAGCAATCCCATACCTATTGGGACGTGAATGGATGCAGACTTGAATCCATACCTTATTGTGGAAAAAGTGCTATGTCAAACTATGAAATCTCCTCACATACCCATTATAGTATGAAAAATGTGACAGGTCTCTAGGAACTGGAAAAGATTAACATTTTAAACAAGTTATTCAAGGCCCCCTATTCTGCCCTCACCCACAGATGGGTGGACCTCTAGGGCTACGGACATCTGTGTGACTCAGAACTCACTACATCACAGCAGAGTAGGAAATGGCCTCTCTATTAAAGACACACTGGCACAAATCTGGTGTAGGTTCTTTTAGTGGACAGGCATATATTCATATACTAATGTCACTTTAACAACCAAGGATTAAATATTTTAAAAATTTATTTAAACTCTGTGCTTCTGGAAAGTTCTTCATTTTATAAGATCAAATATAAAAAGTCTACAAATTATGAAAAATGGAAATGCAAAGTTACAACGGATCCAACAAAAAATACCTATTTCTTGACTCAGAGACCTTGATATGATTTGAATTATGAGTTTTATGGTCCACTGCACCCTGAGTTACAAGTAATATAACAATAACAGCTTTAAATTTTAAGAAGAGCTTACAATTTAAATTCGTACTGGATAATAATACAATGAGTATGTCGATCTCTCCACTATAGCACACTAAAGTCTATTGTTTGTATACACTCATTGTGCTGTATTCAATCAAACTTGGGAATAGTTGAGTCTTTTTTAAATAATAAAATATATACTTCCTCTACACATTTTGGCCATCATTCCATCCATCCAGACTAAGTTTGACATAAGGTTGTCAACATCACATGCTCATCAGAAAATTAAGACTAAGTGCACAAACCTCAAACAGACATCCATCCATCCATCCATTATCTGTAACCGCTTATCCAATTTTAGGGTCGCAGGGGGTCCAGAGCCTACCTGGAATCATTGGGCGCAAGGCGGGAATACACCCTGGAGGGGACGCCAGTCCTTCACAGGGCAACACAGACACACACACATTCACACCTATGGACACTTTCGAGTCGCCAATCCACCTGCAACGTGTGTTTTTGGACTGTGGGAGGAAACCGGAGCACCCGGAGGAAACCCACGCGGACACGGGGAGAACACACCAACTCCTCACAGACAGTCACCCGGAGCGGGAATCGAACCCACAACCTCCAGGCCCCTGGAGCTGTGTGACTGCGACACTACCTGCTGCGCCACCGTGCCGCCCTCAAACAGACATGCTGAGCAATTTTTCTCTAATAGATGTTTAATACAACACTCAATTTTAGTATACAGTGGAACCTCTACCTACGAACTTGATCCGTTCCATGACCCGGTTCGTAAGTATAAAAGTTCATTTCTCGAGTCAATTTTCCCCATTTGAATTAATGGAAAAGCAATTAATGCATTCCAGCCCCCACCCCGAAAGTCACCCTTTTTGCACCAATATATGTTTACAACACTCTCAAATTAGTAAAAAAAATACATGTAGCATTACTAAAAATAAAAAAGAAATACAGTGGTAACAGTAATAAAAATGAAATAAAAAAAGTTTTAAGTGGTTACATATCGCTACCTTGAAGACGTGACGACTGGCTGGAGGAGTAACACAGGCACTGGCTGTATGACGGGAGGTGGGAGGTGGGTGGAATAATGGAGAGTAGGCGAATGGGTGAATGTGGGGAGACGAAGCGTAGATACGGTTTAACTTAGCACGAATTTCGATGTCTGCTATTTACACAAATGCTAAATTGCTAAAACTACAATTTGCTAATCTTAAAAGCTCACTCAAGTCTGGGCGCTGGAAGACTCGCCTATTGGGGCCAGTGGCCATTTCCAGCCGCCGGCTCGGGTTCGTTTCTAGAGTCATGGTTGGTGGAGGCAAAAAATATTCAAACGCCTGTTTCGTATCTTGAAAAGTTCGTTAGTAGAGGTTCCACTGTATACAACTTCTTACTATTTTGTGCTGCTTTCCTTGTGACTTTCAATTACAAAGCTTCTCCTCAGTATTGGCCAGGGCTATACATGTCCCTGCTGCTGCTGGTTGTTTCTTATTCAATATATGAAAGTCTCCGATTGGCCACAAGGCTGGCGCTCATCACCTATCCAGATCAATATTCACTTGGCTGTGTAAACTAATGAACATTGTTAAAGAGTCTCAGGGGTGAGTGCCTCTTAACCACTTGAACCAGCACAACAAACATTAACAGCACCACCACTACGTCAATGTAGCTGCAGTGGCGAGAATGATCCATGACCCAAAAATACCTGCTCTGTGGTGGCCCTGTGGGAATACTGACCACTGAAGAACAGGGTGAAAGGGGGAATGCAAAGCAACAGATGTACTGCAGTCAGTTATAGTAGAACTACAAAGTGCAACAATATGGTCAGTGGTGCTGATAAAATTGACAATGACTGTAGAAACAAGGTCATTTTGATGATTTGGCTTATGGGTGTTTATTTGCACAGCACTGAAATCTGATTTGTTTCCTGTAAGATTAAAGTTTTTTTAATCCCCTTCCTACACTTTGAACTAATTGCTATTGCAAATATGATTAAAGTTTCCTAGTTCATTGCCAAGTTCTAATAACTTACACTGCTACATGCTGTATGAGCATTCTGTAGTCAATGAACAAACCAACAAAACGTATTACATAATAATAACAATAAAAAAAACTTCAGGTTACAAATTTTGGTGATCATTAATAATTTAGCCTTGATATGCTTTTGACGTTTACAAGTCTAAAAAAAACATGTATAATTTTTAATACTGAATGAACACATGATTTGTAACTACAATATTTAGCTATGTCAATATTTTCATGCCTGTCTTATTGAAAATGACATTGCCTAGTGCTTCTTTATGATCCAAAAAAAATTAATACTTTATAATAAACAAATCAACACACCGAATAGGACTATGCTTTTACACTTGATCTCAGACATGATGGTTAAATATAGCATAACACTTTTAAGACAACTGGATTTGGAGTACTTTCCAACATGTTTTATTAATCACTGTGACAGAACACGCGCCGATTTAGGGGGATGCATCAATGCCGTTTTTTTCCCCAAATGAGTTTGAGTACAAGTATGTGCCTTTTGGAACTTGCCGATACTTACACTTTATAGTGTAGTTATTAATGAAAACATTTTTGTTTAATCAAAAACTTTATTATTCATTTCTGAAACTGTCCATCTTTTTTTTTTTTAGCATTTTCCCCCAATACACTACCAATAATTTGAATTTCCCTCTGGGATCAATGAAGTATCTATCTATGTATATAATAGCAACATGAGCAACAAGCTCTGGATATGCATTTGCACAGTGTTGTGTATCTTTGGTAAGATGATACGGCTGGGAGGTTCTGCACTTAGGAGAGTTTATATATTGGCAAGTGTTTATTAAAGAGAAGCAGCCTGATATATGGCGTTGGATCCAATTCAAAATTCGCGAGCAGAGAAAATACTTTAATTTGAGGAAAAACCATGTCGGGCAATGAACAGTGCTCTCGCAAACAGGAAAATACATTTTGAGTGAATAAAAATCCACCTAGTTCCAGGACAGTCACTGTCAGCATACTCACTGCTCACCGCTTTGCTTGGGATGCCATCACTGATTGTGAAATAACTCCAGATCGCTGACATTTTGAGTTGTCTGCTCATTAATGCAGCAACGTCCACTAGGCACAAAGTATCGGATGTTGGTATTGGAGCCTTGTTTGCAATTACAAGTACGAGGAAATGAACATGGTATCGGGCAAATACCTGATTTCAGTATCGGTATTCATCCATCTCTACTCAAGTATTAATAATTCTTATATTTTATTTTTTTTAATTAAAAAATCTGAATGTCTGCAGTGGCATATGTGAAATGCTCTATACATTTATGCAAAGTACTTGTTCAATTACGCACACCAATTATTTTCAAAAGTCCAATAAAAAAAGAACTGATTTGGCCTATTCAGCAGATTCATTTTCGCCTCCTGGAAAAAGAGAGTCAGTACCTTACATCAGATTCAAAAAATAGCTTGAGAAATAAATCAAATAATATAAATTGCTGAAACACGAGTTTGGTAATCTATGTCACCATTTTAATTACACAAAACAAAGCATGGTGATGTCAAATCACAGATTTGCTAAAAAACGTTTATTTAAGACCACCAATCCGTTTATTCACATTGTGCGCTTTCATCATTTCAGGTGCCTTTTGTGCTGTAATGCAGACTTGTTGCCCTCATCACTTTCATTCTGTGTGCCATGTTCTCCCTGTGTGCTCATTAGGGAAAACCACAGCCTGCAAGCATTGAGTTTTCAGCTCGAAGTTCTTATTGATGAAACGGACTGTGAAATTGATGTAGGGTTTGTCCGTCCTTATGCTGCAATTAATTTTTCTCAAATCATTTATTTGCACTCAGTCTTAGTCAAGACAACAAATGTGAATGGGTGGTTTTCACTGTATATACAGCGCTTGCTTGACCTTTAAAAGTCCAAAAAATGATGTGCTTTATTATCAAATCTATTTATGGCACCATAAAATTAAACCTTTTAGTGATAAATCATTAAAGATTTATCATCAATACTGAGGAGAAAAGGGGTATATTTCTCCATTAACTTAATTAAGAGTAGTATCAGTAGAGCAGTAGTATTTCAGCAATTCACAATTTAGCTACAAAAAAAATAGGTTAGTAGAGTACTTATACCACAATTAAAATAAACTCTAAATGAACCAGTTAAGGATGCTTTCTTAAAGTACATTTAACTGAAATGACAATGCCGCCAATTATATTCTTTGAAGAAATAACTTTCTAAAGTGGTCTATTCAGTAAAACATATTAATTATGTTCTATTATATATATTTATATTATGCATAGCCTTCAGAATCAGACAATTTCTGATTTGAATTTCAAAATAAAATGATTTAACATATGAATGCCCCTTTCTGTTCTGTCACAACTCCATATCTAGTAAAGCAGCATGTTTTTCTAACCTACTTAGTCTGCAAACTCACCATGTAGAGAGGGCATGTTCACTGGATTCATTAATATAAACTAAGCATAACCTGCTTTAAGTACTTTCTGTCAGACTACAGTCAACCCGTAGTCCGACATTAGAGGGAAGGAAATCACTGCTCTCATGTTTTCAGAACCTGGCAACTAAGAGCTGAGGTAGGAGGTAGCTGCTTACACCATGCTAAAATCGTGTAGGACGAAACTTAATGCATTTACTCAATGTCGGTTTTTGGTTTTAGTTAAAAAGCACATTTCTACAACTTGTCTCGAACCATAACCACAGTTTGGAGAGATTCACCCCACCAGGGAGTGTTGCGCATGGTCAACACCGAGATCATGTGATGCAGAAACATCAAGCACAGGTTGGAGGCTGCTGCTCCTGGCATTTAAAAGCCTTTCCAATGGCCTGTTACTTTCTCTATCCAACTTTAATCAGTTTCAACTGTGAATGCATATCTGTGGTTACCAATTCTAGCCTTGGAGTAGCCCTCCCCAGCACATTCTGATATTATTTAAACTCTAAAATATCTTGATGATTAGTTAGATCAGGATAGTATTTCCCAGATAATCTTAACAAAACCTCAATTACAGTTGTTTTAAAAATGTGGCACTACTAGTGCAGTGTCTGTGACCAAGTTGTTCAATGTGACCTGCATCATGTAGAAGTATGCCAACATTATATTTAAACGTTTGAATACTACAGAGAAACACTGATTTATTGATATTCTAAATAGACATCCTCTACATAGCACATATTTACAGATGTTATGTCCCTGAAGGCTTCAGTGAGTAATTAATTGTACTGGGTTATCTGTAGAGGATGTGTACTGAGAAAATCAACAACAAAAAAAGTCAGCTGACCAGGGTCGCCTTAAAAGGTGTATAATATATTTGCCATATCCTCCATCCCCGTGGGGGGGTAGAATATTGACTTACTGCGATCAGAGTGCTGTTCCTACTCTGTTCTCCGGCAGCTCCTCCGCTCTCCGGTAGCTCACAGTTAGTTCCTCCGGCTCCAGCTGCTCTTTGGCCCGCGGTCTCACTGCTGGCCGTGGCCGCTGCGCCTTGCTGCCGGTGTTTGTTGGAGCGCTTGGCCTTGGTCTGGAGGCAGCGTTGGTGCAGGGCGAAGGTCTGCTGCCTCTCCAGCTCCATGCGCTCCATGGCGGTGCTCTCGTAGCGGCTCTCGCAGCCGTTGTGGTGCCGCCTGAAAAGCTCGATCCGCCGGCGGAGTCGCTCCATCACCGCGCTGTGCCGCGGAACTACGAAGTCCGCCATCGTGGAGCTTCTTTCTGTTTGTCTTCTTTAAAGTCAGCAGAGCTCCGGATACAAGCAAGTTTATACTGCTGATTCTGCTGCTTTCCTCGCTGTGTGGGCGACTCTACGCTCCCCTCCTCCTTCTCCCTCTGCCTTCACAAAACACACTCAACTGCCTCCATTTTTTGTCAATATTTGCCTACTAGTGCTCTACCACGGCCAAGAGAATGTGAACATAGTTTAGCGAGCCGGCGTGAACTAAAACGTGTGTCGTTTCAGTTACATACGCCGTATGTCTGCAACACAAATCACGGTCTGTCTGGTAAACAACCACACGATCGAAGTTTATTTTTCCCCTTGAAACAAACACAAGCCGAGTTGAACCGACGACCCAAACACTGATTCAGCAGGTCTGTTTAACTGTGACCTGAAAACCCATAACAACGTGCAAAGTGACTTAATGGAATAAAATCGACTTCACTAACAACCAGGGCATAATGAAGGAAGAGGTGAAGTCACCAGCCACGCTGTGTACAGTGCCCTTCTCCTGATACCATCCAGTTCAATTTTAACGACAAAACACAAGCGCCTACACTTTACCGACCAACTTCACCGAACACCACCTCCACCAGCAGCGTGGCCCCTCAGCACAGACGGACTTTCAGTAAACTATCCCCGCGGTGTCGTTAGCTGGAAAATCACGACGTTTTGTAATGATATCTAACAGCAGAAGAGTGGTGTCCGACACGGTTCAATAGAAAGTAACGTTAGCTAAGTTCATCATATTGAGCCTATGTGGTTTGTACAGACGAAAGCGTGTATCTCCAAATTGGTAACTGCACAGAAGGAAAACTCCTCCTAACTTTGAATGGAAGACAGCGAAGCTGGATTTTTCAGCCAGTAAACACGGGCCGTTTCCTTTCGCCTATTCATTCTGATATCTGAGCGAACCGTAAAGGCCAACTGCCATTTCCAATTTCAATAAAAGAGCAAAAGCAAAGCACGAAAACCTCGGTTCAGTTTCGATCCAGAGAAACGAAAATGACAGACGTGACCTCACTTTCCAGACATTCCTCTTGTCTTTAAACGGACGACAACGACAGGTTTCTATAAACTTACCCCGTTATAAACTCAGAGCCCCACACTCATCAGCTCTGGACTCTCAAACTAAACTTTCAGAGACGAGGAACATTTCTGAGGCAAAAAAACTGCGACCGCGTTAAAATGAGTTCAGAAAGGCAGACGGCCACGTATATCATCGCCCTTAGGGTTAAAACAAATTCGAAGCCACTTTTAAAAACTTTTAGCCTTTAAACACAGCCCCGCTCGCCGCTAACAGCTGATCCCGGAGTTAAAGCTCTGCTGCTCGGCGCGGCGCTGCGGATGTAGCGGGTTTAGCGAGCTAAGCTAACTCTCCTCATAACAAAAGCGGGATGAAAACCTCTCACTCCGGTGAAGCTCCGTCCAAAAGTCTCCCTCTCTGCGGGTCGCGGAGGCCGGTCCCCGGCGACCAACGAAAACAAAACCCGCCGCGCCGAACCGATAAAACTCCGCTTCTCCGCTGCTATGTCTATTGTTTTCCAGTGTACTGGCAGTCCTTCGTCGCCATCTTGTAACAAGTTTTTTCTTTCTTTTTTCCTCTCCTTTTTTCTAACCTTTGCATCACAGACTCGCGTCACCGAGAACCTCCCGTCCTGCCCTCTACTCATGACCGACAGCTAGCTCAGCCAATCACAGAGAGCTATAGAGGTGACGTAGTCAGACTTGGAAAAACACATTCCACTACGCTGTGTAGACAACACTGGACCCGGAGTCACAGGGGGATAGTTCTCTAATGATTTTTATGGAAATTACTCCCAACTCTTATTGTCTGAGTACACATTCCAGTGTGTGTGTGTGTGTGTGTGGAGTGTTGTTTTACCTCCACATTAGTTAATATAAACTTTTAAAGCACCCTATAATTTATCAGAATCTACTGTGCCACCTTGGATTATTTTAAAATGTGTGCCATATTTAAGTTTTCACTGTATTTGGAAAGAAATTACCAAAAATGACTGGGCATTGTGATGTTTTGGCACTATCATGATTAACCGTATGCTTTTTAATTATTAATATGTGAATGCACTGGGGAATTTGTAGAATTAGGTAAGGAAAACATGGCTCATCGTTCAAGTGCTGTTCATTAGGACAGAGGAACACACCACAGCTAATGCTCACTGAACACTTAAGGCCTACTACCTAATACCTACTACAGACATGGACATGGTATAGCACACCAAGCTGCGTATAACTCAAAAACTGAAACATGTTCAGTCTTTGTGATGACACAAACTTGCCTCAATCATTCATTAATTGGCCATAGAAAATGTGTTAAAGGAAGTAGGAAAAAGGGGTCCAAAGTTAGCATAAAATATGTGGTCAGCAGCGACAGTTGTTCAAGAGATATGAACATCATGCAGAGGGGAAGGTCTGCCCTGCAAAAGACAAACATTATGATGGCTTCAACATCCAGGTTCCACAAATATCCTGGTTTGACAGACAATGTGGCCCCATCTTTAACACTGTGGCTTCCACTGTTGAAGTGGATGCCTGTGATGGCACAGGTGAACCACAGCCCACATCAGTGTCCCAGTCTTTCTGGCAGCATCATACTCAATACGAACTCTGTATGCTTAGGGATCCTCAGTGTCATCTGTTGCAAGCAATAATAATAAGGACCACATATGAGTATGAGAATTGCATCCATTCCCAGCACATCCTGAGTCTGGCCTTTGGGGCTATTGAAGGCCAACATCACAGCCATGCTTACCTCAGCGGCTAATACTACTAACCATTATTGTAGTCACAGTTTAGCTACAGTCGGAGCTGGAACACTGCTTTCTTTGTGTTGTAGGTGCCACCAGGCTCACACCTGCTGGCTTCAGTCAGCACTGTTACCCCTGGCTGTTTAACATCTTCCACTGCTTCATGAACATTATTAAGCTCCCAGCAGCCTTCCTGCATGCTTTGGGAAGCTAGTTCCCTCAGTCTGAGGGAGGGCCCCATTTGCCAGCTCAAACTATATCATTATTCACCTTGAATTTGTTTGGTGTGTTGCTACAGTACATCTTTCTCATCAGATGTATCCCACTTCTGACACCTGTGTAGCAAAATTGCGTAATGAGTCTCGGAGGACATGGCTCATATTCTTCAAGTGCTCATTCTTACAACAGACATGCAGGCCTCAAACCCTCACTGAACACTGAGCACTCACTGAATTCAGAACAATTTGCAACACTGGCCACTCTTAGCCCTGTTGCCTTAATTCTCTAACTGCGCATGGCAGGCTCACAAGGACGGCATGGAGAAAGTATGAACAACACATATCACCATGTTTTTGGTAAGAGATTTTGTCCTCACTATCTGTAATGCTGAATAAAAATCAGTGTATTCAAATTTATGATGGCATGTATCAAGAGACCATAATCCATATTGTAAATTATGCAAATGCATTTCATTATCATGACATGGTATAATTCCTATCTCGCTCACCCTTAGTATAATACCAAGTGGCATTTTTTAAAAACATTTTATTTATATTAACAAACAAAAACATTAGCTTAGATTTTGATGGCTCCACATCTGTGCCTTGGTCTACCAGTTAGACTTCGGTGTTAGTTTGTTCTACTTTCTAACAAACAATAAAATATTAAAGGAGTTCAGAAATGGTGTAAATATTGGAATACTTTTGGTAACCACTGTATGCAGTCTCTTTCTAATTAAAGCCTTGCAATACTATTTTGTTTTGTGGAAAGCTATGCTCCTCCCACTCTTATTTTTGTCTTGGGACATAAGATAGTCACAGAAGAGGACAGAAGGTTTTCATGATATGAATATGGCTTGATATCTGCCATTTCTGCAGCCCATGTCGTGAGGTCTCTGGACATGGCTTTGCCTGACCCACATTATATTAAAATATGATTACATTAAAATCATTTTTACAGTTTAAATAAACACGTGATGTGGAATGTTTGCTAAATTTTGAGCTATATTTAAATCATTGAGTAAATCAGAGCCATTGATGTTTTGTCATGTGATTGCTGTAGCCAAGATGCTTCAGTAGGTAAACGCTGCTAAAAATTCCCTCACAGAAAATAATTACATGAAATGGTTATGCAGCCAGATATTTTGCTGGTTTTGTGATAAAGCTTTGATCAAAAAAACCCCCAAAAACATTAAAGTAAAATGGATAAGACAAAAAAAAAAATTGCTGATTACCATTACCAGTATTACATATAAAAAAAACATAACATGGAGTATCATGGACAAAAAAAAAAAAATTCACATTCTCCTAGAATACACTCTCAGTTTACTTTGCACAGAAGCGTTTTGTGGCAGAGCTTCGCATGCCTTGTGTTCAGATGGAGCATTAACATGTGCTCTTTTTCACGTCACACAACACAGATTCTTCACATACTTTATTAGTTTCCATTCATCAGAACAATCTACTTTTAATGATGTATATTTTCAGTAAAGCAGGTTAGACCAGTAAAACATTATACAGCTGAAGATTTGTAAAGATCCCTCAGTGTCTGCTACTGACATTTTTATTTATTTATTCATTTTCTCTAACTGCTTTGTACTGTTTAGGGTCATGGTGTGTTTAGAGTCTACTCTGAATCACTGGAAGCACCGCAGGACAACACACACACTTATGGACAATTCTATACAGCCAATTGGTTTGCCAAGACGAGTTTGGAATGTGGGAGGAAACCTGAGCACCTGGAGAACACCCACAGACATGGGATGAACACCAAATGAACAAATTAAATGTATTTTGTGAAATTCTTCTAACACCAGATATCAGCTGTCATTAATAACTGCCTAAAACACTACTTCAGAGGCACCCTAACAAAAAAAAAAAAAAAAGCACACAACACCCACATTGAAAAAGATACTGTCTTTCATCAAATCCATTTATTTTTAGTTTTGTGAGTAACATGGGTTCATCCCCCTTCCCCCAGTTCCAACCCACACCCTTCCCCTTAAATATACAGACTCAATGATCACATTGATATTCTCAATCGCACTAATCTACCAAGGATAATCATCTTTCTGCACATATGCATCAATCCAGACCATTCATTGCCTATAGAATATGAGCGATGGTGAAATGTAGGGAAAAAAAAAATCTCTGATGCAACAGGGAGGACATTAAGGACAGGAGATGCTAGCTAGTGACATCAGCGCAGCCTGTATTAATGTACTGGATGTGTGAATATGTATATTAGGCTCAGTTACCCTAGAACGCGCCAACTCTTGTTAAACTTGGGGCAGAGCTCAAGTCACAGTGCCTTTCCTCGCTGTTCTGGATGTGTGTGAACAATGGAGGTAGGTCAGTCACAATAAAAGCCAACATAAGTAAACATAGTTAGCTGAGTCAATGGACAGAATGTGCTGCAATAGTTCACTCCACACTGGGGTTTCCTCCCCATTAGTGCCCTTTTTTCATTTCTTAGGGGTAAAAATGTAGACGGCACATTTTGCATGTAATGGTAGAGAAAGGTACTTTCACAAGATTCATTTATATTCAAGGAACATATTCTCCTGGTTCTATTAGTAAGAAAAAAAATACAAAAAACCACCTCCAGCATTTATGAAAGTGTTGCCAAATTTTTCTAAATTAAGATTAGACAGAAATAACATAATACATTAATTCCATTGGGTCTCCAGCACTATGAGCTTGGACCCTTAAAAAATGCTGCAATTCCTGCTGCTGCTGGGACTGGATATAATGTCAAAGGGAGTGTCAAAGAAGCCGTGTCACCTGCCAATAATTCTAAATGACTGGCTCAGGGCACCAATGGAAAGACGGCAGGGGCTGAGCAGAAATACTCATGAGTCTCTCTCAGACAGGAACGTGAGCCCCGTTGCTGACGTTTATATCCTTAACTATCTCTCAGCATGGTCACTTTTTCACTAAACATCTCAAGCTGTCCTAACACGGTTGGTCAAGTCTGTTTCCCTACCAACCAGCTTTGAATATTTTACAGCTATGTGAATTCAAGAACAGAACAACAAAAACAAGTATGAAAATCCATGATTTAGGAAAAAAAAAAAATTAATTCATATATATTAGTAATAAACTCACAGTACATTCACAAAAATAAAATCAGCCAAACCTTGTCCACATCCTACAAAATAAGGCAGCGTGCTAGAACCTAAAAGCCTAATTGGCATTCTCCATGAAGCTGACTGGGTTTGTGCAGTAGACACCAAAAACTAAAATGTACTGGTTTTGGTGCAGTGGGTCTTGGGTGGTGGTCCTCTACAATTTGTTCTGAAAAGACCATGTGGGGAGGGGAAGCCTCTGTAAAATGGATATAAAATGAACATGATCATTTCAAGGAACTTCACGTAAAGCATGAAGCAGGCCACTCAAGACTACTGAACTGAACTTCTGGTCTTCTAAGGTGGGGAGTCCGATTCCACCACTACTCTGCTCTCTAAATCAATATCTGCCTTAAATCCTACCAATGAGGAAAAGGCAGTAGAGTTACCATAATTGACGGTTTACAAATACTGTCCAGAGTAGCAAGGTACCAGGTGGAGATTGGATTATTTTTGAGAGTTGGGTAACCCAAAGAAAGAAAGAAAAGGAAAAAAATAAAAATAAAAAATAAAAAACAAAGAGAAAAGAGTGGGATTCTATTACATTAGCATCAGTAGAGTTAAGGAATGATAGAAATGTTTTCCTTTTTTAGTAAAGCAAACAACAACAAAAAGTCTTCCTACTCTATTCATTGTCATCATTTTCAACTTCCTCAGCTCATCCAGAGGAGGTGATTTGTGTTTTGCTTTCATGGAGATTTTTCACTCAAAGTTGTTCACAGGCTGTTTCATTTTTCTTCTGCCTGTTGTGACTTTAGCGAGGATGGAGCAGAAGACTGGGAAAGGAGGGAATGAGGGCATGAAGGACAGAATGAGGAGGAAGAAAATGAGCAGGTCCCATAAAGGGGGTTTGGGTGAGGGGGGGCAGTGGGGGGTGGCAAGCCAAGGTGGGATACAGGACACAGAAGAGGGGCTGCATTTGGAACATGTCAAAAAGAAAAAGAAGAATTAGAAGGTCCATTAGTCCTTTCTAGGTTTTACTCTGCTTCTAGGGGACCTTCTCAGAACTTCATCATCATCTTGTTTCTGCAAGGAAGAGGAACAAAATATACTGAGTATCACAGACCACATCTTCATATCTTTGTTTTAACTGTAATGTCCAAAGAAATTAATTGTTTGCCTTTCTTTCTGATCATCAGGAAACCAACAAAGACATCTGGATCAATGGTAATTATCTTGTTATGAATTTCCATTTAATTTCTTATTTAAATCACCTTCTTGTGTTTTTAATTTTGATTTGCAGACATTTCAGTCAGCTTTTCAAAAATTCACTGTAATTACACAGGTAAAAAAGGTAAGCAAATTTAGTTTTGATAAACCATGAAAATATTGTGTTTAGGAGTTTGAAATGATACCCCTCCTACCTCATCCAATTTTTCTTTTTCTTCCACTTCTTCCTGTTTCTCTGCTTCCTCTCCCTCTTCCTCTTCTGCAGGGTTGTCTTCTGCGTCTTCCTTAGTGTCCTCTGAGGATGGGAAGACAAAGTTTAATCATTTAATAACTGACATCTATCTGCTATGTTTGTAATTACTGGAAGAGTATACAAGTTTCACTAGCTAATATAACCTTAAAGATAAAAGTAAAGCTGGAGAAGGCAATTGGTATTAAAAACCTTTTAATTATTTTAATTGTTATAATTTTTTAAATACTATTTACACCTCAAATAATATCCGAATAAAAGCCGGATTACTGACATTTTCTAGAGAATTACTTATTCCAGCTTTAAAATTACATTAATTGCAGCCTTGTCTATAGTTTAAGAATCTGAAGCAGAACTTAAAAATTCAAATCTCAAGTGCAACATGACACATTCATTCATCGCATCTGACATTCATACCTGGCTCTTCATCCTTAGCCTCCTCTTCTTCATCCTTCTCTTCTGCATCGTCCTTCACATCAGGTTGTGGCTCATCTGTTTTCTTATATTCTGCAGCAGATGGAGGTGACTTCTTCTGCAAATTATAGCAGTGTTTTATTCACTTAACAATGAAGTGTCTAAATGATCATTACATGAAATACTTGCACGCAATACAGACAATTAACTAAATTGCCCTTCATTTCTATATATAATTATTAGAACCGTGAGGATCAAGAAAGGTCTGTGTACCTTTATTTAAAAAAATAAATAAATAAATAAATCTGATTTTCATTTCATACTCCAAATGTGTATAATGTAAAAATTAATATTTCTTTTTTATTTGAAATCAAACAAATTTACAAAGAATTAGAAACAGCAAAACGGAAGTAACACCATCCTCAAGGCAACTCAAGGCACGTAAAAACAAAGACCACTCTTGTGGTTGTAAAGCAATTGAACACATGGCCAGAATGAATGAATCTTCTACAGCCATCTCTGCAGCTATTTGTATTGTGGAAGTTCAAGAACTTTCATTTTTAAAACAATTGTTGTTAATCCTTAAAAAACACACCTTAATTCACTGTCAAATACAAAAGTGATCAATAGATTATAGACTGGAATAACTGATGGTGACAGTTGCATACCTTTCCAGTGCAGCAGAAGACAATGATGAGGACCAGGGGCAGAGCCACAGTCAGGACGTAAACCACCCAGAGCCAGGGCCTCTCTTCAGCTGCAGAAATCATTTGATTCACCAACCCAGGCTGCAAATGTAGAGGACAACCCAATGTTAGAGCAAAACAACACAAGCACTTTTGCAAAATCATGTGTGTATAAGTAAAATGCGGCAAAATAACACATCTAAGCTCAATACAAAACATTACTTTACTAATTTCACAATATGTTGGGCCACTGGCAACGTTTCACCATATTGCCTGATTGGAGAAATTGCTGTTGTCCTTTTCTCCAGAACAACTCCCAAGAGTATAAGGCACAGATGCTTGTGCATTAAGAGCACAATGCGAAGTGCACATTCACAAGAGAATGGCAAGGTTTAGCACATCAAAACATTCATTACAGAATGAGGAATAAGTGGGAACAGGTGGGGACTCTGTACTGATGTAAACACTGCCTGCTAATCACAGTTTGTCTGTATAACAACAACAACAGAGCCAATATCCAAAAACAAGGTCATCATGGCTAATTAAGCCATGTCCAATATCACAAGGAAAAGAAAGTTATTCTTAGCATAACCAGCAGGTGGCTTACTCGTATTCACAGGACCATACTAGCTTTCTCCAGATCTCACACAAACCATACACCTCAGCCCTCTCAGTACAGAGCTTGACTTCTAACTTGACATGTTTGGCACGTTTGGAATTCACCTTTGGGGGGAAAAAAGGCATTTGAGCAGCAGGAATTCTCGTGAAAGCTGGCCAAAACTCTACTAATCCCAGAGTATGCCCCCTCTCCCCTGACCAACACATACCACAAATGCATGAGAACACTACTAACCCTTATAATCCACACCACCTCCCATAGCCACCCCCACCCTCCCTGAACTTGTCTTCCACCTCTGCACGGCTACCACTTACACAATGCAACTCAAAAGAGGCATTGTTAGAAAAGACGACTTTCTTTGAGTGCTTTCTGTTATAAACTAAGTTGTAGCATGCTTCTGTTGATCTATAGCCGAGTCTCTCATACAAACACTCCAGGGATGTTACTATTAATTCTACATGACAAAGAAATTAAACAGATGTGTTCACTCCAACTAAGTACCTCTGTAAAACACGTAATTCAACAGTTAAATAAAACAAGTTATTGTTACTGTCGTATCAAAACCTGGAACTCATAAATATGATAAATGCCAGCTGCTGATAACACTGTACAAACATTTCATGACCAGTGGGCCAAAATAAATTATTCAGTTACTTCAGCCTTGTCTGCAATAAAGCTTTCTTTTTTGTAAAACAAATGACCAAATTGCCTGGCTCTGTTTTAGTATGAAGGTTATGCTCAGTAGAAATATTTGAGAATTGGTAGCGCATAATGCCACTGTCTTAGTGTTAAATCTAAACATAATTCCTTACAAAACCAACATGAAGAAAGTCAACAAACAGACAAAGAACCAGGGACTGCAGGGAAACACACTAGCCACTATGGTCATCTACAGCCACTGTCTAGACATGCCCGCCTTTTCTATGACTTGCTATAATCAGGAAAAATCATTCAGAACTGCTCCCCAAACTTCTGAAGCAAAACACTTGTCACTTGTTCCATCAGCAGATTAAGGCAAGCTATATTAAGCTTTTTTACTGTCCGTTCCTTTACCATGGTGCAGCTTCCTCTGGCAGAGAAAACAAGCTGTATTAAGGGACTGGCATGCAGAGAAGTGGAGCTGTGGTCTGTGCCAACGTGGGTGTGTGAGAGTAATATTACGAGGTACTTTGAATGTGTAGATTTTGATCAGAACCTCAATAGGTTTTATAAGAAAGAAGACCATCATGAACACGATGACAAAGATCTATTCAAACTTGTTGATGCCAATACCCTCACTCTAATAGTATGTGTTTTAACTTGCAATATCTATAGTGTGGGACAGTTCATTGGGAAAAGGGGGATATAAAAAAAAAAAATCTTAAAAATACACCATCCCACAACCATATGAGAGAATAGTGTGTGTGTGTGTGTGTGCGCGAGCATGCGCGTGTGGGTGGGTGTGTGTGACAGGAGGAGAGCCCCACGCCCTGTAGAGGAACGTGGTGTTCATGGCTGGCTGTTCTGTGTCGCGTGTGGGAAAACCTTAGAGCTAAAATGGAAACAGACTCTCATCACAGTCTCCCTGAGCTGGGTCACACACACCCACATATTCTTACATGTCCACACTCCCACGCACCTCTCTTTTCCTTCCTCAGGTTTCATACCCACAGAACAGCCCATAGTTCACAACCTGCTGTTGCAAGATCCACTCAACTTATGCTACTGTTAAGTTGTAAACAATCAATTGTAATGCAATTCTGTAGATGCATGAAATTATAACAATGACGCTGATATGTAAAAAGCCAATTTTCCCAGAATAAATACATTTTTTAATCACCATGATTATCCATTTCCAACTTCAGAAAATGTGCCTGTACGTGTTTTTTAACATTAACGACAGATATTGGCAAATGAAACATGAAAATGAAATATGAACCACTAAGGCAGAAAGATGGATTCTGAAGGGGAAAGACAAAAAAACAACAAGAGATATAGGAAGTCAGTACCTCAGCAGCTCCCTCTGCAGCTTTTTTCAGACCCCAGCCATCATCTGCCCAGCGTTCGGCCGTATGGCGGTCAGATGTAATGAAGAAATTATCGAAGAAGATGTCAGAAGACATGGACCACAGCTCAAGACCAACGGCACTGACTGGAGTCATTCGGAATGGATGCAGATCCTCAAAGAAGTCAGGGTTGGGGATCTTTCTGGGCTTCCATACTCCCTAAAGTTGTGTAGAAAAAAGTATAAAATTCAGGCTTCCAATTGGAAATTAAACATTTGTTTTTAAATTTTAGATGTGCATCTTAATTTTGCATGTTGCTAAATTAAACGACAATATCACTTAGAGTGCAATAGCATATTAACTTGTGCATCTGGAACTCCTACCAACCCACAAATAGTAAAATAAAACAAACCAGTCAGTTTTCGTGATTTGACCAATTCTTAAAACATGGAGTAGGTGTAAACAAGGTGTAGCCCCACCTCCCTGTCAAAATCTCCAAACACAGCATAGCAAAGCAAACATAAAGCAAAAATTATATTGGCTTATTGCACCTCACTCCTATACACCTCGCATTTGGAACAAACAGAGCCTCATTCTCAACAGTGCGGAAATAAGAGGCATAATTTGTCCACTGTTATACGCCCACTTTAAATTCCATTTATCGGATACATCAAAGTGAAACCAGTGTATATCTAATTACATCTTGGTTTGTTGACCACACGTAAGTGTAGCAACAAGGAGGTGCTTATAATGATATGTTAAATGGTGTATATAAACATAAAAGATATGTTGTGCTGTTACCTGATAGTTGGGGTTGTCAATCATTGGTGGTTTCCATTTGCCCTTGTAGTTGGGGTTATCAATCATAGGCCTCTCCCATTTTCCACAACCCGGAGCAGACTCACAAGCTGGGTTAGGAATTTGAGGGGCCTCCCATTCTCCATCCATATCCTCATCCCTAAAGAGGGAGAGAGGGAAAGAGGGATATCAAACACAAATAAATGAGTATGAAAAATATCAGTAGAGGCAAGATGCTTTAAGGAAGACAAAGAGCAGAGACAGAGCACCCACACACATGCCCGCAGCAAGAGCTTGAAAATGCGCACACACACACACTAAATTTTATTCTTTGCTCATTTGAGCTTGCTCTGAGGGAGATGACTTTAATTGAATTCAGACATGGATCTGGAACGGCGCACAGCCCTTGGGTCCTCTGGTCATATACCAAAGCTATAAGTTTAAGGTCACTGACGTAGGATCCATTTTGTTTTTCTACAAAGAAAGAAATGTATAGCTGCACAAAATGAAAAAAATAAAAATAATAATAAAAAAATAAAATGGTTTAACTGTGTACCTAACAAAAAACACATTTGACCATTTAATTGAAGTTATTATCAGATATTTGTGATAGACATTTTGGGGAGAAAATTTAGGAGGCTACATAGACTTAAATAATTTCTGAACATGAGTTTATATACAAACTATAAATAGAAATGGAAGTCCACTGACCAGTCCTCTGGTTTGATGGCGTCAGGGTCACCAATGTACTCTGGCTCATCATCTAGCCAGCCATCAGGCTTTACTGCATCCTCATCAGGGATCTTAGCGGGAGCATCCTCGTCCCTGTTAGTAAGAAAAAGCATGTGAATGAATGATCACACATGTACCCACATTTATGGCAGGTAAGCCTCATCTGTGATGATGGTAAATAAATATTGAAAATTGTTAAGACAATATTTCAAATCACCACGATTTTATACACAGTCTTAGGAAATGCAAATATCATATGTTGGGTTTTCAATCCCACTGCTAGCACTGGAACAATATCTTTGAGGCAGTGAAGAGTTGATCTACTGGTCTATAGCCAGGACAAAATCTGCATTGTTCCTCTTAAAGAGGTTTGCCTCTCAGATGGATTCTCCCTTCCAGTACTTTGGCTTAGACTTTCCCAGGGAGGCTGAGAAGTGTGATGCCCCAGTAATTGGCACAACCACCCTGGACTCCCCATCCAAATGCACTGTTCCCTCCATGCAATTAGGGTTGGGCGGTATAATACCATATACAGCGGTATTTAAAAATGTGGATGGCATCTCAAAATGAGGGCAGGATTTATGACGTGTGTGTGGTGTGTTTAATTTCTGTGTCTTTAAAAGTCTAAAATGTTCATGTGCATTTAAGAGAGCCACAGGGAGGGGGCACTGTGGGAGCTCAATGACTGCTGATGTCATGGTCTAAAAAACAAGCACAGTAGCCCACCGCAGTTTTAAGTTTAGCGCCGAGTTTGGATTAAAAGAGAGGAAGAAAGCTGTAAACAGACAATACTCTCAAAGTCCTTCACTTGACTTTGTGCTCACAGGTATGTGGCTTTATACTCTAAATATGTGTGTTTTAAGCCTCAATTCGCTGAAAAATCTGCTGTGGTGTGCTTTAACCACAAATTCCTGTTAGCACCACCTGTGCTTCTAAACAGTGTACACCGTTTTATTTTCGAAATTTTCTGTTCCTTCAGCACTAGTTGCTGAAATTTGCTCTCTCGGAAACAGGTTTTTACCGTCAACACGTGTCGGTGTGCACGGTCAGGCTCTGTTTAGCTTAATTCACTCGACCTTGTGCTCACAGATAAAAGGTTCAGCGCAGCCAGACAGAGCACCCTTCCCCACGGTAATATGGTATACCACTATAATATTTTGAGCCGGTATGGCGGGATAAATAATGTGGATACCGCCCATCCCTACATGCAATAGAACTCTGTCAGCCAAGACAGTCCCCCCAGCAGAAGGCCTTCAACAACTGCAGGCAAATCTCATTCACTCCAGAGGCCTTGCAACTGCTGACCTTGCCAACTACCTCAACGGCTTCGAACAAAGAAAACAAACCTGACACCCCAGACCTGACTCTAGTTTCTGCACAGGAGGCATGTCTCTTGTTTGAGTCCCTCAAAATGCTCCTCAATATCCCTGTAGAGTTCAGAGTTTCACCCACCCTGCTCAGCACATCTTGGACAGTATCTCCTCTCTCCTTCCCCTGTTGGGAGGGCTTTCCAGAACCTCTGAGGCCACTCAGAAGTCATCTTCCATGGCCTCTCCAAACTCCTCCCACTGTCTAGATTCAGCTTCTGCAATTGCCAAAGCTGTGGTTTTCTTTGCCTGTTGGCATTCATCCACTGAATTAGGAGTTCCCCAAATCAGCCAAGCTCAAAAGGCTTCCTTCGTCATCTTGACAGCATCCCTCCCCTCTGGTGTCCACAATCAAGTCCTTGGGTTGCTAGCACAACAGGCAACAATAAACTATTGAGCACAGCAATATGCAGCCACTACCACAGGCAACAGATTTTGCGTACAGCAATATGCAACCACTACCACAATGGGGTCTTGAACAGGGTCCATTTAGACTCCCTCCTCCAGAAGGTATGAAAAGCACTTTCAAGGTGGGAGTGAAATCTGTCTTCTGTCAGCTTTTCCCAGCAAATCCTCGCTACACAATCTGGCCTATTAGATATGTTTTTCCCCACCATCTGATCCAACTCTCTACCAGATAGTGATCAGTTGATAGTTGAGTGTCTAAAACATAAGGCCTCAGGTCAGGAGACGTAACCACAAATACAACCATTGACTTTTGGCCCAAGGTGTCAAGTAGAATTATGAGCAACCATGTGTTTGAACATAGTGCTCATTATGGACAAACCGTGACTGCCACTCAAGTCTAATATCATCTCACCACTCAGATTCAGATCAGGCAGGCCCTTCCTCCCAATCATTCCTACCCAGGTTTCCCAGTCATTGCTAACCCTGAATTGGGTTCTAGAGCTCATCCTGTGATGAGGAGAGCGCAATTCACAGCTCATCCTGTGAAATGAGATCAGCGCAATTCTACCTGGTTGGCATCTCTCAACTTCTTGCACAAGCTCCAACTCCATCCCCTGCTGTGAGGTTACATTCCATGTGTCAAAAGTCAGTTTCTGTTGCCAAGGTCCATGCCACCGGGGGCCATCTTCGGCTCTGCCATGCACCTATAGGCTTTCACGCTTTCACTCTAGACCTTGTGGGACCTCATGACCCACCCACATTGCCTTTTCAGGCAGCCTGGTCAAGAGATGCTCATCATAGGACACTACCAACTGAATCCCACCCCCTGTAATACTCAAGTGTATTTTCCTGGACTGTGTTTGTCTTGCTCTTCAAAACAGACTTGTGAAGGGGGAAACCGTACTGGGAGCCCACATTTCCAGACAACATTAGAGGTTATTAGACCACACAAGCCCTTACTCCACAAAACACATTGGCTACACTAGTACATAGCTGCAGGGAAAAACTACAGAAGAAATAAAAAAACAGAAGAGACCAAACTGTAATTTATGTTTTGGGATGAACTACCACTTTAATGCTCATGAACCCCTCCTAAGGTGAAGCAGGTAAAGTGCACTAACCAGTCCTCAGGCTTGACTGCATCTGGGTCCTGAATCTTAGGTCTCTCGTCCCAGTCCTCAGGTTTGTGGTCATCAGGGTCCTCAATCTCTGCCGGAGGGTTGACTGGGGGGGTCATGTCATTTAGCAGATTTCCACTGTTCACTACAGTCTTGTCAATCAGGATCTCAAAGCTGTTGTCAGGGTTCAGCACTGCAAGGAAAATGCAAAAACATCCAGAAATTAAAACCCAAAGAGGATGTAAATACTACTATTTGGGAAATATAAGAAGCAGCATACTAGCTTTAAACAAAGTCACAGTGGCTGTCCTCTAAAGATATTTATAACATTTTGTGCTCAAGAGCAGATATTTGAGTGTTTCTTGTTTACCACAAGACATATCAGAAACTGGCATGTCAGTGAGTGCACAGACAGTGTTTTTAAATGTTGCATGATGTCAACATCTATGGAAGGTGCCCAAGAAGAAAATCATTACTAACAAAACAGGCACAAGACTGAGGTCTGCCAAAGAACATGAAAATCCTGATGGATAGTGGCAACACATTCTTTGATTAGATGAAATTCAAATAAACATGGTGGACTCAGCATGTTTAGCAAAAACCGTGTCTACATAGTGGCATGACTTCAGCAGATGCAGAAGACTTTCACAGCATCATAAACACTAGGGGGTATACCAAATTGTTGCATGAAAAAAGATCTCAAGTCTCAAGGTGCTTGTGGAATGCAGAATAATGTTTCAGTAATATAATTGGTCTCATTTGTCAATTTTACAGTTGTATAACATTATAGGGTTCAAATACATTTTATCATTTGACATTTGATTTCATATTTTAGTTTCTTATAATAGTTTATAGTTGTATGCCCTTTTCTTAATAGTGTTTACAGAACACCAAACACTACTAAATATTACATCTTGTTTGCAGGTTCAGTTCCTGCAGCAGTGCCTTCACTTCAGACCACTGAAGTTTTTTCCCTATGTTTAGTTTGATGTTCCACAATCTTGGCATTCTCTCTCTGTAGTTTAGTTTGTCTGTGTTACCCTTGTGTGCACTGACCCTGCAGCTACATTCCCTTTCATTGAGATTAGCAGGTTATGTACCTTTGCTGATTACAGTGAAATCTTAGACTTACAGATCAACAGAGATATGAGCCGTCGCTCAATCAATATTTTGCTGTACAATGCGAGACGAGATCTCAGCCACTAGGTGTGAGCATCTGTCGTATCACTGTTATTTCTATGGCATTGTAGCATTGTGTGTGTAGAGAGTAAATTAAGTGGCAGAGTACAAAAAGAACCTCCTCCTTCTCTGCCAGCATCTTCGTCTGATCTTCAAGGTAAATACACTTAAAAGAACCAGTTTATTTCTTTACATTCTTTTATTATTCATTCATTCATTCATCTGTAACTGCTTATCCAGTTCAGGGTCGCGGTGGGTCCAGAGCCTACCTGGAATCATTGGGCGCAAGGTGGGAATACACCCTGGAGGGAGCGCAAGTCCTTCACAGGGCAACACAGACACACACACACACACACTTTTTGAGTCGCCAATCCACCTACCAACGTGTGTTTTTGGACCATGGGAGGAAACCGGAGCACCCGGAGGAAACCCACGCAGACACGGGGAGAACACACCAACACCTCACAGACAGTCACACGGGGTGGGAGTCGAACCCACAACCTCCAGGCCCCCGGAGCTGTGTAACTGCGACACTACCTGCAGCGCCACCGTGCCGCCCCTCTTTTATTGTGTATTATATATTTTTTATACATTATTTGTTATTTATGAAGTACACTATCTTATTTAAAACCTTGTAAAATAATTGGTGTCGTTTTGGAGGGGGGAGCTGGAATGGATTAATAGCATTTCAATTTATTTAATGGGGAAATTTTATTTGATATACGAGTAAATTGAGTTACGAGCTTGCTCAAAGAACAAATTAAACTTGTAAGTCAAGGTATTACCGTACTTTTAAATAAAGACACCAGGATTCACTATTATAAGAACAAATCTATGAGCGATTTAAGGTTTAATAAAACATCACATGTAGAATTTCTCAGAGGACATTTCTCAAGAACAAATTTAAGAAAATTCCTAGGAAGATACTGATGAATGAGACAAATTAATCCAACCCTAAACATACTGTGCAAAAAAAAAAGCACGGAAGCTTTTTACAGAAAAAGAAACCATCACATGGACAAATGTCATCTGAACGGAATCCCATTGATCGCCTTTGGATGATCTTACAGTGAAAAGTTGAGGCACAAAACCCCTCAAGCAAACAACAGCTAAAAACTATTATCTGTGAAGAATAGTAAGACATTTGTCCACAGATCTGTGTGAGGCTAGTTTAACCCTTGCCAAAGATGCTTAAATTTGTTATCAACAAAAGAGGACACAAAAAAACAAACTATCACTAGTGCATGGTGTTCAGATTTTGCTGCACTTTCTTTGGACCCTTCCAGCTTTAGTTTCCGTATTAATATTTTCTGTAATCAAAGAAAGCTAACTACAAACTGGATTCCAAAAAAGTTGGGGCACTAAACAAATTGTGAATAAAAACTGAATGCAATGATGTGGAGGTGCCAACATCTAATATTATATTCGTAATAGAACACAAATCACAGATCAAATGTTTAAACTGAGAGAATGTATCATTTTAAGGGAAAAATATGTTGTTTCAAAATTTCATGGCGTCAACATATCCCAATCTATAGGTGAAAGATATGGACTGCAGGCTGCCATTTCAGTCCCCGGATCCTTCTCCTATGTAGCCATGATGTTGTGATTGCTGCAGAATGTGGTCTGGCATTATCTTGTTGAAAAATGCAGGGTCTTCCCTGAAAGAGATGACGTCTAGATGGGAGCATATGTTGTTCTAGAACCTGAATATTGTTCTCTAGTTCTCATTAATGGTGCCTTTCCAGACATGCAAGCTGCCCATGCCACAAGCACTCATGCAACCCCATACCATCAGTTATGAACGGACTGTTGATAACAACTTGGGTTATCCTTGTCCTCTCTGGTCCGGATGACATGGCGTCCCAGTGTTCCATAAAGAACTTCAAATCGTGACTCATCTGACCACAGAACAGTTTTCCATTTTGCCACACTCCATTTTAAAAGACCCCTGGCCCAGTGCAAACGTCTGAGCTTGTGGAGCTTGCTTAGAAATGGCTTCCTCTTTGCACTGTAGAGTTTCAGCTGGCAACGGCGGATGGCACGGTGGATTGTGTTCACTGACAATGCTTTCTGGAAATATTCGAGACCATTCTGTTATTTCCTTGACAGTGGCGTTCCTGTTTGAGGTGCAGTGACGTTTAAGGGCCCGGAGATCACGAGCATCCAGTAGAGTTTTACGGCCTTGACCCTTACGCACAGCAATTGCTCCAGATTCTCTGAATCTTTTGATGATGTTATGCACGGTTGATGATGATAACTTAAAAGTCTTTGCTATTTTACACTGGGTAACACCATTCTGGTATTGCTGCACCATCTTTCTGCACAACAATGGTGGAATTGGCGATCCTCTTACCATCTTGGCTTCAGAGAGACACTGATACGCTGAGAAGCTCTTTTTATACCCAGTCATGTTGTCAATTGACCTAATTAGTGTTAATTGGTCTTCCAGCTGTTCGTTATATGCTCAATTTCCTTTTTCCAGCCACTTATTGCTACTTGATACTTTTTTGGGATTTGTTGACACTGAAATTTTGAATCAACATGTTTTTCCTTTAAAATGTTACATTTACTCAGATTAAACTTTTGATCTGTCATCTATGTTCTATTACGAATAAAATATTGACATTTGCCATCTCCACATCATTGCATTCAGTTTTTATTCACAATCTGTTTAGTGTCCCAACTTTTTTGGAATCCGGTTTGTATATTACAACAACGTTTGTCACATTCTACAGATATTAAAAGGGGGTGTACTCACTTTTGACTAGCAACTTAGCTGACCAGTGGTGGTCTTAGTGAGTGAATAACTTTTCTAAGTGTGGTTTAAAAATTCAAGTTTACGTCACATCAGTATTGTCCGTTTACCATTTGTTTAATAATAGTAGTTCTCTAGCATATTAAAAATTCCTGTTTACATTGTTTGTACGTGTTTACATCTCAGCTTCTTTGTAAAAGATGTAATATTAAACGTGAGAGTTGTTCAAGAGTAAACAAAAGATTTAATGAAAAATAATACCGAAATTAAAACAGCAGTTCCTTCAGTAACAGTAACTTTCTTTAATTTGTCAGAGCTTAAATTCTTAAGAGTCAATTAAACAGAAAGTAAGTATATATACTCACCCAATGTGTAAAGGTGGGTCTTCTTGTCTGTGTAGTATGTACGGAGGTCAGACTCTGGCTTCTTGGCATGTTTCTCCTCATACTCTCCAGTTTTGGGATTCTTGTGGCGGAAAATGAAGTGCAATTTGTAGTCCTCACCACACTTATCAGGTCCAAACATGATGGTGTAGGGGGTTTTATCCACAAACTGGTCCTGAAAGAGTAAGAGTGGACAGAGAAAGACAGATAAGACTGAAGGACACTATATTCAGAATTCCTCATGTGCTGCGTAATTCTCTTGTTCTTTCGCCCATGATACATGTAGAGATGATGCAAAAGGAATCTTATGACCTACTAACTAGGATATATTTGTTTTAATACAGCTACTCCGCTGACCTACTCCATATCCTGTCCTGTGCCCTATATTTTACAATAGAGTTATAGTACACAAGCCTGCTTATTAAACTAATAATGTTCTTTGCTTTCCCTTTCAACCTTATGGAACACTGAGGTGAACAACAAAGTCCCTACTCTTAAATCTGACTCATCCATCAGGTGCAATTCTAGTCAATACAAGTGAATAGTTTTCATCGTTAAGGAAGAAAGGATTTTTTTTACTGCAGAGAAAGTTTTTACTAGGGTTGCAACTAATTATTCTTTTGATATTCTTTTCTTTTATTTGATATGAAGGTTTATTTGAAAATATGTATAAAAAAAAAAAAAAAAAAAAAAAAAAAAAAAAAAAAACAATACTTAACAGAAAAATCTGTAAATCTGACAGCAAGCTTTTAAAATGGAAACTTCAATAGAGACTCAAAAAAGTGAAGAGAATGTTCTGTCCCCCTCCTGAATGGTTTTCTTATTTTTCAGAAATCTTGAGGGGTTTGTAACATATTGGGTTAATCCTGAAGTCGTTTGACAATAAATACTGGTGACTTTCTCTATAAACAATATTCTTACCAGATCAAGGTCTGGGGTTTGAGAGAGCAGTTTGACATAGGCCCCACCACAGTCAATTCCAGTCTGGAAGTTCACTTCATACCTGAAAGTCAACATGCACACTTTAGGATACATCTTTCTGCTTTCTCTAAAAAGGCAGTCAGTATTTGTACACTAACAGCTGGACAGAAGTTGCCACATGACTACCGACAAACATCTGCTAATGCCCAACCATCTACATTATTTTTATATTTCATTAGTTCCCAAGATTTGAAAAAACACTTTTAGAACAGTAATGATTTGGACTGGACACATTTGACAAGTTTTTCAGTACTAATAATGATGCCATTTTGGGCTCATATTCAACACTTCTGTACAATTGGTGCACAGTTAAACAAGTGATTTTAATATGACCGTTACTGTTCTTACTGATTTCTATAACACCACTAGTTATCAATATCACCAAATATTATATTGCATTCAGATCCTTTTATCCAGGCATTTGTGCTGCAAATACATATAGCATACAAATGTATACTCACTGGACAACGAGGGTTTTAGTGTCAAAAGTGAAAGGTCGCAGCAGCAGAGCGGAGATGGCGTGATGCTTAGCTCTGGATTTTAATACCAGGCCTTTATCACCAGGTAGTTTTGTGTCCTTCATCTCTTCAACCTCCCATTTTCCTATGTACACACACATATATTGTAAAACCTTTATGGAAAAAGTACACCACTATGACAACTGTCTTGTTACAATAGACAAATGTAATTAGCTACTAATTAATCAAAACTTGTAGTTCCACTAAATGCTTACCATCATATTTAGCAATTTCCTCATCAATGTCATCCTTTTTTGCCTGAGATAAAACCCATCTGAAAAAAAACAAACAAATAACCAAACAGTTATAAGCACCACAAAAACTTTAATGGCAATGCTTCAAGCTGATTAAAAATTTACCCCTCCAGAGTTCCTTTGTCGAATGACTCAGCAAAGAAATGTTCTCCCTTTGGCTCCGGAGCTTTATACGTCACCTGGAAGAGGCAATGTGGGATTAGAATGTCTATATTATTATTCATTTATAGCATCTTTGTTTACATATGTATTAAAGGCCCATTTAATACATGTGATTTAAAGGCACAGTCAACTCCATTTAAATGCCATTACAGTGACCTAAAACAAAGCTTATCGCTCCTATTTGAATAATATTTACCAGACAGACAGGGCAATATATTGACCAGAAGAACGGGAGTCTCCACATCACAAGCAATCCAGAGCCCATGAAAACTCTTATAGAAAATTACTTTTTTAGGGATTTCACACTACACTTGATTATAGCATTTCAGTTCTCACAAGCGACTTCAGTGATGTTGTGGCTGAATTTGGAACACTGATGTGGCTGATTAGATGTGTGTTCTTTGGTTTTCGGATCAGTAGACAGTAGAAGTCTGGATCACATGAGGGTTACCACTAAATGACAAGAAACATCTGATTTACATGCATCTTATCTGCAGTCTTGTTTCGTGTTGAGGTAAAAATACCATATATGAGATGTCAGAAAGCTGACGTTGATCTCCTGCCTTTGCATCATTTGCTTTCTCTTAATTTGCAGCTATAAAATGTAGTGCAGTTTATCAAGATGATATGAAAAGCTATGCTCATAAAACATATCTTCTTACATTTAGCTCAAGGAAGAGGAGAGGTTTAACTGCTAGCACAGTCGAACTACAGCACCTTCTCATGTCAGTCCTTGAGATTATGCCTATTGCTTTTATACCCACACTGAACACCACAAACCTATGAGCTTAGATTTACAGTTCAGCAGAGGTATCAATCAACATGATTAATCAACCATCAATACCCATAAACACTGTCCAAATGATTACCTTCTAAATGCCCTAATGTGTTAATACAAAACGGATAATACGTACATTTGTAAAAACTTGACTAAACTGTCATGTAGCAGGGAATTAAAACATCAACATCAGAAGCTGTATGGCTTGCAAACATTTTAATAGTTAGCAGTTGAAATACTGGTCTTACAGTAGGCACAGTTGGAGGTGCAGGGGTCGTGGGCTCCTCTTCCTCAACATCTCCATCAAGCAGCTCATCATCTCCCTGTGCACCTACATCTTCAACATCAATTTCATCTTCTTGTGCCTTCACCTGTAAAGACACACACAGGCCCAGAGCGAGCAGCAGCACACACAACTGCGCCTTCAGTTCCATAGTCTGTAAGACAAGATGACAAAAAGACAGCATATTTAGTATCAAGAAACACAGCATTGTCATCTGTTGGTTGTAGCTTTCATATTGTTTGCCAAATCAGACAGGACTGGTGGATCACCAAAACCCTAATTACAAGGGCGGGACCCCATAATTCACTTAAAAGTACACAGGTAGCAGATGTTTTTATTACCTCCCGTCTAATGTCAACACTGCTGGGTGGCTTCCAGACACACCGTGGACAATACCACTGCAACACTGCCTTTACTCATAGCACCATAGAGATGGGAGACCATTAGGGAGTTTCGCAGCCACTGCTCTTTCCCTTAAGGAGATTTAACCCAAAGAGATTACACCTCTACGCCATTTTGGCAGAGACAAGAATACAAGCATATATTTCTCAACCACAACTACATACATACTTCTGTGCAGCATCTATTCAATTACTATGCACAGTAATACTTACAAATATATATTAGCACCAGGTAGGCCCCAGAGGGTCTATCATCTAACTCAAATGTTGGAAAAACAAAGACTTCCCCTTAGGACAATCCACATAGGGTCTACATCACATTTCAAAGCACACAGCACTGGACATTACCATTAACATCACAGACAGTATGTGACTAACTGAAGTACATACGTTTACACTACCTTCAGCTGAAACTGGTTATTTTTTAAATTAATAATGCTAATCTCCTTAATATAAAACTGACATTTCAGAAATAGAGAAGTAGCCATGAGAACGTGCGAAATTAAAATCAAGTGTGTTCCTATTATAGATCACTCTGCCTCAGCTCTTAGAAGTTAACTTCTATAACATAAACCAGAGAGAACTGAGCCCTGAAGGAAGGCATAAACTCAATTTCATTTCCATATCAGCCAGGAAGGAAATGACCACTTACAACATATTCTGTTTTTAAAAGTTTCAGCACAGTTTAAGTCCACCATTGCTCCAGGTCAATAAAAGGGACAAAAACTATAGAAAGTCCACTGTGAGGATTCCTAAGGGGGCATCCTCAAACGTGCACTCCAAGCAACAAACCTCCCATGATAATTTGAAAACACACACCCAGGCAGAGAACTAACATATCACACAGAATGTTCCTTTAATGAGCTTAAGACACTCAGGATTAGCTAGATAGAGCCAGTGGTGCCAATGCTGTATGCTAGCAACACAACATTGCCATAGTAGCTTACCCAAACAAACCCGAAATACAAAATGACAAAGCTTATAGTTTAAAAATAACATTTAAAATTGATTGCTTACATGCTTAAGCGTGTAAAGCACATTGTTTCAAACCACAGGCATTCAGAGAACAAACAGAATTTACTTCCCTTTTAGCAGAAAGAAGGGGCATTTGCAAACAGACTTTATTATAACAATAAGAAAATGGAGTAAAGCCCTAAATGGTATCCCACTGCGATGTGTTGGTGAACTGAATGAGCCGCAGAGCTTTAAAAGCTAGCTACTTGGATTAGTAACTCCACATGGTGCACTACAGTACAAGTGTTGTGTGTGTGTTTGTTAAAGAAGGAGTATTACTGAGGAGTGGAGGAGGGCCTCATACTCAAAGTGAGGACCATCTGTCCCTCAAATTAAATAATGAACACATTCAGACTTTTGAATACACACACTTTTTTAAATACATACATCACACACACTTGCACTTGTCAACAGAAAGAAGTCACTATCAAACTGTCAAAAATCAACAGCCATGTCGCTAGTTAATTTTAAGAGTAAAGCGTTTTACCCTTAAGTAAAAATTGCGACACAGCTCTTTAAAACGTCAAAAACGATGGCGTTTCTTTAGGAGGAATCACTGCTGGCACAGACTGGCCAATCAGGATGCCAAGTGTGACACACTTTGTGGCTCTGCGGAGCAGTAGAGGGCCTGTCCAAAAGTCAGATGGGCATTTCCCCAGCAGCTGGTGCCTGCAGCCTTCAATATGGTGCTATTTGTAAACATTGACTAGTGTGTTTGAACATCACCAGTGTCTGCAAGACCATAATAGCGTATGCTGAGGTTTGAGGCATATTCAGGTGAAGATGTGGGATCAGAATTTAACAAAATTAAAAGACATATATAAAAGACCCTTTAGCATGTTACATGTCATAGACGTGTACTCATCAAGTCAAATTCCTTGTATGTCAAGAGTACTTGGTGAAATACTGATTTTGATTCTTTAAAATATATTTTACTGAAATTTTTCTTCTCCAAATTAGACAAAAATCAACATTTGTTTTCTCCAAATTGTTTATTTACTCCTAGTAGACTTCACATTTATAATTTTTAATACCACATTTTTCTGGAGCTATTTGATGTTTTGATAAAAAACAATTCCTTTAAAAAGCAAGTACTGGCCATTCCAACCCAACAGTGACAAGCTTCACTATTTGTTCATATATGCATACTTGAGGAATCTGCTAGATCCTGTTTAACCTCACAGTGGGGGGTGAGTGACCAATTCAGCTATGTCCACGCCACAATGAAAAGCAGGGGCAGGATTTTCCTGCAGATTTGTGGTCTGAACAGCATGAGGGCTAAAAAAACATAGCATTAAATTACAACTTTCAGACTGTGCATATCTGCCACAGAAAACAATGTGCTAACTTCAAATTATCACCTTCACTTGTGACAGGCCATATCATGCATCTTCATGGAATTAGGAAAAACTATTGCATAAAGCCTGAACATAAATCCATTATAACACAAACACACTAAGCTAAGCCTTCACAGTGCTGTCTCAGCCTGATCTGGGTTTCATCAAGGCCAGAGATTTAAATGAGGGGGAGGGTAAAGGGGGCATCTATACATACATCCATACATCTATACATGGTGTATAATGTAGCTACCCAATTAAAAACACGTATCTCCAAAAAGCTAACTTTTCAGGAACAGGAAGAGACTATATTTATAACCACGCTGCTGTAACATTTCACTTGAGTAAATTGTTAATCAGTTGTTAACTTTAACAGTTTGGGGGGGGGGGGACTCTGTGTTAAAGAAACTGTGATTTTTCGGCTATTCATTGGTCATTTTGACATATTAGCTGCTATGAACAGACACAGATTAATTCATTCATTCATTATCTGTAACCACTTATACAGTTCAGGGTCGAGGTGGATCCAGAGCCTACTTGGAATCACTGGGCGCATTCGAGCTGCCAACCCACCTACTAACGTGTGTTTTTGAACCATGGGAGGAAACCGGAGCACCCAGAGGAAACTCGCGTGGACACAGGGAGAACACACTAAACTCCTCACAGGCAGTCACCTGGAGCAGGACTCAAACCCACAACTTCCAGGTCCCTGGAGCTGTGCAACTGCGACACTATCTGCTGCGCCCCGTGCTGCCCACAACAGACGAAGCAATGAATATATGATCCCTGCCTGTTCAACACAGATGTATAATGTATAGGGACTGTCAGTAGAGATGTAAATAAAATGTTTTCTCACAATCAGAAGGTTTGAATTCTTGATGACACCTCTTCATCTTACATATGCAGCCAAGTAAAATAAATGGGTGGAATTCCCCCTTAAGCCGTAAAGTGAGATATAACACTATGAATGGAAAGATGGCTAATGTGCTGACCTGACCCAGTTTACCACGATATCAACAGTTTGGAAGTCAGAGAGCTAAAAAATGTCATTTTCAGGGGAGAATATATTTTCTTCTCTGTCGCTATCTTCAAAGACCATCATTGCATTCATTTAATTCATTCTAGTCAACACTGCAATAAAATACTCTTTACTTTGTTTCAAGGAAAACTGACATCACAGTAAATTACATAAACACACAAACCCTCAAACCCTGCTGAGTAAATAACTGTGCTGTTTTTCTTGTTTTTTTTCTAACTTACATTTTTTTTTCTGAAACAGTTGCTTTCTTTTTCAGTTTGATATAAGACATCTACAAGGGTAATCTTTGAAATCTCCGAAGTTTAGTATAAGTATTTACTTTGTCTAATTGTGCAAGTAATTTCAATTCTGACATACACTCGTTAGAAATGAATCACTTTACCTATCAATCTATTCAAGCTCCACTTCCTTTCAGCACCGAGCTGTCTTCACACAGTGAAGGACGGACACTTGTTGAGATTTTCTCCAGTTTCTCGCAGATGAAGGTTCTGAATGCTGTTAATCTGATGGTGACAGTTTTGGTGAGCTACACGGTTTTATCGGTAGATCACTTTTTCTTTGCATCTTTTAAACATTTTGGAGTTCCAGTTGTGGAAATAAATATAAACTTGACCGAGTCTATATCTTCTGTTTGACCTCTATATTTATACTTCCCCGGGTCTAAGTGATTGTGTATAACTTGTACAACACCAGACAGGCTGGTTTAACCCCTCTCAGAGGTTTATCCATTTTAGTCCTGTATGGGACAAAGACGGACCTCAAACCAGAAATAAAGGTTAACTGACAGATTATTCTGTATGTGGTAATAACAGTAAAATGAGGCAATAACGAATATTAGCATTTCTCGTTTCCATGACTGACCGACCCACGACCGATGCCTCGTTAGCTTTTCCTCGGGAAAACAACTTAAAAATCCCACAAATAGCAATATTTTCTAAACTACAGTGACTTAACACGGGTTATAAATTATGTTTTTGTAGTTTTTTTCAGAAGCAACATTTTGCTCTAAGGACGTTTTCAGCCGATATCTCCCACCACCTTGGCACGGCTCTAGCGACCCAGCTAACAAGCTAGCAAGTAATGATAGAATGCTCGATTCAATTTTCTGAACCGATTCTTACAAACTGACGTTTGAACAAATCGGACACAATCCGATTCAATGTGTACTTCGAACGTGAGTAGTTAGATTCTTCTCCACATTTCCAACTCTGACGCTCACATATGGGCTTCTATCATTTGCTTAAGTTAATAAATGTTTTATTATGAACATTTCCCATCTATTTAAAGAGAACCTATACTTTGCGCATTTTTCTACAAGAATCGGTTCGTCTATTCAGTTAAAAAAAAAGATTCAAATCAATAGAACCGATTCGTTTACGAGTCGGACACCGGCCTGAAATCGACGTAGACCTTCAAACTCTGACTAAGCCGAATAAACACACAGAACCAGGACATGCAGTTGAACCATACCGAACAACGCTTTGAGTGCTGAGTAACGGTTAAAGGGAGAGTTTCTATCCGCTGGAGCAATACTCACCGCCGCTCTCTCATAAAGCGCACCTCCTGCAACTACAGCGCGTCACATGTGGCTTCGGAGAGCGATGGCCGTTATTGTAGTGCCACCCTCTCACCTTCTCTGATTGGCTGTCAGGACCGGTTTCTACACACCCATCGAGAACTCTCGATAGTGATTGGCTGAATTTAGCATCAATCACAAATGCGGTGTCCGCCTTCGACCTGAACCTCGTGGACAGCTGTGATTGGCTGGTCCACTCAGGGAAGTGCGCGTTGATTGGACAGTAGCCGCGAAAACGGCTCTGTTCCACTGAATCAAAGCCTGTTTGACAGAGTTCAGGAAACATTTGAGTACACGTGATGAATTTAAGGAGAATTCAACTGCACATTCAAAGTGTATGTGTGATTGAATGGTTAAGTGTTGAATAAACTGTAAATAAATTCATTGTTTAGCTACTGTTTTTTAGATAAATTAAAGAGTTATTTACAGTGGCTGTGATAGGAACCAGATGGCTTAAACTTCAGAGAATTACTTTACATATTATATTATACACAACACTGAGCTATTTTTTGGGTAACTACTTTAGTATATTACACTTAAAACGCTGTAAATTTGATCTCAGTTATGAATGTATTATAAAACACATTGTAGACAAAAAAGATTTCTCTAAATAAATCAAAAGCATTGTCTGAAATTATTCTTGTAATATTAAAAGTCTTCAGTGTTAAAAGTCTGGTTCATAGGACCACCATTGTGAACATTTCTGAATCATTAAGTTTATGTTGTATGGAGCGTTTAATATCAAAACATTCATAATAATGTTTATTTCAACTTCATTATTCCGTTATGCAGAAATTTTGAACAGTATGAAGAATTCCAATTTAAATGTTGTTATTATAATGTAACTACCCAAAGATAGCGTAAGCAGAGAGAGAGAGAGAGGCATGGTTCAGGGAGCTGGCTTCTCTTCATTCACAATTTACAATTCCCATTCCCAAAAACCCTTTAATAATGCAAAAGGTTCAAGTGTTTAGGCTTCTATATAGAACCAATTTCTATGCTAAATAATCTTTGTAGAACTACCATTTTTAAGTGTGTAGCATGCAATACAGATGGTGTTAATGTTGACCTTTTTGTGTAGTAGTTAATTAGTCAGATGTTGCATTTTACCAGCAGCACTGTACTGCTGTTGTTCCGTACATTAATTAACTTAATTTTTCATATTCCAAAGCTTCTGTGACGCAACAGGAGCATTGCATGTTAGCAAAAGGCCTGTTAGCATACTAAAAAAAGCCTGTGCAGAAGTGTTTAGCATCAGAGTTTCTAATATGCTAGAGACCAATTTGCACATGGCTAATTAGTGTTTAAGGTCACACATGGCTTATTGTCCTTTCTTGCATGCAGGTTTCCCTCACACTTTACCAAGCGCTAATTTGACCCCCATCCTTTTTATAAGAGCTGGTATCACTGGGCAAACTGGAAGACTGAGATCAGGGAGGCTGATAAGGTCTTATTTTGCTTACTCTTCCCCCAGGCTAGTCTCATGCAGTTTTGCTACAGGCAAATTTTTACACTAGGTGCTCCAACCTCCACTTTCTATTTCTCCAAGTCAACCTTAACATGTTCTTTAGGAGGAAACATAAAGGGTTTTTCTGTTGGTTTGTTTTATGTTTGAATGGCATCAACACCGTTTTCATGAGTTCATTAGGTTACTTCAAAAAATATTTGACAAAAAAGAATTGGTTTCAGAGAATTACACATTTAGAACAATATACAGTAGACGTTGTGGAGAAAGCCTAGAGAACAATTCCAATCAGATTACACTGGCTATAGAAAAGTCTAGATTTAAAAACTAGTCTAGAGCTGTTTATGTTACAATACAGTTGATGAACATACAAACTCATTCATTAATTCATTATCTGTAACTGCTTATCCAGTTCCAGGTCACAGAGTCTACCTGGAATCACTGGGCGCAAGGCAGGAATACACCCTGGAGGGGGCGCCAGTCCATCACAGGGTGACACACATTCACACCTATGGACACTTTTTGAGTCACCAATCCACCTACCAACGTATGTTTTTAGACTGTGGGAGGAAACCAGAGCAAACCCATGCAGAAACGGGGAGAACACACCAAACTCCTCACAGATCCCTGGAGCTGTGTGACTGGGACACTACCTGCTGCGCCACTGTGCCTCCCTACATAAGAACTCAGAAGAGTACAAACGCATTTTGAATGTAAATCTGCACAATGTAAAAATACAATTTCTCTCTGTACTCTGGTTTTTTTTTGTTTTTTTTTTTAATAAAGTAGTTTATATATATTGTACAATGAGCCAATATCCAAATAATTTATTTTTGAGACTGATCACATTTGATATTACCTATGTTACAAACCTGAAGTGGGTGTAGCTGAAATCAGAAATGAGCTGTAGAAATTGTTAACTCATTGCTGGGTGACTGTAGGAACTTTGGTGTGTTTTCCCAGTGTCCACATGGGTTTTCTCCCAGGGCTTCAAATTCCTCCCATGGACCAAAAACACACAATGGTATGTGGATTGGTTTTGAGTTTTTGAATGAGGTGGAAAAAATCCACACATTCGACTTCCTTGCTGCGTGTGCGAATCTCTTTTTGCAGTTGCGGATTTAAGTTGCGGACGGCCAATTGATGAACCAATAGGAAAGCTTTAGCTGAACCAATCAGATCGCAAGGTTACAGTTGATTCATCAAAAAATGAATGTTTACTCATTGTAGTGGATAACATAAAGCAACAAAGAAGTACTGAGATTGGTGATGTGCCTAAGCGATTAATATTATTATTATTATTATTATTGCACATGGTCCCAATAAAACACAATGTTTTATTAGGTATTAGGTATACTATTTCTATAGTGAAACAGCCTTTTACTGTTATAAATGTAAACATATGCCTTTTTGTGTATTGTTTGTAGTGAGACACATTTTACATTTTTTTTAAGATTTAAGTAACTTTCACCATCCCTTAAGATGATGAAGGTATTAGAAAAATATAATAACCTCAATGTGTTTCAATTTTGGCTTTATTACAATTCACAGATTTAATAGAAGAGAACATCATTAAATATAGTTTTATCTAAATGATACAAAATACAACACAATAGCAATGCATTCCAGTGCATTTTACAATCTTACAAGGGGAAAAAGATCATTATTATATCAGTTTGCTTTGTAGAGGGTAATTCACTATATTTAGTTTGGCGAGCGGAAATCTCTTCAGCTCCCAGGCACCTGTCTGCATCCCTGTGGCAACAGCATGGCTGCCACAATCAACTTTATTTATTTATTTTTTTGGCACAAGCCCCATTCAGAGTGAGCTAATCTTTGTTTTCACTTTCAAATGTGTAATTTGCCTTGGTGTTTGCAAAATTGTGACTTTTAAATGACATAAGCTCATAAATGATTAAATGAATCTTTGCATAAAATGAATAGTTTGGTTTTTATTACGTGAAATCTGAAAAATGAAATTATATATCCAACCTTGACTTAAAAATTGTTTGTTAGGACAGTTCTGCAAGTGGATAGTTTAAAGGCAGTGAAAGGGATGGGCAGGATTTGTTTTAAACTCACAAAGCAGGATTTCTCAGCAACTCTTAATTAGTTAAGAACAGGAGATCCGACAGGCTTGGTGATTTTCACAGAAAATTTGAAATTACACCATTCTTTTCTAATATCAAATGGAGCTGATCAGCCAAGACACGTTAGGCATCTAAAATTTTGAGACCTATAGTTTAGCATTAAGGCTGTAAGGCAATCTGCTATTTATTGCTAATAGTTGCTAAGTTACTAATAAACCGATTTTTGGATGTGGATAGGTATATACTCCTCAAATATTTTGAATTTAGACCCCCTTGTGGCATCAGACTCTTCTTCACATATTAATGACATACACACACAAACCTGTCACACAAATAGTTTTGTAGACATTTCTAGTTCACAGTAAATTCTACTGTGTCCCAAACCACACAAGTCTGTGATATTTAGGGATCTGCTTAGAGAAAGGATTTAGTGACTCTTGACTTCAAGTGGGTTTTTTTTTCATAACATTAGCCTTGAATTTTCACAAACTAAAGGAGCAAACTATGGACACCCGACATGTCTTGGCTGATTGACTACAACTCTAAGTTAAATTTTTAGTTCAATAAATTCTTTATATTAAATCTTTCAATTAATTACAGTTTTATCAATACATTCCAGAGACTTTTATGCAGTTTAGGTTATAGACTAGCTTTTAATATATTAACATGTAATCCAGTTTTTGCCTCAGAATGCATAGCTATATACGAAAGTTTCTGTTATTTTATTTCTTCCTGTCTTGTATTGTCCTAGCTTTCGAAACCTGAAATAATTATGACTTTAAAGCATAGACATAATCTTAAACTTAAAATAAAATGATTTTCACGGCAAAGCTTGGTGAAAACCGTTCTGCCTATGAGGCCTACAAGTCTTTAAAGGAGCAATCAATCATAAGCACTGATTTTTCTTCAGATTATGAAACAGCTTTTATGTTGACACCCACTCTGTGTCCGAAATGGCTCCCTATTCACTATTCCCTTTATTACTCACTGTACAGGGCACTATTATAGGGAACCAAAGTCAGGAGGGTAGCGAACAATTTCGAACACTTCCTCATGCAGGTTTTTACCAAACAGCGCAGTGCATTATGGGTATACACCATCCACTATCAGTCAGTGTACAGGGGTTCTACACTACCTTTTGCGGTGCATGGTTGGAGTGCACTGAAAATTGATTTAGGACACTACTACAAAATGGTGGAACACCAGTTTCGGACACAGCACCAGTGTTCTGTATTTATCAGAGACTCTGTACTAAACTTGTTTTGAAAATGTTTTTACAGTAGAAAATTTTTAATACGTCCTGCACCAAGGGGGACTGGTTCTGTGGAGCGTAACTAGAACTATTGTGTAATGTGACTGTTTAATTCATGTGAGTTACACATAGAAAAATCATTAAAAGAATCACTTTGATTAATATTGTTTGCTACATCTGGGTGGTAAAAATGATTTAGAGCTCCTTTACTGAGTGTGTGTGGGTTATGGAGAGACAGAGTCTCAGTTGAAGCTAAATAGAGTAGATGTAAATGTATTATCTGCTTCTTGTAGGATGCCTGTTTGCCTGGTTTAATTTAATCTCTGAGCCCGGGTCTGTTTACACAAACATTTCTAACCAAATCTACAGGTAGCTCACCAGGGCCTGCTTCACTTTGCTTCACATTAAAGCAAAAGGACGTTGCGGGGGTGAAACTGTTGGACAGGATCTCACAGACCAAATCGGAAAATTACAGCTCTCTAAATGCCCGATTTTTGATCTTGCTCATTTCCTTTCCCTGATATAGCTTTAATATTTTACAGCTATAATCACTCTGACCGACTCTGAAAAACTCATTCCAGATGTCCACGCATCATAACTCCTGTCTTTGAGTATTTATTATATGTGTATGTATGATAATAACTATATTTCATTTGGAATAGCAAACCTTCCAAGTAAAACCAATCACCCACTAAGTGATAAATGAAAACAGAAACCCAAATTGGCAAAAAATCTAATTGAAAGAGTTCCCCATTAAAAAAAGAAAGAAAGAAAGAAAAAAGTAACAAAAAAAGAAAAAAAGCAGCATTGTTGAAAGTCAGAAAATTTGCAATTGTCAAAAAGGCCAAGACCACCACTGAGTGAGAACCCGCTGACAATATACCAGTGTAATTAGAGTCACTGAATCATGAGCCTATATGTACACATAAATTACAAAAAGACAGCCGGCCGTCTGTCTGTCATGAGTCTGTCCTTCCTCCGCCGACCAGTCAGGATCACAGCTGGTCTCCTCTGCTTTTACCCTGCAGTGTCAGCGTAGCGCCAGCAGGTGACGCTCTTGGACCAGGCTAAACAAACTCAGAGCCGGTGCTCAGGTGGAGGTGCTGAGGAGACCCCATCCTGCGCCAAAAGGCCCAACGAAAGCTGAGGTAATGTGGAAAGCACCCTTCATTCTGCTTTCTTGATAAAAATCTACACAGAGAAAAGTAGAGTATATTTAATGAAATAAAACATTGTAAATGGTACATGTAACCTCAAAGGTACAACATCGTTCTTATGGAATCGGTTGTGTTTTGCCCAGTGCTGAAATATTCAGTTCCAATCAATAAAAGATGGTTAAAGATAGATCAGCAATGAGAAAATACCACAATATCCAGGGCAGAGGAAATATAGCTCCTGCATTCTTAATGATTTTTCCAGAAACAATGTTACACTTACACTAGAAATTACAGTGGTATATTTTCTAAAATAATATCCTTTTTCTTCTGGTCTGGTTTTACATGTTTAAGATTTTTAAGAATTTATTACAAATTACAGTTTCAAGAAAGTGTTCTGTAAAATGTTCAATAAAAAAAAATCCAACTTTCATAGTGGGCACCCCCCTAGCGCTGCTGTTGTTTTACATATTTTACACCCTGTGTGTACATTTGAATAGATGACATTCAAAATGACAAGACATTAAATCTTGTTACATTAAGAAGCCACTACTTAGGAGATGGGATATTTCCTTATGACAGCAAACACATGGATGTCAACTGTGCATGACACTTTGGCTGATCAAGGTGAGGTGTATAGTAGATCAAAATAAACAAGTGCATAATCTCACGGAGTTGTTGTTAAACATGAGTGAGTATGTATGAGAATGAGAGAGTGAGTTACAAGCCACTTCCATGAATTGCTTTACATCTAAAAAGTTTCAGGTTTCTTAAACAACTCATAACAAATCAAGCATGCTGTACTCAGAGCTATGCAGACTGTGAGAGATAATATGGAGAAAGAGCAGGCGACTGGTCAGTCCTACCTCGCTGAGAATGACCCACACAGGAGAGTCGGTCATCACTGAGAGACGCAAGGCCTCCAGCGGCCCGAATGAGGGCTCCACCTCACCTTCCGCTATCCCGTTCTGGAACTTTCCTACAGAGAAACACAAAACATGAATATTCTCATATGCATGTCTGAGCTGGCTTCAGCATGTGATTTCTATCACCCTACGTAAATTTCACAATGTTGATTACTGTTCAAAGCACCGAGAGGCTACATACACTGAGGTTCTGAATACAGAACAGAATTCAGCCTCTGAGGGCTTGATGTTGATTTGTTTCAACCAAGAAAAAAATAAAGGACAACTGAAGTGTGAAGTGTGTTTGTATTTCTGCTCTTGCTCAGAATGGTAGATTGGGCTACAAACAATATATATACAAATGTGCATTTTGTCAAGTCAAGAAATCACATCAATGATAGAGGAGTGGAGATTAAGATCAGAAGCAGCTGCTCTTTTGCTTCTTATTCAAATAAATAATAATGGAATAATTCTCTAAGGAATTTGGCATAAGTCCTTAGATGTAATTGTCTTTAAGATGATAAAAAAAACTTTATTTATTCAGATGTGTGTGTTTGTGTGGTGCTTTTTTTTTGTACTGTTACATCATAAACAATATCAGATTATTAATACGAGAGGTTTGATGCTGTGTGTGTGGGTGTGTGTGTGTGTGTGCATGTAAAGGGAAGGCCTGTGGTTGTGCTGAAGTCTGAGTGATCGTGTTTCTGATGAAGACGACTGAATAGGAGACTGTGCCAGACACCACTGGCCCATACATCCTCATATTAATTGATTCTGTCGAAAAATGAACCATTGCCAGCACAATATCGATCCTGACCCCGAGACAAATTTATGAATGGGATTGAGTGCCTATTGTAATTTATGCTGTCGGCAGAAGTCTCTTAATTTAAAGACTAAGGCCTGCCATAAAATACATTACCACATTAAAAGTTTTAGCAGAACACGGGCACATAAATGTATAAACATGTAGACCAGCAGTTACACACCCACACAAACTCCCACACACAACACAAACATGCACACACTGTTAAGAGGACTTTAGCAGTGAGGCCTTGGTCCTCCAGTAGGCTCACTCTGTTTATATTAATGATTTATAATGTGTTCAAGGTTTGGCCATAGTCCATGGCACAGGTCAAAAACATTTGTATAAATCAGCACTTCATTTCATTGTATGTTTTACACATTGATAATAAGGATATTTTTATACTTATATTCTCAACAACAAGGACAAATAAAATATATATTCACTCAAATATCAGTCTGAAGCAAGATCTGGGTAAAAGTCTGTGTACTCTTCTCAGTTTTGTACTTTCTCAGTTTGCTTCAGTGTGTTAGTTTATATCTTTATTTCAAAAGAGAATCTTAGAAGAGGACTCTCAAAAGATTTAAATGGGTAAACAAGTCATGATTAATCACATTCATTCATTATCTGTAAGCGCTTATCCAGTTCAGGGTCGCGGTGGGTCCAGAGCCTACCTGCAATCATTGGGTGCAAGGCAGGAATACACCCTGGAGGGGGCGCAAGTCCTTCACAGGGCAACACACACACTCACACATTCACTCACACCTACGGACACTTTTGAGTTGCCATTTCCCCTACCAACGTGTGTTTTTGGACTGTGGGAGGAAACCAGAGCACCCGGAGGAAACCCACGCGAACACGGGGAGAACACACCAAACTCCTCACAGACAGTCACCCGGAGGAAACACACACAGACACGGGGAGAACACACCAAACTCCTCACAGACAGTCACCCGGAGCAAACCCACACGGACACAGGGAGAACACACCACACTCCTCACAGACAGTCACCCGGAGCAAACCCACACGGACACAGGGAGAACACACCACACTCCTCACAGACAGTCACCCGGAGCAAACCCACACGGACACAGGGAGAACACACCACACTCCTCACAGACAGTCACCCGGAGGAAACCCACACAGACACGGGGAGAACACACCAAACTCCTCACAGACAGTCACCCGGAGGAAACCCACGTGGACACAGAGAGAACACACCACACTCCTCACAGTCACCCGGAGGAAACCCATGCGGACACGGAATCGAACCCACAACCTCCAGGCCCCTGGAGCTGTGTGACTGCGACACTACCTGCTGCACCACTGTGCCGCCCTAATACATTCATATTAATGCAAATAAATGCATTAATCAGAATGCTCCCATTTATTAATGATTTTACACCATATTCATTATGTCAATGTATTGTCCACATGAAAATCACATAAAAACATAAGTGTTTCTGTAATAAGTACATACAGAAAATGTGCAGCAGGGTTTAGCCTTTACTTTACTTCCACAAAGATATAACTCCATATTTAATAAATCACACTGCTTTTTTATATTTTCATAAATTTTATTTAAATTTAAGAACTTCCATCTATGCATTGCATGTGATTGTCATTCACAGTGACTGGATTTTTCTTCCCAGCATGGTCCTGCTCATTCTGAATAGGCTAGTGAATGACATACCTGAGCAATTGGGTTTGATTGCCAGTGTAATAGCTACTAGCTCTAGCAAAAAATGGTCCAGGAGGCTAAATCTATTTTACAGCTCCATAGCTTCTCTAACATTTTCCATGAATCCTGACATTTTTCCAAACCACTGACCACAGCATTTCTTTACACAAAATGTCAAAACGATTCTGTGAGCTTTCAATGACACTAACGCCTTAGATCTATTGATGTTGGGTGTCAACATACTTTTGAACATACTGTGTATCTTAATACCTTCTTACGTGTAGCTCATTGACATAAGCAGAGAAATCTGTATGGAAAGACTATTCATTTTCAAGTCATATTTTCACATCAAATCTTTGCAAATAGAAAATAATGCATTTTTTAATGATATGTGATAAAAATTTGTGGCCACTGTCTTGTTTTGTAGAAACACTGCCTTTACTGATCTTTACTATCCTTCTCAGTTTCTTTTCTCATAACATAATGTAAAGAAAATATATTACAGGTACTGATGAGTTAAAAAAGAATTTTGAAAAATGACCAACAACAGCCACAAACACCCTGGGGATATAAATACACCGACATTCAGATTTATATGATTAGTTATTCCTGCGGTGAAGCTTTCTCACCTATTCTGATGAAGCCGTCCTCTGTGCGCTGGTACTTCGGCGTTCTCTCCCTTTCCTCCTTCAAGGCCTCTTTTTCTGACTGAATATTCTGCGACAGTGAAAAATAAATAAATTATATTATTAACAACCCAGCACCAGAGATCCACTGAAATCTTAGTACCAATAATGAATTAATCTCTTGTTTAATCCAAATATAATCAAACCAAATGTAAGTCTAGTGTTCAAAGAATTGTAAATCACTCCAAGCCCATTGCATATGACTTATGTTTAATCAATTTTCTCGCATTTTTGGTCATTGCCAATTCCACTAACTAACTATGAGTCCTCTAATTACGCAGGGGAATCTATGTAAATCTGGGTCCTGGTCCGTGGAACCGGTACTTTTTTCAATACTTGTTTGTGTGCAGTTCCAAGCGAGCTAAGTAGGCACTAAACATGACATGTAAACCTTGCAGAGTCCTGATTGGCTAGAGAGACTTGTCAATCACGCTGTAATGCAGAAATCCAGTACCAACTAACCATCTGTAAAATGACACAGCAGAAATCACATTTGTTTCTATTCAACTCACAACAGCAGCTTGTAAAATTACATCATAGTCTTTTGAAGAGGTTCAAATGCTCCTTAGATTGGTGGCCTATGAAAAACTCCAGCAAGAGGAGGTTGTGCAACCCCCCTCCAACACCCACCCAAAACTATGTGCAAATACACAATGAGTAAACAATGCTTAATGTTACTGCCGCTGTTGTGGTTTCCAAAGCCTGCGGTTCATGTTACAGATTTTTTACATCACTAGCTACATTTCCTTCTGAATATACTAACTTGGTAAATAATATTTATTTTCATATCTTCAAGTGTTCAAAACACTATCCACATGTTTTTCACTTGGCATCAACATAACCCACAATTCATGCATAAAGCAAGCATAGAAAAAAAGCTAATTCTAAGCAGTCTGATAACCTGAGGGTAATAGTGTCTTTGAACTATGTGGTAGTTCAAATCTGAACACTGCGATACCTCCTACCTAATAGCATAGGTGAAAACTATATGTACACTGTGGCATCCCTCATGCTTTTTATGCATCACCTTGACAACTCAGTAATACTAATGCAATGCTATATACATTCTATGTCAAAATCTTTGTGGACACTCATTATAATAAATAACTACACTGGTATTCGTTTGCTCACATGTGTAATCTCCATAAAAAAAGCATTACCAATAGAACGTGATGCTCTGGAACAGCTACACGCAAGACACAAGTTCACCATGTCCAATGCCAAATGTGGGCTAGAGGAATATAAAGCCCTCTGCATTGGGCTGTGCATGAATGGAGTTACATTCTGCAGTGACGGAGCTCCATTCAATAACTATGGGATTAACCAGAGTGGTATTTGTGATCCAAAACTCCTGGATTGTCCTCTCCTGGCTGAATGCCATCAGATTATCACATCAATGTTCCAAATCCAGAAATGTGTTCTAAATCCAGTCACCAAATTTCTTCCAGTGATGGCGCCAAAGGTGTGCATGCACTTCCATGCTTGCTGTAATCCACTGACTGGTGTCTTTATGAGTGTGTTCGGTCTCCTTAGTAACCATGACCCCTTGCTGTGATGATGGCAAGTGAGAGGTCTCCATTCGCTCAAAACTGTCCATTAATGGACAAACACAAGCACAGGAAATGCAATCCCTTGACTAACAGCACCTCAGAAAAGATCAACATACACACCCACACACACACAAACATGCACGCACACTCATATACACTACATTAAACATTCTCACGCCCTCAAAGGACGTGCCCTGCTAATTTAGGCTTTCTGGCAAAATTCCACTAAATCTAAATGTCTCTCCAGGGAGTGAAGGGAGGGATGAAGGGAAGCAGGCAAGGAGAAAGAGATGAGGAGCGACAGATAAAAGAGGAAAAAACGAAGGAGATAGGGTCTAGGGGAAATTAGAGAGGGGGGAGTTTGAAAGGGAAAGGACAAGAGAGAGAGAAGGGGGAGAGAAAAGGAGAAGGGGTGAGAGAGAAGGGGAGAGAAAGAGAGAGAGAGATGAGAGTGGGAGATAGGAAGAAGATAGAAAGAAGAGGGAGACGGGGAAGTGTGAGAGAATGGAAAGTGTGTGTGAAAGAGATGGGTGAGAAACAGAGGGCTAGAGAAGGGGGAAGATACAGAGAGAGAGAGAGTGAGAGAGAGAGAGAGAGAGAGAGAGAGAGAGAGAGAACGTGAGTGAGGATGAGAGACAGTAGAGGTAAGCACAGTGCTTGTTCCTTGAAAATCCCACTATTAATCTTGCCAGAGTGTTCGTTTTCCACTATAATCTTAAATCACCACGACGACCGCTTCTCTACCTCTCCCCCATGACAAAATATCCTCCTAAAGTAGACACACACACACACACACATCAAGTCAGCCCCCCCGATCAGTGAACCACAGGACAATTTCAGCACTTCATAAAACACAAAAAATGTCTTTATCTCCCACCCTTCCTTCCCTCTTCCTCCATCTGAGTTGTGTATCTGTGTTGAGAGCAGCAGGGGATGCAGGGATACAGTGGGCAGTGCACAGAGAAATGGAGAAGACAGTGGGCTGGTCAGTGCTGATATCTCTGCAGTGACCGCAGCCCGTGGCTCTTTCCCTGTGGAACTGTGCTCTGTCTTATGACTCACACTGCTCAGGTAGGACTCTAACACTGAGCTAACATCACACTGTGCGCTAATATTAGCTCCCCCTCACCCACCATCCCAATCCTGCCAGGAGATGCGCTAACTGGTTATGTATGTTTCATTTGCTTCTTTATCCCTCAGAGAACTACAGTTATTATTGTTCTTTCTTTTCCTCTATGTAATTACTGTAATGGGATTAAACAATTACATAAATCCTTCCATAAAAATAACATTTGCAATCTTTTATGTCTTTTTCCATTCATTTAACTGAAAAAACAATTTGAAGGATCTCTGTATACAATAAGCCTAGAGTCACCATGTCTAATGGGAACTGTTGGAGATGAGGGGGTAAAGTGCCCCAGCATTGGCATAGCCCTGGAGTGATGGAGTACCCTTCAAACTCTGGGGATGGATTAGAATGGTATTTGTGATCCACAGTGATCCACCGTTAATGTCGCACTAATGTTAATGTGGCTGAATGCCATCAAATGCCACAGTACTGTTCCAACATAGTGTAAAGCTTTTTTATGAGAGCAGGGGCCGTTACTATTGCCAGGTGGACAAACAGTGTTGATAGACTTGATTTCAGAAGAAATGTTAGGCATGTATCACTATGAATACAAAGCGCTCAGATCTGAACTGAGATTTATGTTTAATGTAATGTGAATGCATTTTTAAGCAAATTATAAACAAATACAGATAATTCTATGTGGCCTCTTTAAGGCGTAGGTCTAATAGGGTAAACCTTCCCACACTGACAATCAAGATCTGTCTGTCGGGCTGGAGGCTTTTACAGATTATAGCAAGTGCTGAAAAAGCTGGAGTCAGTGAAGCCCTCCAAAGCAGGCCACGGTTGCCCTGAGGCCATTTGTACCACAGGTGTGTGCACTATAAAGTTTGCTGCTAGTATGAGACACATAAACACACACCCACATAGACACACACACACGCACACACACAAACACACACACACACACTCACATCAAACGGCAGCACCTCTACTGTAGTGTTGAAGAGTTTGTCTCCAGGGTGCTCGATGTTCCCACTGCGGAAGAAATACCTGTCACACACACAAGCACACACACAAAAAAGAGCAAAAACAGCAGGGTTAGAATAAAGCTTAGCAGATATATAAACACTATGCAAGCTGGATTCATTTCTAAAATTTAAGATAATTTGTGTGAGGTTTAGATCCGTTTCATAGTGGATGAAGTATCTGTGCACTTTCTCCAATTTAAAAGGTCAGAACACAGATGTTCACATCAGAATTACACGACAGACATAACACTCGCCCACAGCCATGTCTATTAGCAGCTTTTGTTATTCCATTAGTGCGATGTGGATCCAAACAGCACTATTATAAATGGAGATCCAAAATCAGCCAATTACACTTTCCACTGCATCTGTTTTAAGGGTTTATTATAGGATGTTATAAAAAATAACAGATCTTTGGCCAAATCAAGCTCTTACTTAAAGTAAAAAAAACATTTTAGGCATATTATGAGGATATTATATTATGGATTCTTTGGAATAATCAATTTTGCTTAGAAAATCTGACGGTAAAATATATGAATATGTACAACAACAGGATGAATGAACACAATCCGAGAATTCCCAAACAGACCCAAACAGAAGATATCATTCTCCAAATGGATGACACGAATTAACCAACATGAGTTTTAAAATGACTCTTTCCATATATCCCATATACAAAACAACCTGTTTTGAATTCCCAGTTTTTGTGATGTCACAAAAATATCTGCAATTACATATATTCCTTTTTTTTCTTTTTTTTTTAGGTTACAGCAGTTATTCGCACAGGGCCAGTCATGATCTAATGAGAATATACATTTGGAGACTTGTTAAATTTTTAGCGGATGGCAGATGGTACTGAAATCTACCCCTAACACAGATCCAGCCATAGGCTTTCAGTCTAAACTCACCCCAAATTCCTCCAGTCCATGCACATTGGGCCCTGGAAGACTCTAACAGAAGTTAAGATCCAGCAATTAAGGCTGAGTTCATAAGGAGTGTTTAGGAGTGTTAAGAGGCACAACACAAGCAGAATAAAGATCTTTTACATTTCACAATCTACCATTAAGAAATGCAGTTTCTTAAAAAAAAAAAGAAAAAAAAAGGAGGATATATATATATTCCCACATAAAATTCGGTAAACATAGACAGCACACAAATCTGCACAGTGTCATTGATGCAAATTTGAAGCGTTTTTTTAAATGTGAATGAGAGTAAGTGAGTGAAACATGTGTGTGTGAGTGACAAGCCATTTCCATGTGGTGCTTTGCATCTAAAAACTAGAAAAATGCAGGATATCAGCCCTATAAAACCAGTGATCGTGGCAGTGCTCATTTAAATAACATCTCCTCCCTAGGTAAAATTAAACCAGTAAAGCCAGCAAATCCATCTTCTCTGTCCTTGGGAATGTTCGCTATTCTAATAAACCTTTTCACAGACTATGATGAATAAGCCATTAGACTGCATTTACCTCTTTGTAATATCTCTTATACCCTCCTGTCCCAGTCCGACATTCCATCTCTTCTCCAAATACTAAAGGAACGGTAAGTAAACAGCAGGTCGTTTTTAGCCCAGCTGTGATATCACTTTTCCATAATCACACCAGAGAGATAGACTCTTGTATGACCTCCTAGAATTACTGCTAGAGTGATGGACAGATGTTTCTGTTCTCACCGGCTTCAATTACTCCTCCATTAAGCTTGAAATGTACCTAAACTTTCCATTAGGATTGAAAAAAGGTATGTGTGCATTGCATGGTTGTAAATGGAGCGTAGAGCACACCTTAATGATGTAGGCTTCTGTTCAAATGAGGCTGGGCATTAGGTCAAGCACGTAGCAGGCTGCTTGAGTGAGTCACAGTACAATAGAGAGTGAGAGAGAGGGGGTGTTTAGTGTTTGAGTGCATGTGTGTGACTGAGAGAATGACAGAAATACTCATTGCTAGAAAATGTGAAAATTGCTAAGCATTTTCTTTTTATAGAAACAGCAAAAAAATTCAAATATTAAAAACAATTGGCATGGTTTATGTGTATAAACAATTTCAGTCAAAATATCTTTAATTCATGATACTCAGTTTGTCCATTTATAAAGGTTATAATATAATTTGCAGTGTCCAAAGCTGGAGGAAGTAGGCACATACAATTTCCCCAGTGCTAATTAAACGATTTAAGCTCCCACATACGATCTCACAGCTAGTAGTGTAGTGTAGTAGTAAACAATTTCATCTCCAATTTTGTCCCCAATTTTATTCATCAACATTTCCACACATCAGCTCACATTCACACAAAATGCCACCAACCTAGAAGTTTGAGGACAAGCACATGCTTCCTCCAAGGCATGTCACCATCTAACACTTGTTTTAAACACAATACCACTGGAAATCTCAATACATTAACTTTCAGCTAACAAGCACTCACACTTACTAGAATCGTGCTGAATGACAGGGTCTCTTTTGGACTCCCAGCCATAGGCATTACCACGGTGTGGCTATCTCCTGATGACAGGGCCAGTACTAGACCTCTACTCCACATGTCAGGCCAGTTTTTTAGACTTATATGACTATTAAAAGAAATTCTGGCTCTGTGTAATAGGTAACACCACAGATATCACTGGAATTAATGAACTTGTATATATATACCAATTTTATTTAGGATTATTTAGGAAGGTTTGCAGCTTAATATGTTTCTGTCAATGCATCATAGGAATCCTCACAGTGAACTCTGTGTTGTCCTGGGGTCCTTCAGTTTACGGTGTAGGAGGACCTGGTGGAATGTTAGACTTAATTAATTGAATATATGTATGTGTGTACCTCTCTATTCTGACAGGGGTAAAGAAGCGGATGCGTATAAAGTCTCCGGCTACAGGTGTGAACGCCCAGAAGAAGTCTTCCCCCAGGTAGGCCTTCTCCAGAGTGAAGTGCTGGTACGTTTTCAGACTGGTGGTGACCTCTGCTAACGGGTTAGCATGACCTTTATGGAGAGTCTGCTTTCCAAAGTCCTTATCCTACAGAGAGAGAGAGAGAGAGAGAGAGAGAGAGAGAGAGAGAGAGAGAGAGAGAGAGAGATTTTTCAGACGTTGAAGAAACAGTCTACTAGAGTACAAGAGAATTTGAGAAATGCCTGTAGCACAAGAGAGGAGAAAAGACAGAGCTAGTAAATATTGAGCCAGATACATGGATGGCAAATAAGAAAATGATGACATATAGTGTGAGCATGAGAGAGGAGTGGAGGGTGGTTTGAGGGGTAGGGAATTTGGGAGTGGCAGTAAGCTTCATCCCTAGGTTAAGATTCTGGTGATCAGCAGGCAGTACACAGAGGAAAGGGGAAATCAATATTACACAGAGCAGCCAGGGTCATTCACGCACTGACCGCCACAGCGATTCTCTCGGCCTGGCAAGAGAAGGATATAGGGAACAAATAATACATCAGTGTCTCTTTATCTTTCTCCCAAGTGGGACAGTGGAACACCTCTGCAGGTTACACACACACACACACACACACACACCAACAGACGCACAGACTCACATACACTATATACTAACCTGTATTTATGCATTGTCAGAATGTGCTGTCATATATAGAGCGTTATGTAAAAGACAAGGCATACCCAGACCTCAGTATCACTAAATGTGTTTGAGATAATTGAATAATGAGAAGCACAGTATGTAACAAACTTCTCTTTCTCAACATTAAAGGATTGGCTGCCGATTTCTTTGTAAATCCAACACAAAATGTTTTGTTAAACATGTTTTCTGCTTTGTTCATGATGCAGAATGTGCTGTGGTCTTTTGTACTTGCCTTTAGCAACAGTAATAAATGTTCATTTTCTATATGATGGACCAGGGCCACAAATGTATGAAAACAAGCCCACACACAAACACACCTTGAGCTTTTGGATCTTTCCAGCAAGAGAGGAGTGTGTCCCCACATGCTGGAAGAGCGAGGGCTTGAAGCGGATCCGCAGGTTTGCCTTCTGTCTGTCGCAGTGTTTCTGTAAAAACAACAACAACACAAAACAAGACTCAGAATCTCTTCAGGAGCTCAGCAGCTGAAATCTGACAATGAGTTACATTTCTGAATATGTTTTTCAATTATTTATCTTCGCAGGTGTTGTGTTCCCAATATGTTTCGATCAATAAATATAGCACATCTCTTCTACACCTCCTCTGATGTGCTTGAAACCTGCAAATACACCTTGTCAAATTATCACCCACCCAGAGCTGTCAAGCACCTTAGCATGCTTGGATGAGAAAGCTAAACATCTGCACCTGCTGTGCCTCCATGGTGACTGAGCACTTCTCCATCCGTGGCTACAGTGGAACACTTACAAAAATGGCTCTCAACTGGAAGAACCAAGCAGGTGTTTCTAATAAAGTGGCCAGTAAATGGACTTAAAAATGGGAAGAGGTGAAGATGTCTGTTAAAGGGGCCTAAGAAGGTATATTCTCAAAGTGTTATGCAAACAGAAGAGAAAAGAGAGAGGGAGAGAAAGAGAGAGAGAGATGATAAGAGTCACTCTAATGACAAATCAGTCTAGACTCCAGTAATTATAATATTATGCCTAATGATGACTAATGATCACGAGAATAATTCAGCAAAGGAGTGACTCAGTGAGGACAGAGAGTAAGAGAGCAGTTGGGAGAGAGTGAGAGAGTGAGAGAGTGAGAGAGAGAGAGAGAGAGAGAGAGAGAGAGAGAGAGAGAGAGAGAGAGAGAAATACAGACATACCGCATCCTTCTCTGGGTTGCACACCTTCACCCACATGATGTGGTCCAGCAACCAGTCAATGGGCTTGTCCTTATAGAACATCAGCATGAACTCTACTATGAGAGACAGGTCCAGCGACTTAAACATCTTACCTGCAACAACAAAGTCCAGCAAATGGTCACCAGGCACATCATAAGGTCATCTACACATGACTGTCAGAACAAATGACATCACCTGAGAGTGACTCATGTCGCACTGAAAATAGAGCTGTTGCTGAAAGTCACCATTTTCTTACTGAGAACATTTTCAGTGCTGGATTTCATAGGCACATACTTTACACCTTGCTGTACTTGTCAACATTAATCTATAACAAGGTTTTTGTTTGTATTTTTTACCTAACAGTATCACTGCAGGTTCTGCTCACTAGCAAGGACTACACCAATCACACAGTGCTACCAAGCTTATAAGGACATGCATCCTCCAAACCAGATACCACTTCCTTTCAGAAGATGTTAACACAACAGTACTTGCGAGCTCAACACACTTGGAGGAGAACACAGGATTACTGCCCAAATCTGTTATGTTAGCTAATGGACAGCTACATTGACTAGCATCATGCTGACTGATAAACGGAGATGGAGGGCCACCCATTTAACTTAGAGAGAACAAGGCCAATTATGCTCTCACAGGCTCCTACCCATGGACCATATTTCATGTGTTAAATTTCCCTGCCATTTATTAATCAAATCAATTAATCAGAGTTAAGTTATCTTCAAGAAAACATTTCCTAATGTCTTTAGATATGGCTTAGATATTACTCTACACGCAGCAGGTAGTTCCGCAGTCACACAGCTCCAGGGACCTGGAGGTTGTGGGTTTGATTCCCGCTCCGGGTGACTGTCTGTGAGGAGTTTGGTGTGTTCTCCCCGTGTCTGCGTGGGTTTCCTCTGGGTGCTCAGGTTTCCTCCCACAGTCCAAAAACACACGTTGGTAGGTAGATTGTCGACTCAAAAGTGTCCGTAGGTGTGAGTGTGTGTGTTGCCCTGTGAAGGACTGGCGCCTGTTCCTGCCTTGCGCCCAATGATTCCAGGTAGGCTCTGGACCCACCGCGACCCTGAACTGGATAAGCGCTTACAGATAATGATGAGTTAATCTATGCCTCTATCTCCACCCACACCTTCACTGTGCACCTGTAGCTCTAAAGTTCTGTATTGGCAAGTTGACAGTTCATTGTGCTTAAGATATGTTTAGCATATAAACAACATCAAATCTACATGCTAGTAAGATTATAAACGTGAGGTTCCATTTTTCAGCTTAAATTTTGGTTTCAACCAAGAATATTAATTTGGGTCTATTGCCAACTGAAAGTTTGAGCGTGAAACTCTTTGCCATGATTAAGCATTAAAAAATCTTAATTCACCGTGAACCTTTATTCCTGTTAATGCCATTGCCCCTAGCTAACAGTGACATTCCAAATGAATGAGCCAGACTGGATTATTTTCTATAGAAATGAATTGAATTCCAAGAAAGAGTTGAGTGTGAAAAGATCTATTCCCAAAGTCTGCTATGACCCTTGCCAAGAACCTTTTAAAATAAGAAAAACTGACTAGGCACTTCCTGTGAAATTCATTTAATCATTTGAGTCTCTTTTTGTCTTTTTTTTTTTAAGAATTGCTTTACATCTGTGCATGGCCTACTCAATTCCTTTTCCCATTTCTGCTTTGGAGGCCCTGTTGAGAACATTTTTAGATGCTTGAATACTAGAGTAAATCCAGGAGACCTGTTTTGAAAGAGGCAATTTCAATGTGAACTCATACAAATCTCTCTTTTCATCTAACTGAGCGCAGACATGCACAGGTGGGACCCAAAAATCAATAGAGGCACATTCAAACATTTTTTCTAATTCAGTTAAGCACTAGGCTGGCTCCAGGCAGCTGTAAATCACAGTGCAGCGAATCTTCACATTGCAGCGGAGCTCATAATGCTCCAGATCGAAATCTGTGCATGCCCCAAATCTCCAAACCAGGGTAATGAGAGCTGCTGTGAAAAAATAACAAGCGAAAAGGCGTTTTGACAGTGAAACACTGAATTTCTTTTTCCCTAAAGTGTGTGTGCTCATGTTATATTGACAGCAAAAGAAACGGTAACATACAGAAGGCGTGCACAAGAACGCCTCCATATGCCTCCTTCTCTGCTCTCAACTCTCGCCAAGCAAAGCCCAGAGCAAGTGGCACTGAGGGAAAGAAATCCAGACTTTAATAAAATCATAGAGAGAGGGAGAGAAAGAGCAAAGCTCCTTGCCCCACAGCTCAAACAGTAATTTAATTTTCACATTAATACATTTTTGAGTCGCTCTTGAGAGGTGGAACAGAAAACGCAACTGGAAATGTTTCAACTTAAATCACAACCCTTGCATGACATCATGCCTTTAAAGCAGAGTAATGAAATTAGATCTGTTCAGAAAAAGCAGGATGACCACTCTCAGTCGCCATGACAACTGGGCTGCTTCCGAATTGTACAGCACTGTAGATCTATATATGCAAAGATTTAGCATAGCTACAGTAATCTACAAAAGTCAAAGACCAGACTTTACTTAATTTCAAGTGACAACTCCAATTTAGTCCACCTGATTCATCTTCACGAGTTATTTCTGAGATTAGACACAACATGAATAAGGGTTCACTTGCATAAAGGTCTGAAAGGATAAATAACTGTCAAGAAGCCATGACTGAAAAAAATAGCTAAGAAAAAAACAAACAAACAAGAAAATGGAAAACAAACAAAACAAGCTGCTGCTGTTCTCACAACAATGGGCTGAACTTGAGTCCAGACCTGAATGTTCCTGAAGTTCTTAGACTGAACTTTGGTGGGGATATATCCCTGCAGGTTTCTTTAAAAATGAAAGGAAAGAGTCCTGACAAAAATAGAAAGAATGAAAACACTGGAACCTGAAGGTTTTTGGTGTTATTTTCTGTTAAATACACACTTTCAGATTTTCTGGACACTGATGAATGAATTGCTTGTACTTAAAGAGTGTTTTTCCTGCAGAGTAATTAAATTAAGCGTGGTTTCTGACTTGGGCATACCACGGTAAATAAGGGGTTTTACATAATCCTTTCATTTGACTCAAGCTTGGCATTTACAGAGTGGATCTGTTGTTGTTTGTTACTCCAATCACAACCAGGCAGCTGTTTTACACTAGACTTTATACACTCTTCCTCTCACTTTCAGTTTCTCACATCTGTCTGCCTGTCATGCCTCAGAGCTGTGGACTTATATCAAATATTTCATTTTTGTTCTGTCTTTCCTCCTGACTGATTCTTCCGTTCTGCATCCCTGGCTTCATCTCATATCTCTCTCTCTCTCGCAACCCTCTCCCTCTTCCACACCCTTTCTTTCTCTCTTGTTCTCACTTTTTCGTTCTGTCTCTGTCTGGGCTTTCCTTGCATCTTTCTATCTCTCTTCTCCCTTTTCCCCTCTCTTCCATCTCTGTCTCTCTTTCTTTGCATCACAAAATCTGTCTCGTTATTTCTCTTCTTTCTCTAATTGCCTCTATTTCTCTCACTCTCTCTCTCTCTCTCTCTCTCTCTCTCTCTCTCTCTCTCTCTCTCTCTCTCTCTCTCTCTCTCTCTCTCTCTCATAAGACTTCCAGCAGCCCCTGCTGATCTCCACTATGGAGTTGAGTGCCTGTATAAGGCCTGATCCTAGATCAGTGTGTTTACTGATGTTTCTGATGGATAATATTGGACTGTAACAGGATGAACTGACCCAGAGTTGAGAGCTAAAGGCCGGACAGGCTGTTTGCAGAGAGAGGCACAGCAGGAGACCCTGGCCTTTGATATAAAACGTTTACAGCAAGTTAGCGCCTTAGCCTGGCTTATTAAAGAGAGAGTGTAGCATGGTGTAAGGTCTAAACATGTTCACTCTCTCTGATCTAGCTCACAGAGCAAAAGAGAAGATCTCAGCAGGACAGAAATAAAAAGAAAATGGAAAACGCTACCAACAACACAAACTACGAAATAGTGGCAATACATACATATGTTTCTTGACTTTTCCGGAATATAATGGCATTAACAGCTTCTACGTGTTTGGGAAAGCTTTAGACTGTGTGTTGGGACATTGCTGTGGAGATCTGATTGCATCCAGACAGCTAGTTAGGGCAGCTATTGCACTCCTATACATCTTGTAAGTACTAGACGATGCCTATCGCTGTAGTTTATATGGTTCTCCTGCTCCACAGCTGGGGTTACCCTTGATGCCAGTACTTTGCACTGAGTAGAACATTCAGTGATATTTTTTTCTGAAGATATATCGACTTGTTTTTACTTAGAAAATCAACAAAACATGTTATATGTGCAGAGGTCCTAAAACTTTTATAAGTGAGTGTACAAAAAAACACCCAGCCATCCAGACACCCTCACTCACTTACAAAGACACACTCACTTACACACCATTACAAACATTCACTATATACTAAATGTAGATATCAGCCAACAAACAAAGACATAAATCGCAAAAACACATCAGAAATATCTTTACAAGAATGCACGGCCATGAGAATAAAACCTTAATAGGTCTTTTAGAGTAAGCAGTGAGTAATCGATTCCCTCCAGCCTCTGCTTTTAAAGGGGCTTTAATAGCGTCTCCTCTGCGTCTCACACAGCCTGGCTTCCATTCAAGGTTGCCCCTCCATACACACACACAAACACACACACACACAGAGTACAGAGTGTAGAGAATAAACATTTCACCAATCAAGAAGCTCAGAACTCTGTTTGTGCACTTTTCACCTTCATACACTCTGAAACGGGAAAGTGCTTCAGCTCTCTCTCTCTCTCTCTCTCTCTCTCTGTCTCTTTCTCTCACTTACACACACACACACACACACACACACACAAACACACACACACACACACACAAACCTGCACACTCAAATGAATAATTATCTTATATTAATTGTTCCATACACATAGTTGTAATTTAACAAGACAATGACTGAATCATGTGAATCAGAGAAACGTCCATCTGTATGCACCCCACCATTGTTTACAGATGACTGGAGCCACATGACCCCCCTCCTCCCTCTCTCTTTCATTCCCTCTCTGCACTGTAATAACCATCAGACGTATTAATCAGACTGCAGACTTATTTATCTGAAAATTGTAAACCAAAAACTGAATTTTAATCTCCATTTCATAATATTGCTTCTTTTTTTTGTTCTCTCATTCCACCTGATTTAAGGGATCTTTAGCCTGATAATGTGTATTGTATAATGATATTTTATGTGAAAAAATTATGTGTTAAAGATGTTGAGGACACAACTCCCCCAACCCAATCTCTCACACTCTTTATATTTATAAATACATACACACACAGTACAGCTTGCGAAGCCAGAGGTGAACATATGTGTGTCTGTTTATCTCTGTGTTTGTATATGTCTATGTGTGTGTGAACAGCTCCGTCATGGCTGTCACCCCGTTGCCACTCCAATTAGCAGCTCATGGAGGCAGGCAGCAGGAGGCATGATTGTCTGCAGCAGCAGGGATAGAATGTGTTGCGCTAAGCTGTCCTTTGCTAACACCTTGTAAGGGACAGATCAGGAAAGCTCAATTTTAAGAATTTTAACAGACACAAGCAATTTTAACATTCACAACAGGCTTCAGGAAGATAATGAGAGACATGAATGCAGATACACGCAAGGTGATGTGTGTGTGTATTTATGTGTATATGGGAGAGGGGTAGTGTGTGGTGAACATGGAACAACCATAACATTGTGACCACTTCCTTGTTTCTACACTCACTGTCCATTTTTAAGCACTGACCATAGAGGAGCACTGTGTAGTTCTCCAAGCACAGACTGTAGTCCATCTACTGCTCTGCATACTTTGTTTTCCTCTTTCACCCTCCATGTTAGTGTCACTGCAGCTCTGAGAATGATCCACCATCCAAATCATAGCTACTCTGTGGTGACCGTCTAATGATCCTGGCCATTTGAAGAACAGGGTGAAAATGGAAAACAAAGTATGAAGAGCAAAGATGGACTATAGTCTGTAATTGTTGGACTACAAGAAGCAAAGAAACAACACTCCTAGAACAAGATGATACACACCCAGGTCAGACGCTCCTTGTATATTACATACGGATGCTCACTAACGACCAAGTAGCTTATTAGCCAAATCTCCAATTACATATTTTGATTGAATTGCAACTACTATGTATAACAAGGCTGTTTGTAAAGAGCATAACTAAAAATGACCCTTATATTAAAGCGAGGATCTACACTTACACATTAAAGGCAGAAACATGTCATGTTTGTTTGCCCAACATAAACACCAACTGTTTAATTTGACCATGGCTGTCCATCTTTTTGTGCACAGTTGTGTACAACTTGCTGCTTTTTGTTCAGAAACATTTTGTAACTGACATAATCAATGTTTAATTCCAGGAACTGGTCTCACTCAAAGTTCATCATTAGTTTGCTTTGGCTGTGGGCACAATGTAGACACTGGCTTGAGTTCCATTGTTTGCTAATAAAACGCGGATTCTGCATGTCATCTTCTAGCTGTTTTTCCTACCCAGCCAAATCTTGTCTAAGCCTGTTATTTTCAGGACACAAATGAAACCAAGTGCTCTAGTAAAAAAGAGATTTTCAATGGAGAACCTCAATTTACAATGCAATTTAATTCCAGACATTGTTTTATGTGTGTCCAGAGCAGCAGCGCCTAATGTTTAACTGCCTTCTTGAACTGTCTTTGTTTTATTACTAAGCATATAAATGAAAATGTGGTAAAAGTTCACAACTCAAGCTCAATCCTGCCTAAAAAGAGGGTCAAAGGTCACATCAAACCAATGACAAGCTGCTAGAAGCAAAATAATTTCCATAAAATCAAAGCATGGACAACTAGAAGAGGGGCCAACATATACTGGCCTGGGTTTGGCTCTTGGCTCCAGAGGCTAGCAGTGATGTCAGATTGGTTTATTTAACTTTAATCAGCCAGTAAAGGCCGGATTATATCTTTCCTCAGCCATGCCTGGCTGTCGAAAATGGATTTCTGTGTTTTCTCCTCTGTAACTAGAGAGGAGCAGTCGAATCTGATGAAATTACAGTCAGCTGCTTGGTTGGAAGTGGAAGGCTTGAGCAACAGCCAAGGAGAGAGGCAGAGGGAAGTTTGCTAAATGGTGTTGCTTGTTTTGGGGATACTGTGGGCATTTGGCTGTCAAAAGTTTGATCCGAAAAGAGCATGTAAGCTACACAAGGCTACTGATGCACAAACACAGAAATGGAACACACTCATACACATAAATACAACTCAGTATGCTCTCTTCCCACCGCATACACACACACACACACACACACACACACACACACACACACACACACACACATAAACTCATGTGGTCTCCATTTCCTCAGCAAGCTAACCCAGCCTTTGACAGGCCTAGCGGATAGTTTCCACTCCACTGAGTCAAAGCTCAGTTTTCCCTCAACTCCCAATCAATGCCAACCCCAATCCAATCTCCAACAGCTCATAGCCAGGCCTTCCCATCAGTTTACTCTGCCCACAGATCCAGCATTGATCACTCTCATCAAGATAATTAGCTTCATATCACACACAACGCATGATGGATCAATCAGTTCAGCTGCCTATCAGCTAATGAAGGACACACTTCCAATAGTCAAGTCACCAGGCTTTAGAAACCCATGCTAAAATTCCTCTGACAATTGCCGGATTGATTGTTAGAGGCTTGTCTCAAAAGCTACTTCTTTCATACAAGTGAGTCATTGTGGAGACTTTATCTCGCCTATGGCTGGAATATCACTACAGCTATGCTACACTGATCTGCTGCTTTATCGAGCCGTGAGGTATTGGCTCATTGTACAGCTCTACACTGACTAATAAGGTCACGTAATTAAGCTCGACATTCAAACGCCCATTAACGCAAGGCTTGCGTCTTAGCTGAGCTAGCACAGCTTCTTTGTTTGACTGAAAAGCCTGGCACCCTTGCTTCTTTCTATTCAGAATCAGGTTCATAGTTACAAATGGGCAGGTGCCTGACAGAAAATCCATCAAGGGTTTCGTCACAAAAGGGTAAAGGTAAGACTGGGTGCTATCGCTACTGGCTAGCTGTTTCTCTAATGGCCTTATTTTTGCACCTAGTGTTAGATTTATGAGCAGTTTTAGTGTTTAGTGTCAGTTTTAGAGTCTATTTATATTACTACTTTTTTTTACCCAGGAAACATCTTGAGGTTTATCCACCATCAACAAACAATCCCCTCTGAAATCTGACTGAAACACTATCAAGGTAATGAGACAGTTATCAGGAAATGAGACAAAATATTATTTCCAATAATTATTATTTTTTAGATTGCTTATACATAAAGATTGATCACATTGGGTTCCTGACATTTGCTGATTTTTTTTCTTCTGAAGGTTCAAGGCTTATGTAACTAGCATGTAATCTAAATGTATTCTCCATCAATTAGCATCCCAGTGCTACAAATCTTTGTTCTAAGATTTTTACACTAGTATTCAGATTTAGGTCTGGAAATGTGGAATTAAAATGTGAAAATGTGAATTTTAATGTTCACAGACATTAATATAATATAATATAAAATATAGATAAAGAATATAATATTAGTATTGTATGGGTGGCACACAACTCTAAGGACCTGGAGGTTTTGGGTTCAAGTCCCACTCCGGGTGACTGTCTGTGAAGAGTTTGGTATGTTCTCCCTGTGTCCGTGTGGGTTTCATCTGGGTGCTCCGGAGGCTCCAAAAACACACGTTGGTAGGTGGATTGGTGACTCAAAAAATAGTGTCCGTAGGTGTGAGCGAATGTGTGTGTGTCTGTGTTGGCCTGTGAAGGACTGGCGCCCCCTCCAGGGTGTGTTCCCACCTTGCGCCCAATGATTCCGGGTAGGCTCCGGACCCACCACAACCCTGAACCAGATAAGCGGTTACAGACAATGAATGAAAAATTGTATATTATTATTGCAGGAAATTTAATCAAGGCCATTTAAGAGTACTAAGATGATTCATCAACTTATCTTTCTCTGAGGACATTCCTAAAATTTACATACACTTTCTTTTATTCGTTCATCTTCTATAACCTATGCACGTCAGTCAGGGAAGTGTTGGGTCTGGTGCCCACCAGGAGTCACTGGGAGCAAGGCATGAACACACCCTGTAAAGAGTTATATTTTCCAGTGTCTAATTAAATTAGAGTTTGGTCACAATGAGCCCCTGTGCTTAAAACCCTGAGCATCAGCAAGCTGGCTCCCACTCACCGATGAAGCCAAGCTGGGAAAACTCTAGAATCATCCACTCTTCTGAAGGCTGCTGCAGGGCAAAGTTCTTCATTGTGGTGAAGTAATTCGGCCGAGCGACAATGTCATCCTCTAACTGAGGGAGGAAGAGATAGAGAGATAGAGAGAGAGAGAAAGAGAGATATTGAAGAGAATTCAGTCTATTGAAAAGAGCATCTGACTCAATCATTTGAAAAATCATCATGCTCATCTAGTCAAGCACATTCTTTTCTATCCGACTTTAGCCAGGGTTTTGATGACTAAATGACTGAACAATAGTTGTAATTCAGCCGTTGAGAGAAAGGCACACACTGCAGTGTGAGGGAAGAATGAGGGCCATAAAACACGGCACAGAGGGACGCGTGGGAGAGGAGAAAGCACAGAGTGCCTTGCCGGAGAGATGAAGTGATGGAGGAATGAATGGAGGGATGAATGCAAAACAAAAGAAGGATGTTCCCCCCACATTGCTGCAACATCAACCATATGTTAACCACAGTCATAACCGCTGACTTATGGAGCGATATGACACCATGCACTGAAGAACAGATGGCACTCAGGCAAATAAGTGCCTACAGTTCAGGACAAGCCAGTGCAGTGGAGCTAAGGATGTGTGTGTGTGTGTGTGAGTCTGTGTGTGTGTGTGTGTGTGTGTGTGAGAGAGAGAGAGAGAGAGAGAGAGAGAGAGAGAGAGAGAGAGAGAGAGAGAGCTGAAGCACATTCCCGTTTCAGAGTGTTAAAAGCAGAGAGGTTTATGTCTCTTTATGTTAAGTGTGTGTATTTTTAATTTCTATGGTTTGGAATATCGCTTTTCATTTCAATACATTTGTTATTCTGTATACACTAATAAATGTATAAAATGATCTGAAATACAGAAATATTTACAATATAGAAATATATACAAACAATATTTGCAATTTATGCCTTTGTCTGAGACCAATTTTGTTCTTCAGCATAAAAGTATAATTTTAACAATTTATCTGTGAAATATATATAGCACAGAAGAAGCATATTACCATTTTATACATTTGTCTGTGGCCAAATTCATTTTATATTATCACATTAACACACACTGTATTTTGTCAGATTATTAGTAAATTATAATTAAACCAACATGTTTTATATTATTAAAATAAATTACAATTAAAATTGTACATGTACTGTATTTTAGATTGGCTTCATGAGTCTGCGATTGTGTGCATACCGCATGAGATGTGTATTTGTATTTTGTGTGTGTGTGTGCATGTGTATTTTTTGTGAGTGTGTGCATGTGCTTGTATGTATGGTTTCCCTCTTTACAGATTGAGCTGTTTGCTTCAGGCAGAGCATTAGGACACAGCCAAGAGAAGAACACAACCTCAGAGCCAAGCTTTATTCCGTTCTATTTCATAAGAGTTCATTTTGAAGATCTTTCTCTGTAAAAGATGGCCCTGGTCACAAGTCAACAAATCACCAGGAGAAGACACGAGGCGCCTGTTCCGCAAGAGAAGCTACAAAATGGGTTCACACAAAGGCAGAAAACTGTATATCAGAAAGGAAATAATAAAACAGCTTTGCTAATCCTCTTCGGTTAACATCTGACTCTCCATATCCACAACGTCCTGCGGAAATAGACTGGAAATCATTACTGAAGCCTTCAAACCATAACCTTGAGTCCCTTCAAGTGTGTGTGTGTGTGTGTGTTTGTGTGTGTGTGTGTGAGAGAGAGAGAGAGAGAGTGTGTATGAGTGATGCTACAGTTAGAATCTTCATACAGCAACTGTTTTCACTGTCAAATGTTTCTCATGTAATCCATCCTCTTCAGACTTTAATGTTATCAAAATGACATCAAAGACTCCCATATAAACACATGTCCCACATGGTCCTTTTATTTTTTTATTTATTATAGTATTATTTAAAAATTTTGTAATGAATATGAGAGTGACAATGTGTCACCTATGATTAGAGATATATGTAAAATAAACTTGGATAAATACTAATAAATAAATAAATAAATAAATAAATAAAAGTACGTACCGTGTAAAGGACCAATGTTGCAAAAAAAAAAAAAAAAAAACCCTAAAATCGTAACTGAACCCAAGGTTTAGACATTAAATGTACAAAAATTGGTGTACACCTGAAAATTTAACATTTCCTTTAATATGCAGGGTATTAATATGAAGTTTCTCCCCATTTTATAGCATTGCTGTGAGAATTTAATTGCATTTATTCCAAAGAACATTAATGAACTCAGGTGTTAATGCTGGATGAGTAGTTTTGAAATCAGCAAAAAGTTATTGATTGATGCTCCATCACTCGAAAGAACAGCTTTGTGCTGCTCCACCACCTGTTGATGGAGGGCTTTAAACACTTTATTTGAAGATTATAAAAGCTGTAATCAGCTTAAAGTCTCTCTACACAATAGATGTACCGTAAATAAGGGGGTGTCCATAAACGCCTGGGCAAAGAGTGCACCTCTATTAATGAATGTGTAAGAAGTAATATGAGAATATAAACAATGCCTTACCTGCACATAGTATGTCCCTTTGGACTGAGCGTACATCATTAAGAAGCAGTAGTCCAAGTTCTGCTTTGTTCTCCATCTGCAAGATGAAGATGGAGGAGGCTCTGAAAACTGTTTATTGGGGTACACACACACACACACACACATGCACAAGCATGCACGCACAAATATAACCACAGAGGAGATAAAAAACCCATATTGCTCTTACACACACACACACACACACACGCACAAACGCAGCCGACAATGGTTCTATTGTTTGTGGCTCAGTTTTTAATATGTGTTTATCATTTGTTTGGTGCTCTATAATCAGTCATTTTCTTAATAGAAAGCAAAGAACAGAACACAGTGGAGTAAAGTGAACACAGCAGAACTGCAGCTGGAGTCAACAGCTCTGTAGTTAGTGCTTTACTGCATAGAGCAATTACACAGCACACACATAGTGCTGCTGAATACAGAAAAAGCATTAATAAAAATGCATACACACATAAATACTGGCTTGTGAAGATGACTCACAGGTTTATTGGTATGGGGTAAATTCTGCCAATGCCACAGTAATTAATATATTTTTATATAGCACCACTGCCATGATTCTTTGGAAACCTTAGATCAGTGATTCCCAAACGGTTTTTACAGAGTCTTTTGTAGATGAGAATATTTTGGAGACGAGCCCCCACACTCAAACATGTCTTTTGCTTCCAAACTCCACTGGAATTCATTTTAAACTTACAAGTGACGTGCATTATGTATCTTATTCATTTGTCTTACTGCAGCCCCCTTGCCCAAGCAAATCCCTCCCCCCTCCACCCAAATTTGGGAACTGCTGCATTGTACAATCAAGAGACATTCCTGTCTTTAATGATATGTTACAGTCCAAAACTTGTAAGTGAATAATAAAAGGAAAACTAGGCATAAAAAATAAGCATACATGCTGATAACCTCCATGGTAATACATTTATTTAATTAATACATTTCACGACCACCAGTAATATAACACACACTCAAAGCATAAACAACACACCATTGAGAAACTGGCCTACATAGTGTAAGATGTGGCCCTGAGTGAGAGCCTGAGTCAATTACACAGCAGAGACTTCACATCTGCACATTCACAAACAATCAAACACTTATACAAGACATGCCCTCCAGGGACTTAGCAATCAATAGACACACACACACACACACACACATACACAAAAAAAGAAGAAGAAAAAACACAAACACACACAGACACAGAGAATGTCCCTTGAGGAACAATTTGAAGTTGCTAGAACATTGCTGTGCAGGCATGACTGCTCCGGCCTTTCCACCCTTTTAGAGGATGCTCAAGGCTTTGGCACAGGACACACACACACACCCACACACCCTGCATACAAATCCTCATAAAAACACACACTGTGTACTAATCGTCATATTTCCAAAATGGTTCATTTTTCAGAGAAGGAAGACATTATTAAATTATAATGCATTATTTTTAATAACATTGTTATTAAAATACTTTATTCCAAGATAACTATTTTTTATAGTTCCATTCATAATGAAATTGTTACTATAACTGGTATTTACAGATTGTAGCAAAAATAAAAAGTAAGAAAAATGGCTTCATGTGTCCACTTCCCATCTGGTGAGTGAGGGCATAAGATCAATACACATCACACCCCAGGCTCACCCTCCTTTACTGTTTCACACACTGCATACCTGTCTCTCTCTATCCTATGCTTTCTTGCTAAATTATTACCATCTCTCTCTCTCTCTCTCTCTCTCTCTCTCTCTCTCTCTCTCTCTCACACACACACACTCTCTCTCTCTCTCTCTCTCACACACTCTCTCTCTCGCTCTCTCTCACTCTCTCCCTCTCTCTCTCTCTCTCTCTCTCTCTCTCTCTCTCTCTCGTTCTCTCTGTGTGTGTGTGTGTGTGTGTGGTGGAATGATGGTACAGGCTGGAGGATGGTGTGAAAATACACTGCCCCTCGGTCCATTGATCCAGGTCTGATTTAGTGAAGTTTGGAGCACTGCTTTTAATCTCTATAGACACTGTGTTATCTCTCTCTCTCTCTCTCTCTCTCTCTCTCTCTCTCTCTCTCTCTCTCTCTCTCTCTGCCTCTTTCTCTCTCACTCTCTCTCTCTCTCTCTCTCTCTCTCACACACACACACACACACAGTCTGTGTGTTGTGTTCACTCTTACATACACATACACAATCATCCAGTCTATTTCACAAATACACACTCTCAAATTCCCACACACATGCTTTATTGTTGTAGGAGACATCAGCAGGATTTATCGAGACCCATTCAACTGACTGTCAGCACCTCAAGCTCACACTTCACACTACAATACCCACGAGCCTCACAGATAATAGAGGAGAGTAGTAGAGAGAGCAGAGCAATAGCAATGGACCCAATAAAGCACATTAAATGTCCAGTGTTAAAACACTGTGCTGACACTGTACCCATTCTGGGCTGATATACTCTATTCAAATACTTGATATAAATTCTTCTGATATACATTGCTGTAATACTTTACTCATTTCCTGTGCTGATATACACTGTGCTGATTTTATGTGGAGTTAATGTAATATATGATTTTATGCAATGCTGAATTGGCTAGGGGTGGTGCAGCAGGTAGTGTCGCAGTCGCACAGCTCCAGGGACTGGATAAGTGGTTACAGATAATGAATGAATGATTTGGCTAGACCTTGCTGTACTTTACTCCATTGCATGTTACTATTTAACAAATTATTCTGACACCTACTGAAGCTATATACGTATACATAAACACCAATGATTAAATAAAATCTCCAATAATGACCATTAGTTCAACTAAGAAGTTCCCAAACTTCACAGTAATCCTTGAAAATATTTTAATTATCATCTTAACTGGACAGGCTACTAATTCAATGTACGAACCACAGTAACAAACACATCAGTGCATCAAAACAAGCCAAGAAAAAACAAACAAAAATCAAACCTCTTCAACTTTCCTAATTGATCCAAATGGAGATCCCAAACAGTGCTGACATCATCAGTATTTAAAACTGCAAATAAGTGCAGTGGAAAAAAAGCTGCTCAAAATGAAAAAGAGAAAAAGCAAATGCCAGAAGTGAAAAAGAAAAAAAACAGCTTGTGCTTATCCAGAATGGATTTTTGTCTGTCTTCCCTGATTTGCTATTGATTTCTCTGCCTGCTTGATGTGTGATTGATTGGTCTGCCTGGCCAGTGTAGGACTGATTTGCTCATCAGTGCTCTCTTGGCTGGACTCATCAGCCTGCCATGATCCAGCCAGGAAACAAACAGAGTTTAATTACAATATTTAAAGTCCTTCAGTCTCTGCAACTTTGTTTAAAGTACAATGAATTAAGACCGTGTAAATTAATATCAACCATGGATAGAAAGCATTTACAAGGCGACAGTGTATGTATTGTATTCATAATTATAATTAGATTTGTCATTCTATTCCTATGCATTCATGTCCCAAACTATTCCACAACACAAACAATGAACTGCCTGAAGATTTCTCTGTGTGAAAAATATATTTTCGAAAATGGCTGCATTCACAGCATATTGGAAGGCAAAAATGTTTCAAAAACATGCCATACCAATGTCACTAGTTACTCTCAATTATGAGATTGCTATATGAATTTTGCACCATGAAAATCCTAACTTTTATTCTGTTGAATATTAACATTTTGAAGCATGTCTACAGGTCAAATTCAATTTTCCATATTCCATTTGAGCTTGTGTTGACATGTGTGTTTCTTTTGTTTACAGGCTTCATTCATCCCGTTTCTCAGTCACACACACTGTGTCCCTGTGCAGTCCAACTGTGAGTGTGAATGATACATAGGTGTGTGTGTGTGTGTGTGTGTGTGTGTGTGTGTGTGTGTAACTGAAAGTTAAACAGCTCTATTAGTGTGGGGATGCTATTTGTGATTGCATACAAAAAAAACTCAGGGAGCATTCCCCTCACACACACATTTGATTGTACACAAAGCCATCTGTGAAATTTAATGTATTTCAGGTGTGTAAGTATAGGAAGAAATGCTGGATGAGACATTCAGTATACCCATCAGACTCATCACAAAGACTTTGGAACATCGATTGAGCCCCATCCATCTACACAGTTCCCAATACGGTAGCCCAAGGCTAGTGGGGCTTTGTAATGGCACTTTTCCACTTTTCCTACACGACTTGGCTTAGCTCTGCTCATCTCCTTTGCTTTTCCATTAGGCAAATCTGGTACCTAGTCCCTGGAAGCTGGTGCTTTTTTTAGTCGTTGTTCCAAGCAAACCTAGTAGGGAGTGTGATGTGTAAACTTTGCAGAGTGCTGATTGGCCAGAGAGACTTGCCTACACTGTGAAACACAGACCTCCAGCACAAACTAGCTGCTTGTAAAATCTCCAAGCTTCAGTAGCGACCACATTGGTTAATGTCTGACTCATAACTGCAGCTCGTAAAATTACACCATGTTTTTTTGAGGAGGTTCAAATGCTCCTTAGAGAATGTGATGATAATCTCCAGCAAGATCCAGATGGAGCAACAAGGGGGAAAAAATAGTCAGCTGCTCTGTTTGAACTCGGGAGCAGAGCTGTGAATTTTGTGATGTTGCCAGCCTCATTTCAGGGCGGAGGGCTTTATAGTGGAAACCAAACAAGTGAGTAGAGCCAAGAAGGGTCAAGTAGAGTGCCATGTACCATGCGGTAAAAAGGGCTATGAGCCTCCAACCCATGCTTGGCATTGAACTAGGTGTGGAAAATTATAATAACTAAATAAGTCTAGGGATTCAGGGTGACTACTGTACTAATACAAGTGTGTGTATGTTTGTGTGTGTGTGTGTGTGTGTGTGTGTGTGTCTGTGTGTGTGTATAAAGAAGGTTGTGGTTCACTAGCTTCTATCTTGTTTTTTGCCTTCCTGCTTCTAACAAATCTGCTGTATGAGTGAGTGTGTGTGACTGAGGATTCCTAACGTGACCCAGCAAGCAGTGGAGTATTCAATCTAAAGGAGAAGATAACACGTGCTGATGTCACTATTTCAAAAATAGGACATAACATGCACACACACAAACACAAATATGCACACACAGCAGGAGCTGGTTTCATTACCTGACGCGTTCTTTGGGGTCACCGAACGACTCTTTGAGGTTGGAGAAATCCGGGTAGAAATGAACAGACGGAGAGATAATCTCCAACAAACCTGACTGAATTTCCCCTGGAAATCTGCGAAACAGAAAGATATAGAGAGAGTGAGACAGAGGATAAAGACTATAGAGATTATACCATTATACAGTTGTCCAATATCACAATGCGCAAAAGTGAGTGAGTGAGAGAGAGAGAGAGAGAGAGAGAGAGAGAGAGAGAGAGAAGAGAGAAGGAGCGAGAGAAACACTGAATGTAAGAAAGGAAAGGGAAAAGAAAGAAAATGATACTGAAAGTGCAGAGCAGAGGCAGAAATGAGAAGAAAGAAGAGAGACAAAAAGTTAAATAAAGATTTAAATTTGAATAAAAGGGAGAGAAAAAGAGAAAAAAGATGGAAAAAGCAGGAAGGGACAAAAGGAAAAGAGAGGAAAAAGCATAATTACAAGAGAGAGAGAGAGAGAAAAAGAGGGAGAAAATGAGAGCGACAAGCAGAGACAGGAAACAGTGGTGTGGTGTTGGAAAAAAAATAAAAGGTGAAAATAAAGAGGTAATGGCTAAGGAGTGCATAAAATAAATAAGTGAGAAAAAATGTGTGAGTGGGTGAGTGAGTGAGTGAGAGAGAGAGAGAGAGAGAGAGAGAGAGAGAGAAATACTGAATGCAGGAACCTGTGGGGAAGCTTGGTTGCCACGGCAACAGTTGCATCTATTGAACCAGAAGTGACAGAGCATTTTCCTACTCACACACACACCATGAGTGAGCAGTAAATACACCCAAACATGCACACACACAAACACACCCCATAAACATGCAGAAACACACACACACACACACACACACACACACACTTTGCCAGATGGAGTTCACAGATTTGTTTATCAAGGAATTAACAAATTTATCATCACTATCAATGCTGAACAAAACCTTGTAACTCCCTTTCTGTTATTTTTTACAATTATTTAATATAATTTGTAAATTTCAGACATCCTTTATACAGTATGACATCTTTATTATGAATGGACCAGTAGCTAAGCTCCATTTACTTAGAATAAATTACTGCCTCTATATATATATATATATATATATATATATAAATATAAAATATATAAATGTATATATATTTATACTCGTTCGTTTTCTGTAACCACTTATCGAGTTCAGGGTCGCCGTGGATACACTGGAGGGGGCGCCAGTTCTTCACAGGGCACACACACTCATGGACACTTTTGAGTTGCCTATCCACCTACCAACATGTGTTTTTCGACCGTGGGACGCCAACACAGACACAGGGAGAACACACCAAACTCCTCACAGACAGTCACCTGGAGCGGGAATTGAACCCACAACCTCCAGGTCCCTGGAGCTGTGCGACTGCGACACTACCTGCTGCACTACCATGATGTCCTATCCTGATAAGTTGTGGAGGGTCTAGAATCTTCTCAGAATCACTGGGCGAAAGGTAGCACACCCTGTCAGGGCATCACACACTCACACAGTCATTCACACACTTTTGCGCAATCCACCTACCAACATGTTTTTGGACTGTGGGTGGCCCCTGAAGCGACCTCACAGCGTCATGGAGATCACACCAAACTCCCCCATTCAGAGTAAAGAGAATTATTTCCTTCTCCACAAACGTTTTGGATATACAAGGTTTTGATCTGACTATGATGCTATAGGCATTTATTACAGCAGAGAAACCAGCAAATGTGTGTGTGTGTGTGTGTGTGTGTGTGTGTGTGTGTGTGTGTGTGTGTGTGTGATTTTGTATTTGTTTTGCATGTGTTTTGTTTGGAGCAGATGTTATAGTATGAACATGTGGAAAATAAAGATCACATAAGTGTAGAAATATCCCGAAAACTGAGAATGAACACACACTGAGATCCAAAACACACCCACACTCACACACACACACACACACACACACACACACACACAGAGATCCAAAACACACCCACACTCACACACACAAACTGAGAGAGAGAGAGAGAGAGAGAGAGCAAGAGAGAGGGGTGAGGTCAGGATAATTTCCATCAGTGTGGAGAGGGATAGTCTCAGCTGACAGAGAACAGAGTTTTATACCACATGGTCTTGTTTTGTTTTTGTGTGTGTGTGTGTGTGTGTGTGTGTGTGTGTGTGTGTGTGTGTGTGTGTGTGTGATCTCCCCTTACAGCTGAAAAGAAACAGTTGTGCATAGTTGTACATGAGAAAATAATTAAAAAGTAACACATTAAACAGAGGGAAGACATAAAACATAAAAAATGTTGCAGTTGCACTTGCAGTCACATTACCACTCCAATTTTGGACACATCTGATTAAAGATATAGTCTGAATCATTCAATCATATTTTAACCCAATTTTCTCCTCAATTTGCCTGTTATACCTTACAGCTAGGACCTCCACAAACCCGGGATATTACCCAGCAAATTATTGTTAAACTGTTGCAAATGAAATGCCCTTTGATAGCCCATCACACTTTGAGGAGATCACTACTGCTTAGTTTTCATAAGTTAGCTAACAGATCACCACTTTGGCTTGCAATACACTGTGGATGCTCTGACCACAGATCACAGTTTCCATTTCAACACCAATGTATGGAGAACAATGACAGCCAATTACATCAGTATATGGAGCAAGCAACCCACTGAGAAGTGGGTGAGAGTTAATCCTAATTAATGCTTTAGCATTGAACTTATAAGCGTACCCTACTTATGCACGCCACAAGCCTTAAGCCTTATGCACGCCACAATGATTGATCTGCAGTCAGACAAACATGGTTCAAGCTAAGGCGAGAAAACTGAGGAAGCCCAGAAATATGAACTCCTCTTCACCACACTACAGAGACTGCAGACAGTAGGATATTTATGGTAAGGGATTTCCTCAGAAATCAATTTAGACTTCATGGAATTGAGAAAAAAGTTGTAACATGGGAAAAATACAAATGCCGCTGGACAAAAATTGCTAAAAGGAGCAGGGACACGTGGGAAAATAAGCCAGTGTTGTATATGTTACTTTACTGGTACTGCTTGTAAACAACGTCCTGTTCCAATTAGTGCCCTGCTCCCTGAATAATGCACAGATTGGAAAATTACACTACTACACCACTAAAAAGTGTACCATTACATAGTTTTGAGTAAACGTTTTGATGGTGTAATGGCAAAGAGCACCAGTGTACAAGTATAATTGCTGACAACGGAGTAGGGCACTTGTGCAGGGTACAGTGTAGGCTCTGTGTTGAGTCTTCCCATTCTCTCTCTCTTCCCATTCAGCCTCACCAGCGATAGGAAATGGACTATTCATTTACATTTACAATCTTCTAATGATGAGGTCAGTATATGTTTGTTCAGAGGGTTCAGCTCTCTACTCTGGCAGGACAGCTGCGCTATACCAAATAGACTCCTGGGTATAGCATCATAATATTAATAAAAAAATCTCTGGGTAATATAAATATATCCCTTGTTTATGTGTGGATTAAGTCATTCTATATCGCAAAAGGACAATAATTCTGACTTTATAAATCCCACCGCTTTAGTATCTCCAGTGTTAAAAGGTGGAACACATAAATAAAATAAAGCTAAATCTTTTTTATGAGTAGATGAGTCATACTTTGACCCGGTAGTGTAAAAAATGAATGCAAGATAAGAATAAAAATGATGGAATGTACTTACAGGCGCTTGAGGTTCTCAGCCACACTGTTGGCATATTGCTGGTCTGTCTGCAAAACAAAGGAAACACAATGGGAGCACAGTCAGAAGTGTACAGCTGAACAAGAGCACATTATGTCTGACAATAAAAGTAATGTCCTAAGGCAAATATAACAAACTCAACAAAATTAAGACTCAAAAGGTACTGTTCAGCTCTGCTCAGATTTCTTCTGTGTACAGGTCTGAAGGCAAGATAAGAACCTTTATTATCATTATACTTATAAATAAAATCTTTGTGCAACACAATCCCCAGAGCAGTAATATATATATAAAAAAAGAAAGTATTCGGCCCCCTTGAACTTTTCAACCTTTTGCCACATTTCAGGCTTCAAACATAAAGATATAAAATTTTACTCTTTTGTGAAGAATCAACAACAAGTGCGACACAATCGTGAAGTGGAATGAAATTTATTGGATGTGTCAAACTTTTTTTACAAATAAAAAACTGAAGAAGTGGGGCGTGCAATATTATTCGGCCCTTTTACTTTCAGTGCAGCAAATTCACTCCAGAAGTTCAGTGAGGATCTCTGAATGATCCAAAGTTGTCCTAAATGACTGATGATGATAAATAGAATCCACCTGTGTGTACTCAAGTCTCCGTATAAATGCACCTGCTCTGTGATAGTCTCAGGGTTCTGTTCAAAGCGCAGAGAGCATCATGAAGACCAAGGAACACATGAGGGAGGTCCGAGATACTGTTGTGAAGAGGTTTAAAGTTGGATTTGGATACAAAAAGATTTCCCAAGCTTTAAACATCCCAAGGAGCACCGTGCAAGCAATCTTATTGAAATGGAAGGAGTATTAGACCACTGCAAATCTACCAAGACCCGACCAACCCTCTAAACTTTCATCTCGAACAAGGAGAAGACTGATCAGAGATGCAGCCAAGAGGCCCATGATCACTCTAGATGAACTGCAGAGATCTACAGCTGAGGTGGGAGAGTCTGTCCATAGGACAACAATCAGACGTACACTGCACAAATCTGGCCTTTATGGAAAAAAAGAAGAAAGCCATTTCTCAAAGATATCCATAAAAAGTCTCATTTAAAGCCACAAGCCTCCTGGGAGACACACCAAACATGTGGAAGAAGGTGCACTGGTCAGATGAAACCAAAATCGAACTGTTTCGCCAAAATGCAAAACGATATGTTTGGCGTAAGAGCAACACAGCTCATCACCCTGAACACAACATCCCCACTGTCAAACATGGTGGTGGCAGCATCATGGTTTGCGCCTGCTTGTCGTCAACAGGGACAGGGAAGATGGTCAAAATTGATGGGAAGATGGATGAGGCCAAATACAGGACCATTCTGGAAGAAAACCTGTTGGAATCTGCAAGAGACCTGAGACTGGGACAGAGATTTATCTTCCAACAAGACAATGATCCAAAACATAAAGCCAAATCTACAGTGGAATGGTTCACAAATAAACGTATCCAGGTGTGGGAACGGCCAAGTCAAAGTCCAGACCTGAATCCAATCGAGAATCTGTGGAAAGAGCTGAAGACTGCTGTTCACAAACGCTCTCCATCCAACCTCACTGAGCTCGAGCTGTTTTGCAAGGAAGAATGGGCAAGAATTTGTCTCTCGATGTGCAAAACTGATAGAACCATACCCTAAGCGACTTGCAGCTGTAATTGCAGCAAAAGGTGGCGCTACAAAGTATTAACACTTTTCAGTTTTTTATTTGATAAAGTTTGACACATCCAATAAATTTCATTCCACTTCACGATTGTGTCCCACTTGTTGTTGATTCTTTACAAAAAAAATTAAATTTTATATCTTTATGTTTGAAGCCTGAAATGTGGCAAAAGTTTGAAAAGTTCAAGGGGGCAGAATACTTTCAAATATATACACACACATCTTTAGATCAGAATCTGTATGGACAGTGAGAAAAACCTAATAAAATTGCTGTGTAAATTTCACTGAATAAGACTATGCTCCTTTCCTTTAGCTGATGAATGAGCTCTGAAAATAATTTAGGTTTTTTTTAACATATTTTTGAAAATGACAGCTAATCCCACACCGATGTGTTGTTATTAGAAGCTAAAATGAGAAAGGCTGCATGAATGAAGCACAATGATTTTAGCAGAAAGCAATTAACCAAAAGTCTCTTGTGTACCACACTGCTTAGCAACTGAAGCCAATCTTTGTCAGGCAGGGGAGAAAAAAATTATGATAGAAAAAAGAAAGAAAAGAAAAATAATGATTATGGTTCAGAGGTCTTTAAAGTTTTGCTTTTTTTTCCAGCTGTTTTCATCAAAATTCTGTTTTCTTAAGTTAAAAAGGAGCAAATAACAGCATTAAAACAAGGGGGGGGGGGTGTAGAAGCTGCACTGACATTATGTGCAGTTGATATTTGAGGTGAGAGATTTAGGGATTTTTTTTATTGCACATAACTGCCCTTTTGAGGATGTTAGGGATTTAGAGTTCTCCAGACTGATCCTGCTCACTCAAAATGAGAAGTCTGACCACTTTCACCAAACTTTGATCTGTTCACCACTTCTTTACTTAGAAATAGTGATAAAAACATCATACACTGCAAGACAATAACATTCATACAAACGTACACATACACACACAGGCCCATGAAGGTCATCCAAAAGCAGACCGTGACCCGCTGGCCACATCACATCATCAGCCTTTCTCAGGAGCAATCTGACTGAATAAGGCATTGTTTTCTGGCCATAACGTGTCCAGAGAGACAGCAGAAAAAAAACAGACACAGGAGATCAGAAGAAGAACAGGAAACACCTGGAGTCCCTGCCATCCCATATTCCTCTTTCATGGAGAGGAAAGAGGGAGAGTCAGGGAAATAGGAAGATGTTAAGATAGAGAAATAGAAAACACGGATTTGTCACAAAAAAGATAAAAAATAGCCAGCAGGTTTTACAAAAAAAAAGTCTTGTCATAAAACTAATATAATAATGAATAACAGAGTGAGGGAGAGAGAGAGAGAGAGAGAGAGTGTGTGGGGGGGGAGACTCATTTCTATTCTTTGTCTTTTAGCAGTGTTTCATGCACCAAACAGACAGGTGGAAAAACAGTGTGTAATTTTGAGCACAAAGAAGATGGAAAGAAAGAAAAAAGTACAAAAAAGAGCATTACTTCATCTGAGTGTCAAGGACGAGTGAAGGTCTAGCAGAACAAAACAGAGAAAACCAGATAGAGGGAGGAGGCAGCGAAACTGCGGCTCTCCATCTCTCTCAAGGCTGATGTGTTTACTACGACAAACATAAAAAACCCTAAACCAGTATTTAAATTTAAAACAATGGCATTTTTATTCAGAACTTAATTTATTGTTATTCATTACAAAATGAATTATTAATCACAGTATCAAGGACTAGTGCAATTAATAGTAATAACAAAGTGTGTTCCTGTTGTCAGGTTGAAAAAGGCCTTCTGCCTTAAACGACTGACTTAGTTATCTGTCTAATTAAAAACCAATAAAACCTATTTAAAAGATTTCACAGACACAGGTTTCAGATTAAAAGAGAACTGTTTCCGTTTTATATTTGAAGAATTAAGGCTTTCCAAACAAGTGTTAATTCTAAGTCGCCTTGCGTCCAGGCACGACTAACAATTCCAGTTTTCATCATTTTACAGACATTATTTTCCAGCGAGGCCTGGCCTTGAGCTGGTCCTCTCCCGCAGCTGCCCTGTCTGCCAATAAAGTTGATAATAAAAATTAAAAACACTATTATCACCATCTCGTACCTCAGCCTTGGTTCCGGCAGGTGCTTTGATAATAAGGCTCAGTTTTTGTAAGAGCCTTTGTTCACATCAAAAGTGTATGGGTAATGTTTACCAGACTTCTGCTGAACTACAATGTGCTTCTTCAGCATGAGTTTTCTCAGGCCTCACAGAGCACTCAGGCCCACTCAGAGAGAACCAGATTCACAATTTCACCTTTATTAATTATAGTATTTTGCATTAAATATCATTATTCTTTAAATTAGTGTATTTCCAAATTGAATAATTAAGTCAATGTTTTAGCCATTCAGCTCCGTCAATATCCACTTAGGAACTGAAAATGACTTAAAATCAGGTTTAATATGAGTAGGAGCATATGTTAAGAAAGTGAAAAAGGAAGTTTTGAGTTTCAGAGTGACTTTTAAGAGGATGAGTCGTTAGGTTTGGTGATGCCAGAAAAAACAAAAAAAACTGTGACGTAAGTCACAAATTCCTGCATTTTTTTCCTTCAGGTTTTTATTCCTATTATTGGTTTATTATTTTAGGCAGCTGACATTTCAGTCCATCACTTGCAATCCCATATGTGAAGACCATCATTATTGATGTCTTGTATCACTGAGAAATGGAGAGCAGCTCTTCTGTGAGTAGGAGTGTGTAAACATTAGTGTGGTACTGTAAATTCTGCTCCAGGCTCTGGCCCCTCTGACCCTGTGGGACAATCTCGGGCGTCTCTGAGGTGGGCCGACCCAGCCCATAAATCCTTCTCCGTCAACAAAAGCATTGTGTTTAACAGAGCCATTAACCGATGAATAAATCATCAAGCAATTACTGGGTCACATGGTCACGCGTCGCCAAGGGACGGAGGGCAAATGGCAACAGCTTAAACCCACTTTTCATTAGAGCTGCTGTGATCGTGAAAAACGACATGAATCCCTCCGTTATTAATCAGACAGGCTCCCAGGCCCATCTGAATGCCACACACTGAGTCATATTCCATATTCACAAACAAGCCATTCAATGCCATTCTGCATCACTCACATACACATGTACTCGTGCTCATGATCTGTGTCTGTCACATACACACACACAGTAAGAGAGAGAGAGAGAGAAAGAGAGAGAGAGAGAGAGAGAGAGAGAGAGAGAGATACTGTGCTGTGCATCAATGAAATCAATTTGCATGTGTCTTATTTGTTTATGTATATGCAAATAATGTGCTGTTTAAAATGCATACACACAGAATGAAAAAATAAAGCAAGAGAGGGATATAGAGACACAGAGAGAGGAGAGAAAGACAGGCAGGAGAATCAAGAGAATAATAGAGATTAGATAATATGAGAGAAAAGGAGAGAAGGAGATAAAAAAAGCGAGATACAAAGTGAGAGAAAGGGAAAGAGAGAGAGAGAGAGAGAGAGAGAGAGAGAGAGGTCAAATAGACACTGGAAAATTAAGGAAAGGGAAAATGTGCGTGTATGTGCATGTGTTTGTGCGCATTTGTGTGTATCCTCTGCTCTACTCATGCTGTTTCAAAAAGAGTTACATTCTAAAGATGGGAGATGGAATGACTTAAAGCTCATACACAAACACACACACAAACTCGTGCGCACACACACACTCATTAGGTGTAGGATTCATTTAATTTTGGCTCCTATGTCCTATAGCTCCACCAAGTAAGTTAATTAATGTGAACCTCACACCTGACTTTAAAGTGTCAGTGTGGAGCGGCAGGTGTCTGAACCGTCCTTGTGAATAAATTCACTGTTATTTGTTCAGTTTAATGAGTGGATGTAAGAGCCATCTGTGTTTTTCTCTTTTTTACTCTGTTTTGACTTTGCAGCATTTTCAAATGCTAGTGCATATCTCTTATAATTACTGAATTATAAGACAAAGGCATGAAACAAAATGGGATTCTCTAGAGCAACTGCACATCAGCCAAAGTTTGATCATGTTCTACGGCCAGTGTTGGCTAGAAGGGTACAAATTCCCCCATTACTGAGGCGTGGAACAGTGAAGCTGCTTTCTCTGGAGTAAAAGCAACCCATTCAAATCCACTGTGATGAGCTGGAGTGAATTCTGAACTAACGTTATTGTGGTTTAAGTTAACACTGCTGCACACTAAAATGATATTGGTTTGCCTTATGGCCATTTTACACCACAATAAAGTGGTTACTAATATTTTTAAAGTGATTTTTTAAATATTTTTTTAAGTAACTTTTTATGTATTACATTTTTTTTGTAATCCTTAAATGAACCAGTTTATGCTCCACAGAGTGGGCCCCCGCATGGTTGCAGTCATGTTTACAATAAATTTGGTACAGAATCTCTGTTACACCTAGGTCTCAGTATCATGGCTTTTTCATATTTTTTAGGAAGAATGATTGGGGAAATTACAGATTTCTGCTTTATCTTTTCATTGCTTGTTAACTACATGGGGTTTGCAGCTCCAGATAGAATCAGATTTCAAACACCAATCCCATCTTGGCTAAATGGCTACACTTGGGATAATGAGGAAATCATGTACATCAGAATTTTTACACAACTATCAGTTTAATATTGTAATTATCATGATCTAGTAGTTCATGAAAATCAGTACATGAGTACAGGCATTTCCCAGGATCATACAATCATATAACGAAACATGAATGGGCTATAATTTATATCATAATTATGGTAAATAGTAATTAAGTCTCAGTAGTGTAGCACCACACACACACACACACACATATATAGGATCAAAGGATCACGCATGGCACACAGGGGCTGTGGGTGGGGTCTACTTTCCCCACCCTCTCCTGAGTATTGTGGAGGTGGCTGCATCTTAAGAAGCCATTACAGGTTTGATGAGTTCATGTATGGAGGGAATTCTTAATTACACAAGCAACGCAGACAAACACACACACACACACACACACACACACACACACTAGGATCACTCAGCACTGACCTTTCTAGGGGGCAATCTTCTCCTTCTATTATACAATCTGTTCTAAATGACGAATGTGAACTCTTTATTTTCACACATGCACAAAGGCATATATTAATCCTGCCAAATGATTAATCATTTTGTTTTGTGTGATTAATTGCAGTTAAACACCTATTCCCCATATACTCAAAATGCTTAAAAATATTATTTTCCATTTAAAGAATGTATTTATTTACAGCTAAATTAGTGCCTCAGACAAAAAAATGTAATGATGTTATATAAATTACATTATACTGTGTGATTTTCATATAGCAAACCAAAGATACCCAATTCTATTACTGATGTCCACTGTAAGCAATGGTGGCTGTGTGTGACAAAAAAAGAAACATTCCTATCATAAGTATCAAATACACAGTCAATGAGTTGAAATGAATCAGGTTTGTAGCATCATGTTCTCAGGTTTCAGGGGAGCAGTGAGTTTCCACTTTGCTCTTTATTCTTCAGTTTGCTGCTTGTTATGTTACCCATAGTTCCCTCAAAAACACTACACAACATAGTCAGCACTTTAACAACAAAACCTAGTCTAGAATTTCTCGTTGTATTTGTAACATCAGAATAAAAGTGCTGAGAAATTGGGTGCAGAAATGCATGCGAAGTCATATTTTCTCCATATTGACCCCCATTAGGTCAAATGCATTACTGTTTTGTGTGCATGTTTGCTGTGTTGCAATTGGCCCGAGAGCAGCGTTTTAATAGTTGCTTTTTGCAGCTCCTCTCCACAGTGGGGGATTTATCAGCAAGAGCTGGGCAGTTAGTGGCTGCCTTAGTGGGCAGGCCATTAGCACAATATTATGGGATGGGTTAGTGGAAGCCTGCGGGATTGCCGTGGTAACAAAATCTCTTGTAAGATTTGCAAGTACACTGACCTTCTCCTCAAGCAGAGGAGAGCTCATTGACCCATTAATGCATCACACGCACAAGCTCAGACACATATGAACACACAGACTAATGCAACCTTCACCCCAGAAGGACCAAACTCACTGATCTACTGATGGCAAACAACTTCCACATATACACACAGCTATGCAAATCTGGACATGAAGAAACCAAAACACACTGAATTCTTGGGAAAAAAAAACTCTCCAGAGATATAAACAAGATAAATCACACTACTAAGGATAATTCTGCTTGTAAAAAATGCTTGCAATCGCTTTGCTGTAGGCTGTTCAAAAGGTTATTTTACACATACATAAGTCTTTCATGACAACTGATAAAAACCCACGTAAAAATATTTAGTCTTAACTGTCCAGGTGTCAGCTGTAAACAATTTCTAGCTGAAACTGAATAAAGCAGCCTTAATTAAATAACTATTGATGTTGGAAAATTATGTGTAAAAAGCCAAACAAACAGTAAATGTTATCCTGGGACATGTACTCTCAAAATAACATGAAGAAAATATTAATTTATCTCTCTGAACTTTTGAGGGTCACATAGTGTTACTAATACAATTGTTTTTATATAGCCAGTATATGTGGAATCCATTTGACACTTCCTATAAAACAAACAAACAAATGTCAAATGTATCTAAACCCACAAGCAATCTTGGTTTACAGGACTAGTCCCCAAGCCCAATTGTTTTAGGTTTGATTTGTTGCAGAGCTTTTGTCCAGTGCAAAAGACAACTGTATGTCATACTGTTATAAAAACATTCAGGTCCAGAAAGTAAAATTTCTTTCACAGAATATTTTTAACACCTCTGAGGCTGGTCTGAGATGATTAGGAAAGCCAGGCTGTTGGAGAGTCTTTGAAATTTTACTTTTCACTTTTGCCAGCTCTGTAACTCAACATGTTTTGAGGCAATTCTGTGATATTTTGTGAGTTATGCATGCAGTTCCCACAGTGCTGATTGATGCTGCATAACTTTCAGCCACAACAGCCACAAAACTCCAGTTCTTAACTAAAGAAACTAACTTTGCACACCAAACTTTGTTGATCAGCAACATTTGTGTCAAGGGATAGTTTGTGTAAATTTCATCTTTCTCCAAAATCCCATCTTTATAGGTTTTTTCAAACCTCCTCACACTCATCAGTGATACTGGGAGTTGTAGACTTACCTCAGCAATGAAGACCACAATGACGCAGTCTTCTTTCTCTGCAGGACTCAGCTCCGACATCAGAGAGCTGAGAGTGTCTGTTAAATACGAATGGACCTCCCTCTTCACACTGGGCACACCCATTACTATTGACACTGAAAGGAAATAGGGAGAGGAAAATTAACCACTTAATTGGATATTACTTTATTCTTACTTAAAGGAGTCGTCAGTCATTTTCTCCAATGATTCTTCTTCATGCTAAAACAAAATGAGCCAATGTACTGACAGCTACAGACATAGTGGTCTGTACAAAAATTTGATTAAAGATGGCTACCCTCACACCCTCAGGGACTCACTCTAGAGTGTGTAAACATGTTTATTCAAAGACCACAAGCAATTTGATCCTTAATTCACAAAATGAGCATCAACATGTGAAAAACAGTAAGTAATTACTTTCATAAACACTCTTTGGTGTTTTTTGTTTGTTTGTTTGTTTGTGTTTTTGTGGTTGCAAAAATAACCAGCTGCTCCTTTAAGAGACTTGCCCAGTTGGCATTACTGAATAATTAGGCCTAGGACAAAATAAGCCAGACATTTTAAGAAGACACAAAAACAAATCAGAAACCAATCATATTCAGAATGGGAATACTAGGCCAATGTGATTTCATAAGGGATTTATGCCTGTTAAACTTTAATAAAGTAATGCATCATGGGATGAAAATATGAAACCCAACGGATAGATGCAGAAAATGAAATAGAGAGAAACAGAGAGATTATGGCTTAAATGCAAAGACGTCCTTCTCACATAATTAAATTGAAATAACTTTACTGTAATTACACTCTACAACAAGTGTTTGAACTCAACAATACCTTTGTAAAAATAAGTGGTTTTCTTTCCACAAACATTAATATGTAACGAATTGTTAATTCTTCATTAGTTTAGCTCCAGCTGGTTCCCCTGCAGAGTTTATTGCAGCTCTAATCAGATTCACTGCTCCATTCAGGTGCTCCTGAAGCCTTGATGATGTAGTCAAGTTAAATTAGGAGGTTTTTAAGAATTCAAATCTGGTCAGCTTAAGCGTCTTGTATCAACAAAGACCATGACAATTTTCCTGTACACATGTGTATGGAAGTGTAACCATCATGGACATTGTCTTGTATACTCTCCACAGAAGAGCCTGAAATGAAATAGGAACAACTGCACATGAGGCTAGGTTCACCATGCTCAATGCCAAGCATAAGCTAGACCTGCAGAATTCGGCTGTGGTGTGATGGTGCTTTTCCCAATACATTTGGGAGGAGTTACAGTGATATTTCAGCATCAACTGACTTTACTAATGCTTATGTGGCTGAGTGCCATCAAATACTCACAGCAATGCTCTAATATCTAGTGTAATGCCTTCAAAGAAGAGCAGAAGCTTCAGCACTACCCTTCATGTCCATAAATGTAAATGTGCTACAGCAGCACGACCCCCAAATGAGGTCCACAAACTGTCAAGACAGACTTGTATAATCAGCCCCCTGGTGGGTCTACATCCAGACTACCACCATATACTACCTCCTAGTGGCGTAATGCACATCTGTGGCTCAGTGAGGGATTGGAGCTAATGATCTTGGACCTATGCTGGAGCTCACACTTGGGTGAAGGAGTTGGAGTTGGGCCTACGGAGTCAAATATCCAGTGGGGCCATGGGGACAGCAGGTCCCTATAGCCCTGAGATTCAGGCTGTTTATAGATGGCTAAATGTCTAGTGGCCCACTTCAGCAGAAATAAAGGTCCAAGCAAGAAGCAAGAGAGGCAAAAAAAACTTTTTTTTTCATTCACCCATTGTCTGAAAACGCTTATCCCTTTCAGGGTTGTGGTGGGTCCGGAGCCTACCCGAAATCACTGGGCGCATGGCAGGAACTCACACTTCACACTTCACTTCACAGGGTGACACAGACACAGACACATTCACACCTACGGACACATTTGAGTTGCCAATCCACCTACCAACTTGTGATTTTGGACCTTCGGAGGAAACTGGAGCACCTGAAGGAAACCCACGCGGACACTGGAAGAACACACCAAACTCCTCACAGACAGTCACCCGGACAACCTTCAGGTCCCTGGAGCTGTGTGACTGCGACACTACCGGCTGCGCCACAGTGTCTCAGTGTCTGTCTCAGTGTCTCTATATATATATGTATATAGGTCTCTCTCTCTCTCTCTCTCTCTCTCTCTCTATATATATATATATATATATATATATATATATATATATATATATATATATATATATATATATATATATATATATATATATATATATATATATATATACATATATATATATATATATATATTTATGTATACACACAAACACGCAACACACCTCCAGTGCGACCTTGTCCGATGTGTACGGCGGGCTGTAGGCTGGTTTCTTTGGCCAGGAGATGGGGTAGGTGGTGGAAGATGCTGGGCAACTGTAACACATTCTTACTGCTGGTGACGTTCCACAGCTTCAGCTTAGTCTCATCTGAGAACAAAACAGAGGATAACACCTTGCATCCCACTGTACTCTGATTCCCTTTGTTATTTCAGATATTTTCCACATATTTTTCAAGGTGAGTATATGTTAACAAATCCTACACAACTATGAAATACAGTTTAAATTTAATAGAGCAATAAATACCTTTTACATATTAAATAGAGAAAGAACTAGTTTACACTCCATAGATTATGTCCCCCACTTTAAATTTTATATAAAATATTTTAGTCTTAAATCAATATAACTAATCATTAAAAAAAATAATAATAAAAAATAATATATATATATATATATATATATATATATATATATATATATGATTAAAAAATATGTATTGCTCCTTTCATGTGTGGAATGAAAATGGAATTACATTTTATAGTTATTTTTCCCCAATATGCTATATTTAATAAACATTACAACAACAAATTAACAGACATTTGCATTCAAATGTGTCCATGTGTGTTCTCTATGGAGGGTCCAAAATATGAGATCATAAATGCTTACTCAGATCTATTAGAGGGTCACTTTACTGACCACAGAGCCGTGTGAGTGTCACCGCAGTGCTGAGAATGCCCCATTATCTAAATAACACCTGGTCAGCAGTGGTCCTGTTTTCAGAAACTTACCAATGACTAATGGGGTATAGGGGGGGCTAATAAATTGTGCATGTACATGCTGTAAGTGTAGAGTCCTATTGTGAAGCTGTAATATAGCTGTAGGTGTCCGTAATAAAGTGGAAGGTGGGTGTATGTGAATGATTCATGTACAGTTCAGTTCTACATTGTAACAACTGTGAGTGACCTAAAGCATATTTTGCTTTCTCACCGGACAGACTGCTCCAAGTGCGATTGATGTCCCGCAGTGCTTGTTTCTCGGCGATGGCTCTCTTGATCTCGTCCAGCACCAGGTTGAGCTCCTTGGAGCGCTTCAGGTTCTCCTGCTCAGCCGAGTGGAGCCGATCTCTCAGAGCCAAGAATTCCCTCTGGTAGATATCAACCACATTACCTACAGACAGACAGAGAGAGAGAGAGAGAGAGAGAGAGAGAGAGAGAGAGATTTACCATTTAATAAGGTTCCAGTAAACTCACACAGAAACACTGAACTTTAAAGGAATCATGGAACAAGTTTACGCTCCATAAACCGTCTCCAACATGGGATTGGGCATATTTAAAATAGATTTAGTATAGAAGTAATATATTCAGACCACAAATTATTATAAATGCTCTTTCATAACATTAAAATGATCAGTGGAGAAATTTTAAAAGATTTTTTTCCAGGTTTCATAATTAATGCTAACTCTGCTTCATTATTTAATCCCAGGTCCTTAACATAATTCACTAATAAATAAAGGTAAATTATTCAAAACAGAACATTTGAATTAGGGCTTTACAAAGGGAAATGAATTTGGTGTTGGAAAGAACAGAAGATATTTTAAGCATCAATCCCTCCCTCCCTCTTTCTCTGTCTCTTTGCCCTTTAAAGGACTGAGCCTGCACTCGTTTACATTTAGAGAGGCTGTTTTCATCCAGAAGAGGCAGACAGACAGACAGAGAGAGAGAGAGAGAGAGGGAGAGAGAGAGAAAGGCTTCCATCCATCCATCTCCTGGGCCTCCCACTTCTACTACTCCACCCACTGCCCTCCTTAACAGGCTGGTCCATATGCCTTCCCCACAGACTGGTCGATATCAATCGCTGGGCTTTGAGTCACACTTCGTGGACGTGGCTTACACACTCAAACAGCTGTGAGAGTACGGGGACCCAGAACAAACAGAAACACTCTAGAGATTCAGCTTCATGTTTTAATATACACTGAACATGCAACGTGACTAAAGGACAACTATACACTATCCCACTCATCCAATGAGTCCTCTGTAATCGAGGATATTTATATGGAATTAGTCGTCACATTTGTTGCAGGAGCAGCATCTACTCTTTATGAAGACTTTACACTAGGTTTTGGAACATTGCTGTGAGGATTAGATTAAAAAAGAATGAGTTACTTGTTCTCTTAATCAAGAGTCAGGTACTAATGTCAAATGACTGATTAACATGGCACTCCAGCTCAGCTCATCATAAAGCTATCTAATAATGCTCCACTCTTTCATGGAACTACAGCTTACTGAAGGTTGTATTCCCCATTAGCCAAACATTTGCATTGGGCATCTAATCCACATAATTGTAAAACACATTTTATATATATATATATATATATATATATATATATATATATACCTTAATACACCAATCAGCCACTTTATTAGGTACACTTACTGTCCATTTTATCAATTTTATCAGCTCCACTTACCATATAAGAGCACTCTGTAGTTCTACACTTACACACTGTAGTCTCTTTCTCTGAGTACTTCACTATCTCACTTTGATGTTGTAAGTGGTAAAATATAAGCTGATAAAATGGACAGAGTGTAGATACAAGGTAGATCTATATAATAAAGTAGCCAGTGAATGTGATTCTTGAGTTCAACTATTTAAAGGTGCACCCACTGTGGACATGGAGGTTCAAGACTTATATAATAGCTTAGTTCAGCCTTTTTAATCTCCAAAGAAAAGCATGAAATGAAATGGGAAACTCAGGAGCAGCTTCACATGAGCTTAAGGTCACAATGCTTAATGCTAAGCATCAGCTTGTTTGTTTATAAAGCCTTCTTTAATACCTTCCATTTCAGAAGAAATGTTGGATGAGCTGGTGTCAAAAACTTTTGTGCACGTAGCATAAAAACAGCAATTTTGACACTCGGCACTCGAAATGTAACTAGTGTCGCTGAGCCCATTTATAGCACATATTTGAAGCATCTGTTTAGATGAACTGACTAGATTTGTGATGCTCACTGGCATGCGTCCAGGAAGAGAGCTTGGCAATGTCAAAACGGAGTACCAGAGCCTAATGAATGAATCTGTTTAGGCATTATTCATCACAGAGCTCTGGCAACAGCACCAGCATTACAGTAAACATATTGTAGAAGTGCACAGAACAACTGTCAAAAAGGCAGACTCAGCATTAAGCGTTTTCAAAACCTGTAACTTGCCACCATCCATTTATATTAGTAACACCTATCATCTGATTTCATTCACTGGACACATGAGCTCTGGGCATAAATAGTCCCCAGCAGTGAGATGTGAATGAGTAGAACTGCATTCTCTGGACTGGTCCAACATTCAGTGAAAGCCTCTCCAAAAATGTAGCGGCTGTTACTGCATCAAAAACAAACTTACTATTACCACTGTTCATTGCAGAAGAAACATTACACAAGTAGGTGTCCACAAACTGTTGGCCTTAGGCCTGCAATCCATCAGCTGCTTATAGACGCTATCCCAAAGCTGACTGGTCTTGTCACTATCATTTTCTCTCCCTCCAGTTTTTATTCAATTCTCTGCACAGAGAGAAATGAAGGGATTTGTGTTTCAGAGGCTAATCCTGAGCAATCGAGACATCCTTTTATGTGTCCTGGGATATCGTCCCATTTCCATCACACTGTCCTCTCAGCATGAGACAAGAGAGAGAGGAAATACACCAATACACTCGTCTCAGCACCCACACGCACTCTGTGTATCTCTCTTCTACTGCTTCTAATGCCATCAGGCCCCAAATCCCTAGTGTAATCTGTAATTACATTGCTTTACACTGCTGCAATCCAAGGAGCACATCAACACAAGGACAGCTCAATAATCTAACAATGACATCTACACACCAAGCACAGCTTAGTTTGTGTGTGTGTGTGTGTGTGTATGTTTGTTGACCAGGTGGCCTGTGATGTGAATGCAAGCTCTTCTAGATGATCTGCCTGTGTTTATAAGCCGTTGGACATGTAATACTATACATATACGTGAATGCTTATAGCGGAACAATAGCTGTAAGCTTGACATCAGTATGAAGACAGACTGACTCGACTGGACAAGTGTATGTGTGCCAGAGCGTGAAAACAGCACTTTGTGTGTGAGGCCGTGTATTTAGCTCTCTGTGGGGACCACAGATACAGAAAAAAAGTGCTAATTATTGTCAGTTTTTACCAAAATAAATAAATTAATACATTTTTTCCCTTGATTTTCAAAATCAAAGAGCCAGAAGTCCTAATGATTCCTGATATGAACATTTGGTTGTAGGTTATCTTTAGTAACAATTATTATATAACCACCTCATCACAATTATTTAAGCTGGATGCACTTATTTCCCACATCTGTGGGGAATTACAGAAGATCTGAGATGTGGTGTCATAAAAAAAATCTAACTTTTGATCGGTGCAATATCAGCTTTAGAGGCAGCATTAAATAATATTTGTTTATTTGAGCTATTATCAACTGGGAGGTGCTAAGTATTGAATCCTAGAAAGCTGTTGTAATGAACAGCCCGTTACACCACTATAAGCTTGTAATTTTAAATATAACAAAGATTCATTACAATGATTTTACCGCTATTATGTACACAGCGATAATTTGTATGGTACTTAATCATGAGTGAAACGTTTCAAAACAGTGCTCAGAACATTTATATTAATGTGAGTTTCTTTAAATAAAAAAAAAATAATAATAAAAAATTGTTGATGGAATTATAACACGAAAATCTTTTGTAGACGACCAAAATTGTTTTTCATTCAGTACTCCAAAGAACATCTTTTAGCATCTAAATATTTCTGAATGTGAGGTTTGGGTTTGAGGCACATCATTCAGAAGGCAACTGAAATAGCCAGCAAAGACAGAAATACAAACGTATGTGCATGTGTGTGTGTGAGAGTATGTGTATGCTTCATGGAAGCAGCCCCTCTTCTGCCTGTCAGAAAAGCAAAACTTGGCTGGGGGCTTATTAAAAGTGAAGAGTTAAGACAGGCATGACATCTCGCCCAGCTATGCTGTCGCCCTGACACCGCACACACACTGAGAGGATCTAATAAAGGAGAGAGAGAGAGAGAGAGAGAGAGAGAGAGAGAGAGAGAGAGGAGAGAGAGTAACGAATGTGTAGTAGGATCTTTACAGTCCTGACTCTGCACTTTAATCCCTCTATTGAGCACATTATGATTCCACACCTGCTCAACACGTCGCGCTTCCATAGAACTCGCCGGAAATGAAAAGCATGGGGATCTCCATAGAACTTGCCTGCCCATCAAAATATGAGGACATTTCTTTTTCAACTTCCCAGTGTAATGCTTGATATTCACTGTTGCCTTTCAAGGGAGTAAGAATAATTTCAGGGTCTGAAATCACCAGAAGGGCGTTGTGTGTTATGAAAGAGCATAGAAACACACATTAGCTTACTGACTGTTATGAAATCTATGAGAAATATAACTTTGCTTTGTTTCAGAAATCAGCTACAAAAAATATAAATACAAAAAATATAAAAGTTTTGTTTAAAATATTTTGTTTACAGCTGACAGCTCACAAGATCTTCAAGAATGTGATGTATATGACAAATGTAAAAAAAATCCTATATAAATATGAACAAATAAAAACATCCTCTATGGACATCACATAGAGAGTGGGAAGGAAAAAAACAACAAAACAAAGCCTCAGCTATCTTGCATCATAATACTGCAATACTGCACTGTTTTAAAGAAATGTGGAGAAGGAACTCCCTGTTGTATTGTAACATTACTGAGCAGTGCAGAATAAAATAAAATAAAAGGCCATTCACTCTAGGAGATCAAGACTTGTCAAACCAAAATAGGACATGAAAGGTTAAGAATAAAAGCTTGAGGTTTTACAACAGAAAACATATGTTATTGAGTTCCTCGAAATAAATCAGGCTAGTCTTCAGCAAGTTACTGCAAATTGGGAAAGAAATCTGCTCATTAGAATAGAAAGAAACTTTTCCTACTTGAAGTGTTTGATATTCACTGCCTGTCATCACTGTGTAGGGAGAAGCTGAGCAGGCGTTATGGAAAACGTCAAATAAAAAGTAGCAGTGGAAGCCTCTGGTGGACACGGGGGACAAAACTGAAACTAATCCTAGTCATGCATCAGTGAGTTGACCTCTGACCCCTCACTTGGGGAATGCTGCTCTCACATGTTCTCTGAAGTCTTGTGACAGTGAGGGTGACAAATCAGTCAGCCTTTATCACACACTCACAAACACTTCAACACACAGGCCTTACTGACTCACAACACCCCAGGGGCGATCCGCATTAACAGCATGCTCTTGCTCTCTTTTTCTCTCTCTAATGCTGTCAGTCATATCTTGGAATAGACGTTGAAGTAGTAAACAATTTCCTATTTCACATTCAAAAACACACACATACACAGTCTCTCCCACAATCCCAAGGAAAGGAAAAATCGTTGACATTCAACAAAGTCCTCTTGAATAATCAAAAATACAGCTTTGCAGCTCCAAAGAAAACAGATCAAACCAGATCTCATTATCCTCTCCATGGACTTAACTGTCCCACAGTCGTAATTAACTTGCTTACATCAAATAATCTCAAAATCTTTATCTGTTTTAATTATAATGCTGGCTAAAGCACTCCTAAAGTCATTTGAGTCATCTTCCACTGAAACAGCACAAAATGACTGAATATAAACAACTGTTTGTAGCCCCTATAAGTGTTTTAGAGGCTTACGATTATTGCAGTTTGCAGAGTACAGTTTGTGAAGAAAGGTACTAATCTGTACCATATAACATACAAACACATTTAAAGGAAGTCAACACACTTATAAGTATTCAAATAGTCCAATGGTTTTTTCAATCTTTATTAATAAAGAGATCTATTCTGACTCTCTGATACACTTAATTAATATTTGCACTGTTTTAAGGATCTACTAACATTACTGAAATCTTTTACATATATTACCATAGAGACATCTGCACATTATTCCTGAGCGAAGTAACAAATGGCAAAGAATTTAGTTACAGGTGAAATCTTCATAGAAACTAAACAAGGATAAATTTGTCTATGAAGCAATAATGAAGCGATTACATTCTAGCATCTGAGGCTACTGCAATGTTTAAGGTTTAAGTGAAAAGTATGAACATAAGGCTGTTGAGGAGCCTGAAATCACAGACGTGGGCAATAATATATGATTGTGGAATGCTTCTGAAGGTGTATCATGCCCTAAATTTTAATACAATCCAGTAGGGAGGTTGCAGCACAGTACCGCTCCTCTGATATAACTACAGACTGGCAGAGCTGCCTATTGATGACATATCAGACTCTTAAAACGTTGTCCCATTTTCGAAGATTTGAACCACTCCATATTAACTCCGTTCCATGAGGCAAAATAACACTTGAAAACAAGGAGTAGGTTTAAAAATAAGAAAAGGGATCAGGCCTACTTGTGGTAAACCCTAAAAATGTAAAAAAAGTAGACACCTATAAATGTATATATATATATATGTGTGTGTGTGTGTGTGTGTGTGTGTGTGTGTGTGTGTGTGTGAGAGAGAGAGAGAGAGAGAGAGAGAGAGAGAGAGGGAATGGAAAGGTTGCATCAACCAATAGTACTACATTTCTGGTCATAAAATGAATTCATGACGGTTATACAGGCCTAAAACACAGTCCCAATTACAGCTCTGATCAACTTGCTCTGGCTTCCGAATTTGGATTTGTATCCAAGCACTCAGATTAGCATAACTGCCCCTAATTTGGCCTTTAAAAACAGCATTCTGAAAGCTTTGCGGAATTAATCAAATCCTATCTGATGGAGGAAAGGAGTGGCAGGATAAACTTGTGTCCTGTAGACTGTTGGGTAATTGCTGAGCTGTGTCTCTGTCTCTGGAGAGGCCTCCCGAAGAGCACTCTAAAAATCCTTGGAGAAATGCTCCTATAGTGTCCACATGAGAAGATATTTACAGACAGCTAATGCCTAACCACTAACACTGTGCTAGTTAGCTGGCACTCAGAAATACTAGCCACGACACAAACTTAACAGCCAGATTTGATCCCAGCTAATGACCACTGCCATGTGCTATTGAATGAGGCTCTTAAAGAACCTGAAAAAAGCGTGATCAAAAGATGTTTAGCTCTAAAGAATTATCCATTATCATAAATGTAATCATCCAGCCAAGACTTGCTTGTTATCTGCAGTTTTATTCTGAGGTCTTTTAACTGAAGCTACAAGGCTAATGTATGTAACAAGTAATAGGATCGTATAATGTGCTTATTAGAGTAGCACAAAGCCACATTCATTCATTGTCTGTAAGCGCTTATCCAGTTCAGGGTCGCGGAAAAAGCTTAAATGCTTAAATCACAAAACCAATGCCGTAGATTTGCTCTTGACATTGTTGGGGACCTATGAATCTACACCTTCACCCATTGCCTGTTTTTATTGCCCCCCTTTGCTCCGTGACAAAACAACAATATAAGAGAACTGATAATTGGCAGTTTGTTGTGTAGTTAATTTCCAAACTATATTATTCATACAGATGACTTTAGCTTGCTGTTATTATGATTTCATTAGCAAAGTTGACTTTAAGTGACTTATATATTTCTTTGAAAAATAGCTCATTATGTACACCTTTCTTGCTTCCATCCTCACTCACTTTTGACACCCATGTGATGTCTTGCACACGAGTCTTGCACAGTAACACTCACTTTACTCATTTATGACTAGAAAGTTTTCCTTCCTTTTGGCGCTGATAACAACCAAGCTACAGAGACTGACAGCAGGGAACAGCACAGCCAATTACACTGGTCATTTGTGTTACGGGGAGTTAGGAACGTGATTTAACCCTTTTGGCACCTCTAGGTTAATGAGATGTTGACAGATTTTTTTCTTTGGAGTGGATCAAATTATTGGTGGGGATAATTCAATAATCGCTGGATATTAGTGGGGACACGTCACCTCCATCCATGCTAATTCTATGCTCTTGCCAAAAACATTTCCTACTCAGAGTTCAGACGTTTCTAAGCTCTTAGACTTTGTTTCAGTACTTTCTGACAAAGTGTAACAATCTTTCATTTATAAAATAACTCACAACTATAACCTAAACACACTATAATAACTAATATATAGTGGTTGGTGGTCTCCTACCCTCCTCCAAAACTTACATCGTACAGTTCCTGCAGTGCTGAGGCAGAGGCTCTGTCAACCGGCAGAGACTCTGTTCTCTCCATTACAGATCAGAATCATCACAAGCTCTAATAATAATAATTTGTAAGCTCTAATTTTAAGGCACAAATATTACATAGCGTTCCTTTAAGGTGCACTTGTACTTCTGAGTTCTGAGTGTTAAAGTCATACACACATTCTCTTGCAACTACCGGAAAGCATCTGCCACACAGAGCACAACTAATTTTTTTACAGACCTGAACGGCCTTCTCACATGAAGCTGAGAGTAGATTACTTGACGCTCCTGTGAAAAGAGTCATTTTTCTAGAATATTTTCTGGGCCTTCAGACACGCCTGTCAGAAGTAGTTGAAAAGTTGACGCAAACATTACACAAAAGCTGTCAAAATACACAGAAGGTTTCCCCCACGCTTAATGTTTTATTCGAAGAATTTACTGAACTGACTGACAAGCTGAGTGTAGCAAAAATAGAGAGAGAGAGAAACAGGGAGAGAGAGAGATCAGTGAGCTCTGACCTGAGATCAGTCAGAAGCAGATGTGCATGTGCAGATGAATAAAACATGAAGAGATCTTAAAGTGGGCTGTCTCCATTTGAGAGAGCACCGACCAGCAGAGTGAGAATGAGTGGGGAATGACATCACAGATTGTGGTACTGTGTCAGACCATTTACAGTGTGAGTGCATTCGCAAAGGTGTCTGATTATAATATTAAAAGTAATTCAGTAGTATATATTTATATACTTTATATATAAGTATACAACAGTAAATATTTTTAAACATTTTCACAGTAAACAATATGAATCATACATTATTCTCCAATACTAGTTATAATATAGCAGTGGTGATTTCTAAGCATCAGCATGTTAGGGGGTAAAGCATAAAAATGTGTGAGGCAGGGTGAAGACATTGATGCACTGAGGTTGGGGGGCATCAAAATTAGCTGTCACACTTATTAGCCTTATTCTAAACCAGCTAACAGCTGTGGCAGAGCAAGGCATGTTTAGGCCCATAGAGCAACTCTGGTGCAGCATAGGCCTCACATCTTGACAAAAAGCTCCATCTGGACTTTTAGCTACAGCAAGTCCAAAAGGCAAAGGTGATTTACACTTCAGTGATGGCAGCGTTCATGCAGAAAAGTACAGTGAGAGCAATATATGCTGCCTTCAAGGTGACATCTTTTCCAGGGTTGTCCATGCATTTTTCAGTAAACACAACATGTAAAACCACATGCTGAACACATTACAAAGGCATAGCTGTGGAAGAGGAGGGATTGGGTACTGGACTGGCCTGCATAAAAATGTGTTTAGTAATTTGAAACAATGATGACCCCATACTTTTGCACACTTTAAGATGTATTTGCAGGAATAATGGGACACAATAACACCTGAAACACTTCAGCTCTTGACATCTTTTAAGTGATGTGTAATAAAAGGGTAACATTAACATGGGAAAATGCTTTACAATCCCAACTTTTTTTTCTGGAATGTGTTGCAGGCTTGGAATTTAGGCATGGATGTATATTAACAATTTAAATAAAGTTGACCAGACATGACATGAAATATCTTGGGTTCACACTGCCAGCAATGACACACAAAAAAATCTTAATAAATATAAGAAACAGTGTTTTGAATGTATTTGGATTCCCCTTAATGTCCCAACTTTTGCTGATTTGGGCTTGTAGGTAAAAGCCACATATTCAGCTCTCCAGAGATTTCAGACTCTTGGAAAGCAGGGTCAGGGGCTAGTTCACCAATTTGCTGAGACAAACTACAGACAACAGGTATCTGAAAAGTAAAAATGAAACATAAGGACTGCAAATGTGCTGCTCTATCTCAGCCATTACTTGGAACGTTGGCTGGAAAACAGGATGCTTCTTTTACTCGTGAAAATGGAACAGCAGGTATGGACTAATGAAGCGCATTACTGGGTTGGATTCTTTTCAAACCTATTTAAATCCCTTTGATTTATTTGTATTTTATGTGGAACCAAATTAAACTTTGCAAAGTGGGTGACTGTGTGTGTGTTTGTGTGTGTGTTTAAGAGATAAAGAGAGAGATATGCACCCAATGTTTTGCGATTGGGTTGAGGCTGGACAATGGGAGTAAACATATCTGTCACAAAAATCCCAGCAGACACATTTGAAAGCCAGACTGGTATTACTATCATTATTTTAACCATCCCAATTATCACTACTAACAGCGTAGTCATCATCATCATTATCATTCATTCATTATCTGTAACCGCTTATCCAAGTCAGTGTCGCGGTGGGTCCAGAGCCTACCTGGAATCGAACCCACAACCTCCAGGTTCCTGGAGCTGTGTGACTGCGACACTACCTTCTGCGCCACCGTGCCGCACCATCATTATCATATTTATCCATCCATTACCCATCCATTATCTGTAACCGCTTATCCAATTTAGGGTCGTGGGGGGTCCAGAGCCTACCTGGAATCATCAGGCGCAAGGTGGGAATACACCCTGGAGGGGACGCCAGTCCTTCAAAGGGCAACACAGACACACACACACATTCACTCACACCTACGGACACTTTCAAGTCGCCAATCCACCTGCAACGTGTGTTTTTGGACTGTGGGAGGAAACCGGAGCACCCGGAGGAAACCCACGCGGACACGGGGAGAACACACCACACTCCTCACAGACAGTCACCCGGAGCTGGAATCGAACCCACAACCTCCAGGCCCCTGGAGCTGTGTGACTGCGACACTACCTGCTGCACCACCGTGCCGCCCTATCATATTTATTATAAATGTAATTTGCAAACAGCATCATCAGCACTGAAATAACCATTAACACAGAAACAATGAGTTACCACACAGCTTACGGCAGGGCCTGGAATCACCTATCACCCTCTTCAATCTCATCATTCTCAACAGCCTCAACAACGGAAATGACATCGTCTCACTCCCTCGTGATCATGTGATCATCACCATCATCCTCACCACCACCACCACCACCACCACCAGCAGCAGCAACACAGTAGGAATGAGTGTTCAAATAACTGCATAAGTATTCCTAAAGCCATTATAATAACTCGATTATCAAATGCACCATAACAATCATCTCCCTCTGCTGAGTTTAAAGGAAAAAATTATAAAAGCAATGCTATGCAGATGGGAAACTGCACAAACAAAGCCGCCTAATGCACTAGACTCACTTATTCAGCCCACTTACCCAGACATTCACACAAACACACACACACATGGGGGGGAGAGAGAGCGAGAGAGAGAGAGAGAGAGAGAGAGAGAGAGACATATACACAAGGCTAAAAGGCATAAAAGCCATCAGTGCTAATCCGTGCTTAGTAAACCACTAAAAGAGCTGCAATCAAAACGCTCTGGCAAATCCTGTCAGAACAACTTCACACACACACACACACACACACACACACACACACACACACACACAGTATTTTAGAGCATCATTAAGGCACTGGCTAAAAATAAAGGTCCAAACCCTAGGACATTAAAGAAAGCTCATGAAGACACTGATCACAAAATGGAAAATGATTAACATCATAAAATACAGTAATGTGTAAGAGTGGGATTTCTTCCTTTAATTTCCAGTGATTACGGTGACTGATTACAAATTATTCCTTATTCAGTGTTAGGAAAAACAAAAATTAAAATATGTTTACCAGAAATCTTTCTTTTCTTTTTCACAGATGTTAGAATAGATATTTGTCCACTCCTCCAAAGTTTAGATATGGGTGATCATTTTTGCTTACATTCAAGTAAGTACAATTCAAGTAATGTCAAACAGATCCTGTTATGATGAGATAAGGGATCTGGTTTAGTCGGAAAAAAATGGGCTGTCTTTTGTTTTATTTGGAAATGTTTATATTTTTTGTCCACTTCCTGTCCTCAGTAAAAACATTGTGCCAGCTACACATCTTTTCAGACCCACAGCATTGATTTTTTACCACAGTGAAAAGAGGGACAGAGACACCTGTGTTTACTGTCACATCTGAAGCAAGAGTTCCTCGAGCTCACAAAGATAAAAGCTTTGCATTTGCTGTACATATGTATGTGTTGAAGCGTGTGTGTGTGTGTGTGTGTGTGTGCGTGAGACAGAGTCTCTTCCTAATGTCTCAGTGTCTGCAAGTTGCCAAGGAGAATGGCTATAAATTGGTCGCTATGGTAATGCAGTAATAGCTCAAAGTAACATTACCGAAAAGTTTGCAAGTGCAAGAGTTTGAATAATTCACACACACACACACACACACACACACACACTGAATACACAACAGAAATGTGACTGTGTCTCTTTCAGTAGTTTGTTTTCACTGATTCACTTCAGTATACAGGTGTTCAGTTGCACCCACTTGTGACCTGTGCCATCTTTGGAATAATGGATCTCCATCCAGTACTTTAAGATGAGCAGGAGTTATGCCTGAATGCACGAACTAGCCAATTATATTCTCAGAACAAACGTTGGATGATGCCAAACATTCAGTTAATATTGACACATACATTTCAGTGTATAACCCCTGACCCGCACTTACAGTAATGTCTTTATGACATACTTAATTACAGTAGTAGCATCACACTGACATAGCCCAGTGTACAGTCAAGAATAAATAAACAATGTTTGACCAGCATGGACGACAGAACGTACGGGAAGCTGGAGGGGCCAAGAAGCCTTCAGTGTAATGCTACATAATGCCATTAGGTTTGTTATCTCCTCATCACATTTGAGCCCAGGCATTTAGTGCCTGATGGATCCACCTTCGTTCTCTGGGGAGAAATTAGATTACACTGATGGAGAATACAGAGCGCGTACACAGGAACACACACACACCCACCCACACACTCACAAATACACATATCCACTGTATTCCCCATTCCCTATCTAATGGGTAGGGTCAGTGTTCTCCTTTTCACCTCTGATTCCACAGTGTTGACAGCTTAGGGAAAAGTGTTTGTGCAAAGAGATTCGATGCTGAGTCAGCAGCTGATTCAGGGGATTGAGCGCAAGAGAGAGGGAGAAGAAAGTGTGTGTGTGTGAGAGAGAGAGAGAGAGAGAGAGAGAGAGGGAGAAGAAAGAGAGAGAGAGAGAGAGAGAGAGAGAGAGGGAGAGAGAGAGAGAGAGAGAGAGAGAGAGAGAGAGAGAGAGAGAGAGAGAGAGAGAGAGAGAGAGGCCGTTGGGGACCAAGTCCTGAAAAACAAGATATACTGATTACAAAACTTGGCTCCCTTTCATAATCAAAAAAAGAAAAAGTGACTTATGGTGGGATAAGTGTGCACACGATTGAAGGACTAAAGAGGTGGTGGTAAAGGAAAAAGCCCACTTTGTGGATTTTGTGAATATTTCTCAGTCATTTTGCAAGATCAAAATGTAAAACGAGAGACTTTTTCTGTCAACACATGCAGCTCAGCACTCATCAGCATAACTTTGAGCCCTCACAGTTACTCATACCTTCACCCTCACGCCTACACAGTGAAGCTCTTGCTGTCACTCCATTTACTTGATTATTAGTATTACATAACTTTATTTTTTAACAATAATCTACTAATTTACTTTCTCAATACAATTGCCAATGATTACTTGGCAGTTCATAAGAAAACATAAGGAGATAAATAGGCAGCACAATGGTGTGTTGGTTATGTAGCTGCAACACCAGTCTGGTTCTTAGGGTCTGGGGTTCAGTCCTTGATCTGGGCTAGTGTCTATGTGGAGTTCAATGTGTTCTCATATTCACTACTGGTTTGTCAGACACTGGGTAGTAAAGAACAGTGGAACATTAACAATAACAACATTATGTCATGATTACTATAACTGACAACAATTAGTTTTCAAGACTTTCCCATTTTTTACCTCCTTTGTTGGAGAGATTCTAAATTTAACCCCTCCTTCTGTAGAGTTTAACTGCTCTCGCTTTGTGAGACTGGAGATTTTAAACTCTTCCTCTCTGGTGCGGTCTCACTACAGTTCAAGATCCGTGACACTACAGTTTTAACCTTCTCCATCCTCAGTCATACTGGAGTTTCTAACCTCTCCCACTTCCTCAATATATATAAACCTTTCCACTTTCATTCTACACTGTTTGAAAAACTGTCACAGTGTTGATTCCCCTTAAGGGCACATATTATTTATTACATAATTGTACCATGTTCTATTTTAATTGTGGATTTTAAAATTGTCTTGATTTCATACTGGGTGGCACAGTGGTGTAGCGTTGCAGTCACACAGCTTGCAAACAGGTTGTGGGTTCGAGTCCTGCTCTGGGTGACTGTTCGTGAGGAGTTTGGTGTGTTGTCCGCATGGGTTTTCTCTTAACTCCTTTTTTTCTAACATTTCGTACACTGTATGTTTGAGACATGTTTTTGGATTTTTGGAAAACTTTCTGGATTGATGGACAAATCTGATGGACACTTGGGATGGCTGAGAATATAAACATACATGGAAGTAGTGACAGGGTCCCCAAGAGATCACATGTAGAGGCAAAATGAGACAGGACAAGTGATGCAATATATTGCCACCCGTGCTGATTATTCTAATACGAGCAGCATATGTTCATTTAACATGTCTGTGCACCTTTCTGTATGTGTGTGTGTGTGGGTATGTGTGTGCGTGCATTTGTTTGTATTTCGGCGCCAAATATATTTATGTGTAAATGTGCTTCCGAATCAAAGTAGAAGATAAATGAAACATCATTTCCTACTGATCCCTATTCTTTGTTATCACAAAAGACACGCCTGGATGTGCTGTGCGACTGTGGGATTACATAGCGGAACTGACAACAGGCCAAGGGAGGGGAGACAGCTCTCCAACGGAGAAAATGGGTATAGATTTAGCCAACTGTTTTTGATTGAGTTACTAGCATGTGTAAATCCGTCCAAATCTAATAGAATCTCACTCCTACTCCAATGACCAGTGCATGAAATGGGCTATTGCACACTCATAACTAAATGTTAAAACTAGCGACGAGTTGTAAATATAAAATTCAGTATAACAATACATTAACATGATTGCTACCTTTGCATAAATAAAGCTGTCAATGTGTATTCTATAGATTTTGTTTTATTCACAATATACAACTAAAAAAAACCTATGACAAGGAGCTTTTAAATATTCCAAATAACATTTTCAAATGTGTTATTCACCACTGTTTCTTATTGTAGTAGCACAGAAACTTTTACAAACTTGTGACAGAATGCACATTTCCGTGCGTGCAATGTTAGATGTGTTATAGCACCCCTTGTGGTAAATATCCACACTGTTAAACAAGACCTTATGGATGCTGACCCACCAACAGCGACACATCTTGACAAAGCAGCTGGTGCTCATTAATTTTCTATGAGAGCTGGCAATTTCTGATAAAAGGAGGCAAAGCGAAAGTGTAGTCAGCAATGTGAAAAATTTGAGCAGAATTTAAATTTATGTAAATTATGGGCAAAGAACTGTAGTGATAACCAGTGAGAATGAGAATGATGGTGCTGGATTTATTCCTTTATTACATTGGCTTCTACTAGGGATGGAAGAGAAGTTCATCGTCACATTTTCAGACTTCCCCATCCTGTGTGATGTGTCTTTACAAAGAAAAAAAAAAACAGGACAGTAGCTATGACACAGCAATTGCTAATAACAAATGCAGTTGTGCTCTCATACTGAGTGCACCCACAGTGATGCCCTACACACAGATATAATTTATAGAATAGCAGTCTCCCTCCAGGATTTGTGGTCTGGCTTGTGGTTTAATTTGGGTGGGAAAGTGAGTGATTTGTGATTTTGTTCTGTACTCGCTCTGCAGCAACTTTATCCAGTAAAGTACAGTGTACCTCAATGTCAGTTTTTTGGATGTCAGAGAATCCATGCCAATGAAAGGTCATCTCGTGTTTAGAAACACACCCAGATGAGTGACCAGGGCCACAACAAAAATTCTGCTCTTGGTGTTAAAGCAGGGTCATGCCATAGATATCTCAAACAGACCTTTCAATTTATAGTTTTGCCCTGTTTTTCCTCTGTAAATAACAGCAAAGGAAAATATTTTACACTTTATTTACCCGTTATTATTATGGAAATAATCTTTGTTATTTATTAATAACAAGCTGTCAGTACGGTTAAAACTAAGATTAAACAGTAAACAATACATTGGCAATAATACTCTCAAGAACTGTGAGTTTTCAGGTTGTTCTTGGGTGTGTTTAATTGAGTGTGTCTGCATGCATGTGTTTGTGTGTGTGTGTGTGTGTGTGTGTGAGAAGCAAGGATGCCAGCTGTAGGTCAGTGGCACAACCGGCAGCCCCATGGATCCACCATATCACTATGGCAACAGCCACTGCTAGCCAATCATAGAGAGGATGATTACACACGAATAACAAACCAATCATCCTTTAGAATGACAAAGCACAAGAGCAAAGATCTTCACACACATGCAGATACAGAGCCCCAAAATTCAGTGTATACACCCAAAAACCATCAAAATAAAAAGGATCAGCTCAAAACCTTAGGAACAAACAAACACCAAAATGATGCACATGATTAAAGCAGTGCATTCTATTACCACACATTTAGCTGTTGTTTATGCAGAGGGACTGTTTCTTGCACCTAAGTTCTGATCTAGAATGAGATGTAAAGAGCAGGTGTGTGTGTGTGTGTGTGTTTAGTTTGTGCTCAGCAGGGGTCCAAAAGCTAGCTCTCACACACACACTTCTACTTTTCTTTCTTCTCTCATTAGGGAAATATCCTGGATTAAACCCACAGTTTTTAAAAATTCATATTCATCAGGAATCGCCACTAGCCAAACACCAACACACACAAGTATTGTGTGATATCCTAAACTGGGGGCATTATATGCATGTAGAACATGTAGCTCCAAGCCATCTGGAGGCAAGCAAAAAACTCTGGAAGCATGTTACACACAGACACACAAAGAGTCTAGCAGCCCCAAGGCTAGCAGGCTAAGACCAATTACAGTGCATTAGATGCATTGATCTTCTATAGAAGTAGGCAAACAAAGGGCAAAGAAATGCAAAGTGTTACTCTATGCTTTCCTCATCACTCCTATTTTATTGTAAGGACAACAACAGGTCACACAAGTCACTGACAATACATAAGCACTTAAATGTATAAATATGTTTCTGTATTATTTACTGGCTCATGTTTTGTGAGTCACCCATGTGACCTGTTTTTGCCCTTGAAATAGAACAGATGGAGTGATGAGGAAAGCATAATGGCAGAAGAAGAGGAAGTAAAGGGAATATTTCTGTTGTGAGAGAGTGCAAAAACAAGGGACACACACACACACACACACACACACACACACACACACACACACTCTCTCTCTCTCTGTTAATAGCCAAAGAGGCCAAATGCTTCACAGGAGGCCAGTTGAGGTTGGATTACTTTTGGGAAAACTGAGTTCTGATTGGCCATACAAATCTCAAAACTGGCCAACAGCCATCAACAGCATGGAAATGCTGACTTCAGATCAGTCCAAATCTCAAAATCCATTCTAACTGTACACATTCTACTGAGAGAGAGAGAGAGAGAGAGAGAGAGAGAGAGAGAGAGAGAGAGAGAGAGAGAGAGAGAGAGAGAGAGAGAGAGAGCAAGTAACATTAAACAAGGGTCAAAGGAACAGAGAGAGATACAAATTGGAGAAAACGTCTGGAAAGTTCTGTATTTTTCCTTATTATTGCTAATCGGAGGAACACATGGCCCCTCACTCAGGAAAAACAAGCCTCATAGAGAAAGGAGGAATTGTAAGAGCAGAGGAAAACGCAATGGGGCAGGGCACCAGCGGGGCCTGACCACTAGCTGACATACAAAGGGGCGTTGCCTAAGGGGCACATCCCTGAAAGAAGATTTGAGTACGGCCTTTGGGGATTGGCTAAAAGAGGTACTGTGTTCTGTTGAAGTTTACAAGTAGTTTACAGCGCAGAGTGTTTTAAAAAGCCTCAGAGTGTACAATATAGTCTTTGAGAGAGGGAGAGAGAGAGAGAGAGAGAGAGAGAGAGAGAGAGAGAGAGAGAGAGAGAAATAAACTTACTAAGAGACGAGGGAGACAGAAATACAGCATACATTGAAAGACAGCTTATAAAATATAATAAAAAATATGCATTTTACAAAATGTAATTACATTAATAAAAATAGTATGTTATGAGGACTGCCATGAAGAACAAAGGCTCCTCTACATTTGTGATTCCACTAAATCTTGGTTGTGATTTACAAATTGAAATGGTGTGAAAAAGAGGAGACAGCGAGAGACAAAAAGCAGAGAAAAAGAGAGGGTGAGACGAGAGTGAGAATGTGAGAGTGAGAAAGCGAGGCCTTCTCCCATCTAGACCTAGCTTTGTGTGATTCTACACAGTACAACAGAACATCACACTCTCAAAAAACAAAAAAAAACAAATGCACATTTAAAACCAAGGTCAAGCACATCATACAGTGTCCATTACTCCATGCACAGCAACAGTGTGTTCAGTTAAATTGGGTACACAATTAAATTGGGTGCACTCAGAGCTTCTGTTCACTATATAAACTCAGGCTAGCTGCAGCTAACACAACAGTGGTATTACTAAAACAGCTAAACTCCACTCAGTAGTGACGGCAGGGAATTCAATTAAAGCACATTCACAGTCACGGAACACAAACCCGGAATGTGCTTAGACCAGGCCCAGCCTCTGTTTTAAATTGAGGGTTTTTTTTCCACGTCAAGAAAAAAGCTCACCAAAGTGTGCTCAATCAACTTTCACTGATTCTGAATGTGGGGAAAGCAACACAGCGTTAAATTTGATTTAGGAGCATTCAGTATGTAGCCGTCTGCAGGTCATGCAAAACTGGTCAGGGTGATTAATCATGAAAATTATTTGGTCGTGAATGGGGCAAATAATCAGACATGCTGCCGTTCATTTTCCAATTCCATACTCCAACACACACAAACACCTTTATGGATCGCTCCAAGCCTCCATGATTAAAAAGCTGCCCATTAATAGAAGTCCTTAAAATTAACATTAAATACGTGGGAGAAAAATGTTCCATCAATGTAATGCATTAAAACATATGTGGCCACTTTATTACAAAGCGCCACCCTGAATGTGTACACATAGTTACTGTATCTCAGCTGTTGCTGTCTGTCATTAATGGCCCGTTTCTGACTACAGAAGTCCTCTTACTTTGGTATTTTTGGATTGTGGACTTCTTTTAACCTAGAAGCCACAAACTGTGCATAACAATAGTCCACACCTAAGCTCGATGGGGACAAAAATGTAGGAAGCATACTGAGTCGGGTTTAAATTCCAAATTCAGGTTCACACAGTCCTGCATTGAATAGATTTGAGAGTTCCTTTTTTTGCCAACAAGTTTCATTTATTCTCCTTATCCAGATCAAAAATGTCATGTCCTATAATAGATCGAGAGTGGAATGATGAGCAAATCTGCTAAAGGCAAAAAAATAAATAAATAAAAGTCACCATAATATCACTGCCAGATTATTATCCCTGTGGTTCCTGATATGCCACTTGGCGACGTCAATGTCCTGCACCATGTTGTGGTTTCTGTGGCCTATAACTCTCCTAAATCAACTCCAAAAGGCCTTGGCAATTTGAGCTGATGAATTGAATCAAGAGAAGGCTGTGCACAGTGGTAGTGGCCAATGCATTAGTTTAATCTCCTTCTGTTGACCTGTAAAGCTAAACTCAGACAGGGCTTTATATTCTCTCTTCATTCCAGAGTGAAAAAGACAAACAAAAGACCTCCTGCTCTGAAAAAAAAGCTTTTACCAGCATAAGAGAGAGCCCCAATCATTTATATTGCTCCAGGCAAGCAAATATATAAATAAAGAAATAAAGAAACAGGAATCTATTTTTCAATTTCTCTAAATACCTCTGTGGCAGGAGGCCAGGGTGACGGACATACAAAACGTGATTATCATTATTATGGTCAGTCACAAGAGGCCTGGCACAAACCAGCCCAAAGAACAGAGCAATTTCCCTTTAGTCTCACTTGGGACAAATCTCTTGCTGAAACGAAATTAATTTATATGTCGTATGTTACATGAGTATGGTATATTGCTCAGTGAATCGTGACATCTCAGCAGGCAATTTCACCTACATTCAAAATCATTCAATTCTTTCCTTGGCTTAAATTTTCAAACTTTCAGAGACCATACAAATGTGTCTGCAGCTGCTAACACAGTAATGAATATAGATGCTAAACTGCACATTTACATTTAGAAATTAGCCAGAAAAGAATACTTGAATAAAATACAATTTTCTAACCAGGTAAACTATGTTGAAACATTTTTAAAATAAAAAAAAATTAACTGTCTGATTTACGACACAATTTCGATCTTTTAGTGTTTACACACGCAAATGTAATTGGCTAATAAAGCAGCCAAAACAAATTCTCTCATACTAACTCACACAATAAACGCACAGTTGTACAACACTCCATTCAGTCTGTTTTGTACGTTTTACATGGTGAAAAGTTTAAGCCTGTCAGGGGCGGAAGAACATTAAAGCACACAAATGAAAGCATGCATGAAATGGAAAAACATGAGCGAAGACTTTGAGCTGCATATCACTGCGTAAATGGGATATGGAGTTGTCTTGGGGAATGTGTGTGTGTGTGTGTGTGTGTCTGCGCGTAAGTGATTGAGTGTCATTATCTCACACAGCGTGCTCTTGTGGTTTGCGGTAATATTAAAAGACCAAATTGCATCTCAGTATAAAGCATTTATTGGAGACACTGAATGGATGGAGTGCATTAAAAGGCCCCACTTCTTTCTGAGTTACTGTTAGTCTGCGTATACACACACAGGCACACACACACACATACGCACAGAGCAGTGGCCTGTCCAGAGGAATCACAGGCGAGATGGTCCCAGCTCCGAAACCATGGCGACCTTGTGTTCTTCCCAAGCTCACTGCTTTAGTCTGCTCTTCTCGATGGATCCATTGTGACAAGGGCATATTGGGGGTTAGTGAGATGTGAAAACGTCTGCACTGTGCCAACTTGATCAACTAAAAACCCCAGACAGAGAGAGAGAGAGAGGAGAGTAGAAGTGAAAGCAAAAGTATAAGAGAATGTAAGTGTAAAAAAGAAAAGAAAAGAAAAGAAAAGAAAAGAAAAGAAAAGAAAAGAAAAGAAAAAGGAAAGTGGGAGGTTTGAGCCTGCTTGGCTGGCTTCAGGTGTTATTTTTTTTTTTGTTTTGTTTTTTTTTTCTTTAGCCTAATCCAGGTTTACAGAGGTCCGCCAGCAGAGCTGCTGGTGTTGAAGCAGCTGGAGCGCTACAACTGAGCCTCAAACCTGAAACCTTTTGTGTGCCAACCAAATGGTTTCACCATCAGTCAGAGCTTCACCAGCTGAAACAACTACAGGATTCTGTATATACTATGGCACCTAGATCAGGCTAAAATTGGATGCAGTAAACAGAGCTGTTATAAGAAAACTGGTCATTACAATTCAGACTAATGTTTTATGTTTTATTTTTGTTTGTTTTTACAACAGATACTCACATGACATTGCTATAAAGAAAGCCTGTCCAGCTGAGGTTAGCAATGGCAAGAAAACCTCCGTAAGAAAAAAAGGAAGAAACACTGACAAATACCAAGACTCAGACTCTTTCGCATTTGGATTTGAGGTAAGATAATTAATAATACAATCATGAAGATGCTGACCATTAAGATACAGACATTTCCCTGCATTCAATATATAGAGTAAATAGGTCCAAAGAATTTGTTCCTCACCTGCAAAGTTCAGTCGCATTTTCTGCTTCTCACCATTTAAATATAAATCACATTCAGTGATGCTGTTTTGGTGGTCTACCATTTCCTATTAATACTTTTTCATAATCCACTTACAAAGACTCCTTTTTTCCACTTTTGCTTTAACTTTCACCTTCCTTATTACAGCCTATTATTTAATTTCCCCTTAGATACCTTCTCAGATGTGAATACATTTTGTTTGATGACTTTTAAATACAGAATTATATATGTAAGTACTATGGCTGGATGGCTGGGCTTTTTTTTTCCTTTTATAAATGCCCACACTGAAAAGAAACCTGAGCAACTGCAGAGAACTAGTGTTTAATACACCTAAGGCCATACTGACCATTCTGCCTAAGGCCATATTGACAAAGGATTTTAACACAAAAACAGGCTACTCTGTGAATAAGCTATTGAGTGTGTTTGAGAGTAAGACTGTGTGGCAGTGTGAATAAGGGTTAGTTGTGAGAGCTTGAGTAAAGCCATGTGTTGGGGGGGTATGAGGTATGGTGCTGGGTAGTTTGGGTTTGCTCTTTCAGACTGAAGCTTAGACAGGAAAACCACAAGTATTCATAGCCTACAGCGCTGATTGGTCCTGACCCAACTGCAACAATACCAAGAAGAGAGGCAATTGGCTGATCCATTCATTTTCTCCCACCTGGCTTTCTTCAATCAATTTGCTCATTCTCACTCACTCTCTTACCTTCCCTCTCCCTGTTTCATCATCTCCGTTTCAGTTCCATTTCTGTCTTCCATCTCTCTCTGTCCTATCCTCTGCTTTGAGCACTACCACTAACACTGATACTGATGTGCCTTCTTTTTTTTCATTCTTCATGTCTCTCTTTCGCTCGCACTCACTCTCTGTGTCTCTCTCTCGACTGGTCTTTTATGTATCAAGCTATAGTCTCGGACTCAGTATATTTTTCCATCTCATTTTCAACTGTGTGTGTGTGTGTGTGTGTGCAGAACTGGAAACGCCAGGCCGAAGCAGCAGGAGCGTGAGCGAGAGCTGAAAGTATTACCATACTGATAGAGTGCACCCCCACCCACAATAACACACACAATCACACACTCAAGGCATAAGCTAATTCTACTGTCATTTAACAATGAAAAATTTACAAAAGCATTACATCAAATACCTGCATCCTATATATGTGTTGCCCTTTCTGAGTAACAGTCTGGAGAAAGAGATTGTTCCGCAGCTCAGTGTTGCTTGGAAAATGATCCAACACCCAAAGTGTATCTGGACAACAGAGGTCCTATGGTCAGAAACTGGCAAATGATGAGTGAAGCAGAAGAGCTACAATCTGTAACTACATCCACACAACGGACCTATGAAGTAGGTAGAGCTCATAAAGCTTACAGTGAGTGAACACTGCAGACGTTTGGCAAATTGAAGCTTCATTGAACCCAATGCATCCTTTGACAAGTATCAACCTGCTCTACAAATGTGCTCTACAAAAGGTCCAGTCTTCTTCCCCTCTTTCTTTGCTCTATTGCAGGCTGTATCACTTTCACCTTCGTATCAACTAATGGCTATGGATCTGTTTCATGGGTCCAGTCTGTGGAGAGGGTGAGGGGTGAAAATCCTCCAAAGTTTTCCCATGTGGGGTATCCAGTGCTGCGACATATCAGCAGGATACTCCCTGGGCGGGACTGGAGCTTGCTGTTTGCTTGACCTATTGTATTCTCTCTATCTCTCTCCGTTCAGTAACTGAAATGAGAGCTAGGTTTCTGGACGTGTGGGACTGATGTCATCACCCCAGCAGCAGGCGATCTGATCGATGACCTTATCTTACCCCATGACCTTGTCTTAACCAAGAAGAGAGAATAAAAGAGGGTGTGTTTGTTTCAAACCTGTTATATGGTGAGAGTTACAAACTGTTACATGGTGAGTGTTACACTATACTATACCAGTGGTCCCCATATAGGGGGTGGGCCACTACAGGGTGCAAGGCAAATAAATGATATACATTATGTATTTCACTTTTACTAATTCCACTTTAAAAGTGATTATTCACTTTATTTTATTTTGTTCAATAAGAAGTTGCAGTTTTTTATGAATTAATGTTTAAAATAAATTACAGCGAAGTCTGGAAGCAAAAAACGTGCATGAGTGTGTTCTCATCTACAAAAGAGGGCACTGCAGAAAAGGTTTGGAAACCGCTGTCCTATCTAATGCTACAGGCACAGTGGAAAATCTTATACCAATATTACACACTCCCAGGGCAAATTCATATTGGTTTCATGCTAATTCACTCTACCGTCAAATGTTTCTAGACCCCTCTCATAATTAATAAAGGTGCTACCCTAACGGACACAGGCTCAGCTTGTAAAATCTCAATAGAAAAAAGTAAATGAATTGGCACACTTTTGCAGCTGAGGATGAGACTAAAGTTAGAATGCTGAATGCTAGGTGTCAGGTAGAGGGATATAAAACCCCAGCATTTGGCCGTGAAGAAGGACAACTGCATTCTCAGAAGTGATGGAGCACCTTCCAATACATTGGGATGAGTTGCAAAGGCACTTGTTATCCTGAACTAATAATTCAACATCAGTAGGTAACCTCATTGATATTCTTGTGGTTAAACCCTTAAATAACTGTTCCAACATCCGTTATAAAGCTTTCTCACGAGAGCAGTAGCCTTCATTTCAGAACAAAACAGTTTGGTTTTTCCACTGGTTCCATGTCTAATAAAGACAAAATGAACACTAAAGCTTCTTAAAAGTATTGAGCTTCTGTATAGTTTAGGATACTTCATAAGTTTCCCTTTAGTGTAATTTGAAGAGAACAAAAGCAAAACAAAGGCATCCAATACCCTACTAATAACCTGGACTTCAGAAAAGAAATGGTCAGACAATGCAGTCTCTAGACACTTTTGTGTATACAGCATAGTGTGCTACCAAGAACCAATCCTGATGAGACACATGGGCAGAATAGCAGCTCTGGGCATCTAAGCACTTCTTCGTCAGCAGGCTGCAGATGGAAAGACAGTGCTTCAATAGTGGAGCATCAATAGCTGGTTTCAGATAAAATGAGCCAGATTTGCTGGCACCAGCACTGCTGGCCATGTGTGTGTGTGCGTGTGTGTGTGTGTGTGTGTGTGTGTGTGTGTGTGTGTGTGTGTGTGTGCCTGTGTGTGTGTGTAGGGGGCTAATTTTCTCTCTCTCGTACTCTGAAGCTGAACTTCATTGAGTTGGCTGTGTTCAAGTCAAAAGCTCTGCACCAACAGCATGGGCTTTGTGCTTGAGCACAGACTGGAACTTTCTTTTACGGCTTTAATTTCACCGTCCTAGATTATATCTCTCTACATTAGCCTCCTACATACATGCCCACATGCAAATTAGGGGAACCGTGTTGTTGAAATTGCATCCTGTGTTTTATTTACTATGGTAAATAATCTACGGACATAAATCAATGGCTCCAAACAGGCATGTTATCATATCAATCTTTGTGATTTTAATCAAAAAAAACTTCCAAAAGCAATGGTTTTCGTGTCTGCTGTGAGCATCCTGCTTTCACACACATGCTGAAGATTACTATAAATGTTCCACTGTATGTCTGTTTTAACCAAGACATCTGCAAAACTAAAATAAATTTTATCAAATACAACCGGCCTGTCTACATAGTCACATTGTGGTGTCTCCTTTCCATCGTAAATGGTGCTGCAGAAGTAAAAAGTTCCAGATCATACCCATGATATGCAAAAAAATACTCCTGACCCCTGACTGCAGCAGTGATACTTCACATTATTATTGCAATACAGTGTTTTGTGAATGTCCTATTGAAGAGGAAAAGTCTTAGAAAAGCAAAGTCAGAAGAATGAGTTTCCTACTCCCTGTAGAGCACTTTGCAGATGCAGCAGCAGCAGCACTTAAGCAGCGCTCCACACAGAGATGCACTTTAACAGCGCTTCACACAGAGATGCTGACAGTGACCAGCCGGGACAAGTGTGAGTGTGTTCTCTTCCTGCTCCCTGCAGGCCTTCTTATTCTTGCTCTTTACCTCTGCGCCAAAATGGCCTCACACTGGAAATCGCTGTGGAGACACTTAATGATATATTTACTTGCAGTTGCTATAAACAGTAGTATATATTTTATGGAATAGTTTTTTTATTCTTTATTGTAGTTTATTATCATTATTTCATGATCAAATTAAGTTTTAAGAAGCCAGGGTTTAAACGTGATGGAATAAATGTAGCCAAATTGTGTTACATTACCATACTGTAAAAGGTTTTCTTTGGTATGCAGAGGATTTATGTTTATATTTATTCATTTCATTATCTGTAACCACTAATCCAGTTCAGGGTCACGGTGGGTCCAGAGTTTACCTGGAATCATTGGGCACAAGGCAGGAACACACCCTGGAGGGAGCACCAGTCCTTCACAGGGCAACAAACACACTCACACATTCACTCACACACTCACACCTACGGACACCAATCCACCTACCAACATGTGTTTTCAGACAGTGGGAGGAAATCCGAGTACCCGGAGGAAACCCACGCGGACACTGGGAGAACACACCACACTCCTCACAGACAGTCACCCGGAGCGGGAATCAAACCCACAACCTTCAGGCCCCTGGAGCTGTGTGACTACGACACTACCTGCTGCGCCACATGTTCATATGCTCAGACATGATGGGGTTTTGATATCTAGTTTTCTCTCCAAATTTGTCACTGCCAATGCCATTCATTAGCTAGGACTTCCCCAGTAACACAGTGCTCCCAAAACTTCCACAGAAACATGCTAGTGCATTTTTTCAAACGGATGCTGACATAACACCACTGTACAGTTCAGAACACTTGGATGAGTACACTAACTCCACAGTTGTGCCATGTTAGCTTATTATACATCTGTGTTGGCGCCTGTGTCCCTCTGCAATTACACCACCACCCCACTAGGGTGAATCGCAAACATTTTCCTCTTCATTATGTATATGAGGTGCCAGGAAAGAAACAAATACAAAGCTGGCATGTTTTTCCTGAATGGTACCATTTCTCGTTGAGTTATTTATTAACGGAGACAAGATTTTTTTTTTTCAAGATTTTTAGTCACCCCTGACGTCCACACCATGTCTGAGGGAATCACTCACTATGAATTTGCTGCTGTCTGTAGTCTCTATAGTGTGGAGAAGAGGAGATCATGTTCCTGTACTTCTTTGGTTCAACTTATACAATGCCTGTCCAACTACTGACCAATCACATTCATTGTGGTCTGTGTCAACACAATCCATAGTTACGTTTCTGGAGAGGTGCGCGTCGAAACATTGCCTGCAACGTAGGTTTGTTGTAGAAGTATAAATTGGGTGTTCAGGTTATTCTAGCATTACACTGAGTGATGGGGAAAGAGTGTGGGCCATGTTTCCCATCTAGATAGAGCAAGGCCCACTTTACTCTCAGCCAGTGATCTCCTGATAACAGGACCAACATTCACACAGAGAAACATTTAAAAGCAAAAGTGCTCATATACATATTTTCTGTGCAATTATGCCTTTACCTCAACAAGACATGCAATTTAACCTAAGTCATCCACAAGCCATACGCCCCCCCCCCCCCCCCCCCCCCCCCCCCACACACACACACACACACACACACACTATAGAAGTTATAGTGTCAATAGTGGGGGGATGTCCTCTACACTGACCTCTATTCCTTACCTCTATCTCCCTGTGAGTGTGTGCCAGAACACAGATAAAGCACCTCGCACTGAGGTACAGATTAAAAGAGATGCGAGCGTGATCATGGTTGCTATGACGCCACAGAGACAACACCTCATCCGTCACAAAGCCCAGGCCCTCCGCTCGATAACCATCAGTCACAAGAAACAGGAAACACTATGAAACAGCTTTATCAGGGATCCACAAGCAGAAGCAGGGCTTCTCTGTGGAACAATGGCCAATAACGCAGGTAAGGCAGTCCTTAGTCAAGAAACACTGGCCAAATGCCAGGATGCTGAAAATGACTAAAGGACTGGCAATAGGCTCTTAGAAAACACACACACACTTTCTTTCACTCTATCACTTTTTTGGAGACCTTTTTTTTAGGGAGTTTGCCATAACTTACCATACTGCTTAAGGATCTATATAGCCATCTGAAACGAGGCGTTCATAAGTGTATAACTGACATCACTTTCTGGTTGTGGAGGACGGGCCCGTAACTCTGTTATTGCTATGTTACCCAGTGTAGGTGTCTGTTAGCTAACATAACAGAACTGAGCTTGAGCTGTCCAGCGATATGTTAGATGAAGCTGGACAATAACTAGTGGAAATTGGCCATGGCAAAAATTATAGAGATATAACAAGAGAAAATAAACAATTAAAAAGTGTGCAATAATAAAATGAGTGTGAGAGAATTTTTCATTCAAATAAAATGCAAATACAATTTCTAACTCTAACACTAAATATATCACAGTAAAAAAACCTCAGAATTTGAAGCATGTAGTTGCTGGATTTCCTTAATCCTAGAAAGGTTCTATATGTATATCAGTGACTTAAACAGTTTGGAGACTGGAAATATTCTTCTTCTTCATCTTTTAGCTGTTCCCTCCCGTCAGGGGTCGCCACAGTGGATCAACCGCGGTCCGCACCATCGATCTGGCACAGTTTTTACACCGGATGCCCTTCCTGACACAACCCTCCTTATTTATCTGGCCTTTGGGACTGGCACTGCAATACAATACATTCCAGTTGCTAGGTACACACACTCACACCTATGGACAATTTTCTGAGTCACCAATCCACCTACCAACATGTATTTTTGAACCATGGGAGGAAACCAGAGCACCGGGAGGAAACCCACGCGCACACGGGGAGAACACATCAAACTCCTCACAGTCACTCCAGGTCTCTGGAGCTGTGTGACAGAGACACTACCTGCTGCTCTACCTTGCTGTCCACAGTTTGGAGACTGGACATATAAGGGTTAATCTCTCTAGAATTTCACACTTAACAAGAAAAAATATATCACACTTTAAAGGACGGTGATATGGAGCGCCTCAAACATTAATCAAACATTATTTTCAAACAAATTGGAATATTCTTAATAAGGCACCAGACTGAAACATGAGAAACAACAAGTTATGAATGATACACGAAAAAATATATCAAGGGCACATGGAGATGAGAGAAAGTAAGAGAGAGAATGAGAAACTTTAAGCAAGTTAGACAAAGTCATTATCGCAGAGAGCAGGTGAGTTATGTGTGGTTTTAATTAAAGAATTGGGAGCTGTTAATAGCGCTCATTAATTATTAGAGACATATCGGAGCAAGACGACTGCCTCCTCTTCGTCGATGTCACCTTGGTGATCTCATCAGTGTCCAACAGCACAGTCCTAATGACACTGCTTCAGAAGGGCATCTACAATTAAGCACAGTCACATTGCCTGTAATATAAGAGTTAAGAGTAGTTCAGCTAATTATAACTAATTACAGCTAATTACAGGGTGACAGAGGGATGCAGACAACAAAGAAGTCCTGGATATCATTTACACCATTTAAAGCTCTAAGAATTAGACCATTTAACTCTGACATGTTCCAATTTCACAACAGAAAAAGGCATTAAATCGTATATGTGAAGTATACTAAATTCAGACGTGACAATTAAAGTTCATAAATGCAATGTATTCCTATTGGAAACCTTTAAATTACATACAGATTAGACTTTAAAAACTGTTCAAAGACATGTAACTTGTTTGCAAAAATGGGGGTCGTTGGCCTTATCATCAGAACTTCTGTTACATTGTTGAACAGATCAACATGCTTAGAGGAGAAAAATCACTGCTAACCCACACAAAGAGAGAAGAACAACTATGCTTCCTTGGGCTATTTTTTATGTGGCCACAGATGGCACATGTTTCATCAAGTGAAACATCAAACAAGTGCTATTTTCAAACAAGTGCAGTGACTGAAAATGTTCATATAAAAAATTAATAAACAACCAGCACGCAGTTTTGTTTTTAATTTCTCCCCAATCATAAATGGTCACCATTTCCACCCAACAGGGAAAGGCCCAACCCCCGACCACCCCCCAAACACACACTGTGATCTGATGAACTCCCCATGGTAGAGGTGATGCTTAGACCGCTGCACAACTCATGAGCTAGCATGTAATTTAAAAACCTTCATTCAATATTTCTGTATGCTATTTTCAGTGAAGGGCATGAATTAAAAATGACAGCAGTATCAACCAGGCTAGGGATCAACTGGATAAAAGTTGCCCTCAAGCAACAAAATGAGCCACATGCAAACAAAAAAAGATAAAGGCTGAAGGTCAAAAAACAAACAAAACAACTGAAGGCTGCTGTGATTTTCACATTAAACTGGATTTAGTTATTTTCCGTTGGGAGCATTTAATAATTTTATTTCTATTTTTACACAAACATAATGAAATCTTCCACAGGAACAAAAAATCAGTAGCACCAACCCAAAATTGTTTGAATATAGCATTGTAAACAGTCGGTTGTGGGTGTTTTTTGTCATGTACTCAGCACAAATTTTGGTCTTTTTGATATGTAGCAGTCAATTAACAAAATCAGCATAATTCAGTTAAATTTTCCGACTTTAAACAATGCAAAAACACTGCACTGTTCCTTTTTTCATTTGATCTCTGAACGTTTCTATTCCTTCATGATTGCATTAAACCTCAAGGGCATTAGTGAGCTCATGTACAGATGCTGGACGACTAGTCTGGATCACAAAACCACTCCAACTCATTCCAGTGCTGTTGGAGAATACAGTTCCACTGCTACTCAGCACAATGCTAGAGGCGGAGGGTTAATACACCTCTACAAACCTCTGGACAGATAGGTCAGTGTAATAAATACATTAGGGACCTAACACAAGTCCAGGACACTAACACAAGGTCACAGTTTCACTGTCCCATTGATAGCAGTAAACAACAACTCATACATAAGTGCTCACTTCAGGAAGTTTAGCTTATTTAACGTGACAAACCCATGGCCTTCATTCAAATAAGTGGCTTGCATAATAAACGTTATCAAAAACCTGAGGTCACTAAAGCTGAAAGGCCTTTAACATTGTGTGCGAAGGACGAAACAGCAAACTAAACACTACACAAACATGCTTTCATAAAACAAGGTTAACCTCAGTATAAGCATATTCTAGACTCATATTTGGGCCCTGATTACACCAGGCATTAACATGTATCCTGTATCTGGATGTTGTCTGTGTAAGCTTATTAAAAGGCAACTGTAACGGCGTTTAGGATCGCTATGTGTTTGGAACTAGCTACGTTTGGAATGTAGTTACATTTATTTGAGCACATTGTGACTGGATGTGTATCTGTATATAAATGAAATGTGACTGGATCAACATTGTCAGAGGATCTGTATGTGATCTGGGCCATATTCCACAAAGCAAGATTTTTTCATTTAGGCAGATAACTTAGCCCAAGCTCAACACTTTGAGGTACATTCCTATTGGACAAGTCAAAACTTGGGGCTTAAAGGAACACTAGGTAAGATTTTTTTTTTTTTGCTCCTGGGCTCCCCCTACAGTTTGGTGTAATTCACTTTTACAGCACTGTCCTGAAGTGTAGGAGGAGGGTGGGGTTGGTTTCCTAAGCACCTCCAAACGTAACATTATGCAGTTTCTTCTGTGCTGTGCCAGGAGTAGCAATAACAGACACTCTGTCCTCCTAATACAGGTCAGTGAATCAACACAATGATTTTGTAGCAGTAATTGTAAGTTAAAAATACTGCCTAGTGCTCCTTTAAGTTATCTGGCTAACTAATAAAATGCTTTGTTTGTTGACCACCCCCACCCCACACCCTTCCATCTCTGTGTGTATAAACATTGCGAACAGATCTGCATGCGTTTAAAACACATTGTAATATGACCTGCATGTGTACTAACATCTTGATCAGATCTGTGACAGCATAAACACATTGTGATCAGACCTGCATGTGAATAAACACATTTTGATCAGATGTGGATGTGTGCATTAACACAGTGCATCTTGTGCACATGCACAGACTGACGTCATGTAGTTCCATCCTAACCTTACTTCCTGTCACTCTTGTTATTGTTGAGAAGATGGAGGCCAATCAGCCATGGAGTACAAGCTTCATCTGAATATTACATGGAAAACAAGATCTAATCAGTAGCTTAGTATGCAGAAGATCAGACTATAATGATAGGGTGCTAATGCCATGTGTAAACAGGTCCTGAGGATTCAATGGACATTAAAAGTATAAGCACAGCCATGTCTACTATTCTTCACTAAATAATGACTAACGTCACTTCTATCTGCTTCCTCAGCTTAGGATTAAACTTTTATCCATGACAGTCTTCGTGCTGCTGAGGAAAGATTTTCTACAATCGCTGAACTCAGTACCTACAAGGCTTTCCAGTATCTCTCCTAAACAAACACTACATCTGACTCATCACCTCACAGAGGAAGTCCATTTCTTTGCTTCCTCTGATCGTGTTGAACCTCCATTCTTGTACACTGGAGCAGAGCCCTTTTAGTCACTGGTTTGTGATTATTTTGGATGTCCCAAACATTCCTTTGTGCTCACAGCCAAATATATACACAGTTCATTAATATTCCCCCATACCCTATGGGTCATTTGCCTTTTACTTCAAAATGCATTTCACCCTTGCTTTATTTATTAGTATACAAGGACACTAAGGTTGGCAATAATCCATTTAATCGGATAAATAGGCCTGAATATTACAGTGTGCAATGTCATTGTGCCTCAACACAATATTTCTCAGCGCCACTGTCACAACTACACATTATGTCCACAATATATCCAACCATACAGCCATAATTATTATAAAAAATATCATGTCCATCCTTTTACTGTATGAAGACAAGTCAGCACTATAGATCTGAAAGGATATGTAGCTGTCAAAAAGACATTAGTGAAAAAAGGAAAAAACATGTACTAGAACATGTAAAGAAGCTGCTGGGGATCTCAGAACAATGAGGTCTGATAACAGTGGAAGATGGGCAAAGTAATATATTCACCTCATGGACACACTAAATCTAGATTTATGTTACCTCTAGTTGTTGAATATTTTGTGTCATGTTGTGTCTTTTTTTTACTGTCACTGATAAACTTCTAAATATTATAGTCACATTTTATTTATTTAAGCCTATCATTTGGACTGGGTTTGTAAACTGTAGTGTACACAGTATTAAAGTGGAACATCTGAATTTGGCTGTACAGGTCAATAACAGCTTATCTTTTATAAATATTTTGCTTTCAAAGCAGAAGTATCATGGGCCCCAGTACTACAGTTCTGTGGGCTATTTAGCCTATAGTATACTGGCTGTACTTTTCCACTGTTTCTCTATTGCTCTTATACACACACACACACACACACACACACACACACACACACACACACACACACAGTGAAAGCTTTTTTCAGGGCCTCTTGGGTGTTCTAAATTTTAGCATGCTACTATGCTTAGAAATTGTGTTGCATTATGGACCTAAAATTAATATCTAATGAGTTTTTTTTTTCTTGACTTCTTTCGGACTAAGCTGCTTTTCCAGCACACATTTTAAGTTTAGATGTAAGCATACTTGAAATGGCATTAAACAGAAAGTAGGGAGAGAAAAACGTTGAGTATTTTTTGGATCACTGCCTTCACAGGCTGGAAGGTTAAGAAAGAAGCAGGAGAAATAATGCTGTTACAGCTCAGCTTTCACAGCACAAAGACCTACTACGTTCTCGCCAAAAGACATCCCTTTGTACATATCAATTACACTGAAGTGAGTTCTTTAGATGAAGTTCTGGATCTTCAGCTATGGTCTTACCCTCAAAAATGTTCTCAACTTTTGTTCAGATCCTACTGTTTTCCTCCCTGATCTCACCTACAGCAGCAGTCAAAAGGTTAGACACACCTACTCCTACATGTGTTTCGGTGGTTTTAACACATTTTATAAGAGCATCAGTACTAGAACATAACACACATGCAATTAGGCACCAATCAAAGTGGGTGAAATCAGACTTCTACTGTAGAGTCTTCAAATAAGCCTACTTTGTCTTGATTTGGTGCCTTACACAGGTTTCTTAGGCAGCTTCACAAAGAACTACACAGGATGCTAGTCCAACAGAACTGAAAAGGTTCCATATACACTCAGGCTTTGATGCTGTAAATAATGTCTTGAGGAAAGTCCGTCAAATATTCCATTAGATTTTAATTTTGAACATTAAACCCTCCCTGTCTTTACTTCTGAACGACTGTGGCTCTCTGAGATGATCTTTTTAAACCCAGTCATGTCACCAATTTACCTAATTTAGTTAGTTGATGCATGTCAGTTGATGATTTAGTTGATGCATTACACAAGTTTACTACAAGACTTTACTAGTATCGTCACCGCATCCCAACAAATTTTGGAAGTATTTTGGCTGCTGGCATCAAATTCAAAAATGGGTATATATTTTCCAGAAAATAACGTTTCTTATTTGCAACATTTGACATTTAGTATTTATACTATTTTCAGTTAAATATAGGGGTGAAATGGCCCTGTGAAGGACTGGCGCCCCCTCCAGGGTGTATTCCCGCCTTGCGCCCAATGATTCCAGGTAGGCTCTGGACCCACCGCAACCCTGAGTTGGATAAGGGTTACAGATAATGAATGAATGAATGAATAGGGCTGAAATTATCTGCACATCATAGCACTGTTTTTATTGTTTATTTTGCACAGTGATCCAACTTTTTTTTTTTGGAAATGGGGTTTGTATTTTTCTTCCTACTCTTATGTAGCTAATCCAAGATCCAACTGGAAATCTGTATGTTTAAGTGTATATAAGCTTAGCTTTTCCTTTTTTTTTTTTTTTTGTTATTTAGACTGAATATAGTTTGTGTTGGGCTTATTGTTCCATTGTTCATGGTACAGCAGCAAAGATAATTCAGAGGCAGGGGGAGAGAGGAGATGAAAAAAGCAGCACGCTACAGAAGCTCAGGGCTAACAAGGTTACTCAAACATCAATTAACCAGCAGTAAAAGAGCCCCATGCCAAACCTTGGTGTGCAATGTCCCTCTGTAAAACAGCAATGACCTTGGAGATTAAAACTGGCTTTGTTTTCGTTTTGTTTTAAAAGTCTGGTCTGAAATTGTGCAAAAAGGGATTCAGCAAGTGCTTCCCTCTCTATTACTATCTACCATGACTCTGCATCTAGAGGGCTGGAGATGCCCCTTTGAGTCTCTCTCTTTCTCCCACATACATACACACACACACTCCGTCCAGCTCACCAAATAAAACCATATGACAGGAGAGGACTGGTATGTGGGAAGAGGATTCCAGTTACACTTTTGGGCAGCCAGAATGGGCGGGTCAAAACGTGAAAGAATGACATAACAAAGCAATGTAATAACCTAAAACTAGCAGCACAGCGCAGAAGACACTTCCGGACATGAGTACATAAATGTTTTGCTCCAAAACTACACTCCCTCTTCCTTTTATTAGAAACACATACACTTCAATCTCCACTCACTGGCTGCAGATACATTTACAGGTCCATTACACATTGTACACTCACTGGATTAGGAACACCTACCTTGTATCTACATTCATTATCTACAACTACTTCAGCACAGAGAATGATCCACCACCAAAATCATACTGGGTCTGTTGTGGTCCAGGTCTTTGAAGGGCAGGGTGAAGTGGGGAAAATAAAGTATGCACAGAAACAGGTGGACTACAGAGTGCTCCTGTATGGTCAGTGGAGCTGATAAAATGAACAATGAGTGCAGATACAAGATAGATGTTCCTAATCAAATGATCATTCAGTATATAGGCGTACAAGTGCAGATTGTAGCCATCCTGATATCCTTCACAACCTCATTAATCATTTGCCAAATTCTGACCCGTGGTTTCTTTCTGATCAGACTATAATTGAAGGAAAACTCTCAACAGCACAGTGATATTGACACTGTAACTTGTGTGATGCCCGTACAGATGTGTTGTTAGTGTCACTGCTAAGGTGAGAGTGGTCTAAAATCAAGAGATATGCTATAGAATGTAATGAAGTTGCATGATTTGTTTTTGATCAGAAAATGCTACTTCAACAAAAAAAAAAAAAATGGCTTAAGCTTCTTCACTCCAGGGAACACTGTTCTACAGTTCCAAGTCCAGTGTTGTGGGGGTTTTAGGCCCCTTTGGCTAACACTTGGCACTGGACATTGGTAAACTAAATCTCACATATGGCTACTCCAGAGTGCTATATTCTGTTGCCAGTGATTTCCTACGGTGTGTGTCAAAATCAAAAGGGGTGTCTGGATACTTTTGAAAATACAGTGCAGACTTGGCTGATTCCAATAGAATATTAAGGGAAATTTCTATTTTAGATCCCTCCCTTTATTGGGGTGACAGACAAAACAGCTAAATTTGTCAGTTCATGCTCAGCAGACCACCAGCCAGGCCACATTTTGGTGTTATGCCAGCTCCAACATACATCTGAGCCAAGTAATCAAGGCTGCAGAATGATCATTACCCTGCTCAGGTGTGCCACAGCTGCAAGAGAACAAAAACGCAGAATGGCCTGGGGTCCACTAGGACCAGTGAGGAAATGTCAGCCACATGGTTTCCAGTGGTCAAATGGTTTAATGGTAATGGAATATACAAGAACAAAACTGATAGCTTAGTTACTTGTGAATCAATATAACCAAATTAATCATTATAGCCTCCTGCAAAATTACATAATGCAGTTTCTGCAGTGCTAAATCTGGAGTACCAACGACAGAGGCTCTATTCTCTTTATTACAGGTCAGTAGAGCATCGCAATGATTCAGACGCTGTAATACTACCTAGTGCTCTTTTAAAGATTGGCTATTACTATTTCATCTAAATAGTTTTTTGTATCATATGAGTATTCAGCAAAGAATCCACAGAAACCCACAGAATCTGTAAAATGCACAAATCACTCAGACTGGTTAGTGAGCTCATTTGCTTATTGCAACCTTGTGTGATATCAGTTCTGCCAACAACTGTATAGCAATAACAATTAACAAACAATATATTCACAACCTTACCCCAAAAGCACTAAACTTAGACACGCCAGGATTATGTAACACTCATCTTCATTAGTACAATTGTGTGTGGATATGTGTGTGTGTGTGTGTGTGTGTGTGTGTGTGTGTATGCTTCTTCAATCCACACTTCATTAACTGAGTCACAGCTTAGAGTGGATTGGTACGGACTGGAACCGGATTATCACACCAAAGCCATCGAGATCCTCAATGCAGTTACACATAAACCTGTGTGTGTGTGTGTGTGTGTGTGTGTGTGTGTGTGTGTGTGTGTGTGTGTGTGTGTGTGTGTGTGTGTGTGTGTGTGTGTGCACGTGTGTGTGTGTGTCTGAGAGAGAGGGATAATGATAGAGAGCGAGAAAGAGTGAGAGTAACATATGAAATAGATGCACAAGCAATTGCAGACTATACACATTTATATAATTTAAGCAGAAGTTATTAATTTTTCAGACGTTCCTGAGGATTAGAAATAAGATAATCATATAATCTTCTTACATAAGAATGAGGAAAGTGAAAGGAAAACTATTTATAAATATACACATGTGACAAATAAGTTAGCAAGACCTGGTAGACCCTGTTTAAAACTCTGTTCTTCAGGTGTGAGAAGACAATAAAACCCTATAGGAAAGATTATATCTGTCTCTAAAACTGTGTAACTGTGGAAATGTATTGTTATAAATTTACAAAAACAGAAGTCTCTTGAAATGAACAGAATTAAGAAAGGAAAATGTGGACATCCTACTAAAAAAGGCTTCTGCTTAATATTTGTTTTCAGCTTAACTTTTTGATGCTGAAAAATGAATCATTTGATGGCTGTTCTAACTTGAAATTAATAAAAAAAATCTCTCTGACTTCTGCACAGTGCTGTGTCTTGTATTAAGTTTATTCAGCTGGTTCTTGACAGTCTTTTAATCTTTGCATTACCATTTAAAGATATATTGATATAGAACATATTAAATTAAACAAACTAAATCTGCACAGTTTTTGGAACCATTTAATGGCCCACATTTCAGTGTGTGTGTGTTTGTGTAAAAATATAACCCTGTAGTGCAACACACACATCCCACAATGTTGTGCTGACTTCACACAAGGGCGTCAATGGCAGACGGCAGCACCTAACCCAATTCTGCCAGTCCAGCAGACACAACCTGACCACACTGACAGATTCAATCAAAACAAGACTGTTTTTAACACTCATAAACACTTCACACACACACACACAGGCACAGTTAAAGTGACTTTGTAACACATTTGAATAAGAGGCACAGCTATTTCTGTATATCACACCTCCAAAAGCAACACCTCCTCTGCCTGTTTGCAAGAACTGAGAACAAGAAAAGGGAAGTACAGAGAGAGAGAGAGAGAGAGATAAAGAATGAAAGAAACGGAGAAAGAGCAAGAGAGTGTGAGAAAGGAAATTGGAGAAATCAAGTTCTCTTTGACTTTGCAATTTGGAAATATCTATGGGTGAAGATTAGTCTGATGCCTTTTTTTAAAAACACTTTTTAAAAGTGTTAATAAAAGTTTCACTCTCAAAATATTTGGCCCTAACATTGGGAGATCACAGATTCAGTCCCTAGTAATGCCAGTCCAAAAAAGAAAACATAATTTACCACATGTTTTCCAAGAGGATAGAATGGTTCTACACTCATAAGAGTTCTATAATGCATTGGCTTCACTGGTAGTGTTCTCCTTCAAGCCTGTGGAGTTGTCCCATTTTGTGTTAGTGACTGCTTGAAAAGACGCAGTGTCTTCATATATTTCAGTGAAAATACTGCTCTCAAAACAGAACAATAAATAATCAGATGAAAATGTGCGTGTGTATGAGTGAATGTGTTTGATGCCCTGTGCTGGACCGGTGCCCCACCCAGGGTGTGTTCCTGCCATACGTTCACTGATTCTGAGTCTACAGACCCATTGTGAAAATGAATGAATGCACAAGTGTCCCATCATGTACAACCTGACAAAAAGAAATAGAAGTTTGGACAAATGCTTTCTAAATATGGGTGGCTTCCGACAGAGATGATCTCATCATTTTTCCGAGGAACTGTTTACAGTTCAAAATGAAAGCACAATGATACTACTGTAGAACTGCTGGCGCTCAGGTTTATCTATGAGTTTTGTGAGACCAACCACAGGAAAGGAAGTGACTTCCTTTGGCTTTTCTCTCTGAGGATGCTTTTAGTTCGGAAACCTTTCGGAACAGCACTATCAAACCATCCCAGAAACAACAGACAGCATATTTCCTGCTTCGCCACACCCAGAGTTTCTCATGAAAGCCCAGATGATGTACTGAGGGGTTGAATCAGGGGCATTACAGTGGGAAAAACAGTCAGGCAGAATATTTTGTATATATATAAGTATGAAGTATGAGGAAGTTAAATGGTGATGGTGTCCTTGAACCATCCAAAGTGGAAAGGTTTTATTCAGATAAAGGTATCAGATAAATGCTGTTAACAATATATGTTTAGCATTAGCAATGCCAGCTAATAATGGTTTATTTATTCACCGTGTGTAACACACTCACATTTTATGGCCAATCAACCTACCAACATGTGTTTTTGGACTTATTTTTCCTACTACATTTTAACTGTAGTTATCTTATGTTGTACATATAGCACAATGATAATTCAGGCTGAAGTTGACACCTGGGCCAAGATTCACCACCAGGTGCTGGGGTTAACATATGAATCATGCTCTATGTTTTCTGATTTAACAATTCTACCATACGTGCTAACAACCACCACTCAAAGAAAATACTTATTCATTGTTCAAATTGACCACAGAATGTAAGAACAGACACACTGAGCTCAGAATTCACAAGCTGTCTATGTAAAAAACTTTACATTGCTGCTAAGAGCTTGAGAATTTTATCTTCTGGTTATGGCAGAACACAATGTTTTTCTCTCAGCGTGACCAAGCAATTAAGGAACTTCACTGACATTTCATGTGCTGTTCAACAGTGCCATAGAGCAGTCTTGATGAAGTGAATTATTCTATGATCAAATCTGAAGTTATTTTACATGCTAAGCCTGTTTTAAAAGACAAGTTTTAAAGGGACTTACTCCATGTGTAAAGAGTAAGGACAGACGGGTTGTGTTTAGTGTGATATTTGAAATTGATAAAGTACTAGTTCTGAAAATCTGAGTTGTTTTATTTGGGCTGTGATAAGAACATTTCACACTCTCAACTTATGCACTTTAATTAGCCAGGGGCTTGAGTGTAAATAGGTTAAGGCAAGCCTGAGCATGTGCTGAGCATAAAGCATTAAACTATGCAAATACTAAGATTAGTATTTTGAGTTTACGAGGTTTTTACTGGCAAACACGGCCCTGAAAATTTGAAATGAGACACTGAATGAATGGCATTCTTCTATTACTCATGGTCATTGGCATGAAAAGCTTTTATTTACTCTACATTTGCTTAAAAGAGGAAAATATTCTTATGGTAATCTTGTTTTATAGTGACTGCAAGTGAACAAGTATGTTGACTCTCTGGAAAGAACAGCTTTCAAACTTCACTGAGTATATATCTGAGTAAGTTCCTCGACTATTTAACAAATGATCATTAACTTTCTGAGTCAAAAATCCTGGCCTAATGTGAGCCTAGGTTTCATGAGTTTACATACTTTAAGGACCTGACTTGATTCTTGCCTTAAGGCCTAAGACCCTTTTTGGAGAATACACTTATTTTGAAAATCAAAGATGTGTGTGTTCAAGGGATCAGAAGCTGTAAAGCAGAATTGCTTATGCCTGTTAACATTTTTTTACCCTAATCCCTGCATTTTGTTGTCCACATTTTATTGGCATTAACATCATGCAGATCTATATTAAAGGAAATCTTTTGGATGCCTGATTTAAATTTGTGCATTCTGGACAACTCAAGAAGAATTAATTACAGGAGGCACACATGAGCATCAAAATTTTCAAAAATGGAAAGACCAAATGTTTTCCACACCCAAATCTCAGGCGCAAACAACGGTACAAGACTGCGAGTAGTGTGAGTAACAGGAGAGGGCTTTAGTCAGAGTGTAAAAGTGCAGTATGATCCCTGATCAGTATTCTTATGAGTCTAGATTTTCCCTCTCATGCCCCATCATGACATGCCAAAGATCCTCTTGACAGAGATTACCTGCTATGCTCCTTCTCCACAGAGGCACAGAGATTAGTGGCTAGCAACGCAGATTAACACAGAAAATTCTGAATGTGTGTCACAGCCCTGTAATACCATATACAGCTCCAGCAAAGACCAAAAAGCCAAGCATTAGCCAGGCCAAAAACATCACATGCAGATGTTCCATAAGGTCTGTTTATGGCTACTAATCTTCTTATGTTCTGAGAGCTTGATCTGAGGCCTAGGTAGCATTAGGGTATCATAGCAAGGCCAGGAATATCTCAGTATATATGTGTCCGGATGTGTGTGTGTGTCTCCTTGCTTAGGGCCACCTGTTGTCTTTCTTCTTTTTTTTCTAGGAATGAAAAAGCTATTGGATCTATTTATTCTGCCTCATGCGACCCACACTGGTGTAGGCCACAAATGGAAGGGATTCTGGGAAAATGGGCTTACAATTGGGCAGCAGCACAGTGGGGAGAGCTCCAAAGTGATTATACCACCCCCTACAACACACAGTGTTCATTTCAATGAATAAGCTTAAAAACAGAGAAAGGACAAAGGCATTTCATGCAGGGGTAATGATGTCTTCCAGCATTTAAAACAATGGCAGGTGGCATTTGAAGAATCATAAAGAAAAAAGCAGATCAAATTATCCATATCATTAGCTAATCAATAAGATACATCAACGTGGAGACACAGACTAGCTCTGCTATGCGCAATTGAACATATTTTTTTATTTTCTGCAGCAACACGTGTAACAAAAGTTTATTCTAAATCTGCACTTGCACTGACATTTAGTTTCAAGAACAGCCTTTACTTATATAAGAAACGTTAGATTATGTTTTAAATATTAAAACAAATCTCATGTAAAACTGGCTCTGAACTCACTTAATCTCTCTCTCTCTCTTCTCTCTCATATATATATCACACCAATCAGCCATAATATTTTGACTATCTCCTTTTTTGTACACTCACTGTTCTCAGCTCCATACGCAAGCTTCCACTACTATATGTTTTGCCCTCTTTTACCCTGTTCTTCAATGGTCCTTCAGTGGTCAGGATCCACACAGGACCACCACTGAGCAGGTGTTATTCGGGTGGTGGATTGTTCTCAGTTCTGCAGTGACACTGATATGATGGTGGTATGAGTGGACCTGACACAGTTTACTACAGCTGGTAATACCTTCACTGCCTCATATAGATCTATCTGGAGGAGAAACATAATTTTTTTAAAATATATATAAAATCAAAAAGACTGTGATCATTTGAAATGAATATTGCTTGGCATTATTAACAGAAAAATACCTTCACTCATTTGTTGTATGTTGATTATGTAATGCCATTTTGCTAATGGATAAAGGATGACAGCCTGAAATGATTTAACTTCAGATCAGCTTGTAGATGAGGATGATGGCCATTCTCAAGGTACACTATATATAGCTCAAGTTAGAAATCTAGGCTTACAACAATGATGTATTTCATTGAAGGATTAGCCAGGTAATGTCACATTATCTAGCAGTGTTTACTTGAAGCTATCACATTTCTTATGGGAAAGGGTTTCCCACTGACGCTGCCAGATCTGATCTCTACAGGCAGGTTTTGTTTTCTCAAGGTACACACTACTACTAAGTCATTCCATTATTCACCAAATCAAGATTAAATTCAGTTAACAGTTAAGAAGAAAACATACACTTATTGTTCCTATTAGCGCAAGCACAGTCAATGCTGTCTTTTTTAATCAGACACGAATAACCAGAAACATATAAAGTTTTTTTATAAACATATAAAGTTAACATATAAAGTTATTTTCTTGTTCAATTCACATTTGACTCAGGTAATCAGGTAATTAAAAGCACCCACAATGCAGAACAGCAGACATATATTGGTCAGAAACAAAGAGTGTGGGGGTTACAGAAATACTACTAAACATACAATTATGAGAACAAGATATAGCCATGTACTTGAAATGTATATGAAATGTATATGAAATGTATACTCTTTTGGAGATGCATGTTTTTCTATAGACAGCGACAATATACATGATATTTACATGAGCACCAAAAAGTGGGAATTGCATTAAAAAAAGACATGAATTGAAGCATTTTAAAAATAAAATTTTAAAAAGCCAGGACAAAGGACAAAGATTAAAAACCACTGGCTTAGGCAAGCAGGGCTTCATGCTAGGTAACTAGCACAGGTTATGTAACATTAAAGAAGCAGTTCTAGTGCAGATGGTTTACATGAATGAGAGGAAGTGAAGCGTGAGTGGTACAGGAGGACATTGTGCAGTGGTGTTATAGTGTGTGTGGCTCACTGACAGCTCTGCTGCTGGAATCTGATTACTGCATTCTAATTAATAAATGATGCTGTTCCATCCAGCACCTGCCTTTACACATTAATAGTGAAAATGATTAACACTGCACATTACTGTAGCTACACATTACTATGCTTAAACTACACCCCCCATCAAAAATTTGGATGCACCGGAGATCTTTACATTAAAAGATACAATGCATGTCGTAAAATGTAAGGGAACACAACTATTCATAACTTTTAATATTATCAAGGGAAAAAAAAAACATTAAAACTGGATGATATATGGATTGGATTGATATATAGTTCAAACTCTGTTTTGCATAAGAACAACATATTTTCCTCATGGAGACCACCTCAATGCAGCTGCCACAGAGTATATATGCTCCACTGCATTGTTGGAGTTTTTGTCCCTGCAAAGCCAGTAAAACTTGAGTACAAAGACACATGGGTACACACAGTAAAGCTGTCCTGTGTTGATCAGTGCAGCAGACTGGTAGAGGCCTTTGCTTTCCTGTTCATTTTTAACAGAGCTGCAGGGTCCTGTGCTATCCCATTCCCCTGTTTCAGCCCCCCAAGCCCCCAGCTCATTTCATCTGGCTTTTAGACCCCTGAGGGGAGGACTTAGGGTCAGGTTTTACGAGCCGGAAGGAGGTTGAAAGAAAGCGTGAGGGGAAAAAAGGAACAGAAGAGGGATAAAGAAAAAAAGACACAAGGGGACAATGAGTGAGGTGGTGTCAACAGACTGCAAAAAAGGCCTGACTAAAATTTTGTCAGCAGCAGTGGGCCTGAAATGAGCTATAAATTGCCATAACAACAACAAATATAATGAGGAAATACAATTTTGTTTAAAGTTGAATATGGACCAAATCGTGTATTTAAACATTATTCCAAATTTCACTTAAGAAAATCAACAAAACATCATTTGAATTATACTCAGAGTTTAACTTTTGTCTGTATCTACACAAATGCACATGTCACAAACAGAATGTGGGAGTGAAGTCATATTCCACAAGCACAAGATAAATGACAGCTTTTCAAATAGTTGTGTCACTAGTGTTGCATGTGTAAACACTTTGTAAATACAGCCACTGGGTTCCTAACAGCATCTCGCTGACTTCAGCAAGTCCCTCCATCCCTGTACTACTCTGAGTAAACATAATCCCTACACCAAACTTATGAGTAAACGTAAACTGTGCAAAACTTGCCATATTTTATGTACCAGTGCTAACTGTATGGAACTAAATGGAATCAGCCTGTTTGATGCTATCTGAAGTTTGGCCTTGAGGATGTTTGTTTAAAAGCTTTTAAAATTTGCTGAAGTGTTTTCAACCAAAAAACAAAACAAGACAAGGCTACTGAGACTGACCACAGCTGTCCATTCACAGGATCACGCCAAAGGACACAAATTTTGCTGGTGTTCTGCAGCAAATCGTGACAGAGTGGTGGCATTACTTTCCCAGAGCACCGTGTCAGCGAGGCACAAATCAAACAATGTGCATCCCACTGCCTCGCTGAAAAGAGAGCGTGTCATATCCTTCATCAGCTCCTTCAGGCCGCCAATACCACAACTGTCACCAGCTCAGTGTGAACAGAGAGGCACTGGGGGACAAGCATGCATACGTATGTATACACACATACACAGAATAGATTAAAAGTGTAAATTAAAAAACTAAATTAAAATTTGCATCAGAATATGTTTTATATGTCTTTTATCAACTCTACATATATTTATTAATGTATGAATGTGTAATATATTATGAGGTAAAGACATATTGATGTAAGAGGCCTTTAAGCAAAGATGAATAACACTGTTGTGAATCATTAGTAACAGGCATGAGATTTTCCTGAATACACAGGTATATTGCTTAATAAATATTTCATTTAGGGCTTATGAATGTGTTATGGAGATTCTATGCAGGTAGTTTTTTCCAAAGTTTTCCTCATTCATAATATTCCTCAACCTAAACAACCCTGTGAATAGTTAGGTTCTTCAGAGTATGCCCTTATACTTTGATGCAGCCTTACACTCTGGCTTTCTCTCAAGCAGCTTCATGAGGAGCCACCTGGGATACATTTGGAATGGGACTAGGCATGAGCCACATATGGTGAGACATTGCTGGCTGTGGAAATACATTTTAAGCTTTATTACACTTGTGTAACCTTTAATATTTATATTTGTTTTAGATTAAGGCAAAATCTTTCAGTCTGAAATAAGACTATTAAAAAACCATACTTCAACCAAGCCTAATAATTTGCCTGCTACTGTGTGCGTAAATGTGGATATTTGGCCTTTGGGATTATTCTGCTGAGATCCTTGAGGAGCACTCATGTCCATCTTGATGGCCACAGAACGGATGGGCCTGGCCTACATAATTCATACACTGTTACGCAAAACATACAGTCAGCAACCCGCAGCAGAGTGGTCACCCATAAACCTGTCGATTCAGTTCGAAACAAATGACCGTCATTCAGCTGGAGCCTACTGAGACCAATCGAAGACGCTGGACTGGTGCAGTGGGACCAATCGCTTTAAAATGTACGACTCAGGGGGTCAACTGGACCAATTGAATTGCAGAGGAAGTAATAGGGAAGAGATGTTAGTTAACTCAATAAGCTTGAAGTGAGGAAGTGGGCAAATAACCAGATTTCCATATTTCACTGGCGGCAATGTCGGCCTGTTTCCAATAACAGAAGCAATAACAGGGTGAGTTAATCCACACAGACACAGAAAAATGAGCACGATTTAAGAATATGCACACACACACACACACACACACACAATTCTCATAAATGAAAGCAGCCACACAAAGAGAGATAGCAGGATTGTGATAAAATATTAATGAGGGAATAAAAAAAGGATTAAAAAGCAGAGAGGAATACACAGAGGCAGGGATACATATACAGAGAGAAAGATGAAATGTGCTCACCCTGACCCAAAGTCAAAGGCCAACTTAAGCGGTTTGTCTGAGCTGAGAAAGCTTGACCCTGAGAATGACCCTAAGGCTCATCTTCAGCACGCTCAGTCCACGAGGCCAAGTCTCATAGTGAGACAGAATATATGAGTGCATGGGGAAAGGGGGCATATTCCGATTTATCACAAGAATAAGATTACATCATGGGGCAACAGTAGTTCTGAACAGTTCCAGTGCTGATGGTTACTTCACTTCATTCTCTAACAATAAAAATGTGAAAGCTGTAGAGACATACCTGTCATTCATTAACATACCAACACATTCCTGTTCAACCGCTTAAATCTGAGTACAGATGAAGAGCAACCTTGTTTCTTTTGAGGCTGATCAGATATTTTTTTAATTCTTTCTTTAGAGAAGCTTTTGGTAATGACTGTACATATTTACTGGCCCCTCCACCTTGCCAATATGCAATCTGAGACAGTAGCTTCTACACTGATGTAGTTTGTGTTTACTATATTCTAGCTGTTCTTGCCTGGCAATTTGTCATGCACCTCTCTCCATTTATAATGCACCACCAAATAATATCTGGTCAATAGTAAATCAGTTGTCAAGAACTGAGGATAACTTTTGCAGTAAAAGATGGACTACCATCTGTAACCATATGTCTTCATAATGAATTCCCCTGCTGGTGCATCCCTATTTCATCCATTTCATCACTTGAGACAGGGTGCACTGGGAAATGTAAATAAAGTAAAGTTGTCATTGCACAATGGACAATCAAACTGTGCATTTGCATTAACCAACACACACAGTGGTGCACTAAGGGCAATAAGCACACACTTCTGGAGCTAAGGGGAAGTATCCCAGCACCGAGGCTGAGTGGATCGTACCAGCACTCCTTTCAGTTCCAAACCTGTTTCTATAGACATCAAGACCATAAAGTTAAGTCAACACCAAACAGAATGAGGGGAGCAATAAGATAACGGTGCATGTGTGTGTGTTTGTTTGTGTGTGGGTGTGTGTGTTTGTGTGTGTGTGTGTGTGTGTGTGTGTGTGTGCATGTATATATGTGTGTGGGCTAAGTGTCCATGGCAAGGTTCTCTTTCCTCTCCACCATCTGGCGAGCTCAGCCTAATTAATCTCACTAACGACCCACTTAATTCAAACAATTTAACAAATCTCCCACATCCAGATGCTGACCCATTCACTGCTGATGAAGGAAAGTAAAGGAAGAGAGAAAGTCTAATGGCTGACCCCAATTCTAGGCCCGCTGACCTTATCATCATAGAGAGAGAGAGAGAGAAAGAGAGAGAGAGAGAGAGAGAGAGAGAGAAAGAGAGAGAGAGAGAGAGAGAGAGAGAGAGAGAGAGAGAGAGAGAGAGAGAGAAATGGTTCTCTGACCTAAACTCCAAGCCATCAGACACATCACAGGTGAGAAAGGGAAATATGAAACAGACAAATGCTTGTATTTAAAGAGAGAAGAATGGAAAGACAGAGCAAAAGATTTGAAAAAAGGTTGTTTTTCTATTTCATAATTAATGGCTATGCAAATACAGACTAACCGAGCATGATGCCTGAGAAAACATGCTTCCATCTGTAAATCAGCCAGATTTCATTACTTTACTGCAGAAAGTGGATGAGAACAGCAGTCACTTGCAGATCATAAAGTAACAGCAACTAACTCAAATATGCAAGTGGCATACACTCAGTTTAGTTACAGAAGCATGATCTCATGTGTCTACTCCCAGGTCATGAATTATGATGTACGGTATAAATATTTAATCACACACACAGACCAGGGGAGTTTTGCTGGGCGATACAACTGAAAAATGTATCACAATAAAATATTTAATTTCAGTTATTTTTTTAATTATTGAATAAATACTGATAACTTTTAATGACCTTTTATAATAAAGAAAAGAAGACAATGCTGATTTTAAACACTTTATTTAAATGTTGAAAAACATGAAATAAACCTGTTAAATAATTGGTGGTTTGTGTCACTCATACAGTAGCACATACCCTTACTAAAAGATCTGATTGGCTGTTTAAGAGCCAGAGTGAGAGTACATGTGTGGTGTGTTAATAAGGTCAAACACCACACATTCATTATGTGCTTTCTTGGTATTTCAAATTAAATGCATTCAAATAAAGCAATCAAAAGTTCTATCGAACCTTTATCAATGATGTGTCTGTCATATTGCTATTGTGTTATCATCCAGACCTACAGGGGAGTTAAACAACAAGAAAATAAAAAAGATGTATGTATGTAATACAAACCTATAGCTTCCAGAAGCATAATCCAATTTCATCTGACTCAGCTTCTTCAAATCTACCTCTTCAACCAGCACTTAGTGTGTGGTGAAGTATAATTAAAATGACCTTAAACCTTAAACCTGCACTGTTTACTTAAAACCAGCGCACTCTTAAATGCTCTGTAGTCAAGTAGCACATAGGTGGTTTCTAGTTTCATAACACTAGAAAATAAGAAACTGCTTGTAACATGGACAAAAATCGAACATAAAAAGAAAGATGGCAGCATTTAATGAAAGTAAAGTGAGGGAAACCAGCAGAAGGTGTAATACTTTAATTACTCAATTAATCAAAGATTAACAGAAATAGTTATTTCAGGCTTAATTTGCACCCGAAGACCCTTGTCATTGTAGTGCTGCTACAGAGACAAATCTCAAATTATTTGCTCTAGATTAGTACAATCATACAAAGGTTGTATGCTATCTGCCACTGCTATCTGTGTCCAGGAGTTCAAGAGAACACCATGAATGGCAGTCACTGTTGTAATCCAAACTTGTGCAATGGTGGTGCAGTAGCAGCAATGGGGTTTATTTTGACAATAATTCTTAAGATGTTTAATTAATATATGGACCAACCACAAAACATTGAGAGAAAAATAAACTCCCTGTAACCATCTAAACTATGCACAAAATTATATTTCTTGCAGTCAAATCACAGAGCTTGTAAATTTTCTTCTCAACTATGGAATTACTCAGGCAGCAGTTAGTTTAGGCTAATGAGAAGCTGCTTAGCAAATCAATAAATGTAGGTTAATATCTCGTCTTAATGCTATATTGGACTTATTAATGTGGATATTATTGACAGTACATGTAGAAGTTGACAGTAAAAAACCCTCGTTTAAGCATGAATGAAGCAAAAAATTTGCATTTCCTTGTTTTGCCTCTTTGACTTCTCTGGACATTCAGTTCTGTGGAAATTTTAGTGGATTTCTAGGTTCATATTTGAGTAACCTTGTTCTAAGAGAAAGCATGCATTTGCTTTCAATTTTCAAACCATGAACGTTCTGTGTGAGTTAAAATCAGTGTAGGAACACTTAATGTGAGATGCTGATCAGTGGCCATTTTAAAGAAACTGCAAGAAACATGGACTTAAAATTACATAAATTATGGACCAAAATATTTGATTATGATCAATATTACAATTCTCTGTAAAGCCCAATAATAGAAGAATGGCAGCAGATGACATACATCTGGAAGTAGATTTTCTTGCATTCTAGCTAGTGTTCGGAAACAAATTCACTGTATGATCTAACCTCTAACACGTGAAAATAAAGAATGTTGCACAGACATTTGTACACTGAGAAATATAAAAAAACAGAACCTAGGCTGAAACTGAAACTGATCATGTTTTCAAATCTCTGTCCATTCTCTCAACTTTTCTAAGCCAATAAAAACTGATTTACTCTCTCCATGGTACCTTGTGTACATTGTTTGAATGCTAAAAACCTGCAGTTCACTCTTGGAGTCTGTGCACACCTGCAGCGTCCCTAGACCCTTGAAACCTCTGAGGTAGTGCCGAAGTTCTTCTTGCATGAGTCCCCCCACCGAATCCCAACTCGCATGAAAAATACATTTCTTCAAGTCATTTGTCTGCTTCAGTTTTCAAGCATCCTTGGCAGCCTGCTGAATTCTCCCAGACTCAGCCTTTCAAAGTGAGGCAAGGAATGCTGAAATGAGGCTTGTGTAACGTTTGGAGGAGTGAGCGGTGTGGGAGACATGGGGGCAGGCCTCTACATATTTACCTTGGAGAGGGCTTTTAAACAGAAAGTAAACATTTCACTCAGGAAAACCAAATGCTTCCATGCTAACATCTCCACTGCTCTACTAATCAACAGATATTTAATACTGACCAAAAGTCTGCTACTTTCGTTCTGAACAGGAGCTACAAAGCTAAAACAGCTACTAGGAGTTGCCATAAACAATATTGATTTGATAAGACCTTTGGATATGCTAGTATTATAAATACTGAGAACTGTTGTTAATACAAATATACAACATTGCACAACAGTTAAAAAACAAGATTAGCATTCATAATGAAGCATGTACAGTTTGGATGAGGCTAGTTTGGGGCTATAAGCTTTGAAAGTGAACAAACACACTTCAAATACAACGACTTTGCTAATAATGGTAAAAAAGAAAAGTACTTGATGTTCACCTAGTCCTTTAATACCCACTTCTCAATGGAAACCTGAGGAATGAGTGGGAGGTTTGGTTTCACATCTCTGACTAGCATCTAGAATCATGAATTGAATGGCTGTGACCCATTTATACTGTTACTTAACCTCAGTCCATTCAGAGTTAATTCCATCCACTGTTTTTAAAAAACTCTCCCATGACCTCAGTCCTTGCTTGGGAAGTGAAACCAAACTCTGAGCTAGGCTAAATGGGTACTTTCGAGGACGCGTATAAGGACAGTGGGGGTCTTTATTTCCACCGCCACACTGATACACCTTCAGGACGACAGATTGATCTCAGAGACATTCACACCAGAAAGATGCTTATCAAAAGCCAGCCAACTGGATCTTAGAGAGAGCAGCTAATGACAGAGACGAAGGAGATGCTAATCAACATTCAGATAGGGTATTCTCTTAAGAAGGCTTGCAGTGACCCTCTAAGCCAATATAATGTGAATAAAGACACTCGAATGACAAGCGTGTTAGCCTGAACAGCTCAGTTTTCTGCAAGATAAAAAGCCTTCTCCTTGAAAAGAGGTCATATTCTCATGCCAAGGAAATTGCAGGGCTACATAAACACACACACACACACACAACCCTCACAACAGCAAAAGCACTGTTAACAAAAGAAGACATTTGTTAATCTTACAGCCCCCTGCCTTGAGCGCCATGATGCTTCCATACAGATTCACATAAACACACCTGCGGCTCAAGGTGACCTGTCTCCGAAGTACTGAGTGCTCTATTTTGCTTTGCTGGACCTGTTTCACCCTTCTACCTCTATCTATCCAATTTTCTTCATTGTTTTTTTTTTTTTTTTTTTTGTGTTTTGCCCCCACTTCTTGTTCACCATGCTGGACAGGAAGCCCTGACGTTTACATTGAATGGCCTTTGAAGTTCCTCCCACACGGGGCATAGTGAAAAACAGTGGTCAATTAAATAGGCAGGACCACCTTCAGGGCAAAGTGTCAGTGGCTTGAAATAGATGTAATTCAGTGTGGTCTAAAAGAAGGAAAGAGATAATGTGAGGGTAGGATTGGGGGTAAAATATATTCGGCAATCTGAGAAAATTAAACAGCCTCTAGGAATAAATGGCTTGGGGTCAAATTCACCAGCATGACATGCATGCAATCGATGAGGCAGCAGCTGACGGTAAAAAGGCACAAAGATTGATAAGAGCGGAAGGGAGGAGGAGGAGGATGATGAGTGAGAGGAATAAACAAAACAGTGAAAGAAGGGTAAAGGTAGTGGGAGGCTGATAAAAACCCACTGTTCTATCCTTGTGTATCATGTAGTGCTTTTTATGTAATATCAGTCTGTAGTATCAGTCTCCTTGATGAATGGAAATAACAACAACTGAAACTGAGATTAATAATTAAACTCAATTTTAAATCAAAACAAGGTACTGACCTCAAATAAAGTCATTAACATTATCATGAAACAGTGCACAGATAAAAGGGTCCACGCACTTCAGGCTGCAAAGCCAAAATCATGACTAGAGGCTTTTTCACTGGCTGACCAGGAATTTTAAACCAATTAAATGATAATGGTTGGAGAGAAAATAAATGAGCAGGAGTGTAATTCCTCAATATGTACAGCAATGTGATATATTCTTAGATTTAAACATTATTAAATTTTTTTGGAATATTTTATTGTATTAACTAGAGAGCACCAACCTCTGCGTATTGTGAAAAAAATGGAATTTCATATTTTAGTTCTTAATAAAGTACCTACCTCTTAAACTGCCATAAATATCTTCTAGTAAAGGTTATCTGCTGGAATAAACTCATATATGCAATAAGAGATCAGTGGCCAATGCTAGTATCTGCTCATATCCAACCCGGTCTCACACCTATTCGTGATATAGTCACATATGTAGGAGACTGCAATTCATGGCATATTCACATATTTTCCACATTTTATGCGACAGTAAAACAAAATCTCTTCCTCATTACAGGCGTCATTACTCATAACATAGAAAAAGGCATAATGCGAATTACATATCATAGGTTGTTATTCCAATAAAGGCATAAAGTATTTTATTATAATACTTCTCCTAAGCAATGCTTATTATTGGTGTCCTACATTAGCTTTAACTAGAACGAGAACATTTCTTTCACTTAAAGTTATTTTGACTCATTTTTTTAAAAGGTTAATACTGAAAAGGACATTTCTCTAGCCATTATTTGCTTCGATATTTTAGCAAATAATGAATTAGTAACGTTATATTTTCCGTAAATAAAAATAAGACAGTGGTATTAACCAATGGTAATGACATCTTAATGAGGAGGAGTTTTCATGTTACTGTCACATAACACGGCGCATGGATATGACGGTTTGTATGGTAATTACCCATTCACTTATGATCGTGATTTTGTCGCATAAAATGTCGAAAATATGCGACTATGTCACAAATTGTAGTCTCCTATATATGTGACGGGGTTGTTATATCAGTTACCCGATTTAAGAGGAGCTAATGCTAAACTCTGAACTTCAGATTTAGCAATGCTAACCTGCTGTGAATGACTACTTCAAATCCATTTTAAGATGTCCATATAATGTCCAGAATACATCAAATAATTTAAAAAAATTGTTCTTCAGTCATCACCAACAGACAAATTTAATCAAACTCAATACCTAATAAAAATAATTTTGACTTTTACCTGCAATTAGCATACAGTCCTTAACAATATTCTTCTCAATGGCACTTTCAAATTGCATTTATAATTTTGTCCAAATAGTTTTTCATATTACGAATCAGTTGTTATTCAGACACCTGGTGGCCCAGATGTTACAAAGATTATATATTGAAACTTTTTGAAACATAGTTGCCCCCTCTGGGTGAGCAACCCTGAGGAGCCTAAACTGGTTTATTCAGAAACAATTTGATATGTGAGTTGCACTTTACAGGAATGAAGACATAATAAACAATCACATTAATATTATTTGGCACTTCTTAGCTTTACAAAATGATGTACTGCTCTTTTAAATCCTAATATATCCTAATTTTTCTCTTTTCAAATTCAAACATCCCTAGAGATGATCAATTTGACATTGTCGCATTACTGCAATGAACCACTGACAAATTTCTGTGTGCTTAAAAGGAAATCCAACCTCTTAACTACTGCTGTGCCAAGAACATTAGGCTTTTAAACAAGTGAACGAAATGGAATTGACGGATATTGCTATGGTCAAAAACAATTCTGAAATAATTGTGAAGGATGTACTTCCACCCCGTCACACAAGTGTATACAACACATATAGACATTCAATAACAGTGTGGCCCCAAGGTACAAGTGCTGTCACACACTCCTGCACAGACACACATATACACACACACACACACACACACACACACACACACACACACACACACACCTTCCCCAATAGTGTTTCTGCTGCTCCACTGTGAAGCAGGCATTAACAAGATCCCAGGAGTTACTGGAACATGCACACACACACACACACACACACACACACACACACACACACAGTTTCTGTCACATTATAAACAAGGGATGGAGACAAACATGTACGTGCATGTAGCTTGTTAGCTGTAAGTCTAATGAGACCCTACTCATTGCTGCATAACAGCATTATGCAACTAAGAGAGGTGAGTATTAAAGAGAGTGTGTGTGAGAGAGAGAGAGAGAGAGAGAGAGAGAGAGAGAGAGAGAGAGAGAGAGAGCGTACAAGGGAAGTGATTTAAAAATAATAGTAATATAAATTAGTATGTTGTATCATACAATATGTGTCCAAGTGTTAGACACTTGTTCACTCCAATATTTCTTAGTAAAATCTCCCCCTTTGCTGGAACAACAGTCTCAATACTACGGGTATTACTAGATGCTGGAACAGTATTGCTAACAGTATTTGACTGCATTCAGTGAGGTCTAAGTACTGATGTTGGGTGATTAATTTTAGATCACAAAAGCCACTCCAATGCATGCACAAGATTTTGGATGGTGCTGTATCACTACAAAGAAGGCATTTCTCCTGTTCCACAGCCCAGTGCCTGAGGGGCATAATACTTCTCTGGCTGATGACAGTGCGTGGGTGTATGTGTGTGTGTGTGTGGGGGGGGGGGGGTTCTTACATGTGTGTTGATGATAATAATAATAATAATAATAATAATAATAATAATAATATGTAAGGGCGGCACGGTGGCGCAGCAGGTAGTGTCGCAGTCACACAGCTCCAGGGACCTGGAGGTTGTGGGTTCGATTCTCGCTCCAGGTGACTGTGTCTGTGAGGAGTTTGGTGTGTTCTCCCCGTGTCTGCATGGGTTTTCTCCGGGTGCTCCGGTTTCCTCCCACAGTCCAGAAACACACATTGGTAGGTGGATTGGCGACTCAAAAGTGTCCGTGAGTGTGTGTATGTCTGTGTTGCCCTGTGAAGGACTGGCGCCCCCTCAAGGGTGTATTCCCGCCTTGCGCCCAATGATTCCAGGTAGGCTCTGGACCCACCGCGACCCTGAATTGGATAAGCGGTTACAGATAATGAATGAATGAATAATATGTACTCTTACGCAAGTAAATTACTCTAGATTTTCTATGTTGTTTTACCTATATAAATGAATGCATGTCCTCTGATCATTTGGACAGTAAATAAATGGCTTCTTTAAATTTGTAAAGATTGTGAACCCTGAAAACTATCACCGCCACTGTAAAATGGAAATGAAAAAAGAAAATGTTGGAACCCACCACTTCACATGATACCACTCACAGATTAAATTCAATTAAATGTATAAAAATTATTATTTTTTTAATTTCCTACAAAATCAAGAAGTCACACACAACACACAACACAAACAGGAAAAAACATATGGACTCAGTTCTTTGAATTTATTGGTTTGATTCAATAGGTAACTGTAAATAAGATCCTCTCTTCATTCTCCTTTGTTGTCCTTCCAACCTCTAAAGCACTCTCACTCAATTTCATTCTCTCATACTCCTCCTCCCCTCTGCTCTTCCTTCCTCTTCATTGTGCTACCCATCATTATGGTCTCTACCAAAGTGCCTGTGTAAAGGCAAGCACCAGGTTCATGCGCAGATGAAGAACAAGCTGTTTGTGTTTCTGCTTCGTCCTCAACATACTGCATCCACCTTCTTCTACTGATAACTATTTAGCATTGTGTTTGTCATCAGGGCCCATACACAGGGTAGACGGGGTGTGTTTGTGTGTGTGTATGTGTCTGTGTGGCATTAACATCATCTCAGAAAACAAAAGTCCTTTGTGGCCAAACGTGTCAAAACACGTCTTAGACGTCACACGTTTCTCTGTAAAAACACCCCCAAAAAATATTCACACACAACACACACAAACACACAACATGGCCAGAATAACAGTTTACTTATTAGTCACTGTTACATTTGTAAATTTTGATAATGTTGTAGTGTTAGCTTTGATGTTGGATTATGAAGGTACATGCACAATTTGTATAATTTCCATAGCAAAGCATTACCAATTGAATAAGTGGCACATGAGCCTAAGGCCAACATACCACACTAATAAAGCCAAGTGTGGGCAAGAAAAGTAAGAGGCCCCAGCATTGCAACACAGTGTGTGTGTGTGTGTCGGTGTGAATAAAGAGATCTCGGTGTGTGTACATGTGTTATGATATTTGTATGTGTGTACAGTATGAATGCACATGGGAGTGGTTTATATATTGTACAATGAACGTATGTTGGAACGCTTATGTATAAACAGTGGTGCATGAAACTATGTGAACCTCAGAAGAAGTGTTGCTGATGCTCATCAGACTGGAAAATGTTACAAAACAATCAATAGGACTTTGGACTCACCATTCTGAGAACACAAATAAACCCAGGGCATTTTTCGAGCAACTCAAGGCCTCTCTCACTTTTGCTACCATTAGTGTTCATGAGTCCATCATCTGGAGAACACTGAACAACAATGGTGTGCATGGCAGGGTTGCAAGGAGAAAAGCATTGCTCTCTTTTTGCATTTACTAAATTACATTTTGGCTGAGACTGGAACATTTTCTTTGTCGACAGTTGACACTAGAATAGACCTGTTTGGTTTAAATGAGAAGTAAAACCTGGCTGGAGAAATGAAAGCACTGCATTCTGGTCAAAGAACTGAAACACAGTGGTGATAATATTTTGGGTTGGTTCTGTGATGCTGGACCTCTACCAGGATGACTTGCCATCATTGATGGACAAATGAATACTGAATTGTACCCCTGAATTCAGAAGAAAACAGGTCGTGACCTGAACCCTGAGAGTACACCGGTCACACAGGAAGACAACAACCCAAAGAAAACTTTCATTTGTGAATGCAAAGGATCACAAACTCATGCCCTTGAGAGCTCCGTAATGTTGAATCATTTTCCTCAATAAACAAATGTCTAAGTATAATATTTTTTCTTACTGATTTAACTGGGTTCAAACCAAACTTTGAAAACCTTTGAAGCAACAATGTGGATGAGTGAGTGTGTTTATGTGGGAAGGGATGGTATGTAAGAGTCCAGAAGTGTGTTTGAGGTATATAAGGGGATGAAAAACATCCCCTTATATATGTATGTATATATTAATATGTGAAAGTGTATGTGTTTTGTTGGTGTTAGTGGGAGATGGGGGTTGCTTGTCGGGCTAATAAATGTCTGTTCCTATTTGCCTGCGTTTGCCAAGAGCAAGGATCTTTGTACTTCTGGATATTGTGTGTGTGTGTGTGTGTGGGTGTGTGTGTTTTAATTTTAAAAAATAATAAATTAATACAATAAAATGAATACAATGCAGTCTGACAGAACCAAAAAGACATTCTGCTCTTTCTGAATACAATTATTACATAATCAAATGCCTGTATGAAATGTTTGTCTGATGCCAAATATTATTTAAAACAAATAGCTGCCAACACTACTATGGTTCAGATTTCATTGTCCACACATAATTCTGTAATTAAGCTGTACATCAAAGTTAACACATTTCATTTGCTCAGAGAATGTGGGCTCAGAATCATGAATAGAGTTTCAAAAGAGTAAAAACATAGAAAACAGTGTGCGCAGAGCAAGCATTGACAGAGAGTCAAATAAATCACTCAATCTCAATCTCTCTCTCTCTCTCTCTCACACACACACACACACACACACACACAAACACTCCCTCTCACTTTCTCCCCCATACACATATATACACACACAGACAAACATACAGTATCTTTACCCCATTAACTATCAGAACTGGAAAAAGTTCCATGAAGCAGATGCTTCCATGAAGATGTGGCTTGCTGTGAAGCAACAGCAGTAAATGTGGCTTTTGAAAATGACAACTAATAATCAAATGAAGAGTAGAGTATAAGAGAGAGAGAGAGAGAGAGAGAGAGAGAGAGAGAGAGATAAAGCAAGAGAGAGAGATAGAGCGAGAGAGAGAGAGAGAGAGAACGAGAGAGAGAGAGAGATAAAGCAAGAGAGAGAGATAGAGTGAGAGAGCGAGAGAGAGAGAGAGAGAGAGAGAGAGAGCACAAGAGAGAGAGAGAGGTTGAGGGAGAGACTGAATGAAAAAAGGGTAAGTAATAGTGAGAATGAGAAAATAATCATGTAGAAGAGAAAGAGTAAGAGGCAGACAGGGGCACAGAAAGAGACAATGAGGCACAACTTGAAAGAATGAAAATGTAACGCATGCAGCTGGTGGAGGATGAACACAGCGAGAGAGAGAGAGAGTGTGCTACACTTAACAAGCTGAACAGTGGGCTGTATCTCTGAAGAATCTGCCCATTCTACCCATACAGAGAGAGTGTGAGAGAACGAAAAAAAAAAACACTCACCCACCCCCACACATACATGCACACACACACACACAAACACACACACACACACACACACACACACACACACACACACTGAGTTCCGTGACCAAGCACAAATTTCACACACATGCAAACTCCTCACAGAGCAGATGGCTGGCGCTGCAGGATGCACAGCACCTGAAATAGTGGCTCTCTCTCTCGCTCTTTTTCTCTTTCACACACACACACACACACACACACACACACACACACACACAAACCTGAAGTTGGCTAAGACTTCTTACTATCAAATCTGAGCACCGCTCTCTTTGTCCAATCTGCTGACTACAACATTAATTTAGTCTCATCCATCCAAAACCATTCTGCATAACTAATAATAGCTAAACATTAAGGTTATATTTTGATATATTTTTTCCTTTTTACTGGAGCTATGAGGCTAGTGTTGCTAACTATAACACAAAAATATTGGCTGACCTACTTTGTCATTGGTAATAAAAAGTCCCATCGCTTCAAAACTCAGACATATAGCTTAACAGACAAGGATTGTTAAAAATAGTTAATTACATTAAAATAATTCATTCATGGGCAGCACAGTAGCGCAGCAGGTAGTGTCTCAGTCACACAGCTCCAGCGACCTGGGGTTGTAGATTCGATTCCCTCTCGGGTGACTGTCTGTGAGGAGCCTGGTGTGTCCTCCCATGGTCCAAAAACACACGTTGGTAGGTGTCCATAGGTGTGAGGGAATGTGTGAGTGTGTGTCGAACTGCGAAGGACTGGCGCCCCCTCTAGGATGTGTTTCCGCCTCGCACCCAGTGATTCCGGGTAGGCTCTGGACCCACCACGATCCTGAACTGGATAAGCGGTTACAGATAATGAATGAATGAATGAATAATGAATTAATTTCAACAGTCACTGATACAGATATCGCTTATCAAACGTGCACAGAGAATCTGATTCAGATCATTCCCACTAGTATCTTATACTGACTTCATTATGTCGTTTTTGGCATTGTGGGCTTGTTTATCAGACCCAGATTAAGCCTAAACCCAGATTGGATATGGTCCATTGGCACTAAAATTTGAAAAAAATGGATGTAATTCCTGTCAGGGGAACTGGCATTATGTCACATAGAATAAGGGCAAAATTTATAGACAACATAGATTTTTATGCTATATATAAAATAATCTATTATTACAATGCATTTTAGTCCATTTACAAAGACAACAGTAAGTCATTCAGTCACAAAAGTCACACAGAAATCTTGGTGGAACGATTCCGACACTAACTCTGACACCTTCATTTACAAATTTATTGCTGAAATATTGCTTGCAATGACTAAATCAAAGGGCTACTGAGACCTTTACACACCAAGACGATCAAAGACATGAAAAAGTGGGAAAGATTTACACGGAAACAGAGCAATACACTGAAGTGCAGAAGTGCATTCCTTCACTAGTCAGTTGAGAGCAGCTGTGCTAAATATTTACTCAGGCCTTTTAAAAAGCTGTCTCTCTCTTTACTTGTCAACATGCATTCACATGAATGGTCCCTTCTCTATGTATAAGTTGCCTTGTCAGTAACAGGGTAGACTTTTATGGATGTGTGAGGGTTTGCAGCGAGGGCTTGAGGCTCTGACTGTCCCACACAGAGAAATGGGGTTAACTTAGAGACAGGCACAGGGTAAAGGACAATTCCTCCTGGGAAACTGTGCCCTCCTGAAAGCCTGTTATACTCAGGGTGAATATTTCACATTTCCCCAGCCTACCAGTATAAAATGCATTATTAAATTTAATTCTTCTTCATTTGTTATAGGGCTTATATCATTTTATTTGTCAAAAACAGCCACAAATAACTTCCTTAAATTATTAAATTAAAACAAGTCATTTGTGACTATAAGACCATTAGGGAAATGACTACAGTTCCAATTGGTTTCATACTGTGCCATATTCAAAGTACACATTCGGAGTATTTTAAGCCAAAAATGTACAAATGTACAAACATTGTTGGACTGACCTGGAGTGGACTGAAAATACCAGAACATCTGAGAAACAGAATTTTTTGTCAGTTGTAGAATTTCTCAGTACATAGTTGTAATATAATATTTAAATATTTATAGTAAAAATGGGCTGTTTTCATATCTCTTTTCAGATTAAAAAAAGTGATCAGAATCAGAATCGCACTATTTTTTCCATGATATGGTGCCTTTATTTCTTTTTATTAGGGAGCGCTTCACTCCATCTCTGTGGCCTGCAGAGCAGTAGCAAATTCCATGTGCAAACTGGCATTCTGCTGTTTGTGCATGTTTTTAATCTTGTTTAGACAGAATAAATGTAGTACAGTCAAACAAGGCTGCAACACAATAGCCATATGTCTCATCCAAATGTAGTAGTGTAACAGTTCACAAAACTCCATCTACAAACAGATGGTTTACACTAACAATATCTACTTTTCTAAGCAGGATTTTTTTTTGTTTGCATTTGCTGAAATTCCTCCACAAGTGCATTACTGTAGTCAGGTGATGATGGATGGTTAGTTCTGGATCAGCACCACTAAAGCTCACCCCAAAGCTATTGGATTGAGCTCCATCACACCATAAAATGCAGATCCACTCCACCACAGCCCAATATTGGGGGGCTTTCAAATTGGCCTTGGGCAAGGTGGGACATGTGGAATTGGGCATGGTGACCTTAAATAGCTGTGTTGCTGACCCTGAGTTTCCCATTCTATTGGCAATGCACAATGTAACACCCCATGTCAACCATCAATATCATATTAAAATAGCTCACAAATTAGAATGAGTCTTAATATATAGTATAAGAGCTTCTTTCTAAGGCTAATATCTAACACCACACATCAATCATATATTGTCTGTCTCTCTCTCACTCTCTCTCTCACTCTCTCTCTCTCTCTCTCTCTCTCTCTCTCTCTCTCTCTCTCTCTCTGTGAATTTCCTAGGTCCATTGCACAGTAATATTTTTTCTCTCTTTTCTCTTTCATCCGTAGCAGTCCCCTTCACTAATTATCTCCTCCTCAGTTTCACTCTCTTGCATGTGTCTTAGGACTGCATTTAAAATCCCTTCTCTCACACACAGCAGTCCTAAGAAGATCCACCAGATCAGTTCTACATATACATACATACATACATACATACACACACACACACACACACACACACACACACACACAACCCTCTTCCAGAGGTACGTTACACATGTGAGAATCACAATCTCTGAGTGTACTGTATTCATCCATATGTAAATTAATAGGCCAACCATCAGCTCCATTAATTATCAATGGCTGCCACCTGCTAACCTGTATATATCTGTTTACTAAGAGAGAGTGAGAGAACAAGAGTGTGTATGTGTGTGTGCTTTCTGTGCCTGTGTGTGTGTGTATGTGTATGTGTGTGTGCATGAGAAAGAGTGGGGAGGGAAAGAGATTTAGAATGAAGGGATACACTAATATGGGACTTAAATCAGACCAAAATCAATGCCAATATATGGAGATGGCAATACATTTAAATGTTGCAGGTATATCAAAGAGTAACAGAACATGTATTTTTTTGTGATTACAAATGCAGTTAAATGAAAACATGAGACATTTTGGCAAAGTATCCCAGTGTCATTGCTTTTAAAGACAATATTTACAGATGCCTACAAGATTCTGATATCATCAAGTATCCCTTTTAGGAAGAGAGAAAAGTAAAAGATGCACACAGAGAGAGAGAGAGAGAGAGAGAGAGAGAGAGAGAGAGGATGTGTACTGTACCAGGGACAGAGGGCAGCTTGCATAATGTTGCCTTTGGTACTGTGCCAGATTGTATAATGAGAGAGAAAAAGAAAGGGTCAGATGAGCTGTGACACTGGGACCAAAATTCAGAGAGACACAGCTCAGCCTACAGCCACAGTCCCATGATATATATATATATACACACACACACACACACATAAGATATTTCAAAATATCAACAGAATCTGTATTCCAAAGCGTTAAATCTGAAATAAATTAATAAAATTAAAATGCACACTTTCGGTTTTAAATCAAGGGAATTGGAGGGCCCTCTGTTCTATATTTCACTTTAGGGATCAAACAGGGACACTATCTGTGGCCTCACCCACACATATTTCTTCCTTTTCTTTATTTCTTTCCCGATAGCTAAGGTAGTTTCTGCAAACAACACCTGCAACTTCTGTAAACGACACATTATAATGTGTTTTGAAAACAAGATTTTATACAATAAAAGCTTTATGTTCAGTGATTATAAACACTATTGTTTGGTGAAAGGAAGGTCGTGTGTTGACAAAATCTAAGACACTGAGAGTAAGCTATGTTTCTTAGAGACACTCTGTGACCAGTTCATTCTGTGACCAAGTGCCATGTATGTCTGAATACATGCGTGAATAAGCCACTGAATGGGAACAATGCTCTGGTTAATTGCTAATAATCTTTTAACGCAGCACTTTAGAGGCTCATATGAGCTAATCGACAATTCTAATAGAGTTTAATTGCGAACCAGCCACCAATTTGTCAATAAAATAGAAATTAAAGCTCAGCGTTCTTTCGATTTAAGAGATAATAAAGTCAGAAACAGCAGATGTCTAGCAGTGACACAGGCATTAACAGTGAGCTCCTTCTGGAGGATCTCTGCTGTTTGGGAGGAAGAGACGGCTGTTCCATGAGGATGATCTGGAGTCTGGGGGTTTACAGCTTTGTGTCAGAGTGGCTGGAGCTGATCTGAGACCGGTGTCTTGGCAGGCCTTGTGGTCGAGCATGAATTAAACATGCAGAGATGCTTCTCAGCAGGCTGGCTGGAGCCCTGGCTCTCCTTTCAGCTTCAGCCTCTATTGTGGGAGCAGCAGTTCAAGTGGTCTAGAGCGGTCAGGAGCCACTCCAACCCTGAATAATTAAACCACGTTTTCAAAGTTCTCTCTCCCTCCCTCTCTCTCTTCCACATTGTCTGAATCAAGTACACACACATGTAACATACAACTTGTTACACGCGGTCACAGATGTGGGTAATATGACAACGTTTTATTGGTATCATGATAAATATTGTAGCAAATTGTGGATATCATCTGATGAACCAATTGCTTGTTCTAATGTGTCATTAAACCTAGAAGACACGGTGTCACTGTTAAACATGAGTGAAAACGGGAGTGAGTTACATGATATTTTCACAAGGTGCTTTATAATAAAATGTCATATTTATTGTTCGATACAGATTTGATGTAAAACAGCTATTTACAAATTAAAAATAGTTATCACATGTGGCATTATTTCTGCATTATGTCTGTGGGTCAAACAATGTGTACAGTGAATTCTAGATGTGTATTCTCTGTCATAGTTCTCCCATACATCCTTCCTTTTACATCTACAACATCTGAAATCTATACGTAAAATGAAGACACCTACGTGAATTGTAAATATAACTCTCCAACATGGACATTCTGTTATTCTACTTAGCCTCATGACTTGAAATTCTTTGTTAAGGCTACTAGCATATAGCTAACTATGTTTAATTTCTTAGTCATGCTAAGTTCCTCAAATTTTTTATGTTGAACTCCACAATTAAATGTTAACTTATTACTAACTACTGTAACTACTGTAATTTATTTACTATTTACTATAATAATTTGTTTATACTGTAATAACTTGTTTGCTCGCCATAAAATTAGCATCTAGCTAAAAGGTTTCAAACATTTAAAAAGCCCATGACTAAGGCTTAATCCTAACATCTTGTTTCTAACATGTAATTTCTCCACTGGAAGGACAACACTGTGCTGCGCCCATGTACCACAAAGAGCGTTAATATGCATAATTAATCACAGGTGAGATATTATGGTGTCATTTGGAGCTGATCCCCCAAACACCCACTTGAGAGAGCAGATGAGAATTATATTTCACGGAGATGGCTCATTTTGGCTCCTCTCGCTTGTCGAATATGCCTCAGTAGTTTCTGTTTGTATTAAATAACATAAATGTGGAGAGTTTCTCACACATTATATAAACAGCTGGGGCCATTTCCTTTTTCTCATCTCCTGCTGTACCAAAAGCTCTGAACTGGAAATAAGTTCATGTTACAGACATTAAACCCGCAGGCCTGATCAAACACTTGGAGATATCTGTTCAATGTTTTTTATATTATATTAGCTCAGCGTTTTTAATATTATCAACAGAGAACAATAGTAACAAGGATTAGCACCGGAATTATACAGTGAGCATAAGAAAAAAATATCTTTGATCAGTTTCTTCAAACTGGCAAAAAACATAAAAAAAATAGTAGTTGTGCAGATTTACTATTTATTTTATCTTTAAAAGATGTCTCAAGCAGAAAAAGAGTCTTAACAGTAAATGTATTTTCCGTCATGTTAGTTCTATTTGTTTGATTATTCAAAAATCAGAAAAAAAAACCCTTCTAGGAATATGTGAAAATTGACATGGTCATGTCTTTGCAGGTGATTTTGAGCTTTGAGCAGTTCTCATGACAAAGAAAATGCTCTTTTCATCTATAATGGTCTGAGACGTCTATTAAACCTTGATACACTTAAATATTCAACATGAACATCCTACATCAAACCTCACACTAGATGAAATGAAAGGCCCTGTTTATAAAAGAAGATGTAGGACCATCCCATTGGACATGTCAAGCTGCATAAATGAATGCTTTTAGACTGTCCATGTCACTTTCCTAAAATACCTTCATTCAGATGCTGGGAAAAATTTCAAAGCTGATTTTAATTTTTGCTTTGTACCTTAATTGTATATTGCTGTATTTAAAAGAGTAAAAATTTTGCCAGCCATCACAAGTGAATTCCTGTCTAGTTTCAACATCCTGTTTTTCAAGCTTGATGTCAACATTAATGACTAAAACTGTCACAAAAATTGCTCATCTAGTCCTTGGGGCAAGCGAGCTCCAGGTCAAAGGAAGACAGCAAATTTGAGCCCTTTTCCCACCCACTGTTCTTTTATGCAGAGCACACAGAAAAATTGCACCTCCGGGACGTGTGTCCATGAGAGTGACAATGACAACATCGATGAGCAAATGCCCAGTGAAGAAGTTCAACTCCAGTCTCCAGCTAGGCCAAAAGCCATACCTATCCTAAAGGCTAGTAAAGTAATAAGAATGTGAATTCTGACTATTTCAAGAGTGTCTCCAAGAGTTAATGAAAAGATATTCTGTTGACTGTGGGCCAGGAAATGTAACGGGCTCCTCATGTCATATTAATATATCATAAATCACAAACAGTAACATACTGGTGCCAGTAGGCTAAAATATATAGCAGCATAGCTGAACGTTGCTGTGGGTATTCGAGTAAGGTAAGCTGCGAGGAATAGATTACAGCTAACACTATAGCTAACTGGAATATGTATTCATTTATTCATTTTCTGTAACCATTTCATCCTTTTCAGGGTCACAGTGGTTCCAGAGCCTACCCTGAATAAAGGCAGAACTACTCCCTTTTGGACCGTGGGAGGGAACTGAAACACCCAGAGTAAAAATGGAACAATGATAAATAATAATTAATTTTGTGGTTCTATGTAATGTTTTTCTGATGAGTTTAATTAATATATTACATGTTAATATGTTTGCTGAAAGACTGAGAGCCTTGAATTATGTCCATAATTTAGTTCCTAGGTAATACTAGGTTAGCTTATTATTTAGTGTAATTACATCAACATTCCCGCAGATTCCTAGAATTCGTCCAGAATCGTGGTAGCTTTATTAAGTTAAAATGCTCATGATTTCTTGTAGCAGTGAAAAACAGTGTATGCATTGCAAGTACAGCACTTGCAGGCACCCCTTGAAATTAGCAAGTGCAGCTACTTTAAGGTATACTTCTTTTGGACACAGTAGAGCTGCATGGTATTCTGTAGTGTGTGTCTCTGCATAGATAATAATAACAAGCACATAAGCAAACAACAAGCACATAAGCAAAAAGGTCAGTTAATCAAGAATGATTCTGATTGTGTTAATTTGCTTACTTGACATTGCATGTTCGGTAACGTGAGTGTTAGACATACAGATATTAAGATAATGATGTTGAAACATAAACTGTGCAATCCTAGCCAACAGCGTACACATTCTTCACAACAATGCTTGAAAAGAAATGGGAAACTCAAGAGTACCATGTCCAAAGGCAAGCATCAACTGGACATTTATATAGCCTTCCAGCATTGTGCTGTGGAGTGGTGGAATGGATGTCTATCCAAGACCTCTGAGATGATTTGGAGTGGTTTTCATGGTCCAGACATAATCATCTAGCCACCTGATAATAGTCTTATTACAGCTAAACTTCTGTTGTTCTTTATGTATTGTCTATGACATGTGAAATCTGCACATTTCAGTATTCAAATATTGCCACTTCTTATGAGTACGTTAATGCTCATACTCAAGTATTCATCCCTTAGGTCTTGGGGAGGTTCTTGAGTATCCATCCCTTGGGACCTGTGGAGGTTCTTGAGTATCCATCCCTTGGGACTTGCAGGAGGTACAATAGAATCACTTGAGCGTTGCTCCCTGTGATTTGGTGTTCCTGGGTTTCTAAGATGTAACTAACATGGAGAATTCTGTCATCATTACAGGGCTGTTTCAGTTTCCCTGAATTTTAACCTCCTCTCACCATCCTGAAGCTCCTGGCCTAAGCAATAAAACTCACTAGAGTGTCCAATCCAGTGTGTCCACCTCACAACAGAAGACAAACACAAAAATTACAGCTATAAAACTCATGAAGGAATGGACATACACACATACAGCTATAAAACACACATATGGACATACAGCTATAAAACCCATGAATGAATATATACACCAACAATGATCAATTTTGACCACAGGAAGACTGTTTTTAATTTGACTGGGGGAACACACTCAGCCAAGATGTCATTCTATCCACTATGTCTTCGCTGAATATGATCCACAACCCAAGTAACATCTCATCAGCAGTGATCCTGTGGCAGTTACTTTACATTAATGCAGTGAAGGATGAGGTGATTTAAGATGTTATGTTTCCAATGCTGTGGTTTGCTGAATATCACTGGGAAAAAAATTATTTGATCTGATTCTGATATATATAGCACTACATATCTGTATTACTTGTAGCATCACATATGTAAAGCTCACTGTTCATGAAATAACAGCAACCACAAGAGAACTGTATTAACTATTACATGTTTTTTAGATGTGAATAACTGATGAAACTCATTTACTCCTTCAGGCTCTCACTTATCATTAATAAAATACCACAAGGGCCACTATTCAGTGCTATTTCCTGGTGCATTTAATCACAAACACACAGTATGCTACAGGTAGAAGGCCATCATTAATATATAACTTCAGTTAAAAACAGTTCTTTTTAAATAGTTATATCGGAATCAGCAGAGTCAGAATTGGCTTCAACATCAGTACCATTCCATTTCTAACAGAAAATAATCCTGACAAAATGATAGCAAGGGGGGGCCTAATGGGCCCATAATCAGTGTAAGCAAATATTTCCCTTGGTTTGAAAATGGTCCTAGAGTTCAAGCCAAGAAAATAGGATTAAATATGATGTGAACTCTACCATAACAGGTGAAAAAAGACCATGATAAACACACTATAATACATTTTCTATGTCGTGTTTCTTTTTCCCAAAGGTTTTTGTACTTAGTCAAGAGAAATGACAAATACTTCAGGTTATATCTTTAATGCCTGTCACAGAGTATGTAAGAGTATAAAGGAAGAACACAAGGCACAGGGAACATGCTGTGACTGGGCTTTCATTCCCTTAAAGACACAGCTGGTTGGACTCAGGTGACAGCGTTCTAGGCTCTCATTAGCCAGGTGTGTCACACTTTGCTCAGAAGTACGTTAATATTTCACATGTGAGAGACTCATTCATGGACAGTTGGGTGCCAACACCGCAAACTAATTTCAAACACTTGAAACCAGATTTCTATGTTAAAGGATCACTAAAAGTTAAATATGTAATGTTAAAAAAGGCACTATTCTCTAGATATTACAACAAGCTTAAAATTTATTTCACATATGCCCAACATGAAATGTAACACCCATTGTTGACAAAGATTTTCAGCTGTGGTCACACAGATTGTATAATATTCACAGAGATTAATACAATTAAATGTGACATTTTCAAGCTAAAGATGGCCAGGTCCAATGCCTAGAATCGGTTAGAGACGTTGACCAGTAGAACTGTGTTCTGATGAGTGATATAGCTCTAGCCAAGTTTGGGATGTGTTGGAAATACCTTTAATATCCAAAACTAATCATGTAACATTAGTACCATGTGCTCAGGAGCTCACAGTGCCCTCTCTGTGATCCAACACCAATTTTATCCCCATCTCATAAGAACAGAAGCTGTTACTTAATTGGTAATAACTCCCCAAACCCCTCATTATAATCTTGATTTCAGAAAGAAATATTGAAAGTGTCACTGACCACAAACCTTTAGCTATAAAGTTTATACTTCACATTTGCATTAGTAAGTAACAGAGTTCTTCATTGTTCCAACTATGCTTATGGTGGGAGGTTTAAGGCTATGGTACTTGCTTTTTTTACGACAATTATTTTTAAATAATGAATCTCTTTGCCGGCCCTAATAAGGCTAATTTTACAACTAGTGGAAACTGCAGTTTTGTTCCTAAGGTTATATTCTGTATCTGAAAACAGCAAAAAGGTATAATGAGCAGAAAGTTCCTGGGAAATGTTTGCACCAGACAAAGCTCTGAAAATAACTACAGCTTTTAAGAAGAATCTGGTGTGGGTTAAGTTTACCATACCCTCAATACTTAACATACAGATAGAAGTATTTGAACCTAGAGCTTATTAACACTTCATATACTATATCAACAATTTAAGTGTTTACATCTACACCACCTTATACAACCAACAGGTATTTACTTATTCATCACCAGCGCATTAATTCATAGTGCATTATGAAAACTGACCACCCGTATGATTGCTATAACAGTAATGAATTGCATTTAACTGTATGTTAAAAACTCGTTTTTGTTTCCCCGTATCACCTGCTCTAATCAAACTCTTCCTTTTTTATAATGATCTGCTATTTCTCTTTTTTGTAAACATATTCAGGAAACTGAATAGTGCCCTATTCACAGTCTGATAGAGATTCTACTATGAGACTGTCCATTCTTCTCATTCAAACACGCACACACACACACACACAGTGCTGTCCAGGGAATATCTGTGTCAGCTCAAGCAAGCACAGGAGGGTAATGTGAAACCTGTTCTCTCTTCTCTTTTCCAGGTGAGGGAGAAAACTAGTGAAAAAGTGGCACAATGGTTCAGCCGAGATTGTCCACTCTTTCTCTCTCTCTCTCTCTCTCTCTCTCTCTCACACACACACACACACAAACAAAGAGCACAGATAACAAGAACTCCATCTTCTCCTATTATTGCCCAAAATAAAGAAGATTCAAACTGGCAAGGGACACTACTACTCCTTCCACTACCACTTGTAGTAGTAGAGGTGCTGTGGAATTAATGCCGTCTTTCCCAACTTACTTGAAATATTGATTTCAGAATGATGTCTGTATTAACAAATAATGGATTTAAAAAATGATCATCGTCAAACATATTTGTGATCAATTAAACCAGAATTTAATGTCTTTACTCTACGGTACATTTAGAATACAATGTTATATTATGCAGGGTTACTATACTAACATTTATTCAAATTACTGTTTTTGAAACCCAACCTAAATGGCCTTGGTTTAGTGTTTTTCAAATATCTTTTTTTTCCTCTCCATTTTATATATGGAAGGCTAGGAAAGATAACATTCTCCACATCAGTACAAGAGCAGGCTGTATTTAAACGCTGTGTACACGTGATCCATCTGAATGGAACAGCGTTCTGTGACGTAGTGTCTCAGAAATGAGGACTACCTCAGCTGCAGCCCAGGCTTTGGGACACATCTACCACACTACAACTAAAGTTCATCAACCAATTCCAGTTTCCTTTAACCACATGCACTGGTAATCCTTAGCAGCTAAGGGGGAAAGGTCCTAGTGGGATGTCCTCTCTATAAGAAAAGCCTGTAAGCGTGCTGGAACAGGTCAGGGGTTCTTGTAACATTTGACAGTGGAAAACTGTGATTAAGGAGCAATTATGCACAGGTCAATTTCTGCTGTCCAACAAACAACTGGCTTCTTCTACCAACTCACCATCTTCAGACTATAAAGAGGGATATTAACCAAAGCAAAAGTAGTATGATTCTGTTAACTACATACATATTAAATGCTTTATTTTGTGTGCGACATTTACAAATACACATGCTATACCTGACAAAAAGATTTTTTAGATCTTGTTTTAAATTAAAGTACAGGGCGACATCTGCCAATATCATCAATGCTGAGCTGGCAAATTGCAGGATGATGTACACAGTGCTTCATATACACTATGTGTGTGTGTGTGTGTGTGTGTGTGATTGGCTTTCTTTTAAAGGCTACGCTTCGTTTGATTATTGTTCAATGTCGTTAAACTTCAACAAACTATAATAATTGGCAGATCAATTGTCAAATTTTTCGGTTGATTATTTAATCACTAATTATTTGAAATAATGACAGGTCTGGTATATTCTAGACACAAAACTGTCAGGGTTAATTTGTATTTTGCTATCAACAGGGGGCCAGTCAAAAGGCAGAATGTGGGATATGCACTTTTTAACAGCCTTAGCATACACTCACACTGAGGTTACATATGCACTGACATTGTTAAAGACAGCCCTGAACTCAACTGCCATGTCCAGTCATGCCCAGCCACATTCTGAAATAACGTGCTGACTGTGTTCCTTTCTTGTGAAATAAGAACACTGAGGATATTACAAATATCCACCCAATTACCTCATGCATAAATTCATATAAAATCATTATAAATATAGGCAAATTTAAAAAAAATCAAAATTGTACATATCAAATAAGGAATATATGAATAAAGGCTGATGCCAATACCCCAAGGTTTTAAACATATATTTCTGCAATGCTTGTAGTGTACCTTCTTTGTTGTTTTTCATTGTTTAACAGAATCATCATTAATAGTTGTCCTTCCACAGTAAAGGTACCGTAATGTAGATACACGGTTCTGTTCTGACAGAGAGTATGCACACAATTGTAGAAGTAGGGGCTATTTTAGAAACGGGGGCATGTAGTTGAATTTGTAAGGGGAAATACTTTGTAGAGACACAAACTGCTGATATGTTTAAGACATTATTTGCTGATTTCACCGTGCTTCTAATGAATCCTTAGATGTTTTTATATATACATCTGGAAATTATGTCCTAATCTGCATTAAATAAAATTACACTACATTTCTATAGGTCAAAGGAAGAGTGCAAAGGGTGGATAAAGCAGAGTTCAATCCAATAAGAGCAAAGGTCTAAGAAAGAAGGCTGAGCTATGGTGTGTTCCTGCACCAGCTGATTGAGCAAAATTAACACGCACTGCGCACATAGCAAACATCCAAACCTGACACATGACCTTGTTTGTTAAGAATCTGACACACTGACCATTTTGACAGTAGAGCAGACTCCAAAATGGTGAGTGTGTGGCAGCCTCATGTACAGACGTGTGTACTCTGACCATTGATCTGTGACCAGCCTTGGAAAGGGTGCCCTTTCATCAGAAAGTGGACGGGGGGGAGAGAGAGAGAGAGAGAGAGAGAGAGAGAGAGAGAGAGAGAGAGAGAGAGAGAGAGAGAGAGAGAGAGAGAGAGCTTTTTTTCTACTTGTACTTCTCGAAAAAACAATGCCAGAAAACAATGCGGTGTCAACAACAACAACAACAACACCAGTGGGAGAGATTTATTACAAAGCCCAGTGTAAATAACATGGCATTAAGTTAAAGATTAGATCTGACCAACTGTGCTCAGTATCACTGAGCCCAAATAGCCTGCGAAAAGGCCACTTCACAGTTCTACAAATAAGTAATGAAACCTGTGAAGTGTAAAAGTACTTGAAACCTGGATGTGTCCCTTTTAGTGCCATTAAATCAATGCCTATAGCTTTCAAGCCACTCCTCATTATAACTGTACTGTACAATAGGAATATGGACTGTTTATACACAAAGCAAGTTCTGAGAATAACAGAGAACAGTTGTACCACGTGCACATGCCCTGAAGGAGAAGCATTTGCAAAAGAAATACATGCTCTGCATTCATATATATACTACACTTAAAACACATTCACTTCTGATCACATGACAATCGCACACTCACTACTGAGAGTCCTACAAACTACAAAAGAAATGCAAGCTCACAGCAAACATCTGGTCACATCTGACCAACATACACTGTTGAAAAATGCATGCCCACTTCTGACCAATGAATGGATGATCAAAACTGCAGAAGGAGTGCAAGCTTACATCTGAAGAGTACACTCACAGGTGACACCATCCAGTGCTGAACAGATGTGCACCCGTTTCAGCTCATCGTGTGAACGACACTGGAAACGCACGCTCAGATTTGATTACAGAAACTGCAGAAGGAATGCACACAAATCTGACCATTATGCAGAAGGCTTAACCCATTTCTAATCATCTTAGTAATTGCAGAGAAATAGAAAATACACACACATGTCTGACTCTGTAAGACAAATAATCATCTGGACAGTGCCAGAAATGCACTAACTTTGAACAGCACAAGGACTAAACACAAGTGACCAACAGATGATCTGCAAGATACATAATCTGCCCCTTTGTGTTCATCGTCATTCAGACTGCAGGAAAATGCACGCTCATCTGGCAATTGTATGGACAAATGTACACTCATTCGGTTTATTATACAATCAGTAGGACAACCTATAACCACAGCAGAAGAAATGAACAAAAATAAGGAGAAAAGCTTGCAGACAGTGGAAACACTCAGGATCCAGATGTTCACAAGCATTCCACATTATCATGAATATCATGATCACACCTGTATGTGACACGGCACGTGGTGTCGGGCTCACTTCACCAACACTGCCATCAGTGACCTCCCCCGAGGGGCCACAGGGAACAGAGCGGAATCCTGTTCAGTGTCTTCACGAAAGAGCAAAACAAGAGAAAACAAAGCAGCACAGAGGCAGGCAGCGCGTGCAGAGCTGAGGACCCGCTGGAATGCAGTCCAGCGGCAGCTTCACTGCACCACCGCACGCGGACAGGATGGACAGGATCGACAGGACGGACACGATAGCACACACGGGTAGATGCACGGAGGCACGGAGGTGCTCACCTTTGGGGTTGCTGAACGCCGTGTACCAGGACAGCGAGAAGAACCCGCACAGTCCGAACACTAAGACTGTCAGGAAGGTGCCATTTCGGAGCCTCATCTCCGGGCGCGCGCCGGTGGCATGACCGAACCGGAGGTGGAGAGGAAGTGCAGCAGGAGGAGGAGGAGGAGGAGGAGGAGAACGAGGAGAAGAAAGAGAGAGGAGAGGAGCGGGAGAGGGAGCTGCTTCTGTCCGCGGAGGCGTGAGCACTGAGCACGGCGCGGGAGCAGCGAGCAAATTCGCGTCTGCGCGCTAGAGAGCAACGCGAGCGATTGTTATGACGCGAGAGGAGACGCGAAAAGGGGACGGCTCGGGAAAAGTGTGTGTGTGCGTGTGAGAGAGAGAGAGAGAGAGAGAGAGACTGGTTCACAGCAGCAGCTCGCGAGCCTGTTCTGTGGTGCAGCTGCTCCTCCATTCGGTCACAAATGAGTTTAATGCTTCAATAAAAATAATCAGAGTAAGTTACAGTGAAAGTAATCATTGTTAAAATTGTCCGTGTTTTTAAATCAGGAATTAAATCATTTAACCCATGGCTGAGAATATGTGACTACCCTTGAATGTTTAACTTTGACTTGTAATACCCTCATTAAGCGACTGATGAATGTTAATGCCAACTATAACAGCTAGACTGTAAACAAAACTTAACAATTACTTTAATCTTAAATTAATGCAGAGTGCTGATTATACGAATGGAATAGTATAAGTCCTAAAATGCTGAAATGTTTAACCATTAACACTTAAAGATAATCTTTAGTGGTTCCCCAAATTATGCTGAGTTCAATCATAAGACCTTCACTAAGAGATCTATTTCACTTTTATCTAAAAATAAAGCTGTCTATAAAGCAGAACAATGACATTAAAATCCACAGTAAAAAATCCCAAGGTAAATATTTATAAATATTAGCAAAGTGGCTATTTATAATAAACTATTGTGTTCTTCACAATATTTTAAACTTATCAAAAATAGAAACGGTTACTAAAAGGGCGTGTTAATTTGACGTACTCAACCAGCAGTTCTTCTGACATGAAAAGTATTAAGAGAGTATGAGTCTTATGTGCCATGTCAATATTTTATAGCCCTCGAGACCATTCATGTGTGGAACTCGTTTCCTGAGGTGATCATTCCTGTCTGTGTCTGATTGAAAACACAGTGCACCATCAAATTAGAGGAGGAGTCTACATTACTGAAATATGTTGGTCATATTTATAATTTATGACTACACGTGTTTTTTTAGTATATGAGCATTAGATCCTCGTTTTTAATTGCGTAAGAAAATGGAAGATTTTATAACTTATCCAGTACTTCATAAAGAATGGCGCCACCCAGCGGCTAAACGTATTAAGAGCTGCTAAATGCTATAGTTGGTAGCTTAAAGGAGTAATGTGTAATACTGACATCAAGCGTTTAAAATCGGAACTATAATATAGTTTCAAAACTGTGGTGAGATCTGTCCGGCTCTGTTCTGTAGTGTTGCTGTTTGTAAATTGCCTCCATTTTTCAAACATAAGGCCAATATTTCCTCTCATTTTACTCCGTCTCTGGCCAAGGAGATTTTTAGAAGGGCAATGGGGCATTTGGGGTTCGATAAAATATAACATTAACTCTGTTCACTTGGTCGTGTCATGGCTGTAAGACTCTGTAAACCTGACCACACAGTGGACTGTAAAATGATTGGACAGAGGGCGGGACACAGGCAGGAAGGACCTCAAAGGGTGGAATCATAACAGTTCCACACCGGACTGGCCACTTCTCAAAGAGAATATACTGCTGTAGGAATGCTGTGAGAGGCAGCAGTGTTTTAGCTTTGACTGTTTCCTTAATCTATGATCACACACCCTGGAAATTTTATGACTAAGTACCGTAAATATTTTACAGATTGCTCCTTTAAAGGGGTGGTTCTTGAAAAGAATAAGAGAATAAATGTTACATAATAACTGTGACGTTTGGCCTATGCCTTTGTCAGCTGGTGATGCTTTATAAAATAGCCCCTGTTTAAAGATTAAAATGGGGAAATTACACAATTTTACAAAGAGTCTGACAAACAGCTACTTCATAATTAGGCCGGTGATTTTGATTAGAGTACAAATATTTTGGATTTCAGAAAAGAGGATGGCCATGGCCGGATAGCAGCATGGGGCAGACAAACACTTTCATTGGCTAAAAATTTTTATATTTTGTATATTTTAAAAAGTTAATATTTAGACTGTTTATGAGACCAGATAGTATATTATTATCTGTTCGTTCTATTAAACTGAATTATTGTGGGGGTTTTTTTCCTTCCACATTTTATAAAAGCAATCACATTTATATTGTATCAACCAGACATTTTATTTACTTGATAAAGAAACAGGGAGCAAACACTGGGAGCCAGACATTTATGAAGAAATATTTACTTTTCTATATAAACATCTTACTGAAAACACTGTGGTATATTGAATATTTGGTTTACTCTATTTGGTATATTGAGTTATCCCTCATTCTCTGGTGTTCAATGATTTTGCCTGTTTTCATGTAATTTTAAACAAAATGATGTGCACACGTGTAAGAAGTTATGAAGAATATCCACAATTTTCTACATTGTGAGCAGGGTGGCGTGTTCTTCCCATGTCTGTGTTGGTTTCCTCCAGGGTCTCTGGTTTCCTCCAGAAACACACAATGTTAGGTGATATGTGTGAGTGAATGCATGAGTGTGTGTCACCTTGCGAAGGACTGGTCACCATTTTTTCAGAGTAGGCACCAGACCCTCCACGACCCTGAAGTGGATAATTACAGACAATTAATAAATTTTTTTACACAAATTGGGTGTGCCCTCTAGGATCATTAAAGTATCTATCTATTGCTGACACAGGTGTGAACACGTAGCTTGTATATTGTCCTAAGAAATCACTGCAAATACAGTTATGTTACCGACATGCCATAGATGAACGTAAGGCTAAGTAACCAACAAAGTAGTAAGAAGCATGTTTCGTATGTGCATTCTTCATATTGTTATTCCTGTCGTATACAAAGAGCCTTCAATTAGGTGGATTCCCAATCATCAGTCCTCCACCTACAACTCAGACTTTTTACCTCTTCTCAAATTTGAAGAAAGAGCTCAGTGGAAAGCGATTTTCTGGTGATAGCAATAATAATAGATGGATTATTATAATTACATGTATTTTCTTAACATTTAAATCCAGCTATTTAGCTTAGCTTGTCAGTTAAATTTTGTGGTTGAAAAGTATATAAACTGTGTCTTTGGGGGTTGGGCTGCAGTTTAACTTGTTTATTCTGTGCAAAGAAAGAATAATAAAGCACATAAGAGGGTTAGGATTATTGGCCTGGGTAATTTTATGACTAGAGGTTCTGATTTTTCCCCACTGATGATCCATTTACAAATAGGTTAGAGAAGGTGTCTTTCATCAACTATCGATCCTAAATAACTTGGAATTTTTATAAAATACCTAATGCCTACAGCACTAAGTGATTATTTGTGGTTGTTCTTGTTGCTGTATACTTTACTTACTTTACTTCTTGTGTTAATTAATTTACCATCTAATGACTGAAAAAAAAATCTAGAATTCCACTAGTTGAGATGACTTATGGGAGAATTTTTTTTTTTTTTTTTTGCCAGTATTTATATATTAAACGCTGAAAATATTATAATACAGAGAAAAGTTCAGTCTTGGAGCTAAATGGCAGCTGACACAGAACCATCCAAAACATCATGACTTAATTAATACACTTGTGGCTGAATTCAATCAATCGTTCAGCGCAATGTGAAATAATCTTTTTCAGAGCCTTCCCCAACCTCCGCTTGACACTGTATTAAAAACCCCGATTTTGGTAGAAACACTGGGTGTCTGTACGCGTGGACAGATGTAGTATTTTAGAAGTGATAGAGTCTTAAGTTGATCTCATAACCATAAGCGGCGCTCATAACTCATTAAATACACAGTGACGACGCAGAAATGGCGCTGAAGCTTTTCCAGAAGTTTCGAGAGGTTACTTGCTTGTGGCAGAGCAGGAAGTGATATTAAGTTGCTACATAAACAAAGAAGAATCACATGGTGAGAGTGAGTCAGAATCAGGTGACAACACGGCTCCCATCGCCTCGTCTTGTATGACAACATTGCTTTCTTTCAGACTGTAGGAAATTAACAGAGGGCAATGTTGTCGTCACAGTAAAAAGAGAAGCTTATGGCACTCTCTGTTAAGAACAGCGCAATTAAATGTCAAGTAAAATAAGTAACAAAACAACATTAGGACAGTAGGACTAAATAACAGTATAAAAATCATAAAGTTTCAGAAAAAACTGCAACGAAGCTTCTGCCTACATCTTCCTGCTGAATTAGAACCATGATTTAAACCTGATACTTCCTAATGGACTTAAGCATACCCCTAGTTTCCTGTAGAAAACCTTTAGAAAACTTTATATTAGAAAAACATCATGTGAACCATTTATCATTTCATCATCTAGAACCATTTAGGACGCTTTAAACTGATTTAACTCATCAGGAAAACTCACAGTAACATTACAGACCATAGTACACCATTATTAAACCACTAGAAAACTAGAAGTGGTTCCTCTAATGTTTTCAAGCAGAGAGTAACCGTCAGCACAAGAACAATGTTATTCTGAAGTTAAGCTTGAAAATTAAATGTTTTAAAGATGAATATCAGTTTAAAATTGAAACAGAAGCCAATTCATTAGGAACTAAAAGTTAATGATTGCATATTTCTGATGTAGGCGACTATTTGTGACATTTATCATAAGTTCTTATCCAGAGCATCTTAAAGGTGCTTTGTGTATGGTTAGAGTTTGTATTCATATGTTCAAATATATAAATAATAATATAAAAATATATAAAATAACAGACTCAGCTCAGACAATGCCAGAACAGGTCATTGACAATTGTCTATAAAATGAGCGTCTCAGAGAGACTGGGTCTTTCAGAAGGAATGATGGGTTAGGGTTCAAATAATTCAAGGATAATGTAAAAAAAAAAAACACACACACACACACAAACAAGGCTCAATACCATCTCCGGGCCCCCAGGTAGCACTGCATTAAGAGATTGTGTAGTTGAAATTATAGCATGAGCTCAGAAACTTTTTATAAAACATTGTCTGTGAACACAGTTTGGTGCGGCATCCACAAATCATGCATAGAATATATATGGCTACTAGCTGAAGCTAGTTTGTAGGTTGTCTCAATTTTAAACCAAATTAACCCAACAAGACAGCATGTACAGGTTTAGGCCAGAGATAAAGTGGTAGTTCCATGCATACTGCGAATTGCCCCATCTCTGAGTTGTAAAGTACTTGGATATCATCTAGTCTGTGATGTCATTTTCACAAACTATTTAGTCATTAATTATGACAATATATTTTAATGTTATATGTTATAATGTTAATGTAATGATTGGTGTAATGTTTAGAGGAAGCACAGCTATTTCATTATGTCCTGACTTTCAGGAAGTTCACCCAGTGTTACATTTGAACCAATATTTACATATCGAACAAGTTTGTGTTGCTACAGTGAAAACATTTTAAGCCCCTTTAGTTTACATTTTTGTGAGAATTTGGGAAGACTGTCCAAATACTTTTGGAGTCAACTCTGGGGTAAACTAGTGTTGATATGAATGAAAAAATATTCAGCCCAAAATGATATGCTGCTCAAAAGGTGTAAAGTATTTGTGCCTATTCAGCATGACACAGCATGCTAATATAGCTAGCATGAGAGCTAAGCATCCACACACCACCATATTTAAGTGGGTTAGGAGAGCAGAGGTTGGAATTAGGATATATTTGACTAATACAGAGTAAATCCCCCAGTATTTCTCTTCAAACATAGTGATTGCATCAGAATTGAGCACGGAAAGGTGGATTAAACCAGAATAATCTAGAAAAATCAAAGGACTCATATCCCTCCCCAACAACACTGTTTTCATGTCAAATGAAGAATTTTTTTTTATTTATTTATAAATTAAATTTGTAAATAATTTTAATCTAGCACAATGTTAACATTTTCAGCATATTATTTTATATGATGCCTACTCATAATTTTATCTCTCATAGTTGTTGGTAATATTTGTATTAGTTTATTTTATTGAATAAAAGATTTTCTGAAATTTAAATCCGTTTAAAAGATTAAAAACTAGTTAGATCTTGTACACAGGACACTAATCTCAGCGGTCCGATGGTGGACCAGCAGTGGCCTACAGTCAGTGGGGTACTGACCATTATCAGCCAATGGACTGCAAAGGTCAGAGACTTAATTTCTTTATCACAAAAACTCATTAAATAAATATTATTAATATTTTTTCCTATTGAACTGTAAAGCCACTTATAAGGAAAAATAATGTCAAAATAAAATCTAGAACAAGTGTCCATAACTCTTCCGTTCATTACTAAAAGCTATAGACAAAATGGAAGTCCATCAAATTAAGAGCACTTAAAAATTTTATCTTAAGACAACAATTCCACACTTGCTTCACAGTCCACAGGTGTTTCTGCCCATTTCTTTGTCGTGAGAGGAAAACTCCTTTCTGTGCTTTTAAAAGGATACAGATGTCAAAAGTAATTTACTGAAAAAAGAAAAAAATGAAACATACAGAGCAAGAGCAATGTGAAAGATCGTCATAAAGCCCACACCTAAACATCACTAAATATGTTTGGGAATATATAAATCATAGAAACTGCAATCAAATCTGAACTCTGAATATGTGGAAAATTATTTTTGTAAATATTTTGAATATTTACTGTAATAAAATAATAATAGCCCCCTCCAGGGTGTATTCCCGCCTTGCGCCCAATGATTCCAGATTGGCTCTGGACCCCCAGCGACCCTGAACTGGATAATTCAATATCATTACAGATAATGAATGAATTAATAAAATAATAATATTAGTGTGCTGCCATTATATTATCCTGTTTCAAACATGAATATTATATATAAATATGTTAATATTGGAAATATTTATTTTTGCTATTTTCTCCGTATTGAATGAAAAACTAAGTGGACATTTTGACTGGATCTTTGTGTGGAATACAAGCAACAGCACCGCCATCATTTTCAGCACTGTGAAACTCAAAACACTTTTTGTTGAGACTATGTTGCAGTTGAGTCAAGATGTGGTAAAGTTTGAGGCCATAACTTTGTGGCATTCAACACAATCCTGTTAAGTGTACTTCCATCCCTGCCAGCAACAGTCAACAATTGCTGTTTTTGCTGATGTAATTGGTTTGCCCATGTTATCATATTGTCTAGATCATTTCCAATGAAACCTGATATTATGTTGTGACTGATGAACCTGTAAACTCTTGTTAGTTGCCTCATGCGGCTCTGAAAATCACATAAAATATTATTATATTTAAATGCATGTGTGAGAATTATACATCAGTAGTTATTACACAAGATGGGTTTGTTTAGTGACCTGTTAAGAACAGAAATGTGCAGCAGTTACAGATAGAAATAATCCAGATACAACAAATGTAACAATTTAATTTACAGAATAAAAGACAGATTACTAGATTAGAGATGCCTTATAAAAAAAGGACGATAGCAAGATTACTTTAAAACAGACGTCATGTATTCATTATGATATTCTTTCAGGTGGTCATCTTACAGTCATAATCTCACTGCTCTTAAGCATCAAAGCTTTTAGACTACAGATGGTGCCCACTTGTGGGGATTTTTTTTATCCTGATAAATATGAACAAGTTTAAATTCTGTGAAATAAAATAAGGCAAAATACAAATCCAAACTTAATTTAAATAGATAGGTTACATTATTTTAATACAATAGTTCATTTGTATCAGATTTCAGATTAAATATATAAAAAAATAATAAGTTCTCTGTGGTGGAGTAGGGGCGCAGCAGGTAGTGTCGCAGTCACACAGCTCCAGGGACCTGTGAGGAGTTTGGTGTGTTCTCCCCGTGTCTGCGTGGGCTTCCTCCAAAAGGTCCAAAAACACACGTTGGTAGGTGGATTGGTGACTCAAAATTGTGAGTGTCTGTGTTTCCCTGTGAAGGACTGGTGACCCCTCCAGGGTGTATTCCCGCCTTGCGCCCAACGATTCCGCGTAGGCTCTGGACCCACCGCGACCCTGAATTTGACCCTTTATTTTAAAGTACCCATTCTAAAACATGATTCTTACAGTCAAACTGTTAACTTCAAATGACAAAGGGAAGACTCACACATTGTGAGGAATACTGTCGTGTTTCATTTTTACATTATAAAAAAAAACAATTAATTAATCAACTTTGAGGATCGCTGCGGTGATGTCAGGAGGGAAATCCCCGTGCGGAAAATGCTGTGTCATTGCTCGGCCTTAAGCAGCCCCCCTTTGTGGGCCCCACCCCTGTGTTGTTGTACTGCCTCAGATCACAACAACACGCCGTGAGCTTTGTCCGCCTCAAGAAGCGCTAGGACCCGCCCACTCCGTCTCCAGGCGCGCTCCCATTGGCTGTGGCGGGGTATAAATATCGTGGCTGACGTCGAGCGCTGATACGGAGACAGTTTTCCGGACACTCAGCTGACTCGGTGTATTGAAGAGACGTGAATTTCTGCTGCGCAACAGACTCTCGGAGTCCCGGAACAGGCGAAAACCAGGCGAACATGTCGATGACGGTGAAGGCTTACCTCCTCGGGAAGGAGGACTGTCACAAGGAGATCCGCCGCTTTGCCGTGGACCAGGACGTGTCCACGAGTTACGAGTACCTTAACCGCAAGGTGGTGGACATTTTTACCAACCTTCGCAACGTCTCTTTCCAGATGTACTACAAAGGTAAGACTGGGAGCTTTCATAACACAGCACCGACTCTCTTTAAAGTAACAGTCAGTGGGTTGGCTGCGTGAGAGCAAAACTTCGTTCCTTTTCTGGTCTTCACCGGCACTTTATCACGGGTTTATTACACTGAAGCGCTAGGCCTGAACACAGGTTCATTAGGCTGTTACTACGCTGTAATTAACATTCAGTCACAAGGACATTTCACCAATTTTCCCAGTTTTTTTTGCATAAGTCGTAGAGCTTCAAAATAGTTAAGAGTATTTTGGTTTGAATTCTTATCAGCTGGAGTTAGAGACACAGTCTGTAACAAAAATATATTTAAAACAGAACATAAACAATGACCCTACAGACAGTCATCTGTGTGTGAATGCTATTAAAAACCAAAATACGTTGTTTATACATTTTCAATGGGAACTATTTTGCCTTACAACGCTGAATGAAAAACATTTAGTGAAATAACAGGGATGTTTCAGAGGCCTCCTAAGCGTCATAATTCTTGTTCCCATCATCACATCTGACCTCATCATAATTCCCACTAATCCCCTCTAAATTATTTTGTGTACACCTCAGTCAGGTAATACAGAACCAATAGATGAGGATTTCCCTTTTAAAGCAATGACCTTGTGCTTTTGGGTTCTTAACTCTGGCGCTTGATTGATTTTATTCTGTAATGGTGACCTATTACAGCATATTATACAGCAATGGCAGTGTCATGACTGCTTTCAGGTGTGTTATGTCTTGGACTGATTACAGCTGAAGTATTTGAAGCAGGTAAACAGATCAGCTGCTCAACTTGTTATCCTTCTTTGTCGGTTATATAAAACTCTACTCCACCTACAGGCATAAACAAGAAGAGAAAACAGCCAAAGACGGGACAGGCTTGTTTTTATTTTAAGATAAATCAACATATCTAAATGTAGTCCCTTAACTGCTATTTGTTTATACATTCTCTTCCCACTCCAAAATTTACATAGCGCTCGTATCATAGAAAAAAAACAATTTCTAACTTTGTTTACTTTTCTTGTTTTTCAAATATTTAAAGTTTCCAAATGGTAATACTTTGGCTATACAGCTGTGTTTGCATATCTGCCTATTCAGCCTGCTGGTGTTTATACTAAAGTTTTTCAGGAGTATAGGACGGGTTCAGCCCAGGCAACTATAGGAAGCAGTTTATATAATCAGTCTTAAAGGCACAGTAATAAAAACTGCCTTTTTATTCTTAAGGATAAGTGGCTTAAAATGTTGGGACTGTTCCTTAAACCATAATCATTTTATTACTAAAGACTAGAGTGGAACGTAATTAGAATTTGGATTAACGGATATAAGATCCTTGCATAAAAATATCTGTAATCTGGCAGGAAATCTTTGGGGATTAAATGTCAAAGGATTCATTATGTACTGTGATTTTATTAATTTGTTTGCATATTTTATATGAATATTAAAGTGTGTATACAGTGTTGTTTTTAAGTTACCGTGGTTTATAGTAGAGACTACAGAGCAGGATGTTCTGAGTATTTCACAAGTACCTTTGCCTTTGATAAAGATCTGTAATACAAAATAATGCATTGTTGCCATCACAAGACCAGCTAATCACTTTGTGTTGCTTTTCTTTCGTCTAGATGAGGATGGTGACATGATTGCCTTCTCCACTGACGATGAACTCATGATGGGACTGGCTCTGGTGAAGGATGACACCTTGCGTCTCTACATCAAGGGTACTTTGCACATTGTCAATATCTCTGATCTGAAGGAACTGAAAATTACCCGTCATGGTTCTTAAATAAAAATATTTTTACTCACATTAATAGAGTTAGTGTGAATTTACACTTCCTTCACTTCAGGAATGTGATCATTTTTTTTAAAAGTAAAATAGAGTCATTTTTAACTTAAAACTGTGTTTTGTTTCAGAAAAAAAGGAGCACAAGCGTGACTTCTCGCCTCATGGTGTCCCAGGGCACTTTTTTTCCCATCCTCCAGGACCACATCACCCCCATGGACACCACCACACGGGGCCCCCTGGACCACCACCTATGGGACCACCACCACATATGGGTCCACCTCATCACCCTCCCATGGTTCATCCTGGTGTGACCTGTGACGGATGTGAGGGCCAGGTGGCTGGAACTCGGTTCAAGTGCACCGTGTGCCAAGATTATGACCTGTGCTCCACCTGCCAGGCCAAGGGTCTCCACAAGGAGCACCCTCTCCTACCCATTTTTCACCCCATGGCCAACATGTTTGAAGTAAGCCCAGCTTAATCTGAACTTTTTAAAAAAAAAACTGATCTTGTTTAATTTTTTTTTTCTAACGGAAGTTAACATCCGTGTCTAAAACCTCTTCCTTTTTATGCTAGTGGTTCCCTCGTGGGAAATTATGGCGCAAGATGAGGCACTGCATGTGGGCTGGTGCCCAAGCTCAAGCTCAAGCTCAAGCTCAGGCTGAAAACCAGAGCCAAAACCAAAACCAAGATCAACCAGGTTCATCTGGAACCAATCCCAACTCCCAGGATGGCCAGGCCCAAAATGGTTAGTATCTTACAACCACAAACATGCTTCATACTAACTACTTTTGAGTAGTCTTTCATAGGCTTGTTCTGTTACCACTGCATATGAAACTTGATCAATTCTAATAATCCACAGGAGCCACCAACTCTGCCCAGGCCAACATGGAGTACCTGAAGAACATTGGAGAAGGTGTGGCGGCTATGCTAAGCCCTCTTGGTAAGTGCCCTGCTAATCTCACGCTAATAGCATAAAGCATTTAATTTTTTTTTTTTCTGCAAGAATGACATAAACATGCTAATGAGCCACATGTGTGATTAATGAAGGAAATGGCTTCTTAACAGGCATTGATGTGGACATTGATGTGGAGCATGAAGGTAGAAGGGCCAAAGTTACACCAACTCCTCCTGCCTCAAGTGGGCCTCCGAGTGGCCGTAGTGATGGTGGTTCAGGGGGTCTCCTTTCCAGAGGGGCAGAGGGAGGCCCAGTGAGTTCAAGCAGTGTGGGAAGTACCAGTGAGGGGGCAAAGGTATGGCAAAAAACCTCAAGTGTGTTTTCTTTTGAACATGGCTCACAAGAACACAGCAGTCAGCTCCTAAACTTGACTACTGTGTTCATGGTGGTATACTTAACATTTTAAATTGCTTTCACAGGATCAGAGTAATGATGATGAGTGGACCCACCTGAGCTCTAAGGAAGTGGATCCATCCACAGGTGAGCTGCAGTCCCTCAGGATGGAGGTGGATGGACAGACGGAGGATCGCCCTGCTCCACTTAATACCAGCTCCACCCCTAACCAAGGCCCCACCGGTTTGCGTGAGGCTGCCCTCTATCCACACCTTCCCCAAGGTACAAACAAAAACGTTCTCTGTTCTCAATGTTTACTAATATTTCCCATTTCATTTTGTGTCCTTCTCCTAAAAGGTCTTAGCATTACTCACAATATCACATTCATAAATGTCATCTTCCTTTTTAAATCAAGTTTTTTCCTTGTCCTATCTCAGATGCAGACCCTCGGCTGGTGGAGTCTCTCTCCCAGATGCTGTCCATGGGCTTTACAGATGAAGGAGGCTGGCTGACCAGGCTGCTGCACACCAAGAACTATGACATCGGGTCCGCCCTGGACACCATTCAATATTCCAAACCATCTGGCCCAAGGCAGTGACAGGGCAGCAAATGCTTAGAAATATATAGGGGTTACATTTACAGAATTACTTGGAAAACCCCATGCTAACACTATAGCAATCCTTACCAACTCTGCCTTTCCTAAATATGTAACAAATTCATTTCATACTGTTGGTAATAAATGACTCAGGCACTGATTTCTAAAATTTATTATCAATATTTTTTCTTTCATGAAATACAATTTGGAACCTAAACATTGAATTCAACATTGCGAATGGCATTAGGAGTGAGATTTTGGCTAAGTCATTTTGTACAACCAGAACACATTCCTATTAATTCTGGTAAATTTTAAATGCAAAAGATGTGGAACAAATGCTACTGGAGATCTGATACTGTTTTAAGGTTTCTACTTGTCTAACAATACATTTTGAAAGAAAATCTCGAGTATTTTTGTTAGTCACAATGAATAGGAATTGTTATATTCATTCATTTTCTCACCTTGTCTGTCAAATAAACAGTCTATATGCAACTCTAAAGTGTTCTGGATTATTTTAAAATATTTAGGAGCCCTGGAAGGTCTGATTATTTCTTTTTTTTATTGTTTATTCTGCCTATGTTGTAGGAAGCATGATAATTTAAGAATAAATTTAGCCAAATTAGAGTGTTTCATCAAAATCCTCATCTGTATGGAAGAATGTGGTAAAAGAGAGGGTAGGACATGGTCTTTTGAAAGGTGGTGGCTGAAGAGACACAGGGCTCTGAGGATCATCAGGCTTTGATGTAAACGTAGGACTGTTAGAAGTGAGCCCAGACATACATTTGCTTAATTTCTCAAAAACACTGCTGCTTTTGCTTTGGCAAGACACTTCATGGAACAGGCCTCTTGTACGTGGACTTTCTCCACAGCTCAAATGGTCTGTGTGTCTTAGTGTAGCTTTCGGGTGAGCCATCGGAGCAGGCGGTGAGTGAGCTACTTCAGCATCAGTCACTTCTGAAATCTGTAGAGCATAATCTTCATCTAGCTCATCCTTGTCCATGTCAACAGAGGGAAATGTGATGAATCTTCCCCACTTGGATCCTTCACTGGACGTCTGAGAAGAGGAATTGCTGGCAGGCACTGAAGGAAGATGACTGGTGGTCATGTGAGCAGTGGGTTGCTCATTTGCTCCAGCAAAGCTTCCACTAAACGTATTTATACCGATGTGTTTAGAGCTCAGTGACGTAGCACAAGAACCACGGCTAGCTGAAGGAGATGTTTTGGGGCTTGCACTACTGAACTGAGAAATTGTGGAGGAATGTCTTACTGCAGGTGTCCATCTGAATGAATCACTATGCTGAGGTCCCTGAAATAGTATAAATTAGTGAATACTTAAAAGAATAAATAATTATATATCTTGTAGGGGTTTGTTGTGACGTGTAGGCAATTTTAAACGTCTCAATTATGCTTAATGTCATTTACAGATTACATATGAATCACAAAGACTTGAAAATAACAAGTAAGAAAGTTGTTTAGCATGTTTCTGGCCAGAAGTCTGCCCATGTTTGGTGAAGTCATAACCAATCTAATCCACAAAGTGCTAGTGTTCACTTCCAAACAAGCCAGAGCACACAACATACATGTTTTTGCTGAGGTATTTGCCAAACCAGTATCTCACAATAGTAAGTAAATTGATGGTCAAAATATTTTGAAACTCACCAGTAATTTATTTCCCTTGTTAGTCCATTTAGAAGAGTCAGTTTCTGTGTCCTCATCGTCACAAACTGTGTAATGCCCACGAATATCTTTTGTGTTAAAGCTTTTCTTTCTTTTTTTGCTGGAAATAAAAAAAATTATATATATATATAATTTAATATAATTTAATTTAATAATATAATTTGCCTTTTCATCCAAAACACATGACACATAACGAGATCAAACTATAGTCTGACTTAATGTTACGCTGATACAATTCCCCATGCATTAAAGACTACAAAGACTAACCTGTTTTTAACACAGCTCTTAAACCGCACACTGTCTGTGTAAATATTATCTTCTCCTTCTTTATCTTCATCATCTGTTGGCCCATTGTCTGCCTGTTTCACATATTTACTCCAGCGGCTTTCAGCTTGGACCTTGACCTGAAGCAGTATTTACCATTCTAAATTTATAATTTAGATATATTTGTGTTTAAAAGCACCAGAAAACAGATGAAATTACAGACTACCTGTTCTTCAGTTTCAGTTTGAGCTTTACCACCCAAGTCCTCTTCGTAGCCTTCCTCTTTCTCCCTTTAAAAAAAGTATACAGTCAGAAGATTGATAGATGTTACCTTATTATTTTGCAGAAACACTTAAAGAGCAAACAATTTAATCATTAAAAACAACAAGAAAAAAAACAAACCACTGAAATGATATAGGCCTAAAATTACAGCATGTGAGTTCACACATTTACATCCTGGATATTCACCACAACTCCAAGAATATGATACACTTCATAAAAGTATTTTCTTACCACTTTGTCCAAGCTTTTTCATTTTCCGCTTCCAGGAGCTCTCCTCGCAGTGAATTCAACTTCTGTACATGCTTCCTACAGTCTGCACCAGTTCCTCTGCCATATTCCTAGAACCACAATGCAGAGTTAGAGAAGTCACATGTATTAGTATTTTTGCAGCATAATACAAGAGGCTACTTTCTTACCTTTATGAGGGACTGCTTTTCTCCACACATCTTGCAACTCCATTTTTTGCTCTTTTTGACCTATGACAGCATTTCAACAAAGCAGGAGAACAATAACTCAGCATTTAGTCTTCTTGTGAAATGGCCTGGTGCGCATAAAACATGTTAAATGAGGCAGAACACTTGGCAGGACATTCTGGGTTCAGGAATAATGTCTAAACTGACAAGAATGCGCAAACCAAACAGAGAAATACAGAAAAATGTAAATGAATGTTGAACTTGTCTGTTGGGGTGTATTTTCACCCAAAAAATTAGCATGCAGTAATAATCTAGACTTATTGTCAACTTCATTGTGGTGGTGGTGTGTGTGTGTGTGTGTTGAGTGGATCAGAATGTATATCAGCATTAATAGGGTAATATCTGTCATCCTAAGAAATTTAAAATTGATGTGTCAATATAGATACCAAGCTAGATTTAAATGAACAGATAAGATACACATGTATGATCATTTGATTAGGAACATCACCTTGTATCTACATTCATGGTCCATTTTATCAGCGCCACTGACCATATGGGAGCACCCTGTAGTTCTACAACTACAGGAAGTACTCCATCTGTTTCTCTGCACAGTTTCTTATCCACATTTCACTCTGCTCTTCAATGGTCAGGACCTCCACAAGACCACAAGGTATGATTTGGGTGGTGGATCATTCTCAGTGCTGCAGTGACACTGAAGACGATGTGTTCGCTGTATGTTGTGGATCAGATACAGCAGGGCTGCAAGTCTTTTTAAATCCTTCAATCTTACAGCTGAACTGTGATATCCACCAGTCCATCCAGGTCCTGACCACTCAAGAACAGGATGAAATTGGGGTAAGGATGTATGCAGAGCAATAGAACCACTGTCTTTAATTTTAGAACTAAAGTGCTCCTGCATGGTCAGTGGACTTGATGTAATGGACAATGAGTGTAGATACAAGGTAAATGCCCCTAATCCCTAATCCAGTGACCGTTACCGCAGAGTATACAGCTGATAGCGGGTTTCTGTTGAAGAGTAGCTGGATATAATCGAATAAATTTTATGACCTGTTGAATGTAAGAAATTGAAATATGAACACTGCAAATTTCCCTTTTATCTTTCGTAAAAACACGGTTGTGTTGAATTACCGCAGGCGCCAGGAAAGACACCCGCTAACTTAATTTAACGTTACTTTATGAAACAGCGGTTTGTCCGCTCCTACCTGCTGGACTTGAAATGTTTGACAAGAGAAACACCTCAGTACATGAAACTCTTGTCCCATACTATTATTTACCGGTTTGTTTTTATAAATGTCCAGGAGCCGTGAAATACGGAATAACAACTTACAAATAGCGCGGGACTAACGTGACGTCACCACGTCGCATCCGTAGTGACGCCACCAGCTGACTGCGTTCAAAACATGTCCCTCAAGAGATACATATACTGTACCTGAGAAAGGCGGGACTAAACCTTAGATATCCTCTGCTGCATTTGTACTCAATGTGTTTTTTAAATTACAATGACATATCTATCACGTACGCTACACATGCTTTATTTATTTGTTTGTTTGTTCGTTCGTTGGTTTCTCACCCGTCTCCACGTGCACCTCCCAAAGTTCATTAGTCCTTAGTGGTCTATGTCAAAGACCTTTAGTCTGATTTTGCGACATTTGTAACCGTCTTTGCAGCCCTGCACTTTGAAAGCTATTATACTCAGCCAGGGCCACGAGTGCGTATTTCCTTATGGATTTCTAGCTTAAAAATCACCACAGGGGGATGTTCACAATTTGAATTGACCTAAGGTTTTTTTTCGGACTAATACAGTGTCTTATTTATATATTTGGTTAAATGACTAAATATAAGTTAATACATAATCTACATCTACACAGCACACATGCACATTTTAATAGTTTGTTATTTGCTGAAAAGATGCATGAATGGACCTTGAGATTCATACCATTTAATAATAATAATACATAAAATAAAATCATACGTTTTCATTTTAATTCCATACACACCTGAGGTTAGTTGGTCAAACTGTTGGATGTATTTGGAACACCAACACCAGGTACCCTCCAACATTAAAGACAAATGGAAAAAACTTGACAGAAATGTTGCTTAATCTTTCATCAGTATTTTGTAATAACAAGTGTTTGTCGAATCCACACACACAAATCCACTATACTGTTTTAAGTTCTTGTATCATCACTCTAAAGAAAGGGTTTGCAACTTTGTTATAATGTAACATCAAACATGTCTAAATAATCCAGTTTGCATCTAAAAATGTGTATGCAAAACTTTATAAACATATAATTGAAATTCCACTTTAAGGATTCATTCATTCATTATCTGTAACCGCTTATCCAGTTCAGGGTCACGGTGGGTCCAGAGCCTACCTACCTTTGGGCACAAGGTGGGAATACACCCTGGAGGGGGCGCCAATCCTTCACAGGGTGACACACACTCACACCTATGGACACTTTTGAGTCAACAATCCACCTACCAACGTGTGTACCAACCTGAGCACCCAGAGGAAACCCACGCAGAGACAGGGAGAACACACCACACTCCTCAAAGACAGTCACCCGGAGCGGGAATTGAACCCACAACCTCCAGGTCCCTGGAGCTGTGTGACACTACCTGCTGCCACCCCACTTTAAGGATTTTAAAATGATATTTCAAAAAATAGGAGGTGTTGAAACCTGGCTTTTATTTCAGCCTCATACTCTTATTTCATTGCCAAATCTGATTTCACTGGCAAAGCAAGTTCAGATTAATTAAAAAAAGACTTTACATGCAATACATTGAATCAGATAATTAATGTAAATAAAAAAAGATTATGCAATAGCTGTCAAAAACTTAATCCCTTTCTGAATCACACAAACATTTCAACTGGATGATTAACAATTTTAGAGTAAAAATAAATCATTTAACTTAAGCAAAAGCATTCCTTTGGCCTATAATAAGGTCCCGGCTACAAACAGAGAATACAGACATTCTTACACAGGTAAAATATCCCTGAGTTACATTCAGCGCTCATTTTACTTGAATGGACTCTGTGGAATGCATTATGTGTACGGTAACAAGACAGCCTGTCATTGTTTATATAGGGAAAAATAGAGCAGCATAAAATATCTTCCATCCCAGACTGATGTCAGAGTCTGTGTTTAAACCCAAAATCATGAGATGTGAATAACTCCCAACATAGCCATTTTTTGAAATATTCAGGTTAAAATACATTTGTGATTTACAGGCCCTAAGAAATTAATTGATATTGGTCATCAATTAGTTGAAGAGTAACCGATTATAGAGGAGAAGGCAAAGGGACTGAGCTTGTAGCCTGTTCCACTGTAGAATTTGTTCTGAAATTCCACCCTGGGTAAAAGGGAGGGAAGAGGAAGTGTGGGAAGGGGCAGAGAGAGAGAGAAAATGTTAAAATCTAATAAACATTTACATTCAAGCACATTAATGAGCATAAGTAATTGAGAGGGCAGCTGTGGCCTAATGGTTACAGAAGGAGACCTAAATTCCTACCAACAACAGAAAATTGGATGTGGGTGAGTGAAAGAACAGCATTTTATCTTCCCTTAAAATCCATGGCTGAGACGTGCCCTTGAGCAAGGAACCTTTCCCTCAGCTTCTCCCCAGCTGCTGGGGATAGCTGCCTGCCAATCCAGGCGTGTGCTCATTGCCCCTAGTGCACTAGGATTTGTGTGTGTGTGTGTGTTTTGTCTTACAATTTAAGAGAGGGAATAATGATACAAACTAAAATGTATACAATTAATAAGCTGTTTGTTTTTGTCTTACCAGTGAAGTCGCAGAGCATGGAGGAAAGCAGAGAGCCCTTCCATAATGAGAAGAATAGAAATTGTCAGCACAGCAAAAAATGCAAACATCACAGCCATGTAGACACTTCCCACATATCCAGTCTGTGTGAAGGAAAAATGCATCACCATCGTCCACAGCACTTCTGACAGCTCTGGAAGAAACATTGAAGAAAGAAAGAAATATTGAATGATATAGTGAATCAAAAACTGTATTCATTCATCGCAGACCAAAATAAGATTTCAAAAGTTGGCAGAATAATGCTCCAGTTTATTTATTTTATGTTATTAAGAAAAGCATTTGGAAGACGATTAAAACTTCATTCAAATTCATCAGTCAAGTAGGAAGGAGGAAGATAAAAAATATATATACTTAGTAAACTGATCTGTGTTTGGCTAAAAAAAAAAAAACCCACACACAAACTCACGGGCATGAGCCAGACTGAGAGCCCACAGACGTAAGTATGAAGCAGTGTTGGAGATGCAGCCCAGGCAGTACTCTATGGTGTGAATGGCTTGGTGCATAAATACATTGGCCCCATCAAACTCCTTTACAACAAGAGGAACAGAGAAGAGATAAATAATTTTAGAAAAATGAATAAAACAAATCCTACACAACACAGAATGGTGTACTGACTGAAATGACTCGTGACAGTAATAATATACATACACACACACACACACAATGTAAAATCATAAATGAACGTAAGAATATTTTGTGCTTTCTTTTGTTGAAACAGCATAAAAAGTGCATTTTACTAAAGTAAAATATTTATGTAGGTTTAAAGAACTGTGCTACACATGTTAAAATGGCAGGTTATTATATGGGAGTTGCATGAAATTTATTGCATCTAAAAACATTAATGTAATGTAAATGTATGTAATTTCATTAAGTTGGTATATATACAAAAATCTGAAAATTTAACCAAATCTCTTTCTCACATCATAAGTTTATGGTTAGCTCCTTGAAGTAATTTTTCTGCCCTCCATTAAAAAAAAAAATATGCCCCCCCCCCCCCCCACCTCTTCTTCGCTTGTCTCTACAGCTCCCTGGTGAGTGTTTATAGAGCCATTTTCTGCCAGAAGAGGGCGCCTTTCACCCTGTGAAATAAGAGAGTTTATGAAATTAAATCAAATTAGTTAAAATGGAAGCACATAAGAATCCAATCATGCATGCTGGCATATAACATAAATCTTACAGTGGGTTGGTGTCTCTTTCTCCTGTATGTGACATACTCATGAATGGGCTTCCCCAGCAGCAGTACAGGAACAGAGCACAAAGCCACAATGACCAGAACCATCTGCACAGTCATCTACAATGAGCAAAAAGAAGAGAAGGGTAAACAATAAACTGCTTTCAATTTTAATATAATTTGAGGACAAGCTGCTAATCACTTTAGCAGTTATTCATTCGTTCACTGATTTTCTGTAACCACTTTATACTGTTCATTGTCGCGGCAGGTCTATAGCCTACCCAGAGTCATTGGGTGCGAGGCAGGAACACACCCTGGACACTTTAACCATTAGTACGATTAATTTTAAACACGAGACACTAAATCAAAATTACAGCTAATATGTAAATATAATGAATATTGAACGACCCAAACAAGTTCAATATCAGTTCAGTGTTCACATTTGATAAAATGATGTTGACTGCATCCGGATAAGGTTTTATCCACATGCATTTACTCTTGGTAGTCAAAATCTTTTGTTGTTTTCATTTTGAAATCTGTTCTTTATATGAAAATATGCTCTTAGTTTCATCCAGGAAGCAACCATATGTGTGTCCTGTAATTAGTATCTGACCTTAAGGTGAGGTAAAATAATACAAAATAAACAAAACAAATACAAAATAAAAAAACCCATACAATCCAAAATACTGGTCCATCACAAACCTGGCCGTGGTAGAGTGGTGGATTGTCTTTGTTGTTTACAAACAGGAACATATCTATGAAATGGATGAGAATACTGGGTGCGATGTCTGAGTGTAGGGGGCCAAAGGCCACCCACTTAAAAATGACCATGAAGATGAGGTAACCAAACAAACACAGCATGAAAAGCAACTCGGGAATCAGCACCAGAAATATACTGCTCATCTCCCTAAAATGCCTAGACAGAGAGAGAGAGAGAGAGAACCTCATTTTACTAAAATTTAAAAGCAGATTATAACACCACAAAAAATCCTGTTAAAACAACATGCATAAACAAAATATCATACTCACACATAGTTAAACAATGACAGGCAGACACCAAAGGTCATGTGGATGACTCCAATGATGACTGACATTTTCATTTTGTAAGAGTTGAGGAAAGTCAGGTGGTTATTAGCCATTCCCCAAATCTGAGTGGAAGAATGTTAACAGTTATCTGAAGGTGTCTAAATTTGTCTTAGTTTAACACCAGAAAATAAAACATTTCTAATGTATCAAAACATTTTCCTTTAGTTGCGAAACCGGAGAGCATGTGTATTGATTTAAAAACTTTAAAGCATTCTTTAAGATAAAGATAGTTACCGGATCAATTCCAAAAGGATAGGGTCCAGTAAACACTCCAGTAACATTTGGATCCAAGGAGAGTAAGGAGTTAACTCTGAATGTCTCCTCCCTAACAAAAGAAACCAACAATTTATTTTACACATATGCACTAGAGCACAAAACATAAAATCACCAAAAGTGTAAGTGTATTTCAGTGCGCCTTACGTCCAGTTGTAGAACACCGCATTAGGCCGTACATGCCAGCTGGACTTAAAGACACTGAGGCCTCTGCTGAAACACTCGTTATAGATGGCCCCAGTATAGATAGAAAACAGCCCCATTAAAAGAATAAGATAACGCCCTCCAAACATCATTCTCCAGATCTGCCACATAACAAGGAAACATAATAAAAATGTGCTGCCAAATATTTTTAGGGGAAATAGCCTGAGCTAAATTTAATGAAGTGTTCCAAGTGATTAAAACAATAGTTCATTGTGCTGTGTTGTAATAATGCATTACATATTGTTTTTACAATAATTCAATGAAAATGGGCAAATGTAAAAATGGACTACATGATAATTTAGATTTTTTTAATCATAAAAGAGTAAATATGGATGTGTAAGCTTTAAAACCTTCATCCATTTTAATAAATAATAGTATGTTAACCCTTTATCTAGATAAGGAATGTACATGCAATAGAAACAAAGGAGACAAACCTGAACACCATACATGTGTTGGCTGAACAAACATGTCTCAGTTACACTTCAAAAACAACATGTTTCTAGCTAAACTAATCTTTCAAATTAGATGTTTTTGGACAAACTATTGCTTTAAAACTTCTGTACATGCACGACATGATGAACTTGGTACAGAAAGGAAACAACTTTTGACACAGATTTATTTGTATGATGCATGTGTATGTATAATTTACCTCATTAGTGTTGTTCCTCAGTTTGGGATCTTTCTCTTCTAGAACCATCCAGAGGGCAACCAATGCCATAATAATGCCATGTCCCACATCTCCAAACATCACAGCAAATAGGAATGGAAATGTGATAATTGTGTACACCGCTACAGAGAGATAAACAGAAAGAGGGAGCAAAATTATTTTAAAAATTCAAGCTGTCTAACCTGTACTCTGTGTTTCTTGTATGAGAGATTACCTGGGTTGACCTCTCTATAGCTGGCTACACCATAAGCATCTACAATATTTTGGAATCCTGCAGTAAAGGCATTGGTGGGAAAGAGGGTAGGAGGAGACGTTGTAGCAGGCAAACGATTGTAGAACGATTCAACACTGCTACCACTCTTCCTCTAATAGAGAGACAGAGAGCAGATTAGGAGTTAGAGCAATACAAAAGTGTGCATCATTAAACACTTGCAGTTTTCATTTTAACGCATGAATTTCATGAACTAATGTTTCTATGTTCAATTATGGTTTTTTAACAACACAAAATGACAAATGAATGCTTCACACACACACACACACACACACACACACACACACACACACACACTTGAGCGGTTGGACAATCTTCACAGGACATAACCAAAAATATATTTTAAAAAGAATATCAAGTTAATGAGAAATTAATAAACAACAGTAAAAAATTACATGGACTCAATAACACAGTGAACTTTTAGAAATCATTTTAGCACTTTTTAAATATGTGTATGCCCAAAAAATATCCATAACATCCAGCAATGCTGCATTTGTGAATTACTGGAGATATTTAGTCTATCTTTCTCTTCCATTACACACACAATGCAGAGATCTTTTAGCCAATGCAATAATATCAATAGTATTCTTGTAAAAGTAAATGTAATTACATGTAAGTGACAGTTTGAAAACATGGAATCGTGTAACAACAGCCCACAGTAGCCTTCACATTCTCACATTTTGTGATGTGACAAATATATGGAATTGGACCCAACTAATAAGGTAAAACAAAGTCTCCACAGCACACTGCCAGTACTATGAAATGCCCCATCCTTGGTTAAATACTATTAAGAAACAAAATGTTGGGGTGTTCCCCACTTACCCCTCCCTCTCTGAGGGCACTTTGCAGGGCAGGAAGCTGTCTGACTGGGCACCAGGCCTCAGCAATCAGACATTTCTCTGTGACCGAGGGACTACAGAGGTTCAGCACCATTTGAATGGCCTTGCACTTCTGAACCCGCACACGCCACTGAGGCAGCACAGCTACAGCTCGCATCAACAACTGCTGCAGGTACTGCTCCGTTTCATTCATCACCTATGTGTAAGAAAGAAAGATCTTTTTAATAAATATCCAGTCTGATTTCAGAGAAAATTAAAAGGATGTTAAAAGGGCTGGAAGCACATATAGAGAAAGGAGAGAAAAAAAAAACCACAACCACAAAAAAGAGGAAACAAAAGATTCTTTCATGACCACAATGTACAAACTATAAATGTATCATAGTGTTCAAACTGGTTTGGTGCCCGAGTTGGTGCCAACAGGAATACGTGTTGTATCAGTTATGAGAGACAAAGGAGGGGACTTTTAACTTACTGATCCGATGTCCTCGATTCTGGTTTTCAGTCCATTCAGAATCTCTTCTCTCTCTGACTGACTCTCTGCATATGGGAACATCTGTGTGTGGAAGCTAAAATAAATTTGTTAAGCAATTTGTAAAACATCCTTTAATAATATGTAACATTCGTTTTTTAAAAGTAATTTATTACTGGAATGGTGCAAACAGCTCTTTAATGATGTAGAGTAGGTTTCAATTTAGAGTCATTTTGTTTTTACTTTGTTACGTCTGCTATTCAAAATAGCTTTGGGATATGGAAACAGCTTTGGAGATGCCATCCTTCCATATGTCCAAATAAGGGGGTTTGCTACCCAGGACATCTTGTACTGATTTTAGTGGTATCACTCCATGAAATCTTCCTAGTGAATGCTATATGTATAATGCTATAAATATTTAAAAATATATTTAATATTTTGACAGATTAAGCAGACCCACTGTTTCTATTTCTAATTATTTTGTAGACATTCAGTGTAGTGAAACATCTGTAGTCACACATGCTTTGTCACAGACATTATAATAACTGGTGATTTATGTCAAGGCATGTTGGTTAATAAATTATTTAATGTATGTGTCTGATGCGTTTTTTATATTACTTTGGGCTTGCATACAGAAAATCATGCATCAAACACCTCAAACTCACCAATCACAGATCTTCTTCACTTTCTGTCCAATCTGATCCCCCCAGTAGGAGATAAGAAAGACAGTCCATTGCACCATCTCACCCTAAGGGACAAGCAAAATCAGGAGGGACAAAACTGAAAGTAAGAAGTGTTACTCTCTCAGAGACAGATTCTCCAAAATGAGTAACAGATTTATTGAAAAAAAAAAAACTATTAGATTCTTGTATTTTGTGTATTTCAGCTGTGCATGACTGCATATTTTGAAATGTTTTATGGTTTTGCTAGAAGTTTATTAGTTAGGCTTACAATGCATCATGAGCTCAACTGTCTCATTTATGATGAATTCCTTACACTATCTGGGTGTTCCAGTTTCTCCTCCATCTCTCGGAAATCCACAATGATGTACCCTCGGCACGCTCGCCACAACAGTCTCTCAAAGGCTGGTACTTTCCATGGATGAACTACACCTGCAACAAAACTGAGCCTTGCATCCTGCCTGTTCTCCACTAGGCCCACTGGATCAAATGAGGGAGGAGGGGCCTGTGACACACACACACACATAGGCATTATATTTTCATTTATATTATACAGTACAAACATAGCAGAAGTAGTTGTAGAAGCCATGAAATGTAATTTGGACCTGTGAAGCTGTGAGTGAGTGTGTTTGAGTGAGCACTCCTCTGTACTGACACAGCTGGTTCAGCTGAGCTCGGATACTGTCTCTGTTCCTGGACACCTGTAACAATAATCAGCAAAAAAAATTATTACTACTACATGCTGGGGGAAATTTGTAATATTACTAGTTTTTTGTGCTCTCCATACTCACCTCCCTGAGTTCACGAGCTAATTGTTCACTCTCCTCCTCTATGGTGAGCAGCTCTCTAGGTTGTGGGGCTGGAGGGGTGGGAACAGGCTGCTGCAGAGAAGAGCGGAGGGATGGCGAAAGGGAGCGTGTAATCTCCTGCTCCAGAAATCCTGAATTTCCAGCAAGGCATTAAAACAAAGACAGTTAGCTCAGAAACAGCCAGTGTAGCTAGTTGATCTTAGTGAGATATCTAGGGAGAAACCTGGTAATACACTTTGAGACATAATTTTGGTAAGACACAATGAAAAAAGAGCCACTCACCAAACGTTTTTTCCAGCTCTTCACATCTCCTCACTTCACTGACAAACTTTCTTTGAAAAGCATTCACAGTTGGATTCAGCTGAGATTTAAAAAATGAAAATCACATCTTACGACTGTAATTTTGATCATGAAATTGTATGTGCAAACAGAAAAGGCCAGACAAAGGCAGAAGTGTTAGAGTGAGAGAGCATTTAAATCGTCCAGACACTCACATCTCTAAACTCCACAATGCCCAGCTCTCCTAGCTCACTGACACAGTTGTAGGCTGCCCCAGACTGCAAAAAAATCTGCACCAGGCACACCTCCTCGCTTCTGAACATGGAACCCATGACCTGAGAGAGAGAGACAGAGAGAGAAAGAGAGAGACAGAGACAGAGAGAGAGAGAGACAGAGAGAGAGAGAGACAGAGAGAGAGAGAGACAGAGAGAGAGAGAGAGACAGAGACAGAGAGACAGAGAGAGAGAGAGACAGAGAGAGACAGAGAGAGAGACAGAGAGAGAGACAGAGAGAGAGACAGAGAGAGAGACAGAGAGAGAGAGAGAGACAGAGAGAGAGAAGGAACCAACACAGACCACAGACACGTCTGTCACACTGTCACATGACAGTTACTCACGTTCCCCTGTCTAGTATTGAAATTATGACACAGAAATTCCTGTATTAAGCAGACAGGTTCCTTCTCTGTCCTGCCACATATAGATCAGCATGTGAGTGTGAGTCTAATGCGCACAGGTGGTGACAAAAACTAACAACCACATGCAAAAAAGTACAACTTTTACAATATTTGTTTTCTGTAGTCAACCTACCGAAAGCACTAGATGATGTATAATTTATAATGTCTCATCTGTGACATTGTTGGTCCTCTGTTTTAGCATTGTAGATCAACTTAACAAAACAAATGTCTTTACAGAGGTGGTGACTGAGGGCAAAACCTACTGCCATTTTATTTACTATCTAAAAAAGCTAGTATAGTATAGTTTTAAAATATGTTGATAATGGCAAAGTAATTCAAACTGTTTACAGCGTAATGCTATGGTTAAGTAGACAGTTTTTCAATCAGCAGAACTCTTCTTTACATTTACAATACTATGCAAGTTGCATTTGGTGAAGTGATTAATGTAGTAAAAACTATTAACTAAGAATATATATTCAATCAATGGCATTAACCTCTGCGATACTCCCTTTGACACTCTGACACTGCCATTACACTCAAAGTCATGTGAGACAGGACACTAGTATGTTTGCATAAACATTATCAATGCAAACGTCTGTAAATTTAGAATTTCAAACTAAGAAGACATTCCTTGTTTCTTGAGAGTATATAGATAGACATTTGTGGTCACACATATCCTTAAACCAAGGAATATAATTCTAGAAAACATGTCAGTGCTTTGATTAACACCAATCCAAAGGTAGAGTGTTGAAACAGTGAGATAGGGGTAGGATTCCCTTTTGCACAACGTGCCTTTCAAATGACACTAACAGATTTCTGACCGTTTCTGGAGATGAGATTAACTCCCTTTAACTTCATCAAGGTTCTCTATAACCAGTTATCTCACGTTAAATCACGCTGTCCTTAGAACCCAAAGTTCGAGGTTGTTGAATAAATCAGGGCTTTCCAACTTCCACTATTGGGGTTTCGTTTTCGCGTTTGGTGAAATTCAGGCCTCGTTGCAAAACTACGTTTTTACCTCAGGCACCTTCGTGTATATAAGATTTTAGCTGAACATCTCTGTAATAAACACATAATTAAAAGTGCACAAACTCGAGCTTGGCTAAGACTGAGTAAACGAACAGCACACATTCGTTTAAAACCGGCCCCTCCAGACCATGCCGAGACTAGCTTCTCGTTCGCCAGATTTTATTCGAAGTACTAGACCCTCCTTAAAAATGTATTGTTTATAGACTTTATCATTTTGCAACTTAAGATGGAAAACTAGATAAGCCATGTGAAGGCAACTTCAGCCTCAGTACAGCTGTTCTGTTTGGTAAACACACTGCTGTTTTTCTGATAGTAAGCACAGCAGTAATACTCACCCGCCGATAGTGAACCGACACCGGTTTTCCCTCGGTCTTCAGCGCAGTTCGGTGTCAGTAGCGGCTCGCTCCGTGTCTGTGTACCGGGAGAAAGACAGAAACCTTTCCGTTGAGCTAGTTCCCGTTTCTAACGACTCACTCAGAACAGTCATTGGTCACATTCCACGACTCGCTCACGTGACCGCTGTGTTCCAGCTCGGACCGTGGCGCTGCACGGATTCATCAGAAAAATAAACATACAACAGCAGTACTGTATTCCCCAATTTCTAATCTTTTCTGCCGTATTTTTCGGTATATTAGTTATGGACACCAAGCCAATCACGAATAATACAAAAATACTTTCTATAAAAATTGGGGTATTTGAATGTGTATTTTTATAATGAAATTTTAACTGAACAAATTACGAAGATATTTTCAAAGTGTAAACTGACCAACTTGTATATGGTAAATACCCATACAATATATAATACAATATATAAATTAAAAATGCTGAGCCAGGGGCATTTACCCCTATGCTGCATTGATTCATTCATTATCTGTAACCACTTTTCCAATTCAGGGTCACAGTGGGTCCAGAGCCATCCCGGAATCATTGGGCGCAAGGCAGGAACTCACCCTGAAGGGGGCGCCAGTCCTTCACAGGGTGACACATACTCACACATATGGACACTTTTTGTGTAGCCAATCCACCTACCAACATGTGTTTTTGGACCATGGGAGGAAACCAGAGCACACGGAGGAAAACCATGCGGACACAAGGAGAACATACCACTACTCACAGTGGGCACCACCGTGCCGCCCTCCCTATGTTGCATTTACCATATATTTACACTTTTGAATCTTTTAGGAACTGAAGATATAAATTGCTGAACGTTTTACCTGATACAAAACAAGCTGCTCAGCAGTGTTTGGTGTGTTGTCTGCACATGCGCAAAATTGGCAGACATTGCCTTGCTGAAATAACCATGGACTTCCTAGGAAAGTGAGACTAAGACAACTTGTCTCATTGTCTCACTTTACACTTCCACATCAATGGTAGCTTCACACATCACCCTTGCTGTGGCAACTGATGCATCCCCACACTGAGATATTTTGGATTTTAATACAAGTCTGGCTGGTCCTGTGCATGTTTGGAACAGAGAAATATGTCAATTTTACCTGAAAAACAAGCTGAAATGTGGACTCAGCACCTTTCCACTATCTTTTGGACCATTGAGATGAGCTTGAGCCTAGAGGTGTAGCTATAACAACTGCTTGTCATGCATAAAAAATTCTTGTGTGAAAGATTCTTGTGTTAAATGACAGTGGTGTTCTGAAGTACTCCATACATATTGTGGCTCTATTTTTCACAGAAGCATGACTTTCTGTCTTTGCCTTACAAAGAATGTGGTTTTTCCAGATTTCCTGAATTGTTTTTTACAATATTATGTACAGTAGAGGGTGAAAGAGCTAAATTATTTTCAATTTTGCATTAAAAATGTTTTTCTCTTTTTTTTTTTTTTTTTTAACTGTGACCCTAGCAAAGTTGTGCACCAAGTGACCCATCTTGGCTCAGTAAGACTGAACTATTTTTTTAAATAATGTTTTTTTAGTTTGGCATCAAATACAAAATGTACAGTATATACAATATACAATCATATTGGTCAGTGAAATCACTGGAACACTTTTACTTTAGGTTTTAAGAGAAAAATTCAGATTATGCTTTTTACTGCATTTTACAAAATGTTCTAATATTGGCTTTACATAATAAAAAAATTGTTTTCCCCTAAGAGTCAAATGGTGCAATGTTGTGGCGACATATATTTACACTCTTATGAAGTGTGCACCTAAAACAGCACCCAACAAACCACATGGGATACATTGTAACAAAAAATATCACCACAAGCACTTAGCATATCTTGATAATGCTAATTCAGGTAGACATTTAACATTCTGATGTTGACTGTTCACAAAGTCAAAATCAGCATATATATATATATATATATATATATATATATATATATATATATACAGGGGTTGGACAATGAAACTGAAACACCTGTCATTTTAGTGTGGGAGGTTTCATGGCTAAATTAGACCAGCCTGGTGGTCCAATATTCATTAAATGTACATTGCACCAGTAAGACCATGTGCATCCAATGGTTCAAACATTGTGTCCTGAAGGCGGTGCTGTGTATCAGGACGACAATGCACCAATACACACAGCAAGACTGGTGAAAGATTGGTTTGATGAACATGAAAGTGAAGTTGAACATCTCCCATGGCCTGCACAGTCACCAGATCTAAATATTATTGAGCCACTTTGAGGTGTTTTGGACGAGCGAGTCAGGAAACGTTTTCCTCCACCAGCATCATGTAGTGACCTGGCCACTATCCTGCAAGAAGAATGGCTTAAAATCCCTCTGACCACTGTGCAGGACTTGTATATGTCAGTCCCAAGACGAATTGATGCAGTATTGGCCGCAAAAGGAGGCCCTACACCATACTAATAAATTATTGTGGTCTAAAACCAGGTGTTCCATTGTCCAACCCCTGCATGTATGTGTGTGTGTGTATATAAAAGAGATTAAAACCTGTACAACTGCAAAATAAACCGCATAAAACTTTGAATTGGTTAAAAATATTGCATGAACCAACAACGTATTACAGTGACAATCTCACGGCATGCCACTAAGAGCAAAGAGGAAATAATTACCATCCATGTATTTTTAGATGCACCTCATGGAACAGGGTTTTGACTCATTAACATTTAACAAAATTCCCTACAAGGGCTGCAAGCCTGTGAATCACATCAACAAAACTGTAGTCACCACTAAAAGGCAAATTTAAAAAAACAAAGGCTTTTTTTAACGCTCAGAAACCCAAACACTAATAGAAAGACACAGCATCAGTATCAATGAGGAAACATTGTCTAAGCAGATGTTCCCAAACTTTGTCATACAGTACTTTTCTGTTTCATTGCACTGAGTGATAAATTGACTACATAAAGGTAATGATTTTGCCCTGCCACCCGATTAATTTACATCGCCATGCCCATTTCCTATTTACTTTATAATATTCCAGTAAACACACTTAAAAAATAACCAAAAAAAACTATGTTTGGGTTTTAGGCTGATTAAGACGTATCTTATCAGGTAATAACAACTAATATAATAATATTGTTACAGTATGGTGTGAAGTTCAAATACACAGTCAGTCACACTGCCACAAAAGATTAAAAACAGCATTACGTCTTTATTGAAATCTAATTTGAACTGTGGATTCAGTTCAAAACAGGGTTAAAAAAATAAAAAAAAAATAGATGCAAGAGACTACCAACAGCAAGATCACCAAGCTATGAAGAAAACAGTAAAGGCATTACTACAAGAAAATAGCAGGGAAAAAATATGATTGGAAACAAGTACAACAAAAGATCGAAATAATTTTCAACAAAAAAAAAAAAGGTAAAAGGAGAAATTCATAAAAGGAAAAACAGTCATGAGATTAAAGACCAAATGGGAGAGACGGTCTGCGTCTTAATCATGTTCACTTGTCACCACATAATAATGTGTAATTAAATGAATCATAATCTTTGTAGGCCATTACAAACATAGGCTGAAATATAAGAAATAATCAGGGCGTTATCCTTTTCATGTGAATGGGTTCTACTGCTCTTGTCTTATTTCTCACCCACTAGAATGGATTGTGTGCACTAGATTACTGTTATTTCTACTGTTCTCTGCCCATCACTCCATATTTCTTGCCCTCTTCTGCTCTACAGGCTGTAAAATTTGAGGCTTCTGTCCATTCCGGTAGAGGACAGGAACTGGGCATGCTCACCGAATGCCACCCCCGTCACCAGACCTGTGTGATCTAAAGAAAGAGACAATTTTAATGAGAATATAAAGAAAGGAATAAAAGAAAAAGAAAACATAAGAAATTCATTGTTTCAACCTCTGATATAATGTTCACATACAATGGTCTAGCAACGTTTAGACAATTATTAGCTTTGAAATTAATGCTAATTAGTTTTCAGAGTATAAAGAGACAAGTCACTGTCAAGTGTCAAACAGACAAAACAAAAAATAGAACAATTTGAAAGAGGTAAACAAAACATTATGCTGGAGCCGCAACTACAGATTACACTTCTGATCATTAATCAAGAATTCCAATGTTGAAAAACAGAACAAAAATTTCAATCACAACAAAATCTAAACATAGGTCTTGAGGACTCTAAAATACTTCATAAGCGATATATTCTAAATTTTCCATAGAGACTCTACCCTCAATTGCAAAGACGACATATAAAATCTTAATTAAAATGACAACTGATGATACAGTGAGTTCAAACGATTCATCTGTGCCTAATGGTGTTATTATGACAGCTCTTGGAACAACATTAATTATGTATATTACGGTAAAACTGCTACACTCACCAGTAAAGTTGAGGACTTCAGACCACTGTTTGCAGATATAAACTCTGATATCAGATCCTCCAACAGCCAAGTATGTTCCACTCTGGTCAAAGACAAGAGATTTCACCTATGGAAAAAGAGGGAGAAGACAAGCAGGTGAATATTATTTCAGTAATATGCAATACTTATTCGAATAACCACAAAACAGAAGTACAGACCTCATAATTATTATCCAAAGTGATCGTCTTAAAGTTCTTTAGTTTTCTCAAATCCCACAGCTTCAGAGAACTATCCTGAGCACCTATAAGAAGAGAAAGGGAACCACAAAGTTAGACAAAAGCCCCCCAGTCCAAAAAGGGAAGGGGAAAAAAAGCAGTAATAATTATAAATCAGCATAAATCATTTACCAGTCGCCAAGTAGTATCCGTTCTCTGAGAAGGCAATGGCAGTGACTGGGCCAGAGTGGCCAGGGAAATTGGCCACATTGGTTCTCTCCTTAAGATCCCAGATCTTAATCTGAGAGTCTGCTGTACCAGTGCCAAAAATCAGACCATCAGGATGGAACTGAGCACAGGTCAGTGCTACGGACAGAAGAACAAAAAAGGTAAGGAAAGCATTACACAAACAAGTGAACTATAGCAAACTAAAGTGATGACACAGTAAAAGTGCACAAAATTACTTCTGGTAGAGAACTACATACCACATCCTGCAGTCTCATCAGTGACTTTGGTCAAAACACGACCAGTCTGGATGTCAGAAAAGGCCCAGTACTGGAGAAGAGAAAAAGGATAAAATAAAAAAAAAAAAGTTTAATCCATGGTCATCTTCTGATCAGTGCTTCTGTTCTTATCCGATACAAGTGTCCTTATAAGCTATTCCAGTAAAATGTTTTAGTATCACACATCAATAAAATTCTGAATTTCAAACTGCGTGTATAGAATTAACCTGATCTTCAGAGGAGCTGAGCAGATAATCTCCAGTAGCGTGGAGGGACAGGCCAGTAACCCCAGCCTCATGAGCTCTAACCACCTGAACACAGTTGCCACCGGAGATGGACCAAACACGGATAGTGCTGTCTGGGGACGCTGAAAACACCACAGACTGCAAGAAAGTAAAACAAGCCAAAATTTGAGAGTTCAAACCATCATTTTGTAGGCTAAACCCTAAACCTTTGTGGAATACCAAGATAAAGTTTGCATACATGTATCTCAGAAAGAAAGTAAGAAAAAATTGTATTACTTGAGAGGGGTGGTAAATGACAGAGGTGACTTTCTTGGTGTGGCCTTTGAGAGTGGCTACAATCTGCTCATCTCTGCGATCAAACACCACCACGTTCTTATCCGCCCCACCTAAATGGAATGAAGAACAACAGAGCATTGATTGAGAGTCATGGGTATAGATGTATGCTGTTCAAATATCATTTTTCAATGTTAAAATTGGTCATATTTTATTAATTAATAAATAGTATTCAAATTTCTTTAATAAATACAATTAAGACATGAATTTATACCTGTAAGTACTTTGTTGGTGTCTGTGGGGCAGAGATCCAGAGAAAGGATTCCTGGAATACTAGCACTGTGAAGACCCTGAAGAGAAAGTGAAGCAAAACTGTTTGCCCAGAGCTTCAAAACGGGGCTAAATATAATTTACATCTTTCATGCACGGCTGTACACAAAAAAACAAAAAACAAAAACAACTCACAGCATGGGAAGCCACTTGGCGATACTTGCTGAGATCCTCAGCTCTAACCAGCTCTTCTGGCACCGTTTTTCCCCTCTGAGAAAGAAAAATTACAAAAGAGCAATTTTAATATCTGAACATCCAATTTGTGACTAAAACACAAATAAAGAGCAATACCCCTTTATCAGGGCTCTACCAATTCAATAAAACCTGTAAACTATTATTCCATTACCTTCTTTCTCTCTGTGGTCAGGACAGTGGCCTTGTCTTGCAGCTAAAATAGGAAAACAAATGTCATCCGTTACTTCTTAACAAATCACAAAATTTTGTATAATGAGAATTACCACCATTGATGTCACATATCAGAAAATGTAGACAGCAAATACCTTCTGGATGATCTCCGGTGTCATTCCAACTTGTTCACTGACCTCCATTGGCTCACCACCCATACCCTAAGGAATGCAAAGACTTCAGCAACTTTTCACATAGTAACATATACTTCTACTACATGGGATATCAGAAAGTAGAAACACTTCAATGTATTTAATATCAGCTGTATAAACACTAAGCAAATCACTAACCACAGCAGCAGGCTGGGATGCAGGAGCTGCCTGAGGGGCAATCAAGCCAGCTTGAGGTTTGAGTGTAGCCAAGGCTGTAGAGACAATGAGTAAAGGCATTAAAACAGAAATGTTGTAGGTGTACACTTTTAAGGTGCAGAACATTGATCTGTTTCAGTAAAAAATTACTGCAACTCATTCTACTATGGAAAGTGTATGAGGTGAATGTTTAGATTAATTAAATGAACTGCATTTATGAACAAAGCATATAAAAATATGTAAAATAAAGCACAAAAATACATAGTTCTTACCCTCTCTTGCAGCGGTGACCTCTTTAGTAAGACGAGCAATCACTCTGCAGGCAGCATCATGCTGGTAAAGTGCATGAGAAAGCTCTTGGCGTGTTGTCTGCAACTGCTGGCGCAGTGTGAAACTGTGCAGCATCACTGCATCCTAAAAGAATTTGTGCATCAGTTACTGAGTAATGGAAGTACAGTATTCAGAAATGCTGAGATAATTCACTCACCCACTCGTCTTGCAGAGACTTCAAAATGGCAGGGATGCTGGTAGCAGAAGGTGGCTTTGGCCGAATAGGATGAGAGACTACAGACAAAAAGGACAACCACCAAGTTTCTCAGAAATGTCTCAGTCTTAATGCATTAATGACCTTTATATGAAACATTTGGAAAATGCAAATCTTATCAGCTGTTTCCACTTGCCGAGACTGTAGCCTTACCTTTAATATCAATAAGCTGCTCCTCAGACAGAGGCTGCCCGTTAATGGGATCAGCTCCATTTTCAGCAATGTATTTTTCAATGAGACGCCGTTCAAACACCTGATTTGAGACTGGAGAGACACAAGGGTGCTCCGGGACCTCGTTTGAGACTGCAGATAAGAGAAAAAGAAATAATCTATTTAATGAATTAATGGTAAAACACAGGTACTTAAAAGTGTTTTCAAACCTATTTGTTTGGTCCAGACATTCAGACTTTTCAGATTGATCTGAACTTTAATTGTGTGTAAGTTGCCTCGGATCAAAGAACCAAAATTTGGCCAAGACCTAAGAGATGGTCTAAGTCCGGATCAAAACACCAGAGTAATGAAGAAGATGGACATTTTAATTAAGATATTGCGGTTGCAGCAGAAGTCGTTTATATTACTAACATCTCACATCGATGGTTTAAATCTAATCAAAAATTCGAATGAATTCTGGCTTAATATCAAACGGCTTCCTCCTCCCTACAGAGTGCACTATGTATCACTAGCTAGGTAGGAAATGCCACGCTGTGATACCAAAAAGTGCCCTGGCTGTATAACCGAACCACTTTCGCACTGATTATTGACACACTATCTAGTGCACTATCTTGTTGAAGAATCTAATAAGTGAAGTATATATTGCGTTACGAAGGGAGTAGGGAGTGATTCGGGACTCGACTTCAGTGTCGACATTGGGTGCCATGCTGTTAGCAAACTCGCTAACTGTACGGCTACAAGCTAACGAGGCTGAAGTTCGTATCTATTAGGAATTTTTCGTTCCACCTTAAATGCTACGTTGGCTACATTCAACATCAGTTGGCATTACGCGTGACTACTGCAGCATTTAAGGTGGAGCAGAATTTGCAACCCAGAAGCCGGCGGACACGAAGCTAACTTTAGCTTGAGTACAAACTAAACACTAAGCTACATTAGATATCAATGTCTTGGCTGTCTTAAATCGTTTATTGTGATTTGTTAATCTGTATAAATGTCCATTGTATTATCTGTTTCTATGCTTTTCTAAACAGAACGGTACAGTGACGCTGAGTATCGTTACAATCCACGACCAGAAGCAGAGAACTCACACAAACAGACACTTACTTGCACAAACCAAAGACATTTTGGGTCCGCAGACGTGCCTCTTTCCTTCTAACTCATACACAGAGCCCTCAGAGAAGAAGCAGTAAAATTAATTTTAAGTGAAATACGAGTTTTAATTTAATGAAAGATCATAACATGCCACTTTCTCCACCCGCCGAGAGTCGCTGCCGCTCAAAAAGGCACCGCATTGCACTGTGGGAAAACAGCTCCCTACAGACGGGGGGGGGGGGGGGGGGGGGGGGGGGGGTGAAAAGACAACAGTATATACATAACTTCACATAGGAATTTTCTTCAAAATTACATTAGTGTGATGTTGGAAATAATAATAATAATAATAATAAAGAGCACATATACAAAGATGCACTTAGTAAATGGGGTACATTAAAACTACCAATGTGATTTTAATAAAAATAAAACAAAAAAGATACATTTATAAGTGACTGTGTTTACTTATTTCGGATAAAGCACAACTCACAAGAGATAACAACCAATTAATAAATACATTTTATTTGTACCCCTGAATGTACCAATTTTATGTTCTCCCGTGGGTTCCCACACTAGGACAGCCATGTTTTAATTAGGGAGGTTCTGCAAGAGAAGATGGTTTCCTATCCTGTTCCAAAAGTTACAATGGAGTGCAGAGATGTACTGACAGAGGCTCTGTTCTCACTATTACAGGTCAAAAAAGCATCAGAACAATTTAAAGCTGCAATTTTAAGGGTTTTTATTTGAATAATAAAAACAAATGTTAAAGTTGAACAAATACAATAAGACACATTCTGCACATGGAAAATGCCCACCCATGGTGTTAACTTTTTAAACTTCATAAAATACAATAAAGCCTCCTAATAAGTGGATTCACTTTCTGTTTCAGTTAACTGCGTTTAACCTGGCATTGAAATTAATTAATTCAATAACTGTAACCCTTATCCAATTCAGGGTTGCGGTGGGTCCAGAGCCTACCTGGAATCATTGGGCGCAAGGGGAGAATACACCCTGGAGGGGGCGCCAGTCGTTCACAGGGTAACACAGAGACACACACTCATTCACTCACACCTACGCAATGCAATTATTGAGTTATATGACTTTAATATTGCTTATGCTCTATTGTGAACTGGTGACAAAATGAGTAACATTTTCAGCCAATTCATTTGATAGATCCATTGATTTAAAGTGCTGCATGTGACCTAATATTTGTGCTTGATTGGAACATATTTGTGTAACTTACAGGGAACTTCTCCCTATTCATAACAGATTTTAAATGATTCACTGAATGATAATCACAAATTTTTGTTAATTATTGCTTTGATTTCCTGGTCAAGGATTACACCTAGTCCTGAACAACACCCTCTCCTCAATGGAGACTTGGATGCTCTGTGGTCAGAACTAGGCTTCTTTGTCTGGGAAAAGGGTATTAGTTGTGTACTAGACACATGTTAAACATCTAGCAATATCACAGAGGGACAAAGATCTTTTCTGATATTTATTAAGAGGTGAATAGCAGATGGCTCATTTATAACCTCAAATGTTTTTATTGCCACAAAATAAACCGATTTTCATCATAATAAATGATAACAATATAAAGGGCGATGCACTACACATTCAAGCAGGGCAAGCCATACAATTTGAAAATGCAGAAAAATAAATACAAGTCTGTTAATGAAAAAAAGTGGATAATATTAACATTCTATCCTATCCAAGGTAGAGCAGTGTGCAGAATGTCCACTTCCTCCTCCATGCTCACTGTAAAGGCTGCTTGAGATCAAAGAGCCCAGTTCCTCCTTTCACAACTTTTCCCACAACTATGCAAGCAGAGGGTGAGTTTAACTTATCACATGAACCTGTAAAAAGGGAAAAAATAAATTAATAAATAAGCAAGCTCTGTATGCTCCTATTAATTACTGTTAATGATGTAATTAGTGCCATTTTTTATAATCTGTACTCATTATTAAGTTTCATACCCAACATTGTGGCTTGTTTTAAAAATTTATAGCTGGTCTCAAATGTCATCTGTTGCAGTGGGGAGCTGTTGGACTGAATGCCAAGCCGGTTGAGAGGTTTGTAAACTCCCTCAAAACACATGTAGTCAGCCACTAAGGAGAGATGCCGTGGATCTACCTCAATACCTGCACAAAAGGGACATAGCAGATGTGAATTTACTGTCAGTAAATGGCCCTGATAAAGTAAATCACTGTGCATTCTGACTTACCATAAACAGCAAACACATCTTTGATCTCCTTCTCAATGACCCTCAAAGCCACTTCAATGCCGTAGGTATTAGCCATGGAGTGGACCTCGTTTGAATACAAGCGATTCAGGTCTAGAATCTTTAAAGACAGAAGAAAAACAGTTTGGACAAATGGCAAATTTTTACTAAACATTATACAACATTTAAAAAAAAAAAAAAAACTTTTGAAAAATGTAAACTTGTTGTCACCCAAATCAAGAGTTGTTCATAGCTTATGAACATTTAAATCATTAACCAGACAAGTTCCACCTGAAAGTTAAAATCTAGGGAGGTAAACCACTTGTTTATAAAGTCCATACTTATAGGGCAGTCAGTATGTGCGTTGTTATTGTCCATGTATGACAAAAACAATACCGATTTTCTATCTGGGCGCTTAAACTTTTCAAGCATCTACAGAGCATGCTGAATACCACCAAGCTGCGGCTTCAGGTTGCCAGATTTCAGTAGTGTTTTAGGCTAGACAAAGCACAAGTTGGCATGCTGCTTCTTAAGATTCGGAAATGCTTTTCTAAGTATTCTTTGGGGTCATGTCTACGAATATATCTGTAAAGACACACTGTATAGGACAGAGAAGTTGGAAACTAAGGCCATAAGCTTCTTCCATATCTAAGAGGGGAAAAAAAATTCTGGAAACAAAATATGGGGCACTGTTTCACAGTGACAGTGGAGAACTGGCACCACTATAATTGGTTCTCATTAGTGATGTGCAATATATTGGCGGCCGATATATTATTTGCTGATATTTAGATTTTTAAATTATTGTTATCAGTCTGATATTGGAATTTTAGCCAATATTAAAACTGATAACTTGGCGGCATTTTTGTGTTTGCAAATATGCACAGATGCACATTTTTCAGTTTCTGCAAACACACGCAGCAGGTTAAACGACAAAGATACTCTCAAACGCCAGTGTAGGAGTCCTTATTATATAAAACACCTGAAAGATTATTACTGAACTACGATGATAAATCATTACAAGCACTTGCTCAAACACACTCTCCCTCTGGCCCACATTATGCTGGTCAGAACCAGCAGTAAGTATTTGATAAAAGCATAAATGAACTAAATCTAATAAACTTAAAGGATAAAAAGAACAGAAATATACAAATACAGAAGAACAGGCTTGTCCTCTGACAACAGGAATGTGTTTTGGTTTAATCCAATGTGAATTTGCTTGACTACAAAAAGATAAATTCTCGGTTATTATCGGTATCGCCTACTCCAAGGTGCTAATTATGGGTTATTGTATCCGCCCAAAAATTTTTAAATCTGTGCATCCCTAGTTTTCATTGCCTATTGTTTAAGCTGACTATGCCAGAGCTTATTGAAAGTGCAAGCTGATTCGTCATGTCACTGCTGTTGTGAACACAAGGTTATACTACATTTATGCAGTAAAGAGAATGGTTCTGCAAAAAAAATCTGATGTGAATTCATCTTTGCAAGATATAAAAAATAATCTGTAATAGATGTGGATTTCTTTAATCCTAAATGTGGAAAATGTAACAAGTAATATTCAATTACTTTTTAGTCACTCTAGTCTTGTAGCGTCAGTACATTAGATGTGTAGCTTCCATAAAGAGAAGTCTAACTGCTCATATACTGCTAATATTTCGGTTAACTTATGTTTGTTGATCTACAAGATGTCTATTGGTTATTTTTGCTTGTTTGTTTCCAGAAGATGTATGTGCAACAACATGGGGAAAAACAATAAAAATCAATAAATATACTTTATATCTACTCACTACCTTCCCTTTAAATCAAAATTAGGTTTTGTGTGTACTCACATCTCCATACTTGAAGATTTCTTGCATATTTATGCCCTCTGTATTCAGGACTAGCTCCTTGGCACCTGCTTTGTTGGTCACCTCATTAAGCAAGCAACGTGTGATGCCCTTGGTTTCCATGATTACTGCATTCTGGGCCTGTGCTACCACTAGTGAGGTGAGGTCAAAATGCACTTTGCTACATGGTAGGGCTAGGGTGACCTGGAAGGAGGAGTTAAAATTTAACATGTGGGGGAAATACAGTTCATGCGTATGAACTAAAAAAAAAACATAATATACCAGAGTAGAGTATTTGCATGTACCTCACACCACATGCCATTTTGTTCATCATATTTGTAACTTTCAATAGTGCTGCTGATCTGTAATACATTGTTAACTCTCATAGAGTCCTGCTGGCTGCTGGAAGACTCAGAAGGCAACGTTGGAGAAGTCCTATATGCTCTCTCTGACAGCTCCTCAGACCCTTCTGTATTTTTAGACCCCTCTGCCACATCATCTTGATCTTCATCAGCACTCTGCTCATCACCCTCCTCACTCTCATAATCAACCTGCAAAATATTTCAGCCCACTTCAGTCCCTTTTTGCAGATATTTTAAATGCCTATATTTATGTCATTAGAACATGAACAGCAGTTGCAAAACAGTTTCAGAAACTGCTACTGTGAAAATACAGATGAATGACAAATTAAAATGTAAAAACTAAGCTGTAAAAAAAAAGAAAAAAAAAAAAAAAAAAAAAAAAGCTAAGTTGACCTAAATGTGATATATGTCACAAAATATGATATTTTACATTTTCTAAGCATGGATGACTAAAATGTTTGTATTTCCCAAATTTAAACTACATTTACTTAATAAAGTCGAAATTTCAATAGAAACACTATGCAAAGATTTAGATAACATGATAAAATATTTAAATGATTTTTTTAAGGAATGACTTAATGAGTTAAATTAGCTTTTAGCTTTTGCATTTTGTGTTTTAAGCTTTCCAGTATAAGCTTATTAAAGGAGTGCCTAAGTGTGTTTTCTGTAGAGGATGTACACAAATTAAAAATGGGTAATTTAACCAGGGAACCCAAAATTTTACATACGATCACATGTTCAATGCTCTTTACCTCCTCCTCTTGTTTCTCTTTCCGCTTAGCATCGGTGGCATCTTCATCACCTTCATTTGCTTCATCATCCACTACTCTTTCCCCCTCTGCATCCCCATCTCCATCATCCTGCAAAAGTACAATGCAACTTTTGTTAAAGCAATTATGCTCTGTGTGTGTATTTTTCAGTTTTCATTTTTATTTTATATATAGGATTCCATCTAAACTTAAAAAAAAAACACACACACACAACTCAGCAATATAAATATATATTTTTAATAATTCGCCTAGCCTTAATGTTTATTTTAATCACTCACTTATTGTAATTGCAAGTACAGATTCCTGGAAACTTACTTGGCCAGCTGCAGAATTATTTATATCATGATCAATGTCTTTTGATGTGGCTCTGCGCATGTCCACCGCATTTAGAGAGGCAAGTTTGGCACTCAGCTTCTTCATAGCTTCCAGAAGTAAACGGAAGAACCTACACAAAAACATAGAATTAACAAAATAGTGAGGCATAGATAGTGGTAAATAAACTACTGCTTGTGCATTAGTAGTTGCTCAGAGCATGGTTATACTACAGTGCATCAGGAGTATTAACTTGATAGCACTAGATTGCTAATTCAAATCCACCCAATATATAAAAATAATCAATGAGCTCACCTTTCTTCCATGAATTTAAGAATCTTTTGGGGTAACAGCAACTTCTCCTCTTGGTAACGCTCTGGAGGCAGGAAGTGGAATGTGACTGTGAAGATTCGCTTCTTTTGGCTTAGTCTTCTCTCTATACGAAGTGTCTCCACCACATCTACTTTGTGCAACACCTGCAAAATTAATTAAACCTCTATTCTTTGATGTGTGTATTAGCTGAAAATTTTTTAATATTGCTTAAAAAAAGAGAGAGCATATACCTCTGCCAAACACACACGTGTGAGCTGTTTACGAAGGGTCTTCACACGCTTCAAGGCTTTCTTACTGCATAAAACAGGAATGCTCATCATGGGAGTCTTGATGTTGGAACTGGCAATCATGAGGATTTCACGTAACCTAGAATAAGCACAAACACGATACAAGACATTCCCCTACATTACAAAATTTTGTAATCAAAGACATTTTACTGTAGCATTTACGGCTAAGTCATAATTCCAATTCATCCTTTTTACATAGCTTAGTAATTAGTTTTATATTATTTAAATGTTAGACGTTAGCGACGAAGAATAGTAATAGATTTCTTCAGGGAAAAATGATGAAAATTCGTTTAAAATCAACAGCTCTTACATGTTGTTGTAGAATCACTAGCCTTTGACATAAACACATTTACATATCTTCTCATGAACAAATTTTTCATAAACGGTCGAACATATTCTAGAAGTGTTCACAGACCTAGGTATTCCCAAGGTCACGTTCATCTCTCCTCTGCCAGCAAAGTGGAAGGTGTTGAGGGTCATCTGTGTGGAGGGTTCACCAATGCTCTGGGCAGCCAACAGCCCCACAGCCTCTCCTGGGTCACATAATGCCCTCTGCCACTTGAGCTGCAAGAGATGTCTCAATCTGTACCATAAACACAAACAGAGGGTCAAAGAATCAATAATGCAACTGACCAAAATTGCATCTGTTCAAAGCTCATGACTAGAGAAATTACAGATGTGTAAGACATAACAAAAGGGAGATGAAATGGAATTGAAGGATACTGAAGTAATGCCATACAATGCATTCAGTGATTAAAAAGTTCAGGGTCTCACCTCTCGCAGTCTGATTTTTCAGATGAAGAAGCAAATTCCTGCTTGATATTTAACTGACTCAGGTAGTTTTCAGTGATCGAATCAAATGTCTCTGACACAGAACCAAAACAAATATCAGGTCGGAAAATAGCTAGACAGGGATCTGGACAGTGGGAACACTTCTTCACATATTTTTTTCGGCCGCCATCTTCCATAGTTCTCCATTTCTCCATCAGCTGTAAGAACATAAAAAAAAGGGTCTTCATTTAAAACCACAAACCTACGTTAATCACAAAACTGATTGGTTTTGATGCTGTTATCTGTATGTTCCACTGACGTGTTGTATGTTATAGTAAATTATGCATGTTTTACTCAATTTAACAAAAACAACACCTGTAACGTTGCTGCATTTCTTCCATTGACATAGTCTTCAGACAGTCCTTCCATCTCTGACTTGATCTTCCCTAATTTCTTCTGAGAAAATAGCAAAAAGGCTCCACTCCTGGCTGATGTATGTTCATGCTTTGACTTCCACTTCTTGATGGCTTGAAAGTGACATTCTGCTGCTTTTGGGTCCAGTTTAGCCAGCACTTCATCCAAACATTTAGATTTTCTGATTACCTTTATATAAATAAATAAATTAATAATTTACAATTATTATAGCTCATGCACTCAAACATGCAAGGGTGGAACAATATACAAACTACATGATGAAATATGTAGGGTGAATTTTTGTACTTCAGGATTTGATACTTAAAAAAAAATGTATGCCAGCTAAAACAAGGCTTGTGTGTCTTTAAATTAAATTAAACCTTGTGCCAACTGCAAAGAGTTCTGTAGCATTACATCTAACATTGATAGCATTCATTGTCTTGTAACTGCCAACTTTGAAACAAGTGTATTATGCTTAATACATCAAACAAACTATGTAAATATAATCTATTTCTGTAGTGTGAAAACTGGATGACAATATAAAGACTGCAAATGCAGATAAGGAAATGTGATGGTCAACCATATGGTAAAATATTTTTCAGTGTTCCCAACCTCATAGTTTTCTTTGATGAACGGGAACTGGCGTGGCTGCAAAAACTGAGTTTTAGGAATGTCCAGACCATCCTCTCCATAAAGAAACTGAACCACACTGCCGTCGCTGTCTCTCACAGTCAGATCATACTGAACCACCAGACCCTCTAGGTGTTTTATCACACATCTGCGAAATCCAAAACAGTATGACTTAATCTCATGCACTAGATGAATGTGGAACAAACCTTTTTTTACAGCTTAATTCTAAAGCGAATGTCCTAATTCTAGAGAGAATGCACTGTCCTCTCCACTCTAATAGAGTGCAAAAGGGGGTTATCATTTTAAAACGGAATACTAATAATTATACAACAAAAAGATAGCTTACCTCTGCAAATATCCAGAACGACTTGTTTTGACAGCAGTGTCCACCAGACCTTCACGCCCAGCCATACAATGAAAAAAGAACTCCTGAAAGTGTAACATTCATAATAAATTATGACAAATATTAACAAGCAAGAGCACATTTAAAAGTATTCCCAGACAGTACCACAGAAACATTTATGTCATAAACAGTTATGAAAGTTTTATTACTAGTACAGTTTTAAAACTAAACATACTGGAGGTTTGATCCCAGTCAGAAACCTGCCAGTTACAAAACCTCCAGAACGAGGTTCAGGTTCATATGGCTGGAAGCAAGGCAGGGATTTCCCAGAAGGCATCAGAGGAGGTCGACGACCTTCCAACTCAATCTGACCCAACAGACAAGAGATCTGAAAACACAGAAAGAAAGTGTTAAGAATCTTGAATCTCAAAGTTGTTATTAAACTAGTCTTTTTCATGACACAGACATACATTTCACCATACATCAATAACCTATGTGCTATATAAAAAAGAAGTAGTAATGCACCTGCATTGTATTGACAGTGGAACCTTTGGCTCCTGACTGCACCATGAGCTGGAGATTGTTCTCAGGGAATGAGCGATGGAGACCAAGAGGCATGCAAACCTTCAAAAGATAGAGGTGTTACATGACTGACAAATTGAAAACTTTTTAGATCTAAAATGTAACAGCCAAACAGGAAACAGAAAGAACAACAACAAAACAAAACCTTGTTAATGTTGTTATTGACTTGATTGACTTCTTCTTTGAATTTGAGGTCCACCATATTGAAATCACGCTGGTCTATGTTCAGATGGGCATTCTGCCAGAGGTCCTGCATTTCATGACCTTCAGCAGTAGCAGGAAGATTAAATGCAGAACGGAGAGCCTGTCAACAGCATCAGCAATTAGATAAAACACTGGAATTCCACCACTCTGAGCAAATTTTTCCACACAATGATATTCTAATTTCTGATGAGGCTTTTTTTCTGTCCTCCAAAAGGTCACAGGCAAGTCCCAACCTTCAGCTAAATTTAGCTACCAAGCTGTTTTCTACACTGAATTATTGTCTTGGGTCTTGGTGTAGAATTATATTTTCTTGAAAATTACCCAGTTTTATAAATTAAAAACCCTTTCATAAAACAGTAAAAAAAAAAACTAATGACTAACCTTGGCTCCACTGTGAATAGATTCTTGGATTATTATCTTTCTATTAATGTTGGCCATAGGTTTCACCAAAATATCTTCCACACCTAGTAAAATAAACACACACATGCACAAGCAAATGAGCATACAGCAAGCAGAAATTATTTCCACCAACTCTGCCTGTTATTATATGAAATTTTGCTGACAGGTTTAGCTTTTACCCATTGTGAAGCCTCGGTACAGCTGCAAGTAGGCTGTGAAGAGACGAGCCAGGCAGCTGAGCAGTTTGCCGCTGGTTTCTCCTCCATAGAGCTCAAAGCAGCAGTGAACCAATCCATATGCTGAGCTTCCATAGTGGGCTTTGTCCAGCACACCCACCAGCAGCTCCCCATTACGAATAACAACCTAAAATTCCACAATTCACAAACCCTTGTTAGAAACAACATTAATCCTACGAAATGACACAGTATTAAAGCACACCAAATTATGCTTCTATTGGGTTTTGAGAGTCACCTGAGATTCACACATAGAGTCTGGCTTGTAGCCTGGCACTGGTCGAGGGTGCTCTTTCAGCCAGGCCTTACTGGGGATTTTGGCCTTTCCAGTCAGGTTCAGTGGGAGGTGGTTCTCCGGGACAACATTCAGCAAGAGGGTGGAAACAATCTTTTAGAAGAGAAAAGTATTACTGACTGTATACAATTTCATTTGTAATCAAACTGTCCAATAGAGGCCAAGAACCTAAATAAACTCAGATACCTGTTTGCCAGTCCAGAGCATCTGGGGTTTGATGACAGCAGGAGGGAGCAGCTTTACTCTACCATTTTTATCAGTGAGTCCTCTGTAGACCAGCTCCATGTATTGGTCTCGTGTAAAAAAGCAGCCACGGATGGTCATACTGGTGCCAGACACCATGTGGTCTTGGATAAGACCAGCCAAAGGTTTTCCATCCTAAGAGTGTGGAAGAGATACCTTACATGAAAATGAAATATGCATCTAAATTTAATTTGTGCAATTAAAAAAATAAATAAAAATATATATAAAAAAAGTATAATTTAGCATATGTCAATCTACTATTAAGCAATTGATACATCTGGTGGTGATGTACTAGGGATCACTTATATATATACTTTGAACAAAAGAATTTCTCTCTTACAAATAAAGTAACAAGAATAACCAAGCAATTACTGATAATTATAACAGTCAAATAAAGCTTGTTAAGACATTTAGCTGCATCATCCAGCCTCCAGTGAACTGATTTGAAAGTCTAATTTTGAAAGCTCCCCAAAATCTTGCTGCCAAACTCAAAATGACCAAGCCTATCAAACGTTAATATAGACCAATCAGATAAAGATGAATAATAAAAAAAACTTTTCAACCAAGAAATTATAATATAACAGATTCTCCATTGTTTATTTCTCTGGCCAAATTCAAAGTGCAGATATACTAGTGACAGTGACATCTCATATTTACCTTGGGTACCAAATACTGCTGGTTAGTGCTAACAAGCGTGTAGGCCTCAGCTCGGGCCAGCTCACTCTGCGGAAAGTGAGCGTTCATTTCATCACCATCAAAGTCAGCATTATAGGCCTTGCAGTTGGCATAGTGTAGCCTGAGCACCTTCTCTCCTGGAAGGATGCGTGCACAGTGTGCCTGAATTGATGGCCTATGCAGCGTTGGCTGCCGATTGAGGAGGAGCACATCTCCATTTTTGATGTGTCGATTCACCTGTGGAACAAAAGAAATGCAATTACCAAGTTTTTCAAGTGACAAGTTACTCCCTACACTCAATAGCCTGTTTGAAAATAAGCTGCAGCTCATCAGACTGGACGGTATCAAGGTGGGATAGATATCATTCCTTAGGGATACTCACAATCTTCATAGGTATACGGTGCTGTCCAGTGCTAGGTGTCAGAAGCTGTTTGGCGATGGCTTCTCTCTGAGTCAGATTAGTGCTGCTGAGGACAGTACGCGAACCATCCTCATTGATCACCATGGAGGCACCAGGGTGCACATTGGGCCCATTCAGCACAGCTTGCCGCAGCTCTTTCACATTCCAGGGCGTGACGGGCTGTGGATACGTCAATTTAGTGGCAAACACCTGAATTTAATGGGAGAACAGCAGTTGTCGTTGAGTTAAACAGCATTTGAAAAATGTTAAAATAAATATTGTACCAAACAATTGACAATTAAATCAAATCACACTTGTGTTGACAATCAAAACTAACAACCTTGAGTGAGACAAGCATCAACCACAAATAGTATTAGACTGTAACAGAATTTCCAATTTTGTTTTATAATATATTTTATTACCATGGGTATTCCAATCTCATTGGTTCCTATGTACATATCTGGGCAAATGACAGATCTAGCGGCGTGGTCCACACGCTTCCCCATCATATGCTTCCTGAACAGACCATCCTTCTTCTCCAAAAGCTGACAGAAATGCAAAAAGTCTCAGAAGCAGAAACACACCGTAAAGTCCTACAGCATAAACAAAACTAACAAAGTAATAATTAAAATCAATTAAAATACATTCAAGCTAGTGAGTGATTACAACAGCAGAATCTTTTTTCAGTACAGAAGGAAGAAGAGAAGAGAAATAAAAAATGCATAACAAACCTGGCGAATACCAGGGAACTTCTCAGTCATTAGTTTGTCCATGTCACTGTCAAACACGATGTTGACATGACTCTGAAGGCGGATCCATACATTGTACAGTTTGTCTGCGAGGGTGACTCCAGTAAGGCCAACTAAGAATGCCTGGTCTGATTCACTGACATCTAACATCTTTGGAAAAAAAATTAATAAGTAAATTAATACAAATATCAAGGATAGTTGTATATAAGTTACAACACTCTGTTTTAAAAAGTAAGGGTAGGTGTTTGGCTAAACAAAGCCCTACCTGCTCCAACTGAGTACCCTCTATACTTTTGGCTTTCTCAGCTGCAATGAGGGCAAGTAGTTTCTGAATAATACTGTTGTCTTTCATCACTGCCTGCATGTTCACCGTCTGACCATTTGTAAACATCTGGTCTCCCAAACGGTTAATAGGCCTATATCTGTTCCCCACACACAAACATATCAGCATTAAGAAAAACAACGAACACTAAAAGACACATCAATATATTAAGTATGTTGGAAACCAAAGGGTGCTGAAAAAATTACTACTAGTGTGATGGCTTACCTGCACGGAGGAACCATTAACAACTGTAAGAAGAACATATCTGGGCTGAACCCATTGGGACTGTTCATTGCCAGACCTGTGAAAAGGTGCTTCAAGAAGAAACCTAATGAAGATAAATAGAAACACATTTAATGATCATAGCATAGAAATTCTCAGTTATTCATAGTAAAGTTTGCCTTGGTTTTAGTACAATTGATTGTACGATATATGGACAGAACCGGAGCAAACTTTAACTATAGCCTAAAATTTGCTTTGGGGATGATGCTGCTCAACCAGTGTGAATTAAAAACAAATTTTTATTAATTTAAATGCAGCTTACCCTCTTTTTCCCACAGTTTTGTAACATGTTCTTGTGCCAAGCTTGGAGTTAGGTACCCACGTTTAACTATGTTTACATCATCTGAGAAATAAATAAACAGAATGTTAATGAATGTCCAAAAAGCACATATCCTGTATACATATGCACAAATCTGAGAATGCAAGCACATGCAAATAAGCAAATAAAAATAATACAAAACATGCCTGTGTCTTCTCCGGCGGTGTCATCTTTGCCAACGGCACGTGTCACAATCAGTTTACTGTTATGCTCTCTGCGCACTTGCGCTTTGCTTGCTCTAGTTGAAAAAAATGTTTCAACATGATTCTCATGCTAGACTGGTGGATTACAGTTGATAAAAAGTAAGACAAATGAAAGTAGTTTGCTTACTTGCAATTGGGACATTTTCTTGAAGCCATTTGGGTCCTCCAAAACTCACCAATTAAGCAGGATTTCAGCTCACAAACATGCTTTATCTGCTCGCATCAGTTAATCACAAGCCGAAGATGATTAAAAATAAAATAACAAATGATGTCATGTTACTTGTAATATAATAAATATTGTTAATAAAACCATATTCATTAAAAATACATTAAATATAATCAATACGTTTTACTCACAGGTGCACAGCTTGGACTGCCTTGGCTGGCTTTGAAAAAGGGGGCACTAAATTTTTCCAAAGCTTCTTGGATTTGAGTCCCTGATGCACGTGCATTACCTTCTAAAAACTGACATAAAACAAGAGCAATCCATTAGGTTCCATTCACTTTTATATAACTGCTTCATATTTATCACTGTTGAAGTGGGTGCAGAGTGTATCTGAAAGCTCAGATAGGCTTCAAAACACCCAGTTATTCTAGTATGCAAGAACGCCATTTAAAGGAAAATGTCACCAAAAAAATAAAAAACCTAACCTTGATGCTAGAAACACTTATAGACATTTTCCTATGCTGTACCATCGTAGTACATGGTGCACTATCCCAGTGTCTAAAACTCACCTGATTAAGCACACACTCCAGTTCATAGACTTCCTTGATTGCGCCTACATCTAATAACTTGAGCTGGTAGAGAAGAAGGTGAATAGCAGCCCTTGTACATGTCAACATGTGGCATGACAGACAGGAACCTCGTATAATCAGGTACAATTTCTGATGAAGAAAATCAAAATGACAACAATCAAACACTGAGATTGACATAAACACATTCTGCAAGGAAATGGTGTAAAGCACTTACATCAAACAAAAAAGGATTGTAGACGGGCAGATGAAGGTCAACATGACCAAAATGTCCGGGGCAGTGCTGGAAGTTCTGCATGCATGTTGCACAGATTTCTTTGTTGTCAGCTGGACCCAGTGCCAGATCATAAAGTCCATTAGGGGCAGCATTGCCCACACTGTCCAGCAGCAGGGAATTTGTGATATTTTTGACACTGAGTTTCCTGTCATAGAAAAATGTATAATACATTAACACATCTAAAACATAATAAATACATACAATCACATGCATAAACATAGGAACCCCTGGTGAAATGACACATTCTGTTGGTTATCCATTAGATTGGATTTCTTCAGTTACAGATTGAAGTCCATTTGTTGCTCTGCATACGTTGACAGACCCCTTAGACCCTGTTGTTTAATGATCAGGACCACAAAAAAACGTCCACACAGCAAGTGTATTGGGTCAAAGTCAGCCCTGCAGTGACACTGGTGTGGTGGTGTTGTGTTAGTGCATGTTGTGCTAATATCACAGACCAAAAATCAGTGCAGCTGGATTAAACCAAAGTAATACTAACAGACAATGTGCAGCAATTGCTGAGACAAACTATATGTGTGTGGTCCATGCAGATATTGTGTTAGGTTGCCTTCTTTTCATAACTAGTAGAGTCCAAACTGTCACAAACCACAACGATGGTGGCAATGCCTTATCCAGCATTATAAAGACAATAAGCGAGTGTTTAACTGTGTATAGAAATATAAACAAAACTATAAAGACATATCGTTCTCAGAAAGGCAGATCCATGTTAGCATTAGTGGTGTAGGAGCTGAGCACGTTTGGCTGTATGCTAACAGTTTTGTTTTGTTTCTTAACTCCTGCATCGTGGAAGTTACCTTATTTCTTCGGAGCTGTACATGCCAAACGACATGCCCTCCAGCCGCCGCCATGGCGTCTCCTTCGAAAACAGCATCGTTTCGTCTTTGTACAAATCTAAAACTCAGACTGCCATTACCGTATCTGAGGCTCAGAGTCGCGTGCGAGTTTGGGTTAACACGTGGGGCCGAGATCAGAGCAGCGGCGGGAAAAACCAACCCGGAAACAGGGGAGGAACAGATTCAAACTTTGGTAAATATTGAATCTAAACATGAGACTAAAGCAGGTTTTATCTCCTTTTAATGTTCTACTGGCTCTAGATATCCTTAAGTTTGAATAATCACATAATCGTGATTTATGTTTTATTTCTTCAGTAAAGACAACTACCCCCATATCAAGTGACTAGATGGTACGGTCTGACTGCTGTGCTGGGGCAAAATGGCTGCCTCCTGTACGCAGGTAGGGCGACACATACAGAAAACAGTAAAAACCCTTCACCGCGGAGTGAAGTTTCCGCTGCAGAAGAGGTGAGAGATCCCCATTAATTAGAGAACTGTTCTCCCGGGGTCTAATTACAGCACGGCCGCTAAGTGTGTCTGTGTATAGTGTGCTATGATGCTCCTCTGTGTGAGGAGGTCACAGTGGAGATGCAGGTTAACAACAGAAGATCATTAACATTAACTCAGTTAATACCAACCCTGTATTTATAACCATGAAGATAAGTTATCCGACTGAGAATTGTTACTTATCTGACCTGAAAAAAATCCTTACATTTTTTTAACCGGGTGGCGGCGCTATTGAATTTAACCTGTTTTTGGTACAGTCTCTGTGGATGGGCAATTCCACTCCATTTCGATTTGATACCAAGTAATTCCTAAACATTATGCTGGTCAGATACCGATATCAGTACTGATACTATTAAAAGTTTTTATATACTCATAGAAGTAATAATTCAAAGTGTTAAACCTGCACATTAAACTGATTGTTCATATCCTTATTTCAACAAAAAGAATATACTATTAATGCTGGACTGCCAGTCAGTTTGGTTGTAAAATCAGAGCTCATGGGTGTTTGGTTGATTCTGATTGGTTTTCTCTGCAGGCAGATCACAAGTTCTGTGACATTAGGTTAAGTGTCTCAATTTAAAATTGACAACACCTCATTTTTAATACCATAGTTTAGAGTAAATATTGCAGCTCTCAGGATTTAAAAGTTAATATACTATATAAAAACTATTACACACTCACCCATAATATTATATCCAACTTTTTCTTTTAAGTTGGTGACATGGTGGTGCAGCAGGTGGTCACTGCCACACAGCTCCAGGGTCTTGTGTCTGGGAAAAGTTTGATGTGGTTGCTTGGGTTTATTTCAGGTACTTCAACCCAAAAAACTGCAACCAAATGTTTTTAAAGTGACTGGCTGTGTGTGTTCAGGGTCTGTCATGGACTGACACGTTGTCCAGGATGTGCATCATGAACCTGATCAGAATATTGAGTGAATACATTTCCTGTTTATTCTGTTTCTATTTAGAAATCAAGAGTAATTTGGGGGGAGTTCAGTCCTGCTTTACTGCTCTTAAAACTTTAACAGTTTTGGGAAAACCTGCATACAAACACCACTCCAGCTGTTGGTAGCTTCAGAGAATGCAGTTCCACTGCTCCACAGCTCAGTGCTGGGAGGAACAGCATGCTCCGTTCTAGTGACCAAAGACACATGGCTGTTCCAGAGAATTCAGTTTCATTGGAGATGCATAATTCACTCACATTTAAAGCAGCAGAATTCATTAATTAGATGGGCACTGTGACAAAATAGCAGCAAGTACTTTAATTTGCGGTTGACACATGGTTTTGTGAACCAAGCAAATATTTTATATCTTGTTTTACCTTTTGTGTTTTATTCCTTGAAACAGATATTTTGGACTTGGTTCTGCCATCTTTCAGCAACCTGCATCTGCTGTATCAGGTTTGAGGATTTTAACTTTGTTTTCATATTTTTGCCTTGCTTGTAAACCATATAACCCACCCTGCTGGATTATACTCACCACTAATTAATCATTTAGATATTTTCTTGTGGGTTCACTACCACTTTTATGTAGATTGGTCATCTTTGTACTGTCAAGATCATATTTTCTGCTATTTTCTTTCAGGTTCCACAGAAGAAATCGTTATTCCAAGAAAGAAGACATGGTACAATGTTATTTCAGTAGTTTTTGACAGTATTATTTGTAGAACTAGCGTGACTTGATGCATTTAAGGTTTTTAAAGCATATTTCTTTGGTAACAGGAATAAAGAGTCTGTGTTGCAAGCTCTGGCTTCCACCATAAATAGGGTATGTAAACGTATATGCCTCACTCTCTTCTGCTGTGCTTTTTATGTAGAATCTACCTGTACCTCCCTATTTTTAAATTATTTTAAGGGGACTGTCCATTTTTCAGGATCCCACTGCATCACATTATATATTTCAAGATGATGCTTATCTCACACCAAAAACATCTGCAGAGTTTGTAAGTATTTGTTTTATTGAAATATTCTAGTGTGTGTATACTGAGTTGTATTAAACACATTATTTGATATGGTATTGTTTTTAATAAAATTAATTATGCTTCTGGGTTAAAAGTACATTTTTGTATTTTTCCCCTTCCCTCAAGTGGCATCTGCTGCTTGCTAGAATTATATTGTTCATCAGAACTTGTTGTTAATATCTTACAAGGTTAAATGGGGGTGGGGGGGAATTTAAATTGTTCTAGTTGTAAATTTAAACGTTGTATGTAAGGCTAAAGTTAATCATTTTATTTCTTTCACAGAAACTATATTCCTTGTCCCAGGAATCAGGCAGGAATGCTGCAAAGTATTTCATCAATACTTACCCCAAGTATTTCCAGAAAGATTTTGCAAGCCCTCATATTCCGGTATGTGCACTATCTTCCAGTATCCTAATAATTTGATAAAAGGATGTGTAGGAAATTTGAGTATGGCCGCTAACTTTCATTTACCTATAATAGTGTTTAATGCCAGAGACTCTGGAGCTGCAAATAACTGATGTCTCTGAAGCAGCTCTTGTAGAATGCATAAAGTTCAGGAAGGTGAAAGCAGCTGTAGATATGTATGATCAGCTACTCCAGGCAGGTAAGGAGATCTTACACAATGCAGCTTCTGTTTTAGTCAAATGTGTTGTGATTTATATATATATATATATATATGCATTAACTCTTTCATTCATTTGTTGTTTGTAACCACTTATTGAAATTCAGGGTTGCAGTGGGTCCAGAGCCTAGCCAGAATCACAAGGCAGGAACACGCGCTAGACCAGGCGCTACTCCATCATCACAGCCTTGCTCCAAGTGATTCTGGGTAGGCTTTGGACCCACCACAGCCCTAAAAAGAAGAAAGGAGTTGTAGAAAATGAATGAATGAATGAATGACTTACATAAGTAATCTGTAAATTACCCTTAAACTTTGGCAGGTACACCTGTGTCACTGGATTTGACAAATGACCTATTGGACTTGATCTGCCTCTATGGGGACAGGGATCCAACTGGAGATGTTGGCCCTGAGCAGATAACTGATGAGCTAGTAAGTCTAAAAGTGGCAAGTAAATTAAAGCTGTTTATAAAGTGTTTTCCTTTTTGTTTTGCCTCTGGTTTTGTAATTTTGGAGTCAAATACAATTAAAAGTATGTTTTGTATTTGGACAAAAATAAATCTTTAGTTTGCAGTGTAAAAACATTTAAAATATGCATATGCATTGTTTTTATTATCTATATTCCACAATCATGTATGTTGTAAATACATTTTTGTTTAGTTCAAATCAAATTTTGTTTAGTACAATATCTCTCATGAATCTGGCCTGTAACTCTGAATTTGACAAAAATAAATTTGGGATGTTTCATTAATTCATTCAGTCATTCATTGTCTGTAACCACTTATGCAGTTCAGGGTTGTGGTGGGTCCAAAGCCTGTCCGGAATCATTGGGCCCAAGGCAGGAACACACCCTGAAGGGTGCGCCAGACAATCACAGGGCGATACACACTCACACATTCACCTTTGGACACTTTTGAGCCAATTCATCTGCCAATGTGTGTTTTTGGACTGTGGGACTGTGGGAGTCTTACTGCACATTTTTATGTGCAATAAGATATTTACATTTATGATATTTCTTTTTTGCGTTAACACTTTAACGAAGCAATTTACTATAATTCTATTTACAGTCGCATCAGAGATCTATTACAACCTCAGAATAAATGTTGGCATGTTTGATCAGAACAAAAATACCATGTTAATAATTTATTGTGAGTTGAAGAGTTATCCGTGTGTTAGTTGTTGAGTCTTATTGTAAGAGCCTCTGGTGTTTCACAGGGGGAGGAGCAAGAAGATGTGAAGAGGAAAAAGGGAATGCCACAAAGAGCTCATGATTTACTAAAAACTGTTTGGAGGTGGGTTTGCTAATGGTTTGTGGACAGTGATTAACTTAATGTGTATTAATGCTAAAGCAATAAAATATATCTACCCATTTGTATTAACCACAGAGAGAACAACAATGCAGAGAGGATCTTTAACATGATGCCAGAACGTAACGTACGATCATATGGCGCACTAATTCGGGGCATGGTGAAGGTATGTGTCATAGCATTGGCTTTAGCGCAGCATATTTTACTTAGCTGAATACAGAGTTTGATCATATGTGCTTGAACCCACAGCACGGTGCTTATGCCAAGGCATTTGACTTCTACACAGACTTACTTAACAATCGACTGACTGGTAGGAAATTCTGCTTGTTTTTTAACCTAACTAGTGCTATTGGAACAAGACTTGTCTCTGTTTTTTACTTAAATCAGTTTTTACTTTATTTAAAAAAAGCCAATTATGTTTACTCTGTGTCATAATGACTGGACCAATAGAACTGGATAAATATACAGGGTTTAAAACAAACATCATGAAAGTGATTCATGAATGTGTCCCAGATCTCATTTCCTATCTGTCATAACTACATTACATTTTATTTTGATTGTACCTACTGAATAATTAATTATAATTATTATTATATATAATATAATTATACTGAAAATAGTTATAAAACATTGTGATTAAATACTAAACCTTTTTCAGTGAAAATAGGGTTTTTCGGTAATCTAAGTCCTACATGTATTTTTCCTCCAGCTGATGTAAACATCTTCAATGCCCTCATCAGTGCTGCGCCGGACGTGAAAGAGAAATACAATGAAAAATGGGATTTGATCACTGTAAGTTTATTTTCATCTCAGATAAGGCTTTTATGTGATGCTGAAATTCTCACTTAGTGTGTTTAAGCAGGACCTGCTAAACCAGATGGCAGAGCAGAAGGTGAAGCCCAACCTGCTGACATTTAATGCTGTGCTGAAGTCTCTTCGGCGATGCGGCACACTGGCCAGAGCACAGGCCTTCCCAGTGTTCAATGAAATGAAGGCCCTTGGCATCGGTTTGTCACACACACACATAATTAATTAATAAAATTTCAGCTTCAGGTCAAGGACTTAAAAGCAATACAGATTCTCTCTTTGATTACATTCATAGAAAATAGAATATTCTGAAAATTCTATTTTTCTGGTTAATGAATCCTTAAATGTTTTTGTTTTATGAAAAGTGCTGTATATAGTTTTTGTTTTAGTTTGTTGAAAGTTTCAGAGGTATTTTACATATATTTAACTGCAGCTTTTATCTACACCGAGTGCATGTAAAACATGTTGCACATGGCATGGATGACATTTGCTTATGTTAAAAATGTATGCTGATACACATGTGGCATTGATTACAACAGTATGATTACAGTCATCAATTATATTAAAAATGTTATACTTGTACTCTTTCTAATTACATATAGGATTTACATGATTTGCACATCACTGTATTCTCTTTTAATTTTCATTCTGCACAATGTTCCATAATTTCTGGAAATATGATTATTAGTTAACACACAAAACAATGAGTGTGTAATTAAATGTAATTACATGTCTTTCTTAATATAGCTCCCAGTTTGGCGACCTATAATCACATCCTTGGGATCTTCTATAAAGCAGGTAAATCTCTTGTTGTGGCCATGCTGTCATTCAATTAGCCAACAGCTCGCTAAATCAGAAGGCAATTCATCAGATAATTCTTTCTTTCCTTGATCTGGAAAAATATGCCTTTTTTTATTATTTTATTTCTTGGACAGTTCAGTGCAAATGTTTTAGGCACTATAAATTGAGATTTAAAAAACATTTTTTGTGCAGTAAGTGTTTATTTGCTAAAAAAACAAACAAACAAAAAAAATCCAACATTAGAATAAAACCAAATAACATTATTCCAGTGAGTATGATCCAGTGAGTGTGAATGTGTTGCTTTTTCCAAATCTTTCCTCGTGGGAGTCCAAATTATTTGAGGTTATGTTCCAATACCTAGTTTTAGCGGTTAATAAATAATGATTTTAAATAATGTGTGCTGTTGATTTAACAAATTCATGCAATCAAGAAGAATCTGAACAAAACATTATTCTTCAAACTCACTCACACCTACTACTTTATAGGGGAAAAAAATCTATTTCATATTTATTTTATACTGTTTTTTTTTTTTTTTGTATTTACTGTGATTATATATAATTTTATACAAGCACCACACTTACTGAGAAGGCATTAGTTTAAATATATATAATTATCTTGGGTGCCTAAGACTTCTGCACAGTACTGTATGTATCTTCCATGAAGCCAAACCTTTAGGTAGTGAGCTTAAAATTTTGCGTCACGTTTGTGATGTGTTTCTTTGCTACAAAGTAAAAAATCTGTCTGAAAACAATCCCAAGTGTGTAGAATCCATAATCTTTGCCAGGGGGTGTAGGTAACTTGGCTCAGTGCCATTTCATGCTTCAGGTAAAACCTGAATTTAAAAATTACTTATTTGAACATGTTATAAAAAGTTAATTACAATTTTTTTATTAGAAATACTCCAGTGTTTCTTTCCCAAATCTTCATTTTATTTTTGTTTAAAAAAATTGGAATACAAAAGTAATGGTTTCATCTCAAAATATCTGAAAGATTACGAAAGGTGTGTGCTCAGTACTCTATATGCTGCTGAATTTATTACTGAATAATTATTTAGCTCTGTTGTCTGACTCTAGTCCTTTTCCTGTTCTGCAGCCTCCTCAGCTCAAGGGCATACAGAGATACTTCAGGATGTGTTGAGTGAAATGGCAGGAAAGAGTTTCACTGCCCAAGATCCAGACGATGGTATTACCAAAACCGGAATTTCTCATATGTCTTTAACCCTATTCACGTCCTCACACTTGCACCCCCTTGGGCTGTAGGATGTGCCATTTCTTTACTTTTTATACAATAGGAGTCTTTGACTGTCCCCTATAAACTTTTAATGTGCCCTTTTCACTAATTTAATTGTGACAGGGCTTTTACATTGAGATGGATGCTTCTTTATTTATTTTTTATTTTTTTTATGCCTCAGGTTAGTGTTTTGAAATGTATATTTATGCTAAGTATTTAAAGATGAACATGATTGTAAATGTATATACCAGCATTTTTACCACTGTTGTTCTGCTGTTTTACAGTGCAATTCTTCAAGGATGCCATGAGAATTGTAAATACACTTTTAAACATTTCTTTTATTACTGTTTACCTGTCCTGCTTCCCACACAGTGCTCTTTGTGCAGACATAAAATTCTGCTGTTCTGTTATGTCTCTGCAGTGTCTGGGCACTAAGGATATTGAGCAGGCTTATAGAGTGCACAGTTTGCTTAGAGTGGGAGAGAATTGGAAACTGTTGGGAGACTCCTACTATCAGAGCATCTACTAGTAAGTATGGCTCATTGGAGGCATACAGAATGTACTTGTCTAAAGAAATCAGTTAATGCTGCTTTATAGTGTCAGTTCTACTTCCAGTGAAAAGTAGTCAGGGCTGGGTTTCCCAAAAGCATCTTAACACAAAGAAGATTCATAAGTGGTAGAGTGAGCATCACATTGAACTCTCTCTGTTAAAAAGATCTTACCACTAAGATGTTTTTGAGAACTGAGCCCAGATCAGGTTTGATTGATTGTGTTCAATGTAGCAAGACCTTAAGCAATCTACCCATTGCAGTGGGCGATTTTTCAACCTGCTGTGTATGATGGAGCACATCGACGTCGTGCTGAAATGGTATAAAGAGCTCATTCCCTCAGTAAGTACAGAAGAACAACAAACATTTAAAGGCTCAACTTAAAGCATGGCTCATAAAACAAACTCAATATTTGTCTATGGTTGCAGCTGTACTACCCCAACTCTCAAGGTATGAGAGATTTGCTTCAGGCACTTGACACAGACAACAGATTGGACCTCATTCCTCAGATATGGAAAGGTGGGCAGAATTTATGAATGGGATACTTTGTAATATCAAATTTCCCTCTTTTGTTACTACTACTTAAGTTATTTTAAGCTGATGATGCAGGTATGAGCCTATAGTGGCCCAAAACGTTAATTTTGTTGTCTAGCTTCTTAGCAGCTCCCAAATGAAAACAGGAACATCTCAAGTTTATTCACAGCATGTTCTAGCATCAGTTACGTTTTATTCTATACAGTAAATATTTGAGTGTGTTTTAATAAATCAAAAAAAAGTTTAATTTATTTTATGGTATTCATATTTTAAGACAATTACTGTATCTGTACTTTGTTTGCATTAGTTTTTTTCAGCTCTACAGAAGGAACACAATTCAGTACATTATATAGACAATATAGGAAAAATTATTTGCAGTCAGATCATGATTGTGGCAGATCGATTAATAACTGCCTAAATTCAGGCACCAAACACAACTTACGATTTGCAGAATAAATTTTATTTTTTTCATTTTGGTGACCAAATGTATATTTATGATTGTTATATGCAGATATCAAGCGGATGGGCCACGACAACAAAACAGAACTGGTGGAGGAGATGCTTTCCCTCATGGCTCGTGAGAAACAAAGCCCAGAGGTATAATCATGTCAGGAAATGGCAAAACCAGTAAAGATTTCACACACAGATATGATATATAGCATTGAACTAAATTAGACTTCATAAGTGAGTTATGTGTTGCCTAAGTTCTGCTTTAAAAACACCACTCAGACTTATTAGATGTTGATCCATCACTCTGGGAATGCAGTTTAAATGATCCAGAGCTCAATGCCTGGGTGGGCTTTATTCTCCTTTAACACTTGGCATCATCACTTTAAGCTCATGTATGGCTGTTCCAGGCCATCCCTTTTCATTGGACTTAATATTCTGTTTTGTGCAGATGCAGCAGTCATTTGCAGACTGTGCTTTGGATGTGAAGGCCCTGTACACACAGGCTGACCGTAGGGTACCGTTAAATTGGTCAGTTAGCTCCTTGACCAGCATTACCTCAATTCTGCTGGAGGCTGAAAGACCACAGCAAGTCTGGTGAGAGCTACAACAGAACAAAACTCAAATAAACCATATAAATAACCTAAATTAATTTATTTATTTTTATTTATTTATTTTATGCAGGGAAATGTTAAAGCTCTTCAAACTTAACAACAGAGTTCCATCGTAAGTATGGCCTCAGTCTGTGATCTAATGAACCAGAACCATTAAACAGAGCTCTGCATTTGATATAATAAGTGTTTATCATTTAAAATATAAATTATGTTGCTGTCTTGGTCATGTGTGTCTTGTACAAACTGAGATGCTTTTCTATTCACAGTGAGAGCCTTATGAATCAGATCCTGGCATGTATAAAGTCTAGCAACAATGCCCAACAGGCAGTGGAGCTGGTTCAGATTTCAGCTAGCTTCTGCCTGCCAGTCACCCCAAATCTCATGAAGAGAGTACAGCAGGAGTTTGTTTTAACTGAAGAACAAAAGTAAGTCTTTATATTTTCAGTTTAAAAAAAAAAAAAAAAATGATTTAGGAAAATCATTCAAGGCATTGATGCATGGAATACATAATGAATCTAGCATCTCTTTCTCTTATCAGGAATATCTTGTCAGACCTGGAATCTACCACAGATGAGAGTGACTAAAAGGCAAATATTGTGTATCATTTAACAAACATTTCAATAATTCTAAAAAAATTAAATTTTTTCTTATATGAATGGTCTGTTTTATTGTTCATTTTTGAGCTACTGCGCTGACCTTCAGATGGATATACAGTAAAACCTTGACATACGAGTTTAATTCATTCTGTGACCGAGTTTGCAACTCAATTTGCTCATATCAAATAAAATGTTTAATTTATAATGAATAATAAAAAAAAAATTACCTACAAGGTGTATTTACCCTGAAGGTCAGACAAAGATGCTGGCGGAGGTGGGGGATATTGGGGGAATTTTTCTTTTCGTGCTCTATTGCTTAATATAACTTGCCAGCTACACACTTAATGCTACAATGCTACAAAAAACTGCGATACAACAGATGCTTGCCCAGCAAGATTACCAAATTAACAGAACGCTCGCTGGGCTACCTGTGGCGGGTGGCGTAAGCTTGCTTTTTTGTAACTCAGATCTCTGCTCTTTTATTCAGGTATCCTAGATGAAGATAATTTAGACTAATAAGTTAGTTTTTTTTTATTTATAAAGTGATTATCAAGAAGTGCAAGGTTTTTAATACAGCAACTGCACTGTTTTGGACAAGCAGGAGTAAAATGAAAACATACTAAACTGGAATATGACTCAACATCCATGATTTATTGATATCCAATATTGTGGTGGAAATATGAATAAAACATGACAAAACAGATTTGATTATTTCCCAACATCTGGTTAATAAACAACCAGTGTTCTCAACCTGAAACTTTAAGTGTGAATCTTGAAACAGTTAAGGGACAGTTAAGTTTCATTCAGGCTACCAAAAGTAGAACTCAACCAAAGGGCTTTTCCTCTGCTAAATGCACACGCAAAATGTTTAGGAGGGATCCGTAAGTGCACTAAGAATACATCGGAGAGAGATAATGCCGACAGTTACCTTAGAGATATGCATGAGGTACATGTAGACATTCAGCTCATTGTACTGCGTGGTAGGCCACTTTATTTTTCAGGGCAAAGCCTTCCTTCTTGCAAAAGTGCATTGAACAAATAAAAAAAAATCCCAAAACCACATTGGCTAGTGTGCCACATAATGTATAAATTAAATTAAGGAGCAGCCGCTTGCTGTTAGTAGTAGATGGAACAGCTGTCCTAATTTTTACATCTCTGTCAATGTGGGATGATTAAGGAGCCTGGGTGGTGCCTAAACCCACCGCATTGGCATATGCTGAAAGGAGGCTGATCACTTGTTTGGTTTCCAGGGTGAGCCGGGCTTCTTTAAGCCAGTCCTGAGCTACACGGCGTGACTCTCCGCGCAGCTGATTGATGAGTTTGGCAGCTAGCTCCAAATCACCGTGCTCAATGCTGTAGGTTGCATAGGCAAGCAGCTTGAAAGTATCAAGGTCTTGGGGTGCAAGCTTGGCAGGCGGCGCCTCTTGCTCCTTCTCAAAGAGGAGGACGGACTGTAGATAGGACAGGAAGTACTGATACAGGCTGTTGCGCGTCTCATCAATCAGTGCCACACGCCGTGCCAACCGCCGGACATTATAGAAACGTGCTCTCAGGGAGGCCTCGCTGTAGACCCCACGGGTCAGCGATTCTTCAGGCAGAGCTGTAGTTAGAGCCTGGGCAAACTCATTATCTGCACAGCTCTCCTTTATGGCATGAACTGCACCCTCTAAAGGCTCAGTGGGAGTATCAGCAGCTGCTGTCTTCAGGGTGTAGTTCAGTGCCTCAACAGATAACCACAGCTGATGAGCCTTGCGGGCCTCCTCCTCAGCTACGACATGACCTGGGGGAGGACCGTACATTTTATTATAACCTAAGCACTGAGGGGTAAACTCAATCATCACAGTCATGGGATTCTTTTTTTAATACAAGTCAATCATAAGGTTCATAACTAAAGTTGCTACATTTGAATGATGGATCCTGCCATCAAAACACAGCATGAGATGAAACTAAAAAGAGCTTTAAAAAAATAAAATAATTCAAACTCACTGTCTATGGCCTCCTCCATGCCCTGGAGCCTTGCGTAGGCAGAGTTCACATCTAGTGTGAAGGAGTCTAGCTGTTCCTGAGCCTGACGCCGATAGTTTGTCTCCAGTTCCATCATTTTAATGCTCAGGTTCTGCAAAAAGGGGGCAGTTTGAGACCAGGAAAACCGTGTTCCTCATTCATTTGCTTAACTCCGCATGACGGTTTTAGCTGTCCCTGATTATACAGAAATTATATTTATTCTCCCTTAAAACAAGCTTTTCCAGATAAAATATGGTTTAAGAGGTTCAGGGATTTCATCCAATCATCTTTTATAAAATAGAAACCTAAAATCTATATAGAAACTGTGCTGATTCAAAATCTTTATATTCTCTCGATGAATCCTGTAGGAAATTAATGTAAACATACAAATATTCAGATTAGGGGAATCATCTCAGCCTACTATTTCACAAGAGACTGAAATAAAATAAGCCTAATATAAATGCTCTATGTGCCTTCACTTAAAAGATGTGTAAGGGAGTATAGTAGTGAGTGTTCCTCACCTCCTGTGCCTCTTCCTTCAGCTCCTGCTCCTGCACTTTAAGTACATCGCGCAGGTGGTCTGTGTGTGCAGCTGCCTGCCTGCGCAGCTGAGTCCTCATCTCCGCCTCCATCACCTCACGTACCTCCTGCACCTGAGAGACACGTGGAGGGAAGGTGTGATCAGCTCATGACAACAATGTCTACAATACAGTGTACAGTATATAAACCATCTTTAAAGCTGCTCTCTATATTGAACATAGTGAGATTATTTCATGCCAATTATTCTGAACAAAAAAAACCCTCCTTTTCCAAAATAGTGTAAAAGATCTCAATATATTTCATCATGACCGTGAGAATTTAAAACCTTTAAAGCTAAACACTATTGTTTGGAAACAGCCTATACTCTTCTGGAAAGTCATCAGATGTTAGGACATTGAGGTGAAGATTTTATGTCATTCAGCCTCAAACATTAGTGAGGTCAGTTACTAATGTTACAGGATATGTTTGGCATGACAAACTCATCCCTATGGTACAGGGTGTTCCTCCAGCACACCAGAAAATGCAGTTTAGCTGCTCCACACTCTGGGGGTTATATGACCTACTTGGCATTGTGCATAGAAGCATTGTACCTAATATTTAGGAAAGGTTATGTAGCAGCTCTTACGTAGGATCCAATTTCATTTATGCTTCTCGGTAGATATTATTAAAGCTTTTTGTAAAATCAGACCTTTTGTCAACAATGGACAATGAAATATTGGAATCTAATTATTTAAAAGAACGTTTGGACATAAAACAGATATAGTATCAAAAAGGCAAAGTTAGTGCATAAACAAATTACAGTCCTACTTTCTTTTCCTGCTCGAGTCTCATGTCCTCACGGCTGTGTTGTATTGCTGTGGTCATAGTTTGCTCCATGGCTCTCTGGTGCTCGTGCTTCTGTTGATCAAGTGCTGCCTCAATGCGGATCTGCTCGCGTACTCTCTGCTCAGCCAGTTCGCGGTTCAGCTGGTCAATGCGGCGGTGGGCATGAGCGATTAGTGAGTTCAGGTCATCTACACTCAGCTTTCCTGCTGTAGAGAGGAATGCAGGGAATTAATTCTGGCTGGTAAGCCCATAGACAAACTGTATCATAACTTTACTCTTGGGGAAATTATCCTATCAGGTGACTCCTTCCCTGCTGCCGGTTCACCAGTTGTAATTTCATGAACCCTTTTTTGTAGTTAACAGCTGCATACCAGGAATGCTTCAAAGGACCAGCTGTTTAAAACATATTCTATGACCAAAACAATACAAACCTCACAATTTTGCCCATGTCAAATTTGCCAAATTTGTATTCCTGCTTCCAGCACATCAATGTCAAGAACTGTTAACTTGCTTCCTAAAATAACCTTTGACAGGTAACACTTTCATGAGAATTTTACACAAGTCATCTTTCAGTGATTATATATTTGTGGCTTATCAATATATGTTTGGATATGGGAATCCACTGTTCCAAATACAGCTACCAAGGACAACAGTACAGAATGGTTTTGTCAGCAAATCAACCACTAAGCTAATCCTTACAACTGAATTCTACTTTAATTGCTTCCAAATAAAGGACTAAAATTAAAGGATAAATTGCTAAATAAAGTTATCAAAAGGAGAAGGATGAGGATTAGATTTTCTATTCAAAAAAATAAATAAGTAAATAAACCACAATAAAATGAATAATTATGCACACCATTCTGAAGTACTCCATTTCCCAGTCTGTAGGTCGGTTTACCAACCTCTAAAGACACTCCACCCTAAAAACTAACATGCTTATTACTGGAGAGAAGACAACAGTGTGTGGGAGCTTACTCAGACCCTTCCAGTTTGCTTGGACTTCAGGAGTGATGCTACTCAGCTCTTTCTGGAACTGAGCCCTAGCCTCATTTACCAGCTCACTGTACTGAGACACAATCTTCGCTTCAGACTGTGCGGCCTGAACCTGAAACACAGATGGAGACAGAGACAATGTGTTCAAATTTCTAGCTGTCAACACTAAACGACTGAACAGTAACAAAGAGTGCTTGTAAACGTCTTTTGCTGAAGCTAAAATGGATTAGAGACTCAAACGCTCAGTTAATCTGATTTTTGAGCTGATAAGTACATTCTTTAACCCTATTGGGAACTTACTTTGGTTACAACTTTGTCCAAATCCACAATCATACTGTGCAAGTTTTCCTCTGCAGCAAGGATCTGAGGTCTTGCCGATTCAAGCTTGGACTCTTTGGCACTGTTGATCAAATCTCTAAGCTTCTCAAGCTGCTCTCTGATTACACACAACACACATGAAAAGGAGGTTATAGAAATAATTGTACAAGTAACTGAACAGAATAAATACATCTAATACAGTGACATCAATTGTGCCGTTTTGTGCAATGATCAACAGAACAGCATGGGGAAAAACAAGTTTCAAGATTCCAGCCCTGTTCCAGGGTTATTGAAAGAGCACTATGAACAGACCACAAGAGTGCATAGTTTTGCGTATTGCAGTTTAAGCGGAATTCTTTGTTGGCAGTCTTTGGTTTATAATTATGCAAATAAATAAAGATAGCAAGTTCAGAATTAACACATTAATGTATCTGTAATGATTTCACTTTAATTTAATTTTCTTTTAACAATATCAGTAGTTTGTGTTCTTACTTAGCCTGGAGAAGAGCCTGTCCAGCCTGGTCTACGGAACGGGTTCGTTCACTCAGTGCATCGTCCAGCTCCCTCCACTGAGAGGACTTTTTATCTGAAGGATCCTGTACATGCAGAGAGAGTGCGTGATTACAGAGTGACAAATATTACATACACTAAATGGTGTAGCCAAATCACATCAAATATAAACTACCAAAGATGTCTTGTAAGTTCAAAGTTGCTGTGTTCCAAAAACTTTAAAAAAGCAACTATAGATGCTCTGTACACATTTTATGGGTATTGTCAAATAAAAATATAAAACTGAAGGGTAAACCTGTTGGAGAGTCAAGATCTCACCTCTGAGTCCATGGCCTCTCTGAGTTTCAGTGTGTGTGTGCCAATGGCAGTGAGTGCTACCTCCTGGGCACCGATGGCCTGCAGCGTGAACTTAGCAGAGGTCCCCAGGGCTTCCTCCAGATCAGCTGAGAGAGCTGAACACACACACACAGACACACACACACACACACACACTGCATTTCAAACACTCATCAATTGTCATAATCTTGTAAACATTTTTGGACATGCTGTGGCCATGTAAAGTGTTTTACATAAGAGACCCACCTCTTCAGGTACTTACTAATAATATTTCATACTCATTATTACAGTTCAATGGAGCATGAACTTGAACATGAGTGAAGTTTCCAAATTTTGTACAGCTCACGGATGCTTTAATAGTAAAATCTCCTGAGGGAAACATCGCTTTGCACTTTGCTAATTGCTTTTTTTAAGTTTACTGTTGTTGATTTATGTATGGGTCACGTGAGCACTGTCCTTACTTTCTGCTGAATGCACTGCTTAAGAAGCAATATAAAAAGCTGCATTCGAACATAGGTGCTATAAATGACAACTGACATGATAGACTTAACTGTGCTTCCACATGGAACTACACTTGGTTTGAAAGTTAAAACTGGAAACTGTATTAGAGGAAATAGGACAGAATAATGTTTGTACTTACTTATTGTGTTAATGTAATTTTAGACATATTGCTACAGTTGTGTATACTGAACCACATTTCATATTACAGATTAGTGTATGCTGATCTGCATATTATGCAAAAAAGTATTTGGTCAGTATTTGTATTTTTCTGGGTAAAGTAGATTTTATCTTTGAACGGTAGGCAGTGATGTGAGATTTTGCCTGTAAGAATGCCTTTAAAGGCACCTACCAGTCAGAGCCTCCTGTTCAGCCCGGTCCTGCTGAGCTAAGCGTGCGGCCACTTCCTCCACAGGCCGCTCTTTCAAAGTAGGTTCCTGGGAGGCACACTCATGGCATTCTTCAGCTAAAACAATTACACACAGGTCTTACAAATTAAGACTAAAGTTCAAGACATGCTAAGAGCTGTGTCCCAAATCCTCCGCACAGTGGGGCATGCAATGAAACAAGAAAAATGAACTAAGCAAAAAGGTTATGGGTATGAACATTCCAGCCATTCAAAATTAATAGTGAGTTTTCCGTGCAATGCAGATGAGTTAGGGTTCTGATTTTAAAAACTTGTCTTTGACATGCAAAAGTAAGAGATTAGTGGGTTAGTAACGGGTTACACAAAAATAGAAAGGTCCTGAAGTTGAAAAGACATAAAACAAACAAACATAAAAAAAACAGAGGAAGAAGAATCTCAAACACATGTAGCGGGGTAAGCACCGGTGCTGTATGCCTGATCAACTGATCCAGGAGCAGCTTTTGTCTGACTATGGACTGCATTACAGCGTAATAACTGGTCCTGAATCCGTTGCGGAAGGGCAGCAGCACTGGTCTCTAGTGCAGCTCTGACCTGCCACAGAATGGATGGGTGGAGGCATTTGGGCCTCAGACTCTGCGGTCACATGTTCACTGCTGGTGCCAGGAGCAGGCACAGACTGCACCTCACTCATGGCTGAAATGATATGAGCTGCCTCAGCTGAGGCTTCTGCAACAACATAAACCTACATGAGGATGACTGAACTTATCAAGCAATATTGTTGAGGCACAAGAAACATCTGCTAATGACATCATATGTAGTTTGGAATATTAAATTAAACATGTTCATGGGAGCTGTGGGAATTTTTCAAAAATGTCCATCATCCTGGACATGTTTCATACCAGAAAGTTTAATTCTTTATTTGTGCTGTAGTTTCAATATTAAAATACAGCTAACCGTTCATGAAAGATTTTACTGCACAAGTGCAAGCTAAACCTTTCAATCTTCACATATTATTTCCTTCCTATGAATGGAAAAAAATCACAATTCAGAATGCTGTGTTGTCCTTGACTAGGCTTAATCCATGTGTGGGAAACCACCCCTACGATTTAGTTAGGGAATCAATTTTAGATTAATGGATGAGATAGATGTTCCTAATGTAGGTTAAAAGCACTAAAATGACATTCAGAGACCATTTGCAAATACAGAAAATGAGTCAGCATTAAACTAATAGCCCCCACAAATGGCCACAAAGACTCATAAGAGTTAATAAAGTCCCCAGGCAAAAAAATTAGTATCTATAAAAACATACCAATGCACTTATTAGTAATTGACATTATATAATTAAATTTCCACTCCTGGTGAGCATATGGCTAAACTTTCTCCTACATACATTCTGTTATCACAGTAAATATACTTCCATTAATAATATTACACACCGTTTGTGCATGTGGTACATTGAGCCTAATGATAGCAAGGAAACCACATACTGAGAGTTCCCATGAACAACTACCAGATTCAACTCCAGAGCTTTTATCAATGTGATTTACCATCAACAGACCCCAAGAGTTCATTTATTAAAACTAGGTATCAGTCAATTGTCCATTACATTTAAAGCCTAGGTAAATGGAGAGAATGCATGAAAAACTGCTTTAACTCCTAAATGGTGAATGTTTGAATTATCAACTCTGTATTTTGCAGCAGTTTTAATGCTGCTTTAAACCTGAAATGTGCTACAGAAACTATCCACATAACTAGCCATCTATTCTATATACCTGTGCCATTTTATACACTCACCCTCTATGGTCTGTTGTGACTGAGCTGGGGTTTCCTCTGCAACAGGTTTGGGTTCAACAGGTGCTGGCTCTGACTGTTTTTCTTTACTTTTGCCTTTTGATTTGGGTTGCTTTGAGTCCTTTGAGGCTTCAGACACTGAAGAGATCTGCAGTGGTTCAACCTTAATCTAAAACAAATCATACATAAAGGCTTATAAGAGAACAACCACTATCCCAGAGAAAGAGAATCTCGGATGGGTCAGCTAGCTCAGGATAAGCTTAAGGACATTGTGGAAGAAATACAAAAAAATACTGTTGAATCTACATATGAATAGATTTAGCCTCTTACTGGTTTCTTTTGTAGAGGGATGAATGGTGGTGGAGGGGGACCAAGAGTCATCTCAAACAGTTGGTCAGAGTAGGGAACGTTCTTCTCAACATTGGCCCTGAATTTGGGGTCCCATTTTGCATACAGGATTGTGCCACCTAACCCTCCACCGACTGTCAGAAGACTGGCAGCCACAATCTTACCTGCAGCAGACCTGAAACACACAAACACACATTTTATTGATTGTCTTTAGGAGGAAATATATTATATAGTATCACATGATCAAGCAACTGCTGCAGCAACACATCTATTATCTAAACTCAACTGACACCCTTTGCTGTGAACATGAGGCCCCACAAGCAAATAATCAAATACACGAGAGGATTTAGAGATATTCTGTTTGAATAAACAACCACAGATACGTTTGTAGACACTCTCCAAGCTCAGTCAGTAATTTGTCATTCCTCCATTCTTACCCTGAGTTTCCAGCTGAGGTGTAACGACGGCAGTGTTGCAGGGGATGAGCAGCTACCTTTCCACAGAGGCATTTCTGAAGAGACAAATGTGAGAACTAGATTTTAATTTTGCCACGAATTACAGACAATTACCGGACATTCAAAGATGGTGTAGACTTAGAAAGTATTGTAACAAATATTATATAGTAAATTATCTAGTTTGTGTTATCATTTATGTGTATGTTGTAAATATGTCTATCCATTGTATAACAGATGATGTTTCATGAGTGAAAAAAGCAGCCCACATCATGGAAGAACATTTTTTTAAACCTAAAGGTTTTAAATAACACCTGAAACAGATAAATTCAGACAGCAACTGTTTCTAACGTCATAAAAACAAGAAAACACCACGTAAACGTACAGGACTGGGCTTTCAGACTGCAGGCAAGCAGCAAAGCAGTAGTGAGGGAGAGACTGATTGCATATGAATTGTTCCATGCATACAAAATGAAGGCAAAAGTGTACTTCTAAACCACTTTTAATGCATTGGGGATTTAAAAAAAATAAAATAAAATGTGATATTAATCAAATGTATTTACTGGTACTATAATTTATGACTAGAGGGCAACTTTATAACTGTGCATCAAACTTTGAATTTGAAAATCCTGTCTACAGGTTTCTCTGATGTCACGTAGAAAACTTAAGTGAACTTCTATGTGGACAAGGTCACGTCCTCCCAATGGACAAACATAAACGTGTATTGTTAACAATACGAGCCTCGTTCGTTCTCCATCCATTAGAGTTTTCGTGAAAATCGTGCGGGTAGACGAACAAAATACATTTTACCAGCAAACCATAAATTGCTCGACCCTCACTCATCGGTTACCCCTTCATGAATGGATGACGGAAAACATGAATCATGGTTTGCCCGCCTTCATCTACGTAACACAGAAACAGCGGTTCCTATTGGATAAAGTAAATGCCAGTCTCTTCAAGCTGTAATTTCATTTGCTCTGCAGAGCTGTCAACCAAAAAAGAAGCACCGCCCCTCCACGCTTCGTCTTACGCTGTTTGCGTAGAACTCAAAGTGTCCCAGCTAGCAGCTACAGCTTTAGCCGCTTCTAATGACACACAGCCCAACGGCTAAACACCAACATATTTACACCCTCAAACCGTACACTGCACACTCCAGAGTAAACGGGGCAAACATCTGAGGGATGTACTTTAAAAACTTGTTATTAGGGGCTGCACCCCAACAGGCCTGGTGTGTGTGGGTCACTGAATGACCGCTCCGCCGAGTTAAAAAAAATCTCACCTGCGCCGCTGCATTTGCACCTTTCCAGCACACACGCAGCATGGTTGCCGTTCCTCCTTGTTTGTCTCGGTTTCAAGCGACAGATTCAAAGGAAAGCTCAGCAACACATTATAAAATTGATGGACCTCTGTAGCTCTGCGCACTCACTCCCAGCGCCGCTTCGCTGAGTGACGGAGTCCGCGCATGCGCTTAGATAATATGTCATGGGCTCACTTGGCGTAACTTTGAAATTAAACTGCTACGGTTTTACATAAACCGTCACAAACAAGAAAAGATAGCTCGTGTAGATATCCTCGATCTGCTAATATTTAAATTGTTTGTAATTATTTATTTTAATCTAAATTCATCTCCCTGCAGCTATGTCACAACAAGAAAAAGACTTAAGTGTCCTATTTCATCAAATTATCTTAGCAAATAGACATGATTTTTGAAAACCATTCGTAACAGTTTAAGAAGCACCTATAGCCGGTTCTTTAGCAGTAACCTTTACACCATTCATCACAGTATTTTATGGTTACAGAACACTATTTAAGATTAAAATACAGTACTGTAAAATGTAGCCAATACAAAATTTGTTTAAATAATGTATTCATATTTTGCATTGATAAAGGCATTTAGCTGAATGTGTTTGGTTTCTGATTCCTCTATTCACCAGCCATTTTATAGATTTATTATATTCCATAAGCAGCACGATTTAATTTAGTCTCAATTAGCCAAACTAGATATTAAATAGTGGTGTTTTATGCTTTTTTGGATGGTAGGATTGGAATCTTGTGCTTCCCGAAAAAAAAGACTGAAAATCATTCAGCCTAGCACATTAATGAACATCAAATCATAGTTTGTTTATTTTTATTTATACTACTTCTAGTTTTTAACAAATAGTCATTTATATACATTATATACTATTTTTACATGGTATTATTCAACACAAAAAACAAGAACAAGTCACAAGGCCAATGTGAAAATTAAACTTTAATGAATTGAACATCACAACAGACTGAAGCTCCAACTCATGTTTCAAGTTCACACAAACAACTGGAGTAAGTCAATGGGATAAGGTCATTAATAGTGTTATTACAATGCAGTAATCCTGGTCAGGGACAAAGAAAGTGTCATGCTTCAATGTAAAAGCAATTTAACCAGAAAGAGATTCAATGCAGGTCAAGTTCAGTCATTTTGCCCAGGGTGCAAGCCAGTCATTTTTTAGGTCTCAATGATTCTTATTGTTAATTGTGTAATATATAATAAATATCAGATTGACATGCCCATATGTTTATATGATTTAAAAAAAAAATTAAAGACTTAGAACTCCTCATACCCTATAAATGCCCTATTAACCTTCATACTTAGGCTGGGGACACACTACACAAATTTTTATTATTTTTACATGGGGTAATATTCTGTTGTATGAGATGTCTGTTCTTTGATGGTATGCTCATATAATCCAGTTCAAGCTCCTTCAAAATCTGACCAGTTTATGTTTGTAGTTTGACAAAAGTTCCATCAATGTATGAATTCTGAAGGAAATTAATGCTGGGTGGTCAAAGCTTGTCTACTCTGGCCAATCCTTCTGGAACATTTTCAGTGTTTTAATGATATAAATACACTTCTTTAAATATACCTTCAAATACACTTGGGGTCAGTGTATGTATTGGAACCAAAATTGTTGGTCACCTTTTTCTATGGCATTTAACCGACTTTAACTTGTGAAATCCAACATCTACTAGGAAAGGGCTTCCATTCTAGTTAGGTGTTAAAAAGATGAGTGGAGCCTTCTTAGTTTCAGTGGTACAGAAAATGTAGTGTACACCTGGCCTAAGCTGAGAATCTAAATTTTACATTGTCATTTATCACATTTATAAACTAATGACACACTGAACATGTATATGGGATTCTGATACAGAAAACCTGCAGATTTTCACTTTCATCTGGCCATTAGGCTTCACAAAGATCTATAAAATAAACATTTTCGATTATGATATCACCTTGCCTGCATGATGTCAGGTTATGTCTTACGATATATTTGACTTACGTAGATTCATGTTTCATATCTATTCTCATAGTGCAAGGCATACAATTCCAACTTAAATATCAATCTTTCCAAAATAAAGCACAAATTAAAGTCATATTAGGAAGAATTAAGTTCCTAATAGGCCAGTTTTAGGGGGGCACATATTAAGCTTTCAGCATGGACTAAAAATACTAGTCCAACATTTTCAGTTAACGGTAATAGATAGTCCATGACAAGGCTTAATATGTCCTCAAAGGCCCACATACTGTAATGTTTATGCAGTTTTAAACCACCAGAAATAAAAACAGAAGCCAACAACATGGCTACAAGATCTACAGGTCCACAGACTAACAATGGACACATCAATTATTTTATAAGTTAAGTGCAGGAAGCAGGTCTGCAGCCAGTGGCATATGCTATTCTGGTTCAGATGGATAAGCTGTATAAGGTTGTCTGGCTGGTCTCTTCTTATATGATGGCCACCGACATACTGGACAGCAATGTCGTCCACCTGCTAGCCAGACCACGATGCACTGCTGGTGAAAAACATGGCCACATGGTAGTCCCATGACAAGGCATTCAGTTTCAAAGTTCTCCAAACAAACAACGCATTCTGTGCAGTGGAGCATGCCACATGGCCACTGGGACCAGTCGGTGTCCAGTTCCTCTCCTGACTCCAAAGACTCTTCTGATTTCATCCCAGACAAACACCCATCAGTAGGATCGGTATTCTCTGAGCTGCAGTGATGTTCTCTCTTGTCTCGATCCAGTTTATCTCTTGATGGGTGCACTATCTTGTTTGGTGGATTATCTTGGTCCCTTAAGTAAGCACCCTCCAACTGTGTGCACTTGAACCTCCAGGTGGGTAGGTTTTTGATGTAATCAATGGGAACAAGTGGGCGAAGCCAGAGGTCTGGGAATGCCAACCTCTCTAAAAGAAAATTAGGATCATCATCCCAGTCCGACTCATTTGGAAAGTTCTGAAAAGAGGCAATAGGGTGCACCAAGTAACTGGTGTACCAGTCCCAAAGACTGGACAGCCATTCCAAATTGTTTGCATTTTGGTCTTCACTGCCACATCTCCTCTTCTTCTCAAAGTAGTCTATCAGGAGGCCATGGGCTAGGTATGTGCTCAAGAAAATAGCTGGGTGTGAAGAGTAGAAGGTCCAATCTGCCCTGACCCAGGAGGCAATGGTGGTGGTATCAGCATAGCGCAGTAGTTTAAGACTGTACTCATAAAAATTGTCCAAATATGGCAGCTGAAGAAATCCAAGAATGGGAAGCCAAGAGATAATCAGTAATGAATTGTAGGTCCCTAGTGTGCTGATTAGAACCACAAAGCGTTTAATAGTGGCTCCTTGTGTTATGAAAAGGTCCATCCAGGCCATGAGGTTAACCATGACCAAGCTCAAAACAAATAAATCATTAACCTCCGGCTGAATAGAACGTAAGAACGTGTCCATGGCTTGCAAGGAAATGTATTCTCCAGTGGTGTTGCCATATCTGTAGATGCCTTCTGGTGTTTTGAGAATGTATGAGGGCAAATGTTGCACCCCAAGTTCCTCCAAACTGGTGGAATTGTCCCAGTTACTCACATCAACAAAAATGAACTCTATACGCCCTGTGAATTTGATGCTAAGGGCTGAGAAAAAGGCAGGGGGCTGGAGCAGTTTGGCAAATAAGAACATCTTTACAGGTTGATTTTCTTTCTGATACCAGTCATCCACTAACTGCTGAGATAAACGGATGGTTTTGATGCGAGAGGCAACATGTGCAGTCATCCATTTGAAGATGTGTTCCGTCTCAATGCGTCTACCATTATACTCTTTAAGCATAACCTTTCCTTTAGAGGCGTATGTCTGAGGAACTGACATGATGAGAGTGGACTTCATCCATCCACGTTTACGGCAATATCTGGTAGGTTGAGGGAAAATATGGTCAAACTCATGAACACAACAGGTTTTAAATATTTTCCAATAATTCCAGTACATACAGTTGCAAGGCAAAATTCTCACCTGGAGTCACTTGAGCAATTGAAAGTGCCAGTGCGAATACCAAACTGAGAAACTTTCTGTACCATTTTGCCCCAGTTGGCTGTGCTCAACAGTGGATTTCTGTCTTGAGCTATTACCTACACAAACAGAAAATTGCCTTTTATTTTACACTGCATGCAAATATTTTTTAAATTAGCAAAGCCCATGATCAATCTTATGTCAACAACACAAAGTGTGCTTCCATTTTTTTTTTTTTTTTTGCAAATGCTGTGGAGGTAATTCAAACTGATTCAGATAGAATCTTTTATTGAGTTTTTACTATATTGTATGGCAACCAGCATTGAACATACCAGTAATAATAATAATAATAAATAAATAAATAAATAAATAAATAAATAAATAAATAAAAGCTGTAGTCAAAATCAAAGCACAAAAACTCAGGGAGTCTATGACTTTGACAATAATCAAGACAAAAAAAATCAAATGGTGTAATAAGAGAAAAATAGGTTTATAAATAAGGCTGAGCAGGATGGCAGAAGATATTGTACCTGGACCAACCAGATGCCATCTTTAGTGTCTTCCACTAGTTCATAAAAGTGCATTTCCCCGTTGAATGTAGTGCTGGAATCTGAGGCTGTTTGCTCTTTTTCATTTTTCAATGCAGAATAGAGCTCTCCTTGCATCAGTTCTCCTGTAGAAAGGTTATTATGGGTTAAGGTAATACTAGTATTTCCACACTGCCATTTAACTGTACATTTTTGTTGGAGAAAATAAATTAAAACCTTACCCGAGTTTTCGACCAGCTCTCTGACATCTCGTTTCTCAGCCAGGCCAGAGTAGCCTAAACCACGACACTCGAGGATTGTTTTCAACTTTTTAAAGCTCAATGTTACTGGATCAACGAGCTGCGTTGCAAAGATACCGGTTTCATACCAGACCACGGCCTCGAAAACCCGAGCCAGAACGAACAAAACAAAAAAGTAAAGCAGCAGGAAGAACAGTTTCAGCCACATGTTTCTGCCTGGGGTTTTCTTGCAGATTCACTGTGTCGCTGTGTAAGTTTTAGCTAAGATCTCACTGTTTGACATTGGAGGCCACCGTTAAAACGCCGTTTGGTGGATTTCTCTCAAGCTTACAAACTTCCAAAAGCCACCAACCGAGTGTGCGCGCTCCGCATGCACATCTACTTCATTAGTAACCTAGTGCTAGTTCTTATGTTATCGAGCATTTCCACCAGACCCGTTTAATATGTGCTAACGGTCGCTGTCAGTGGAGCTAACAGCGCTAACTTTCCTCCTGAAGCGCAGGCCAGTTTGTTTTGGCCCTGCCTTCACAACGCAAGACTCAAACACGACGAACAAAACCGAGTGCTTCATCTGAACACCATACCGCTGCCTGACAGTTTCAGTCTGGATTAAACAGAGATGAAATAAAGCAGCACGACAGAAAAGAGCAACGGTATTCCTCTGTTTTCCTGTTAATTTCCTCCGTGTCCAGGCTCCGCTCGCTGCCCATCAGCTGCTCTCTCACATACATAACAACATCACGTCATCACGCGGATCCGCTCCCATCGCCCTTAGCAACGCAAAAGAAAAGCTCGAAGAAATGCCGTGTAACAAAGTTATTATATTTTTACAATACACGACCACAAAGGCAAACTTAAAATTTGCTAATGTAATGTGTTACTGAAAAATTATATAAATATGCTCATTAACTGTGCTTTCTGTTCAGATAAGTATCAGATCTATGAATGTTATAATTAAATTAATTAATATATAAATGTGATTTTCAAATGTAAATAGCAATTATAAACATTACTATATAACTATATATTATATAGTCAACCTTCAACAATCTTGTGGATATTAAATATGTTATGATATATTATTATATTACAATACTCATTAATATAATTAGGCAAATGTTACATTCATTGGGGAAAAAAGAAAAATTGTTAAATAGTCTCTTTTTAATGCATGTCTGTGTAGTGTTATTTATAAGCTAGAAGTGTTAATGTGCAAAATAAGCAGGCATCACTAGGGCTGAGAATGTCAGCTTTAAAAAGTGATTCAAACTCAAATGAGCAGATTCTGAATGAGAGAAATCTAGGGTTTCTAACCAATCCCATCAATAGAGGTGCTGCCTTCCAGCTGCAGGCCAGGAGCAGACTTGTGGGTGGAAATAGTGACAATGATTCCCATTTATTGATTGAAGATGAACATGTAGTGTTTTTTTTACTAAACCTCTGTTAAGACATTAAGGGATTTCTTTTCCTGAAAAAAAAACCCCCATGAACATATTACATATGGGTTAACATATGGGTTAATTCAATGAGTAGTGTTTTAAGAACTTCATGTGTAGTATTGAAAAGTTCATTTTGTTCTCAGAAGTTACCAATACATTATTTACTAATTTTGAATATATATATATATATATATATATATATATATATATATATTTTTTTTTTTTCTAAATGCCTTCTTTAAACCACAATTCAAGGCACATTTAGTATATCAAAAATATCAAACTAATCTAAAAGATAAACTTTTTTCTTTTAAAATTACTATATTTTATTTAATACTGATATTTGGATTATTTACAACTTTGCCATAACATATTCGCTCTGAATCATGACTAGGAAAAAAAGAAACAGTAGTTGCCCACCTGCCCTGCTAGCACTGCTGCAAGATATTTCAAAATAAAAGTCTTAAAGCCGGTAAGGCGTTTCGCTAGGGCAATACAATGTTTACAAAATAAATTTCTTTATTTGTGCTTAGGTTAATCAAACTTTAACTTCAAACTGTCTTCAGTGGATAACTCCTCTGTGTTATGTCACAGCAATAACTTTACAGAATATAAGTTCATAAGATCCATAGCTGAGAAGGAAATAATATAAATATTAAGGTCACATGTTATGAAAGCCCATATTTTCATGTAAAACCCTAAAAAATATCCCACTTTCTCATCAGTATTAAACCCCTAAATGCATCTATTTTCATTACAGTTACATATAATAGGAGTCGTTTCCAAGAAACAAATCCCCTAATGCTTTAAAATTAGCTTAGATGCACCTTCACCTTCAGTCAGTATGCAGTCCAAAGTCTACACATCTGTCTCCACTTACCCCTCTACCACACACTTTCAGCTTGAAATCCTTGTGTCACAAGTTGGCAGGATTGGTGCCTTAGAATGAAACCCTGTCTGAATCTGTCCATTAGCAAATAATTTCAAAGCTATAATGCTCAGTCATGGAGTCAACTGCTTATTATACTCATGATACATTTTCTACCTTATAGACAACACCACTCAGACCTGACAACAAGGTAAAATTTAATTTTGACAGAATGGCAGTGTTATTCATTAATTCATTCATTGTCTGAACCCGCTTATCCAATTCAGGGTCGCGGTGGGTCCGGAGCCTACTCAATATCACTTGGCGCAAGACAGGAACACACCCTGGAGGGGGCACCAGTCCTTCACAGGGCGACAAACACACTCACACCTACAGACACATTTGAGTCACCAATCCACCTACCAATGTGTGTTTTTGGACTGTGAGAGGAAACCAGAGCATGCAGAGGAAATCCATGCAGACACAGGGAGAACACCCCAAACTCCTCACAGACAGTCACCCGGAGCGGGACTCAAACCCACAACCTCCAGGTCCCTGAAGCTGTGTGACTGCGACACTACCTACTGTGCCACTGTGCTGCTCAGGGCATTTTTAAATATATCATAATATTGATATTCATTATTCATAAATATTGATTATTGATAAAGTGGTGGAATTAGTTATGTAACAATATAATAATTTTTGTGAGGCCTAAAATTTAACAGTCATCATTAGAGATATCTCAAGGGTGGAGTCAAATGATTGGACTCTAAACTTCATTATGTAGACTTTGAAAAAATTACTTTTTTAAGTGATTTCACTTTGCAGACAAATTATCAGGGTTGGAATTACATCATGGCAGTTTTACTAAAGAAATGCTCAGGATCGTGGTCTTTTTTTCTCATTTTGATAACGAGTTTTAGTCTTGGCTCTTGAATATAGAGACCCTGCAGGACTATTGTCAAAATCATGGTCTGTGACTAAAAATGAATTGCTTTTAGATGTGATCAGTGTCAGACTTGAGTCTTTTAGAGGTCTTCCAGTGTGCATTTAGTTTCCAAGGCTTCCAGTGTACGATTAAACGTTAAATTGTGTTCCTTACTTTAGCAAATGATTTTTCTTCTACTGGTGCTATTTTCTGGTAGCCTAGGCGATGTTCCACAAAGCAGGGCTTCTCAGTTTAGCCAGATAACTTAAGCCGAAGTCAAGCCTCTCCAAAAGGGTATTAGGAAAATAGCTGAGAGACATTCCTTTTGGACAGGCCTCAACTTTGATATTTTAGAGTTGTCAGGCTATCTGGGAAATCCAGTTTTGTAGACTACATCCAGATTTCATGTTCACAAGTAGAAAAAGTTTGAAGTGCATATTGTTCACGTCTCCATTTATTAATATATTTAGAAGAAAGTGCAAGTAATCAATCAATCAGAAATCAGTGTATAACAGAGAGGCTAGAACAATATGGGAGCGGCGGCCGGGGGCGGGGTGAAGCTGACGCGGATGACGTGGCGAAACATACTGCCAAACCCCTGTCTGTTCATTTCACACAAACACACTCGTACACGTACACACAGCTCTGCGGGTGTTGGCCCATTTCAGCACTAAGTAACTAACTTAAGTTACGCTATGGAGATAAACACCTCCAACATTCAAGTTTTGCTGCAAGCGGCTGAGTACCTGGAGAGAAAAGAAAGAGGTAACGTTCACCGCTCAAGTTTCTCCAGTGTTATTCTTTTCATGAATGCTAACGTTACACAGAGCTGCCCCGAAGCACAGTCAACTTTATAATAGAATACGCGCAGCTTTCGGGTAAACAGGTACATATATGTTTCCACCCGACAAATAAATCATCTTTGGGTCTTTATTTCCCGTTCTAAATTGGTGTAAATTGGGCTTATTGGGGATTATTTCGTGTTTGACTCTGTGACCTACATTCGAGCCCCCATTGTACACAAAGGCGCGAAGTGGCGGTTCATTTGAAAAAGGTAGTTGCAGTGTAAGCAGCACAACACTTTCTCAGCTTTTCAAATACAAACACCAACGATTAAACACACTGCTTTACGGTTTCTGGTAAATTTCATATTCGCTTAAACACAAAATTAGGAAAATGTACTCTAGATGCAATGCGGTGGCGCCAAAAATCAACCAAAAACAAAACAAGTGAATTACTGGGGATCTCAGAATAATGTCCCTATTTCAACTATAGATAATTACCTTTACAGATACACGAATGTCCAGCTGGCGTTATCTATAACGGATGTAGACTGCAAGCAGTGGTTTTAGAGTTGGTGCTGTTTTCTGTGTGGGTGTTCTCTGCGATGTGGCTCAGTTAAACTTGCTCTAATCTAAATGTTTTCTCCTCAGAAGCAGAACATGGCTACGCCTCATCACCTCCATTTTACAACAAAGTGTCAGAAAAGCGAAACAAACAGAAGAATAAGAGAGGCTCACCAGGGAACAGCAGGTGAGTTATACAATCCCTTCACTGAGGCATTGTAACGCAGTGCTGAGCGGTGTTTCCTCCTTATCTCCTGTTTACCATGTTGGTGTGACACAACTGCAATGAATTACGTGTTTCTTTACACGAACAAACCTTATTGTGGGTACTAGGGATGAATGATTACTCATTGTTTTACATCACTGTCCCAGTCTGCAAGAATGCAATCTTAAATCTCAAAAGCTGCAATACTTATCACCCAACCACATCACCCACCGTGTTGTGTTAAGTTAGAAACCTGGACCACCCATAGATGCAATTGGACCAATGGGGAACAACCAAACGTCCGTCTCAACCACAATCCCCACAAATCCCTTTGAAATTGATTATTCAATTTCATGCAAACCTTTCATATAAAATAAACAAAGCAAATCCAAAGTGTTATTTTTTCACTGTGAGAGTAATTGTGTGTAATTCTACATTTTTGCCTTCATTCAATGCACGAACATGAATCTTCATGCCCAGATTTATTAATATGTAATTAACCCCTGTCTTTAAAAAAAAGCTGCATGGAGTGCCCCATCCAGCTTTTTGCCAAGATGTGTGATATAAGAATCTCTGGCTTTCTGAATCCATGTTTTTTAGATTCTGTAAAATGTTACACTTTAAAAGCAGGGATGGTCAGCTATGCTTTGACTGCTTATTTCCCCTCATACATCTTCTAACATATAAAAACACTGCATTGATATGTTAACAAGGTTAATTGTCAGCTGATTTTCAGTGGCAGGAGTTTCATATATAGAAAGTAATTGCAATCAAAATTTATTTATTCATTCATTGTCTGTAACCACTTGTCAAGTTCAGGGTATGAATGAATGAATTAATGCAATCAAAATGACCTCAGCAAAATCAGTCCAGAAAACTGCAAATTCCTACTGGTGTTTGGTAACACTACTTTTTGGAGTAGTACTTTGGAAAGTGTCATTAAGGGAGACATGCTGGCCACTTTGGATGCTAGATAATATCAATGCTATATTTGTATTTTAGACATTACAAACTCTGATTTCAATCACAGCCACAGTTAATGAATCCGAGTCCTCTATATTAACCCATTTAACCACTCTGTCTCAACCATTGGTAAAGTAGAAGCTTCAGAGAAAACCGTTGTAATAAACTTTTGCCAATACCATTAGTAATAAAATGGTAGTCATATACTTTGTTGCACTTTATTGCATTGTATAGCTGAAGCTGTAATAACATTGAAGTATATTCATTAAATTGATCTTGCTTACATTGAGTCAATTTATTAGGTAATATTTTTCTTATTTGTTTCAGGTCTGTACACAATGAATTGGAAAAGCACAGGTATGCTTACCCACTCACATATTCAGTATTTTCAGTTTTACTGTGTTTCTTCCCCACATTACACCCAAGTGTAATGCTATTTTTTAAAAAGAAAACTATAAATGTCCATTTTGTGCTTGTAGACGAGCTCAGTTACGACACTGCTTGGAGCAGTTAAAGCAGCAGGTCCCATTGTCCTCAGACTCAACAAGGAACACCACTCTGAACCTGCTTAGAAGAGCACAGCTACATATAAAGGTGAGAAGTTCCCTGTGGATTCTAAAATGCCTTTGAATATAAGATTAAAACATGTGTTATGTATTATTTGCTAATATACCAGAAGATATTTTGTGTAATACTACAAGATATATTTGGGATCCCCTGTGTGAAAACAGAACAAAAAACTATTTTGGAAACAGATCAAATTAAATGGAAGTTTTATGATTTTGCTGCAAGGATGAGGTGACAGATAGAACTACAGTTGAAACACACTGAATTTCTCTTGTAAATCAAGTCTAACATTCGTCCCATTTTATTAAATACAATTTGAAAGATTATGTTCAAACTACTTTGTCATGCAGATGTTTCCACTGTTACATTACATCGTTGTGTCATTATAATCAGAGCAGCGAATTTAGAAAAAGCTGACAGTACTTGCAAGATTTAACTCTTACAGCAGAACAATAGAAACATGTCAGAACAGGATACAACATTGTAGTAATCAATGTAAAAAATATCAAGTAATGCAGTTTTTTACGGCAACAGCTGCTATTTTAATGTATCACATATTTAATTGTATACAGTATTAAAAAAAATAGGTGAAGTAATTTAATCTAATTGTGTGAAACATGCTTTTAGTGTCATTGTACAGTAGCACAACAAATAAGAGACTCTACACTTAACCCATATATGGCAGCTAATACACACAAACACACTTAAGGCCATGGTTGCACTGCTTGATGAAGATGAGTTTGACCAAATCAGAAGAAACCAAATACATATAAGCGGTATACATGCCGACACAAGCACAAGCAAAGTGCTGATAAGCTTGGCCATAAAAAGTCCCTGTCCACATATACACTTATTCATCTATAGAAAAAATGCGGATATGCCACAGTCACAGTACTGGTTCAAGAAAAAAACAATCACAATTTGATAATTTCCTTAAGTTAATTTCTGGTGGGACATGTTTTTAAAGACTGATGTGACTGTGATTACTAGAAACACAGGTTCTCAGACTTTCAGGTATGCAGAGTTTAGTGGGGCTGTAAGAGGTGTGGTTAAAACCGGTAGTGCAGCAGGTATGGTTGAGATTACGCCTACACAGAATGACAACAGCCACGTCATCTAGATATAGAATGTTACGGTGGTGCACAGGGTGTGACTGCATATGTAAGAATCTGATTTTGCTAGGCTTATGCCTGTTAGTGCAGCTGTACCGAATACTTAATCCTGTGGAAGATTCGAGGATTACATAGTAGGCTAAATTAGTATATGATAAATATGAAAGTGTTATTCAAGCTTTATTACAAAGTTTTGTCAGTTGCGAAGTTTGAAACAGAATTAATGTGTTTATTTTACACCGAATAGAATTTGATTATTAGCATGCTCTAAAAGAATGACCTGTTTTTGAACAGTCCTTTACATTAAGTATAGAGGTCGCTTCAGCGTATGTAGTGTGTAACAGTAGAATGAAGCTCACTCATTTTGCTGTGTGTTTACAGAAGTTGCAGGAGCAGAATGATCGAGCCGAGCTGCTTAAAGATAGACTGCGCTGGGAGCAGCAGGAACTGCGTATTCGGCTGCAGCAGCTGCAGGGTGGCACCGAGAGGATGCGCAACGACAGCCTGGGTTCAGCTGTGAGCTCTGAGAGATCTGACTCAGACAGAGGTACTAGCAGGGTCACTGTGGTTTTGAGTTGCATCTGTTTTTGATTTAAAAATGTTGCTTTTTTATATTCAAGGGCCAGTGGTTGATATCTGTTTTGAGCCTGGTTATATTACACAAAATTTATGAGTCCTGCATTTACATTACTGTATTTCACATCTCATTGCTTCTCATATATTTACTTTTTTAGAAAACTATTTTTAATTATGTAATTTAATTATGTAATTGTTTAAATATTATTACACAAAGTATTACATTAAGTCACATTTACATTTGAGTTTGCATTCCCACATTTATTTTGATTAAATAGCAAAAACATTAACTAAATCAAAAATCAAAATGTTTCTTTCTGCTAAATCATAGACACAAGAACCTTTCATACTTCAGTGTACAAGTACGTCTGTGGTATTGATTTGAAGATCTGTGTTTTCCTAATAAACCTGAATTATTTAAAATTAAAAAGTAAAAAAAATGTATTGCTTAGGATCATTTTGAATTTTAGAGTTAATATGAAGTGAAACTTGCATTACTAACTAGTTACGTGTGCTTTTGTATTACAGAGGATGTGGAGATTGACGTTGAGAGTATGGTGTGGACTTTGGAGTCTGACGGTTTGGGGACAACACAAACTGAATTTGACCATAGTTACTCCACTCCTGATCACGCGTGGTTATGACAACAGTGAAGCTGCTAGTGTGAATTCAGAAACATTCCAAAAACGGTATCATGAGGTCTAGGAACACCAAAATGGGCCTCGAACCAAAAATATCTGGTGGCTTGCCACAGAAACACCCTGCTGCCCTTTTTAAACCATCATACTCAGGCTTTTTGCAAGCATGACTGGAATTTTTGGTAATTTTTTAAGAAACATTGATGTGGTGCTCTGGACAGACACACTGTTGATGAAGGTGTGAACATGGAAATGTTTTTTCTTCATAATTTAGCATCAAATTACATTGCACTTCGTCAGTTGTCTCCCTTCAAGCTAATTGGCTTCTTTTCAGGGTGAGCCTGCAGTATAGACTTGCTTGCACTTACGTCTTTCACTTATTTAACTATTTTATCCTTTTCTCTTGTCTCGATACATTGCACAGACCAGCTGCATCAGCACTTGCATCGTTTTGTTCTAATTCAAGGCATTCCTCCAAGGACTGCCAATTCTGAGATGAAATCGCAGCTCTTGTTCGTGCGTTTTTATCAGTGTTTTTAAAACCTCTCCTGGATGGTGCAGAATGCTATTGAAAATTTATTCATGGATGACACAGCAATTAATTGGTGTTGTATCTGGTAAATACGAAAAAGTGGCCCAGTTAAATTTGAATTTAAAACTTAAAAACATAATATTCTTACACACTATATTAGATAATATTGCACATAGATATAAATTTGAAGTCACCTATGTCTAAAATATAATTGAAATCACTTACTGTGAGCTTATAAGCATATTTGCCACTTACTGAGACTCATTCAGTATATGTATGTTTTGGGTTAAGTATTCTTTTAAGGCTGTGATTTGTAACTAGATCACTTGTTAAAACAGAAGTTCTGCTAGTATTCTCCACTAATTTTATTAAGCTAAATTTTTGGTGGATCAACTCTAATAAAAGACTCGGCCCAAGGGCATTTCGGGCCAGGACGGGAAATTTTAAGTGTATTTTAGATTAAATTGTAGAGTGATAGTAATATTGCCCATTTTAAATGTTGTAGCTAGTGTTCACCTCAAAGGAGTGTTTCTATAATTAACCCTCTTATCACAGCTATATGTGCAACTCTTTTAAAGTAGCGAAGTATGTTGGACATAAAGGCAACCTTTCTGCTGAAATGCAAGTCATTTATGCAACTGATGCTAATAATGTACTTTAACAGTCATGCTTGTATTTTTTACATTTGTACAGTTATTCAGTGTAAATGTACACAGCTAAATAGTACACTGTATATGTGATTGTGAACACCAAATGCCTTATGAATTTTGTATGTCATTGGAACACCACCTTTGTATTTATCTTCTGTGTACTCATATGTAGCATTTTTTAATCAATGTAAACCTTTTGTACAAATAAATATTTTATGTATTTAACTTACCAGTTAATGTGTTCATCACCATAGCTGCAGCGTGTTTGTATGTTGCACTCGATCCTTTTTAAAACAGCAGCATGACTGGAACACACGACTGAAATTCCATTAAAATGAAATTCAATGCCTGTTATAAAACAATAGCTGCTCTATGCCCCTGAAAACCCTACTATAGCTTTCCAACCCATCACATTTCAAATTTGACATGTTGGAAAGCCACAACTACCTTTGCTGATTTGAAGCTACAATTTTTTTTATTTTTATTTTTTTATTACCATGTAATATTTTTGTACAGAATTAATGTGCCGAAAAAAATTACGAGACAAAAACCACAGCATGACTACCACGTTAGATAGAAAAGGTTTACTGACAGTACATAAGTGCTACAGAATTAAGGTTTTAAAGATAATTCCATTTTGTTTACCAGTAAATAATGACTTCACAGAAATGTACAGACAATGCCAGCAGCTGCGATTCTTTCTCCAATACATTTAAAATGCTGGAAAGCTGGTGCAGTACTCTAAACTACATCCGTCATCAACATGGACCCATCAACACTCATATTACTTCAATTTGAAGCAATGAAGGAACTGTATACAGCAGAAAATGAGACAATGTGACATTTTGATCTTAAGGGCATTTAAGGTTATGTCTCTTATGATTAACACAATCACACACAAATAAAATAATCATATGAAAAAAAGTAAGGATTCATAGCAGTCACATCCCACATGCTAACAATGATTACTCGAGGCATGAGAGGATGATGCATCTAAAATCATATTTACCTTCAGGCCTAAATCTTCAAGAGCACGTGTGGGAATGAGCATAGTGAGTTTGGCAGCCTTACAATACAGGGATGCTTGTCCTACACATGGAGACTTGTTACGGCAGACTTGAATAGGGTAAAATTATGCCCGCTAGCTCACTCATGGACTGGAAGGGCCTGACCCATTTCAAAAAAGCCTTGGTGAAATTAGGCACAGGCTTAGGAATATAACGTCAACAGTCAATCTCCAAATCATACATATTGTTTCTTCTGCGCTTGAGAGGCCAAGTCTTTTGCCTTTTCTTTTGCAGCAAGTGCAGTCTCTCTAGCCTTCTCAGTCGCTGTCTCAGCCAGCGTCCGTGTGGGCATTTCACCTGCACAACAATTACAAGCAGCTTAGAAAAAGACCAATTAATCACTCTTATTACTGCTAATGACCTCAAGCCTGAGGAGCCACATTATTCTTACCTTGCATTCTGGCCAAGACATATTCAAATCCTTTCATAGTTTTTGAAATGCTGTTCTTAAATCTGGCAAGTCCAAATTCCTAAAGAGTAGATGAAAAAACAGAGGCCAATGAATGTGTGCTGCTGCCAAGTAATGCTAGAGGTTAAGAGAAGAAATTTAAGCGCAGACTAAACAGCTGTTCAGCTGTCAACAAACCACAAGATGTACACCCTCACCACCAGTCTGTGTTGGCTGGTTTATATTTAGCTCCTGCTGGTCACTATGCTTTCCGTCTCTTTTAAGTGTAATGCAGCAGAAAATGCAAGATGCAATGCAATGTTATTTAAGCCTCCATGACTTTCCCTATACAGATATCCCTCGTTTTTCGTGGGGGATGCGTTCCAAGACCACGCGCGAAAAACGAATTTCCACCAAGTAGAGGAAAGATATTTTTTGTTATGTATTTAATGAGTATTTGGACTTGCATTAAACAGTCATTCTATAATGTTTTTCAGCTGGAACTACATGTGATATCCTACCAGTTTTTTAAGAGTAATTCTTAAGCTGTGATTTAGCGTAAGTAAATTTTACTCGGATGTGGACATGAAAAATACATGTACTGTACGTAAGAAATACTTGTAAATGATATACTTTGTCACCTACAGGCCTAGTCTAATACATGTAAATAATAAAAAAATACTTGAAAAACCCGCGAAGTAGCAAATCCGCAAAAGATGAACCGCGAAGTAGCGAGGGATTACTGTATTGCCATAGTAATGGCTTCCCTTTTGGCCCACTGACCTGAACAGCTCTGGAGAGGCCGTACAGGCTGGATGAGATCCAAGCCTCTCTATTGATCTCAGTCCAGTTGCTATTGTTGGGGTTCACTCTGTACACACAGCGCTCCTCCACAGACTACAGAGAAAGAAAGAAAGAAAGAAAGAAAAAAAAAACAACAGCTAAAATTTGCAGACAGAGCCAGCTGGTAAAAAAGGGGATTTTAGCTGAGCAATTACTGAAATGTATCTTTCAGCAAATTTATGCAGGAACAGTGTTTTCATTGTTCTCCAGGTCACAAGTTCAAATCATTGGTTTTCTTTCTAAGAAGCTAGTGGCATTCAACAGCAATTTCTCATTAGATTAAAAGAAAAAAAAACTTCTTATTTCGTATCAAGAATATGTAGAGTATTATTACTTGTTTATTTAAATACTAATCTGATTAGTATTAATACTAGATCAATATTAAATCATAATGTGTGACTTGCTAATGGAATAGTAAAATCAGAGCTAATCCTGCAGTAAACTGGGGCACTGAATCATTACCCCAGCACTTGGTTAAAGTTTTAAATCTACAGTAAGCAATCAAATATATATTCCTTTATTCAAATGATCAATTTTGTCATCACTTAAAGCACACACTTTTTTCATTCACGTTTTTATCATTGTTATATGTATGAACCGTAAGAAATGACTGCATGTAGGAGAAAAAAAGAAAACAACAATTTCTGATATTTTAGGGTTTCCATGAGATAGAGAAGGAATATAACGAGATTAAGGGCAGCTCACCATGACCCGTGCATGGCTGATATTCCATGTGAAAGTGACCATCGTTTTGTCCTTGGGATTCACTACAGAATCCTCAATGATATAGGCTTTTCTTGCCATGTGGCTGGGCAAGAATTTCTCGGCCCAGCGAGGCGCTCGGCTGGTTTTGGTCAATAGCCGCCTGGAAACGAGGCAGTTATCAGGAGTCACCTCCCGAAAGATGATGTCTTCTGTCAATACATGATTACTGAGGAGAAGATAAAGAAGATTACATGGGACCCAGAGACATTCTCACAAAATATGGTCTAACAGATTACTGAACAAAGTATGTGTGTAGGTCCAGTTTTGTTTTTACCTGTAAGGGTTAGGGTATCTTTGCCAGAATGCTACACAAACTTGGTCCCATGTGCCTTTAAGAAATCCTGCACAGCTGAAGTACTTCACCATAGTTCCTGGTAAACAGACTTTGGCATAGAACTGTATGGAGAAAACAAATGGTTGCAATGCCAATCAGTTAAGAACCAAAATCCTTCAAGGTCAAAAATGACACCGCCAAAAAAAATGAGAAGCATCATGATGAATTTGCAAATAGACAACACTGAAGTAAGATGTTAACCTTAAAAATTATAATCGAGGGATTACATTCCTGGGCAGAAACATAGCATTGCACTCCACATAGGATGTAAATTATTTTTTTCTGTTAATATACAATTACTTTTGTGGAGTAGCTGTTTACAACTAAATGGTCAAACTGGAGTCAAGTATTTTATTTTATTTTATTTTTTTTTTAGTTTTTAAATGTGGCACACTATACAGTATATTTCCTGAATGAAACATTAAGATTAAAGCCCCAAGACAAATACTAAAAACTATTACGTAATTCTGTGGTCCAAAGAAACTCACAGTTGAAGTGTGTCATCTTCAAACAGTGACAGTGCCTTAAGCAGCACACAGCCGAACTACTCCTACATATTTTACATCACTATTGCGGGATTACTCTGAAAATAAGCTGCGCGTTAAGGGAAGATAATACTTTAATAAAACCTTGCTGTTCTGAGTTTCTCAGCTCTACGGATCTCATCATACCGGAACACCGGCAGCTGCTAAACTCCGTGCCCCACGTCCACAGTCCTGTTAGCGATAGCGCGGTGCCGTAGAAATGAAGCACAGACGAGCAGCAGCAAAGAGAACTGAATGAATATCATCCACAACGCCCCTGAATATCATATTAAACTCCAGACGCCGCGCGCAGATAAAAACAGAAACCAAGTGAGATATTTACCAATATTTTAAATTATGTGTTAGAGATAATTTTTGGCCATTTCTCCTCTTCTGTCCTCCACACCGCTGAAGGTCCAGAACCACGAGAAAAGCGGAGGGTCTCTACTTCCGCTTCAGATTGAAACGTGTGGAGAGCTCACGCTCTGATGTAGGACAAGACCCGCCCATATCATTGCGTTCCATTCAGCCATCAAACCCTACTCCCTACTTCCTACTTCCTGTTTACTTCATATTTACTGCTCCCTATCCACTGCTCCATATTCACTCTTATTTCTACTACTCCCAATTTCTATTGCTCCCTAACCACGTATCCACTCCATTTTTACTACTCAGATTCTACCTTTCCAGTACTATTTGTTTAGTATCCACTAGTTTAGTATCAGTATCCACTAACAACTTCTCCTTATTCACTGCTCTCTCCATCCACTGCTCTCTCACTGCTCCATTGCAGTGCTCCCTTTCTACTACTACTCCCTATACACTGCTCCCTATACTGGGTTTCAGACTCACTATTGCACAAAATTATGTTTCTAGAGGAACCCACTGTCAGAAAATAAAATAAAATCAATAAATGTTTCAAATTAATTTAACCCATTCATAAACATTATTAATATTAACAGGATTCATATCTATATATTTTTTATTAGACCACAGTTTCAAATGACTTTTATACTTTATGTGAGGTAATTAAAAAAATAGCAATATTAAGAAACTTTTAATACATGTCCATTTGGTTGGACACTGGCGTTTGGTATTTTGCAAACTGTATTTTTAAGATGATGAAATTTAATTTGGTTTCTGAGTGCTGTATTATACTGTGATATTTGTCATACTCTTTTAGACATGGCTTACTCTGTGAAGTAGTCTTCTAAAGTTACATTGCTGTATGTATGAGGTTGCCAGTTTTATGATGTTAGTTTGCTTCATACTTTGAATACTTAACATAACTCAGACGTTTAATATTTAAAGAACACATGGTAAAATGTAACCTTCTGTAACTTTATACAAACTGCAGCGCTTGCTTGTTCAAATTCAACCTCTCTGTGCTACAGGTAGGGGGCAGACTTTACTCACAATTTACACTGAAGACAACGGTACACATCTCCGCCGGCTCTTTGTCATGAATCATAAGTTGCCGTCTCAAGTGGTGGTTACATTTATTCATTCAGCTAATAACGACTTTTTCTGTTTTGACACAGAGTCTGCTGCTTTGTGATTAGTTATACTTCTGACCAGTGGAGAGTTTAACTTTTCGTCCTTAAGGGGCAATAAAATCTTGTAGCAGACTCCACTGTGGGTAGATTACCTCAGTTCTCGGACCGTAGCATTTTAACTTGCTACTCACAATTTTACTTAATTAAAGCATAGCTTTAGGCTACTCTACTCGTGGATTACATTTTGTTAAATTTAATTATATTATGTCTGTTTAAGCCCCCTCCAGGGTGTGTTCTTGCCTTGTGCCCAGTGATTACATGTAGGCCCCGGCCCCTCCTTGACCCTTAACTGGATAAGCGGTTACATACAATGAATGCAAGGATTGTCAGTTTAACAATCATAGACTTGAACTAACTAAATGAATGAATTATTGAATAAATGTCAAATTGAATTGAAAATACTGTTGTAATTGAAGGTGTAGATAGAGCAGTACCTTGTAATAAATATTTTGAAGTACCTTCATTATATCACAATCAAGTTTGAAGGACTTTAAAAACTGGAAAAGAGGAACTTGTGCACTTTTTTGGTTTCTTAAAAATATTAAAAAAACACTAGGTAAGATTTGGTTTTCCCTGGTGTATTTAATATATACAGCACTGTACTGAAATAAATAGGTAGGCTGTGTTGTTTCTACCCTCTTCTGAAAGTTACATGGTGCACTTTCTGCAGTGTTGAGCACAGAGTAACAGTGACAAAGGCTCTGTTCTCTCTGTTATAGGCACGTGAAGCACCAAAATGAAGCTGTAATTTTAAGTTAAAAATATTACGTAATGTTCCTTTAAATGGTACGGTGACCACTGTCTTCATTATTTTTTAGTATCATGAGCTTTCCTCTGGTTACATTATAAGTCATATATTGATAGGAGACTTCTTCAAGCCAGTTGTTTTTCTTTCACGGCAGAGTAGTTCATAACATGACACACTTACTTTGTACTTTGTGTGCAAAACAAAGGTGACATCTTGCATCATTTAGCCTTATAAATACTAATTCTGTGACAATGATATTTGGATGGAACTGTGTTGTCATTGAAGGTGAAAACAAAGGTCAAATTAAACATTTTCTGTTGTCACTGAGACATTATTCACCCACGGAAACTCCATTTGGATGTGTTTTACAGTTTTTCTATCAGAAAGTGCAGATGCTTGCACTTCCTTATTCAGAAACATAATTTGGAGCACAGTCTAGCCCTGTCCTAGATAGTGCACTTTCAGCCTGACGGTCCACAAATGCTTGAGCATGTGAGGACGATGAGGCTATAAGATGCCCTATTTCTCATTTATCTCTGTTCTATAGGTGGATCATGAGTGCCCTTGCTTCATCCTTACCTCGGCCTTTGGGCAGGACACCAAGGATGTGGATTTAACAGAGGCTTATTACAAAAAATTTAATGAGATACCAGTAAAGACCAATCAGAATGGAACATTTTGTTTACAGTTGTTTGACAAGCATGGTGAAGATAAAAGTATTAAGATGTTAATATGAACACATCTGTTTAATATATGAAATTGTCACAGTGATTCACTGTGCTTGTAATATGAACTGAGCCACTATAGATTCCCAAATGAGCTCATTAAAGCACAAGAACCACTAGACACCTGTAGAGCCTGTGATTCACAGCGGTCTGTTCCAAATACACATGTCTGAAGTCCTTTTTTAAATGGGTCTGAATATTGTAGACATTACCAAAGACTTTTAGGCTCTGTCTCTTATTTCTCGAGAGGATCATATCTCAGCTAATGTGTTTCATTGTTCCTGAGACTACTGATGAGTCATTGTGGCTGTTTTTTTGCTGTGGTTCTCCTCCATTTAGTTGTTAGGTAAACTTTATGTGAAGACAGCAGGCCCCTACTCTTTGATTGCTTGTGTCAGTTTTATTATTTTCAGAACTGCAAGATTATGGGACCAGAGTGGCACAAATTTGGAAGAGATTTCAGCATCAGCATTATGCCAGTGGAAAAGTGCTAGATGATGAAGCCATTGAACAGCTGTCATTTGTGATTACAGCAATTTTTAATCATGTAGCTTTCTCAGGTCAACTGCAATATAATGTTATTGAAATCAGAACACCAGTTTCAACCTATTTAAACTTTTTGGCATTATTTCATTTCATTTCAGCATTTACATTTCATCATAAATGTGCAAAAACCACAGGTAAAACTGACAAACACGGAACACAACCTGGCATCTGCAAATTAAGTACCTTATACATAGTAAAACACATGCATGGTCACAGCAGGTTTGAGATTTTAAGAGTCCCTCTGGAAGTGCCAGCAATTAGACAGCAGTCACTGGTTGCCCATCATTGTAGCCATTCACGATCAAACCCCTCAGTGATCGAGTTCGAAAGGAGCCCTCAGGGTGGATAGTGTCGGGTTTGTGCTCACAGCGAAAAAACATCAGGAATCCATTCCTGTAGTTCTTGTTCATCCAGCCGTAGAGCAGTGGATTGGTAAAAGTTGAACACATGGCTACGATGTGAAACAATGTATAAAGAAGCTTATACTCTTTAAATTTGAGGACCAGGTCAAGGTCACTGGCCAGCTGGAACACATGAAATGGGAGCCAACATACTGCAAAGACCACTACCACCAAGGCCAGCATCTTGGTGGTCTTCTTGCGACGACTGATGTTGTCGTTTCGGTTGGACGGGCTCACGTGGTTCTTCAACTTGACCCAGATGCACACATAAGCATAGGTTATAATGCCTAATGGAAAGACATACTGCAGAAGAAGCATAGAGAGGCTGTAGATGATTGCATCCCGATTGGTGCCATGAGGCCATTTTTCAGAACACACAGCAATCCGCAAGTTAATGTAGGGGATCTCCTCATAGCGATACTCCCTGAAAATAGCCAGAGGTCCAGCCAAGATGGCAGCAAATGTCCATGTCAGGCCAATGATTATGAAGCTAGCACACCTTGTTAAGCGCTGACCCAGGTGGAAAACAATGCACCTGTAGCGCTCCAGAGCGATGACCGTGAGGGTAAGGACAGACACATGGACGCTTAGAGCTTGGGCATAAGGCACCATATGACACATCACCGCCCCGAATTTCCACTCATCCAGCAATGTGTACGCCAATGTGAAAGGCAGGCACATGGTGTCCACCATCAGGTCAGCCAAGGCGAGGTTGGCAATAAAGTAGTTAGTAACAGTGCGCATGTTTCTGTACAGAATGACCATGTAAATGACTAATGCATTGCCAACCAGGCCCAGTAGGATTATAAGCGAATAAGCAGTGATGAGGGCTATCTGAACACTCAGGTGTTTGGTGATGTCATCTACAAAGACAGGCTTATGAGGATCCATGCTGTCATTGCCCAGGGTATGGTCTTCTCCTCCATGGACAATGTCACTGGTGGAGTTTGCTGGGTCTGAAGGGCCCATGATGTCCTGAGTATCTTCTCAGTTCAGGCCAAGAACATTCAGCATGTACCTGTTGCAGAAATTAAAATCTGGTTTATCGCAAATCAATCAAGAAACGAACAGAAAAATCTTCATTTCTTTAAAGTATTGTGATGTATTTGATGTTATGTGTTGTTTTCACAGAAATAGATTAAGCCTAAACAGACTAAACAACAGGGTCAGTAGTTGAGGAGCCTTTGTAGTCTAGGCTTAGTCTTAAAATATGTCTGAGAAAGTGGCCCTTTCAAGGTTTTACTTGTTTGTTTGTTTGTTTGTTTGCAGAGCATTGTGAATGGTGATTCTAAGTGGAAAGATAAGTTTAGTTTAGGACCAGATTTGATCTCTGTCTTGGACAAACAGTGCATATTGAAAGTGTCAGGGATGCTGAGATCATAGAATTAATTTTTTTCATTTAATATGTTATGGTACACATTATCATTAATGTCTAATAAAACAAATGGTTAAAACGATCAACAATTATGTGATGAATCTAACTTGTAGACGGATGTGGGTTAATTATTTGGCAGACAACATATTGCCGTATCTGTCTATATGTTATAACTAATTATTAAGAATTTTTAATTTATATAAAACATAATTAATATCCATTAATACATTTAAATTAAAATGTGTAAATTTGCATTAAGTAAATCCTGTGGATGTGTTTTAATTTTGCAAATTACATTTGAGTTGATGTGCAATGCAATTAAGTAAACAGTTCCCAAAAAACAGGCTGAGAACATCAAACGTGCATCAGCACTTTGTCTAATGTTATAAATCCAATACGTCTTAGTGTATTTGATTGTTTTGGGTTTTTTTTCCATCTGTCAAAGGTCCTTTAATAATGAACAAAGATCAGGGATGCCTATCTCAGCATGAGTCAATTATTGGATGATTTATTGGATGGTCATGTTTATTTCCTGTGGCTAGGTTTGTGTTCCCAACACAGAGAAAGCAAAGAAATCTTTACATGCCACAGCTCAAAATGTAACATACAAGCCTACAGAAATACTTTTTTAGCTCATGGAAAAAGGTCACTTCAGCCGATTCATTTGATTAAAGAGTGCAGAGGAAAAAAATAAAAAAAAATAATGGGTGGAGGGTGGGAAAAAAGTCGTTTTAGAGTAGCACTACACTTTCACCTGAGAGGTCTGTAACATTTAGTATTTTGACCAATAAAATGTCAGTATATGTACTATTGGTTTTGTTACCCCTTCTCATACCTGGGACATTCTTCAGATTATAAATCAAATCAAAATCATCCTCACCTGAAATTCAGATTGTCTTAAGATGCATCCTGAGTATATTTAATTTGTCTTTAGGTCATTTGCAGCAGGAATATCGAAAGACATTACGTTAAAAAAAAGGTTAATGAGCTCCTTTATTTTCATTAAGCATGAAGAGAAATCCAATAATATCCGATTTTCTATCTACGTAATGTAACACTACGATAACACTATATTTCTCTTAAAGGTTCAACTCATGACCTGAACAAACAACTATATTGCCATTTAAGCCGATTACCAGACTTGAAATATAATAATGCCCTGCTGTGGGGTCCACTGCTGGGGTGGGTGGGGAAACAGAATATTGGCAATAAGCTGCTTGTTATTTGGTCTTTGGTCATTAGGGACTCCAAAAGGAATCTATGGGACTTGGGCAGAATTTTATAAACTAAAAGATGAGACAGACCTTTCAAAGGGTTTTTTCCTTTGTTGGTTTCTTGAGCAATGAAAATGCACATGTGTGATTATTAGGCTGCCTCTCATATATATATATATATATATATTTAAAAGCACTTCCATTTGTTGTTATGCAGCAGGTAATTTCAAAGCAATTATGTAGTCTCATTTGAAACCTACAGAAGAGCACTTAGTTCGGAAGAAGGTTCAGTAACACATTCACAAACATTTTGCGTCTTACATAGACCAGGTGCTTATCGTTCTTTTTACAGTAGACCGAAGATTACTGAAGATTGCTTTTATTGCAGTGGTCTGTCTACAGCAAACTGCCAGTTTTGGATTGAGCAAAACATATGAAAAAAAACACTTTCATGTCCTTTGTAGGAATAGGGTTGTTTCTGTGTCAACTAAAGGTAATATCAATAGAATAAATTACTTATTCAGGTATCTCTCTGAACTTTGCAGGTCCCCTGTGTGTAGCACTTTGAGGGGCCCTTCTGAGACTCAGTGCACTAACAGAAGACACCATTTACTGAAAGGTCATCTCCTTAGTGACAGCCAGTCTTTGCATAAGAAAATGAAATGTCCAATCTTTTTGCCCGGTCACTGAAAATATCTACACATCTGAATGGGCAAATCAGTCAACCGAAAAACTCGCATTTTCAGGATGGTAAATTTACTATTCACTTATTACTCGAGAATTGTTTTTTGGAAATTGTTTCATTAAAGGAATATTTTAGTGTCACGATAACAGCAACATCATTTGTATCTCCTACAGAGATAAGTATCAACTTAGGAAATTGCATTGCATTCTGAGGACAAAATTCACTGGAAAATAAATGTTTCATTGTGTGCATGGGTTTGTGTGTGCGCGTGCGCAGGGGTTTGTGTGTGTGCGTGCGTATGTGTATATATAACAACTCAGACAATAAACAGTCAGCATGAAAATGAGAGCAGTGTCTAATGTGATTGGCTCCCTCTCCTCAGTGTGTTTCTGTATGCACCTCATCATTGTTCTACAGCTTGTATGAAAACATGAAACATTTTGATGCTAAAAATATTTGAATATTTGCCATAGACAAAGTAATACTTCTCATTCAAATAACTGCAAGAAATTTTATTTCATGCTACTTTCATCTCCCAAGTTTGCTAAGGATGCAAATAATATAAGTGTTCGTAACTGTATATATGAAATACAATATGAAAGTTGTGAAATGGAATAGTGTGTAATGCTCTATCCTAGAGAAACCTACCAGAAATGATAACTGTGGAAAAAATGAGAGTTCAATTCTTCCAAAGCTCCCTTCCTCACAAAAGACAATAAAATTACACAGACTACCTTCTTGATGCCCGAGGCATTATTTCACTTTTGAGATAAAGGTTACGTCGATCCCTGCTTCTGTAATTTCACTGATTATTGAGGCAGCCTGTGTAATGGTTATATTTGCATTGTAAATGTTGCAAGCCCTGGATACTATCTCACCTATTAGTAGGTTTCACTATAATGTACTGTTTTACAACAAACGACTCTGAACAACTTTGTTTACATCTCAATTACTGAATTATGCACCTTTTAAAAACAAAAATGAGGGTCATCTCTCTTTAAGTCTTTTTCCTTGATTCATTATTGTGCATTTACTCAATAGACGGTAACAGATAGGAGGAAAGTGTGTGCAATTTCCATCTCATATCACCTATTACAGCCACTATTTGGCTTATTAGCATCATTCTCCAGTCTATAATGACTATGTTTACTCCCAAGGAACAGACTAGGAGCCAAAATGGCTTTCAGGGCAACAGTCACATCCTCAACTTCACCAAGCTTTAATCCTTTAGGAAATACACAGTCTGCACCTGTCCAAGTCAGAAGAACCTTTCATTTTTAAGATAAATAGCATCAGCACAGATCAGCATTGGTGTATGCAGGTATATGATGGTCTGCTGATGGTTTAGCTGGTCGACCTGTATCCCAAACACAACATGTGCTGGTTTTAATGTTGGTCAGAATATCATCTTCACTTGCTGTTGACCTGCATGCTCCATACATATATATATATATATATATATATATATATTCTTGTATGTTAAACTTAATAACCGATATTGATTGTGTACTATACACCTGAGAATGTTTGAACTTATCTTCGCTTAAAAATAAATAAATAAATAAATAAATAAATAAATTAAAAAACAAACAAAAAAAAAAAAAAACGAGGAGGGTGGGGTATGAGGGGTGTTGTCCAGATATTTGAACAAGATAGCCATTAATCAGTGGAAGGTCATTTATCTAGCTAAGCTATGTCAGAAACAAAACCAACAGTGCTAACACTTAAAAAGATTTTGTTTTTACATAAATGCCTGGGTTAATCTAGCCTTGTTTTGTTGATTTATAAACTGTGGAAACAGTATTTAAAATGTTAAATGAGTCTTATTAATAGAGCTGTACTCAGAAAGCCGGTGAAAAGAGAGATGGGGATGTCTCACCTTTGTCGGTACGGTGCCTGCGGGTGAGTGCCGGGGTTGAGGGAAGACTCCGGTGTCTGGTCTCTCTTTCTCTTTCTCTGATCTCTTTGGTCTCTATCTCTCTTTTCCCCCTGCATCCTTATTACCCTTAATCCCTGCTGCTGTTGAGCCTCTCTTTTCTCTGAGAAAACTCTCTAATATAACACCAAGAGCTTCTCTGCTGGAACAGAAGTCCAACACGGCTCTGAGGGAGAGAGAGAGAGAGGGAGAGAGAGAGAGAGAGAGGGAGGGATGGAGGGAGGGAGACTTGCTAAAGGCGCTACATTTCCATCCTCGCCGAGTCAGTGCGCGTTCACGAGAGAGCGAAGCTGAGCTACAGTTCTCCTGCTGATTGTGAGCGCGCATTTTCACAGAGCTCCAGATCACCTGCACGATCTGTTCCAATAATCTCACCCACTGACAGTTATTTCATTCATTAAGCTCTGTTGATGTAGCCCCGTTTGGTGGTGTGCCTGGTGGCTTTAACAGACTGGAGATTAAGGATAATTAACTATAAGGATAATGTTAAGGATAATAATGATAAAGGTAGTTTTAAGTATGTTCATAATAAAAATGATTATGATTATTTTGAGGTGCTGGATTGGACCTCAGAATGGGAAAAAGTGAATGTTGTCCTGTAACAAATCTGTTCTGACACCACACACTATGAGCTAGTACCTGTGGGCTAGAGTGTTTGGGTTGATGGATAGCATGATTAATTACAATGTCATGGGCCTTGGTATTATATTGTAGCTAAATGTTATGGGATGTGTTCCTGTGCTCCAGAGACCTGGAGGTATTGGTTCGAGTCCCGCTCTAGTTGATTGTCTCTTCTCTCATTGTCCGTGTGTGTTCTGGTTTCTTCCCACGGTCCAAAAACACATGTTGGTAGGTGGATTGGCGACTCAAAAAGTGTCCATATGTGTGAGTGTGTGTCGCACTGTGAAGGATTGGCGCCCCCTTCAGGGTGAGTTCCTGCCTTGCACCCAGTGAATCTGGGTTGGCTCCTGAACCCCTGCGACCCTGAACTGGATAAGTGGTCACAGATAATGAATGAATGAATGAATGAATGAATAATGCTGTGTCCACTGCTATGCTGTGAAAACTGATTTAGTTTTAAATAAGGTGTTAAACTATTATGTTGAAAGGTAATAATTGCCAGCTGGTGTCATAACCAATCCAAAGCTAACCAAAAAACCCACAAATTATACATTTATTAATAGTCTGTAACCGCTTATCCAGTTCAGGGACATGGTGGGTCTGGAGCCTACCCGGAATCACTGGACGCAAGGTGGAAACAAACCCTGGAGGGTCACCTGCGGACACGGGCAGAACTCCTCACAGACAGTCACCTGGAGTGGGACTCGATCCAAAACTGCAGATCCCTGGAGCTGTGTGACTGCGACACTACCTGCTGCACCACTGTGCCGCCCTGCAACAAAATTAGAAAAAAGCTTATTTGTTCTTTTTTTTGCTCCATAACTTTAACATTATTTTAAGTTAATCCTATTTTCTGGTAGATGTCTGTTCAGATGGTGAACAGGTACTCCCCCTTCTCATTAGTTGTAACTGCCATTAGTTGTGATTAGTCTGCTAGTTGTGATCAGCGCATTACATTTTGATCATAACTGACATGTTACAATTGACAAGGCCACACCGTATCATTTATGAAATACGCTGCCTCTAGTAATGATCACACGCTATTTGACTGTTGTTGGCAGCGCCTTTTGGATTTTTTGAAACTTCTAAATGTGAATGAGTATGTGTTTGAGTGAATAAACTACAACTTTATTAATATTAATGACCTGATCCTCATTTTTTAGTGGTTTTAAGGATTCTCCAAAATCTTGTCAATTTGCTTTTTTAATGGGAGTCATATAAAGCCCCCTCCCCTCAACAATAAAAGCATTGATCATTTCCTCGTAAAGTTTCCTCTTTTAGTTTTCCAGTTCTTTGTGTCCGTGTCAGGGGATTTTCTAAAAAGCGTAATAATCGGCCGACTGTGGTTCTATTATATTCGAGGCACACAATCATTCAGCACTTATCACAGAGAAGAAAAGAGTGGTGAAATTGGTTTGGGCTGAAACATTAATATAGAAGTAACATAAGCGCAGTTGACTGTGTTGCTTTTGACAGCTGACCATGTGCACATTGCCCAATCAGACTTGGAAAAATAATGCATTTGCATTAAAAGAGTAAGACATTAGTCACTAATGTGAGTCACAAACCAGTGATCAGAGTTTTGCTACTTTTCCTGCACCTCCCTACTGGAGAGGATTTGTGGCTAATTGAGGCTGAAGCCTGTTATTGTGCTCTGGAGACGCTACGGTGGTCACAGGGATCATGTTCCTGCCCACCTGAGACGCTGGACACTGCAGACAGCACTGTGGTAGTCCTGCAGCCGCAGCCGGTCACACTTATCTGAGCTGACACTACTCAGAGTGTGTGTGTGTGTGTGTGGTGGGGGGTGGTCATTTCTAGCACTGATGGCATTGCTGTAATCTCTGCCATAACATCTTCAGCATTTTAATAGCCCTGAGAATCCACTGAATACCTGCATACAAACAAGATCAAAACTTTTTCTTCTCTGTGTATGTTTCACTCCAACAACAGAGAACACCAGCTGCACTTTAAATTGTCTGAATATATTGTGATAAATGGAACAAAACAAAAAACCCAAAACTGCTGGAACTAAAATGTTAGTGGAAAAAATAAAAGTTTTTTTTTTATCTTTCTGAAAATATGAAGCCTTAATTTTGACAAATGTTCAGTTTAGGATCCATGAAAACAACAAGCTCCAAGTCTGCTTTCAGTTTCCAATAAGTGTATTCTGTGCTAGTCCTAAGCTTATAAAAACTTCCAAAATTGAATTTTATTTCAATATTCATCCTATAATTTTTTTAACATACAATGAAACTTTGAAGATGAAGTGGCAGTGGATCACATCTTCTATATGTGCTACATGTTTATCCCTGTTTTTTTTTCAGTGGGGTTATAGTCTGTCTGATGTCTCAATAGAATGGTGTGGGATCGGCTCAGCTCAACTCCATTCACTTTTAGCATGTGGCTTTTCCACTAGCCGGTTATGTCCCAAAACCCCGTCTCTAATATAACCGCAGGCTTTGAAAATCACAACAACGTTGACAATAAAGTCAGGTGCTCTTCACTCATTGTGTATTCAAGTTGTTTAAGTTTTTTGAACTAAACACGGCTCTGTGCCCCAGTTCTCACAGATCAGTTTTCCTTGTTGCACGTTTGGCTTTTGCTGGAGATGTTTTGCTCGAGGTCATTTCATGAGCTGCTGTTGGGAGTCGGATAAAAATGAAAGTGAAAGCTGAATTGTAAAATTCAGGGATTTTACAAGCGGCGAGTTTGTGCTGGAGCTCTGCATTTTGTGGTTATCTGGCCAATCAGCGCTCTGTAGGGTATTACTGCTCTGTAGGGTATTTACATTTCACAATTTAGTACTTACTCGACCTAAAGCCAAGCAGGGACTGAAAAAGTACCGGGTTCCAGGGACCAGGTACAAGACTTGGCCAATGGAAAAGCAAAAGACTCAAGGCATGGAGGTTCCATTCAGTGGAAAAGTGCCATAAAAAACTACATTTTGTGCCTGAATTAAATATCATCATTTATTTGTATTTCCTGGAACAATCGGAGAATGACTCACATATAGCATTATATAAATACCAAGCATTATGTTTAGGATGAATAATTCCCAGACTTGACATTTTAGTTTAGATTAGAATCTAATTATGTACAAGTACATTATTGTTCTCACAGTTCACACTGTAAACAGTGATAATTCAAGTACAGAAAAAGACCTTTCAGGGGTGGGTGCTGAGGATGGGGTACCTACAGAAGATATAATACTGTTCAATGACCCGCTGATGAATAGTGGCCCCAGAGGGCCACAGCCCTGCACAGGTCAGCGTTTTGCAGCTCTAACCCACCTGATTCAACCGAAAGGCTAATGAGAGGTGCTGCAGCAAGGAAAATTCTAAACAGTATGATAAAGTGGCCCATTACAGCCAGACCTGGCACAAAGAAAATTAAAATAACACGTGAGCTTTAAAGATTAATACCACAAGTACAAATATATATGTTTTAAATTCTATGCAAAGCAATTTTTGATGGAGCTCTTTAATAACCTAGACCACAACACATATTTCCTCATAACTTCACAAGTGTGCTTTTCAAACTGGCAAAGTATATGCTAATTGGGGCTATATGTTTTCTGACACCCCCCAATCCCACCTTCACTCATATCTTAGAACAGTGTTCTTTGGAGGGATACCCACACAGAAATGTCATTATAGAAGTATTGGGTATGGTATTTTTAAATCAATATTCTACATTTATGAAAACCATGTGTTAATAATCACAAGATGATATAAGAAGAAGTCATTGACATTGGGCAAGACAAGTGAAACATTTCATCATCTTTCCAAGAAAAAAACATATAAAGCAAAGAAAAAGAAATCACAAGGCTAATGAGACATTCTAGAGAAGATGGACTTGAGCCTAAGATTAAAATGCCCAGTGCCACGTGTTGGTAAGAGGGATATGCGTTCCCCCAGCATCTCTGGAGGGATGGAGCACCATCAAGTACTCTTGGAATATGTAGGAGCGCAAAACAAATATTTTAGTCATATTATGAAATTGTGATGAAGGTTATCCGTGATATAAACAGATCCATGCTTTGGGAAATGAAGTTTTAAGAGGAAGTCAGGAGTGTGAGTACTCCACCTGCTGAAACATATATAACGGCAGACAGAGAGGCTTTGAGTAATTTGCATTTTTCAATGTGATAACACAAAAACACAGACTGAAGAGAGAGACAGACTTCACAAACCAAGATGAATCACATCATTTGTTTTGACACATTTTTGCTTCTGTTGTTCTCTTTCATCTTTCTCATCCATTTATCTGTCTGTGTCTGATCATTCATTTTAGACATCATAAAGTCTCCCTGTGTTTTAGGACTGAATAAATCTAGCAAAAGCTTTGGGGTTAATTGCGTCATTTAGTTTTCATCTATACACTGATTAGCCAAAACATTAAAACGACCTCCTTGTTTCTACAATTATTTTCCATTAAATCAGCTCCACTTACCATTGCACATTTTAGTTCTACTCTTACAGATCATAGTCTATTTGTGGCTCGGAATACTTTGTTACCTCAGTTTATTAACTGCCCAAATCTGCTATGTTGCCTAACAGGCCCATGGGCATGAGGGGAGATGGAGGGCTATCCCTCTCACCCACACTTGGACTCCCAGTCTCGAATGGCTGAGGCTTCTTTAGGGATTAAACTAGTAATCTCTTGATGATAGGACCAATGCTTAATAGTCACTTGAGGGTCTTGTTCCTCACTGTTGAACACTGCAAGTGCATATATATAACCATTGTAGCTTGAGTATGCACTTTACTATGCTGAAATGAACATTCTAGGCTCAGGCTGAGGGTTCAGTATGAAGTAAAAATAAACCAAAAAGACAGTAAATGTTGAGTTTGCAATTCTCTAATTCATGCAGGTTTATATAGGTTTTACTAAGGCGTGCATTATTTGTGCCTGAACAAATACATACAAATAAATAGGACAAATACATACTATGCTTCATAACAGAATGCTCCCATGATGTCACACCTCTACTCATCTACATAGTTTAAAACAAACTATATACCAATAACTTACATTAGAAAGGCTAACAGAAACAGCTCCACCCTCCAACATTTCCAAAACACAGAAGGGTTAGAAGTTCTCAATAATGTACAGAGCAAGGCACAAATAAATAAGAATAATGAAACACATGTACCATTTAATATCTGTAACTGCTTATCAAGTTCAGGGTCGCAAGCCTACCTGGAATCATTGGGCACAAGGTGGGAATACACCCTGGAGGGGACCAATCCTTCACAGGGCGACACAGACGAGTCACCAATCCACCTACCAACAGGTGTTTTTGGACTGTGGGAGGAGCACCCAGAGGAAACCCACAGGGACACAGGGAGAACACACCAACTCCTCACAGACAGTCACCCGGAGCAGGAATCGAACCCACAACCTCCATGTCCCCGGAACTGTGTGACGCTACCTGCTGTGCCACCTAGCGATCTAGCATTTAATTATGGCCTTACATTCACAGAGTAGGAGATTCATGGAAGGGGAAATATCAGGAAGGACCAGAGAAAAACTGCAGTGTTTAATCTTTTTATCAGAGTTTAGTCTTATATTTTAGTCTTTAGTCTATATATTTTTAGACAAACTGGCTACAAATACTCACAATGATAACTAGTTTTTAGATTATGTCCTACAACATATTTTAGAGGAGCACATGCACGTTCCAAAGCAGACTGTTATACATCTTTTCCCACGTTCACACTGTTCTCCAATGGTGACCGCCACCAGACCACTAGCAGGTCAGAGAGGTGGATCATTCTCAGTGCTGCAGTGACACTGACATGTTGGTGATTAGACACAGCAGTGCTGCCGGATAATTGCATGTCTTGATTATATATGTATATTTATCTCTCTTTCTCTCTAGTTTACTGTTTTATCCTGTGTGGACTGCGATATTGAGACTGCTTTTCTGAGGAGCTTCGGGGTTAATGTTACTGTTACATAACACAGGCAAAGAGAAGCCAAGGCAGTCTGTCAGTCTTCCGGGGATTTCCAGCAAAGCGAGCAGGTTTTCAGCGGTTGCGGCAGGATAAAGTCAGACATTTCAGACTAGAGACTACAGAGAAAACAAGGCAAAGGTATGTCTTATGCTTATTGCAATATATTATTCTTAAATTCTCACTGTTTTACACTTCGATATTTCTTTAAGCCTAGCTTAGCCACTTAGCTGCTCAATGTTTACCAACACTGGCGCTGCTAGCGGTGCTGCTACAACATTTCATTTCTTATGATTGGGTTTACCGAGGGTTTACATCTGTTGCACACCCTTAAAAGGTTCTTAAAACCTGTCAATGATTTCTTTAAACTAAGAATATGTAACCTTTAATGAGAGCCAAATGGTTTTCTCACAAAAACAAAGGCCGCTAAAACTTGTTTACTTTTCGGTCAAAGTCCTTCGGATTTGAATAAGTTACTGCCACTTTACTTTGTTTAAAAACGGTCGTCAAAACGAGTGATTTAAAGGGAACCCAATATATTTCTTAACCAAAATGTAGCACTAATATATATATACACATAATATATGTACACACACACAAAGGGAACTTATATTAATGGCAGTTTATTTTAAATAAGAGCCATATGCTAGCAAAGAAACGGAGTTATTTCTTATTTATTTAGCTAGCTACCATCCAAACGACAGAATGCATCCGATACCTTGTTTTTAATCCTCTTTTTAATATAAAACTTTGCTAAGGGAAACTTTTTTTGCCTTTAAATGCCCTGCATTAACCTCTCTGTCTGAATAATTTAAAATATTTTAAGTTAATTTCTTAAATCAAAAATATCCTACACAATGAGTATATTTTTTTTTCAAAAGCTTTCTGTGAGTTGGTTGTAGGAGACATTAAACAACTCTTGAATTATTTGCAGCCTTTCAACCAAACCGTAAAAAAATCCCCAGTTATTTTTCTAGAATCAGACCGTGTAGCATGACTCTGTATCTTTGTATCTCCAAGTGACTTCTGTTCACAAAACACTTGAACTAAACCTTTATCTAGCTGATTGTAGCCAAATTATTTTTATTTGCTGAAAAACAAATGGCACACTTAAATATGCTGACATTGTGTTTTTTTTTCCTTTTAGCCACATGACTAAGGGGTGTCAGAAGTGGAAGTGAAAGTCAGAGTTCCTTTTATTTCCAAATGGCATCCAGCAGCAGTGCGGATAGTAAGGCGACCCTGAGGGAGGACCTCACCTGTGCCATTTGCTATGACCTGTTCACTGAGCCGGTGATGCTGGGCTGTATGCACCACTTCTGTAAACGCTGTATCACTATGTACTGGCGGAGCCTCAGGGGCCCAGTGTTATGTCCTCAATGTCGGCAGGAGTTCCCTGACAAGCACTTCCAGACAAACTACCTGGTGGCTGGGCTGGTTGAAAAAGTAAAAGCAAGTTCTTCAGCTGGTTATCTGAAGACTGTAGAGGTGAGACCTTTTTCTTTTGCTTTTCGAATTTTTTAACACCATCCAGAATAAACTTAAAATGTGCTAACTTCTATATCTTTCAAATCTCTTTCTGGAATACTTCATCCTTACATATTTGAATGTTGTCCATGCACTACCACACTCAACTTACCTCAAGATATGTTAGGTGACTAGTTGGTTATATTTAAAATTAGTAATTAATATATTGATTTACAAAATGGCATGGTCTGGGTTTTTTTGGACAAGCTTATGGCCATAAAAAAAAGGAAGCCTCTCAATTTTTTTGTTTTGTGACTATCACAAGACATATTTAAAGCGCATGACATAATCATTTATGGATTGTAAGTGCTTAGTATCTGTTTACTGTTTATTGGCTGGTGTTGTTAACTTTTTTTTTAAATTGTTATCCTTTCTCTATACTGTTATTCATCACTGAAAAAGGTACCTTAAAATTAACGGTTGTCTTTTATACCAAAATTACATTTACCGTTGTATAATGTTAAAAGAGTTCCACATCCTAAATGAATGTAAAAGTTAAGTTTAAGCATTTGGTGATATTTGGCAGGAAATATTAAACCATTACATGTTACATATTTATCAGTCAGTCCCTAGTTACAGGGATCTTAATACATTACATATAGGTGTATTGTCTGTTTTATTTTATAGTGTAATAATTGATCACAGCTTAGTAATAAAGGAATATAGTTAAACGGTTGTGAACATCATTTTTTTCAGAAGCGGATCAAGGAACATTTAGAAGCTCAGAAGTCAAAGAAAGAAGAAATCATCACCATGATCCAGAAGAACGAGGAACAGATAGATGCAATAAGAGTCAGTGTATTCTAGAAGGACATTTGAAAAACAGTGACCTTCCCATTCAGTGAAGTCTGTCTTTTAAAGGCAATTTACCTCTTCTCACAGAATGTGGGAGCTGAACTCCGGGACCGTGTGCACGGTGACTTCCAGGCCCTGCACCACTTCCTGCAGGTGGAGGAGGCAGCGCTGCTGGAGCGGCTTCGGAGGGATCAAGAGCTGCTGGAGCAGGGAGTAGAGCGCCACCTGGAGGCTCTGCATGCAGCTGTTCGCGAACTGGAGGAGAATGTGAAAACAATGGAGCAGACTGTCAGCACTGTGAGCTGTACCGCACTGGTGGAGGTAACAGGCCACTTCCATTATCGATGCAGGGAGTGCGGAATGAATATCGGCCATTGGTGCAAAAAATGATCACCCTGTCCTCATTTCCGGCTAATGTCAAAAATTCATGTTCTGAATGTTATAGTAGTAATGTGTGGTGACTTCTAGAACCTAATTTACATTTCACACTGTAGCAGGACTATTGCGTATGACTGTTGCACAGATCAGAGCATCTGCTTCAGTGCTGGCTAACAGATGGAATAGTGCCTCAGCAAAGTCCCCCTGGTGCAGAATTCTTCATTTATGGAGCCACTGAAATATATCCTTCATCTTGATAATGTGTTCTTTTCTCTTTCTCTCCCTTTAGCTGCCAGAATTCAATTTCAGGTCAGTAGCAATTGAAGAAATCTATTATACAGCTCCTAGTGATATGGCCTGTCTTATTTTTAAAGCTACTTTCAGATTAAAACCCCTTGAGGTGCCTGAACATTCTGTTATTTTCTTAAACTGGGTTATTTCAAATTCTAAAATTTATGCTAAGGCTTTTTGTATGCTATTTGTGTTATTATTATTCTACTAAACTGTGATTTTATTTTGTCTGTTTCAGACCACAAAGCATCAAAAACCCAGATATTCACAAGTTCAGCTCTAAATACTCTGGTCCTCTTCAGTACACTTTCTGGCGCAAAATGTTTTATACTTTAAAACCAGGTAAATACTGTGCTAAATCCTCAAAATTGTTTGCAGTACCCTTATTCCTCATTTATCTTCATGATAAAAAAAGCTATGATGTTATTGACTTATCATATTTAGTTCTGGCTGTCATCCACAGGTCTGGAACCTTTGACTTTTGATGAGGACACAGTCCATCCAAGTCTTCTACTCTCTCGAGACCGGACCCAAGTAGTTGAGCATGAATCAATGTATCCCTACAAACGTAACCCAAAGCGTTTTATTCAGTGCGTTAATGTACTCGCAACCCAAGGCTTCCAAACAGGCAGGCATTACTGGGAGGTGTGTGTTGGCACAAAGCCCAAGTGGGATTTGGGTGTGGCTCTGGAAACGGTCAACCGGCAGGCCCGGGTCAAGCTTTGTCCTGAGAACGGTTACTGGACATTGCGCCTGCGGAATGGCCGTGATTACTCAGCAGGGACCCAGCCTTGGACCCAACTGACCTTGGTGTCTCAGCCTAAAAGAATTGGAGTTTTTGTGGACTTTGAGCAGCACAGGGTTTCCTTCTACAATGCCTTTGACATGCAGCTACTCTACTCCTTTTCCAATGGGCCAAAAGCGAAAGCTTACCCATTCTTCAGTACTTGCCTAAACGATCCTGGCCAGCAGGTCCAGCCTATACGTCTCCTCCATTTTCCTTGCCAGTGACCCTGAGAGTGCTGTGAGGTCGTGATATCATTATTTAGACTAAAGAGACTAAAAGCCTTATATTTACATATTACATATATTGCATATTTTGCCATAGATCAGGTTTTTCTGCATTCAGAAAAACAGAATTCTAAAATCATTAAACTGCCATATAGTGTCTGAATATACAGACATTTTTTCACAACACGAAACATGATTACATGTAAGGTTTTGAGTCCAACACAGGCTCTTTACTAATTTTTTCCGCATTTAATCATCGAGGTAGCTGTTGCTGACATGCTGGACACAGAACAATGAGCTCACATGTGGATGCAGTGATGTAGCTCTAGCTCAAATCTGCTTTGAAAAGATCAGCTTTTTGTTCACTCATAGATCTGTGTCGCATTTAGGCAAAAATGTGATTTGTGCTACTTCAAAACCCTGGAGCGAACCTAGCCTAAATCTGAGCCTTCAGACTAAGTGTTTGAATTTGATTTATATCACATTACACTGTTATTGCTCTCACTGTGCCTTGCAGGGACCTGTGGGCAAACGAAAAAAAAAATTCACTCTTTGCCTTGTTCATTTTAAAATGCTTGTCACGTACAAATTTGGAACATCCCAAATGACAGCCATTTGCATGTTATTAGTGCTTAGTGAACATTTCATGTACATAGTCTACTCCGACATCAGATATATCTTATGCTTCTTTCCAATCATATGAGAGGTGATGCCCAAAGAAAAGATTTTGCTCAGATAATTGACACTGATGTAGAGGTATGTCATTGTGGAACACTCCACAGTGCACAGCAAACATGACCTGGAGCCAAAATGTTCTTTCACTGAATAAATTAGGTTTTTTTTTATGGATAAGGCTTTATGTGCACTTGCTCTCAAGCATTTTTTCTAACAGTTGAATCAAACAAATCTAGACATGCTTGAGAAGTTTAAAATAAATTTTGCCTATATTTTGCACTCTTCACCTGAATCAATTTTTGTTGATTTCTGAAAGACACTTTAAGAACATTTACACTGTTAATTATTTTGGATAAACATAGCATTTCATGTAAGAAGTGAAGAACTGTAATAAATATAAATCTGTTAAAAGTCCAGTACTATTGTTTGTGTGGTTTCTGATGGGCTCTTTTTAAACAAAAGCATTATCATTTTGCTAAAAATCCCTCATTAGTCCAGACGGCGTGTCCTCATCATTTATGCCTGTCATGCAGAGTTTTCACTTCATGGGTGTTTCTGTGGAATGTGGTCATTTAAATGCAGATCACATCATCCTGCCTGCCCCTGCTTCCAAGCTGTGAGGTGACAGGAAGATGGTCAGTGGTGATCTACTCCCTGGTCCCCTTCCTCCCTCACTGATAAACAATCAGCACTGTCCCATCTACACTGGAGCAATGAGAGAGATAAATGGGTCTTTTTTTAAACATGCACATTTTAGAGATGGAAAAGGAATATTTTTACAGAGAGGGATATTTGTTAAGGCACGACCCTGCTGAAAAACAGTGCCATTTTGAAAGTTTCTTGAAACAAAAATGTTAAATATCACTAATCGTTCAAATGGATGCACTATTAAGGCTATTTACAATTAGCTAATTATACTACTTGCTTGTGCATCCGTTACATGAGCCCAAAGCTAATTTATTGCCTGACAACAGCATTAATCTGTACTCATCAAAAGTGACTTTCTTTGTTTTCTTCAGGCAAGTCATGATTTGGAGTGTGTCCACATGGGGGGTGCCATCCCGGATGCCCAAAACAGCAAGGATAAAGTGGTGTTATCTGTGTGAGCAGGCAAGTGCCTCGACATCCTCTTTCCTCTCACTCCTTGCGAGGGGTCACACAAACAGAATGGCAGGCGTTGTGCCCCCAAATTGCTTTACTGTCCTCTTGGGGGGGTGTGATGGACAGGATGTGGCACAGCCCCTGCCTTTTTGGCGGGTGTCGCCAGCTTGGACGACTCTGCTCTTTTCCTAGGGGTCACACCGCTTGCTTTTTAACATGGAGAGGAGAGAGTATTTAAATGTCCCATTAACATTCCACCGCTCTGCGTTTTGTCACTTTCATTTGATGTGGAGCTTATGCACCCAGTAACTTAATTGCTAAAGTTGGACTTGTTCGCACAGTGGAGTACACAGAGCGTAAATCATATTGTTTTCTTAAGTTAAAGACAAATTGAAAGCAGAATAGTCAGAGAATGGGATTGTCTTTCACAGAGGCCTGACAAAGGAGCATTTTGTTTCAGACCCAGGGCTTCGAATCGTTTAAAATTTCATTTACTTGTGGAGAAATGCAGCCTCGGAAAGGACAAAGACATTAAGATTCTTTATAATCTGTCTTAATACTTTGTGACTCGGATACATGCCAAATCAATATTTTCATTTGCTACCTGTGAGCTTGAAGCTAAAGTAAAAGCAATTTAGGCATCACACAAGTACCAAAGCTTACTATTGGTTTCCAATTTTAATTTGGATGTCAGTTAGCAAGCTCGTTGTTAGTCGACTGCTTTCATCACATGGGCCACCTGACTTGATGAGGCAGACAAAAATCGAGTGGACGTCCTGGAAACAGCATGAGGCAGAGGATCAGTCAGGTATATCTGGTTCTTGGCAGTGCACAGCGGTGAGTGACATGGTCCGGTTTCCTTCCGGTGAGCACGCTGCCCCGTGGTGTGTTATGTGACCTCAGGATGTAGCAGATGGAGCAGTGGCACTTCAAGGCCTAGTCCTTGAGCTGCACCCCCCGAGAGCACTGCTGGACAGGAAACACTGTCTTTTCATGTCAGCGCGAGAAAACATTAATAATAACATCAATAATAACAATGACCATAGTAATACAGTGAAATCCCCGGGTTGAACATCTATAGCATATGTGTATGAGGAGAGTGGTGCCTTAATAAAGGAACAGGCAATGGCTAAGAAGACATCTGCACCTACAGTTTGATCAGGACAATTATGAGAGGTTAACGGGGGGTTATTGTTCCCCTAGTCCAACCCCACTTTTCTTTTCTTGGATTATAACAGCAAGATGTAACTGGAAAAAAGCAGAATGATTGCTCTCTAAGCAGTGAAAACACAAAGCAAGAAGTATCTCTAAAAGTGCTAAAGTAATAAATGACTTTGCCAACACAATTAACATGTTTCTCTTGATTTCAGTATATTTTATTCTGAATATCAACAACATTCTTAGTTCTGTCACTTATAATCACTTCTATAAGCTCAGCTACAGCTCAGCTGAGGAATTGTTAGATAAGACATATAACAATGATATAAAATGGTTGTGAGCTATTGCAGATTTTAATGAGATGTTCTTTTGAAGCTTTTTCAGAACTTAGGAAAGGTCAAAAATGCATAACATGGGTGTGATTATAGTTTCAGTTGGAAACATTTTTCACGCTGGAAACTTTTCTAACAACTTTTCTTTTTAAAATGATATGTCTTTTTTTCCTCTATCATCTACAGCATCTTATCATTATCACATCTGGACACAAGGATATAAATTGGTCAATGTGTAAACCCAGCCATTCCATTGGACCTTGTTAATCCAATCTACGAATGAACACATGGTCTTGGTTTCAACATTAAATGGAAATGCTAATCCAAACTGCTGATATCCTGACATCATGGAGAGGTTTTTAATGAAAACTGCAGGAATTTTCACTGAAAGTTTACAGTAAGCAGTAGGTGAATGGTGTTTTAGAAACCAGTAAGCCGTGCTGCTTGTGGACAGGCTTTTAAAAATATATCCCCCTTCACAAATGCTCAAATGGACCATTTCTCCAAGGTCAAGAGGTGAACGCCTGGAGGTGTAGAGAAACAAGCAGAGCCTGCAATAATATTGAGACTTTCACTTAAGTCACTGTTATTCTTCGCAGTTGTGGGGTCTTGGGCAACTTTCCTAATTTCCATTTTGTCCAGTATTTTTCATTGGAATGTCAAGGGTAAAAGAATTTTTGTCTCATGTTTTAGAGAATAAATAAGGAATCTTTTGTTTGGAATCTTACAATATAGCAGTGCATGATATAACTGCAAAGGAAGACATGGAGAAATAAAACACCTTTCAATTGTCCTCCTGGTCAGTAATAGCTGGCCTGCACACTCGCATGAATCTGATTTGTGTCCAGGAGAGATGTCAAGCATGGGGGAATCAGGCCTGATCTATGGGTATGTATGTTAGTTTAAGGCTCTGCTGCTGAGGCAAGGAGGCACCATGAAGGCCAGAAGCTACACATGAAATTCCTTTTAACCTCGCAAACCATAACAGACACCGCCATTACAGGTTCAATTTCTAATGTAATGTATATATCCATTATTCTGGAGGCCTATTACATTGTACAAAACTCAATAGAGACATTAGCCCCAGGCCTGCATCTAACCAGTGCTGCTAATGAGTAGGGTAGTACAGTGAAGGCCATTACATTTGACGAGCTGAGGAAGTCCTAAATTCGTTAATTAGCCCCTTCCACTGTGTTCATGCACATGCCTAAAAAAACACTGGGAGTTGAGAATCCCCTGCCCACCATAACGGCTTCGCTAATGAATGGTGCTAGAGCCAAATCAAATACAGGGCAGCCTGAGAAAACACACATATCATTTGTGCACACGTGCACCCCCCCCAACACACACACCTCTCTCTCACTCTCTAAAGGAATTATTGGACCTGATGTGGATCTGGTCATCAGGCTTTTGTAACTGTTCTTAACACATGCTTGCTGCTTCACTGTGTTATTTCATGTGAGGTTTTCGGTTTCAAAATGTCCTGTTATTTCCGAAAAAAGTAATTAGAAATGAGTACAACTCAACCAGGACATGCATAACAGGATTCTGTCCAAGGTGCATGGTTTGTGTCCACAGCTTTTTTTTAAAAGCCTCTGAAGAGAAGGAGTATGATGAAATCTGCATGGCAGGGTGGGGTGTGCATACTGTTAATAAGAAACAAGGATGTCACGTCTTTATTATACTTAAAGTTCATTTTTTACAGTGAAATATATTTTACAGACAGGAGACTTATGTACTCATCCTTCTTAAATGCAATGACCTGTTATCTGTGTTAAAACAAAACATAATGAACATCTGGAGTTAAACGTGATTTTTATGCATTATTATATTAGCCATTATATCCCACTGGTAAATTTAAATTTAAAAATAGTAATAATGTTAAAATATTTTCTCTCTGCTATGAACAGATTACAATACACCAATAATACGCCAACATTTTATATACAATGTAGCATATTTGTAATGTTGTGAATAGTCACAATTCATATTCATATTCATATGCACTGTAAAAAAAAAAGAACTCAAAAAATTAAGGCAATACATTTTAAGTTCATAAACTCAAATGTCAGAAATACGCATACAAATGTACTTTAAGTGTCTAAAACTTATGAAAAAATATGAATTTCTGGTAGTCAATACTATAATCTAATTTAACCATAAATTTATTGTAACCAAGGTACACCACACACCCACTCTTGCACTGCCAGTCAACCTACCAACTCCTCAATGCAGTGACCCAATGTGGGTCTCAAACCCATGACCCCAGGGCTCCTGAGCTATGTGGCAGTGATTCTACCTGTTGCGCCACAGTCCCTCGCACTGACGTTAAAACATGACACTGTTCAAATTAATTAAAGCAGTGAATCCCAAACCATCCGCCACCTCGGGCGAAAACTGCTGCACTGGTCCTATGTCTGTGACTTCAGACGTTTAAGTTCAATTAAATCTCTCATATCCATCTATTTATACTTAAAACCAAAAATGGGACTTGGCTAAATCAAAATTGTACAGTTTCACAAAATCAAAAAGTTTTTGAAAATAATTGTATTGTTTAATTGAGTGAAACCTTTCAACATATTTTAAGTTTGAATCACTCAATCCAGTTATTACTTTGAACATTAGTTTTTCCAATGCAGTATGTTTATAACCTCTTTCTTTTAATAGCCTTATCTGTAACCACTTTTCCAGTTCAGGGTCGCGGTTCTTTTAATAGCCATTTGAGAAAATTGTTAGAACAGGAATGTCTAAGCTTTATTTATTTATTTATTTATTTGTTTGTTTGTTTGTTTGTTTGTGTGTGTGGGTGGGTGTGTTTTTGAGATGAGATGTCACACAGAAGGGCGGCACGGTGGTGCAGCAGGTAGTGTCGCAGTCGCACAGCTCCAGGGGCCTGGAGGTTGTGGGTTTGATTCCCTCTCCGGGTGACTGTCTGTGAGGAGTTGATGTGTTCTCCCCGTGGCCGCATGGGTTTCACCCGGGTGCTCCGGTTTCCTCCCACAGTCCAAATACACTTGTTGCTAGGTGGATTGGCGACTCAAAATTGTCCGTAGGTGTGAGTGAATGTCTGTGTGTGCCCTCCAGGGTGTATTCCTGCCTTGCGCCCAATGATTCCAGGTAGGTTCTGGACCCACCGCAACCCTGAACTGGATAAGGGTTACATATAATGAATGAATGTCACAGAATATACATACAGCTGAACTATCAATTTCTTTTCCAGGCTTGCTCTGTGGAGTAAGAGCTAATGATCAGAAGGCAATGCAAAAAAATGTTCAATCCCCATGCTGGATTCCTCCATAGGCCTGAAGATGAAACTGGGGGACTGAAATAAATAAATTATATATTGATATACAAATAACAATTTGCAGGTCATAGTGGAGATTAAAGCTGAAGTGCCCACCTTGCTATATGTCTTCTTTATGTCAGGGTCAAGAGGTCATATATCAGAAACACACTCAAGTACATAATGGTTCCTCTGCCCTACTCCTCGCTCTCTCGTTCCTTCTGTGTCCAGCTCTGAACATAACTCTACCGAGCTTTATTGGAAGACATTCTGCAAACAGCATGTGAACACTTGCTATATTTGTAGTCTGCATGTTATAATTGCCAATTAGTGATTTTGCAATGATGGTCTGCTTAAATTACACATGGGAAAGTGTCGAAAAAAAAAACATAGCTGGGCCAGCTGTTGGTACATGCAGTTCAGTACATACACAGCCAAAAGCCATGAGATATAATGGCAAAGACATGATGACATTTAAACAGTTGGGGCCAATAACAAGATTCACGTTTTCTTGTTTCTTGACAGATGTATGTGGAGCAGTATTTCAAAAGGAATTAAACCATGGACTTATTCAGCACAGCTGCTATATACATAGCCTCAGTCTACAGCTAGTTTTCCCAAAGCACTATGGGATTAATATTTTGAAGTATTCTAATAGTAAGTCAACATAAGAGCTGGGAGGGGAAGCTGACGGCACCTTAAGAAATGCCCTTCTGGCAATGCTCTGTTTTTCTGGAAACCAGAAATATATTGGATTAAGCAATGTGCTGGGCAGTAGTATTGCATTAAGCCCATAAAAAAAACAAGTCTTGTGGTTTCTGTATTTACAATACTGCACTAGAAATAGGGACAGATCAAGTTGTCACAGGGTGGTATAAATCAACATTTTGTATCATGTTTTTTACAAAAATACAGTTTTTCTTTTTTGATTTATGTATTAATTTTTCATGGGTGTGCAAATATAATATTATCTTTGATGAAACGGGTGTTTTTTACTGAATCTCCCAAGCACAGAGATATAATATGTTTCTGTGGACAGTTGTTTAATGAACCATTGTGTTATAGTAATGAGGAATAAACAGCAATACATCACTATTTAATCTCTCTGTAACTTTTTTGAATGCTGTTCATTTTGTATTTATGAAGTGCTGGTGACTCCTGTTCATAATAAATAGCATGGCTACAGCCTAACTACCATAGGTTAATTATTAAGAATGTCATAATATATCACATCTTTATAATCACAACTCAACGTCAAGCCCAAGCCTTAGTTGTGGCAACAATTTAATAACTCTCACTGATATCATGCCTTAGAACGTTCTGGATATGCATTATTGTTATTAATAAGGACCGTGACCCTGGACTGGATAAGCGGTTACAGGCAATGAATGAATGAATGTTAATAAGGGCTGTTACCAGTGAGGCACTGTAAATCTCACTGATTCGGAGGTGGCAGTTGCAATTGTCTTGCATTACCAGACGAGTGGGCAGAGCGTCTTTGGCTGAGACTACTGTAACAAACCTAAACATTTCTTTTAAGCGAAGACGTTATGACTGGTGACACTAGGATCCATTTTCTTCCCCCCCTCCCCCTGATATTATTGTGATACCAAGCTTCAGTGTTTCAACACTCTGTAGCTAATCTGTCTGATTATATATTACTAGGTGCACTACAGAGGATGGACTTTTCATTATGTCCGCATTATCTGAAAAGAAATTTGCCTTATATTGTTCAAGCTGTTTTTTTCTTGTATATTAATTTTCTGTTTACTCTGAATTTCTTTACTAAAAGACTCTCTCCAGAGAAAATCAAGATATTGACCCTGGCAGCATATCTGTATTGTGCTGATATATGTAGGTATGTTTAATGTATCATAAACTAAATAAGCAATGCCATACTGTTAAAAAAGGTGCTACAAAATGTTCTTTGGATGATGCCATAGAAGAACCACTTTTGGTTTCATAAAGAACCATTTTTGTTTAAGAAATGCTGGTGTGAAAAAACTTTTAAAGGTTTCAAAATCCAAATTCCATTTGTCTTGAGGTTCTTTACCTTTTAAACATATTAGCAAAAATGGTTCTTTATGAAACCAAAAGTGGTTCTATGGCATCACTCAAAAAACCTTTTGTAGCACCTTAATTTGTAAGAGTATGGCATTGCTTATTTAGTTTCTGATACATTAAACAGGGTCAATATCTTGATTTTCTCTGAAGAGGGTCTTTAGAGAAGAAATTCAGAAATTTTAAGAATTTCAAAGGGGTGAATTTAGACAACCAGGGTTTCTGATGTCATATACCTAAGGAACCAATCATCTCAACCACTTGTGGGGTGGGGCTTTCAAGCTGCAGGCAAGTGGCAGAAGGTCAGGTGTGGATAGATTAAGGGGCTAATTGGATATTCATACATCCTTGAATATGGAATGAAGGTGAAGATTCAGAATCCCACCTAAACCACTTTTGAGGAGTAATGGTCTAAATATGTAACTCTGATAAACAGATATCAGAGAGGCTTGTTGGGTGTTTTGTCCATTACTGGAGTTTACTTTAACCTTCGGGTATTATTGTTTTCATAGACACTTCATTTAAGGCATTTAAGAAGAAATGAGCACCTCGCAGGGGTTTATCCTGAGTTCATCCTGTGGGAAGTTGAGGAGGAGACTCCTAACCTAAAGGTCCGAATCTGAGCCACTGCCCCCAAGCATTTTATGAACGAAAGGGGTGGGTGAGCAAGTCAGTCACGGGAGGAAAAGGAAATGATTGTAAATCCATTCAGATCTCGGTGAATTTTGTCTTTCTCTGTCTTTTTTTACAAAGGAAAAAAGTGTCCCCAGTCGGTGCTGGTCGTCGCCCTGTAGCCCTAGTTTTCCCGCGCTGATGAGAGAGAGGCGCGCGAGCCACCTGAAGACTCTGAGGACTTTAGGTCGCTGCTGTAAATGACTCCAGAAACAGTTCGGCACCAAATCTGAAACTTTCGAGGACTGGAGAGCTGGAGATGAAGAGAGAGTGTTCACTCTTCTGTGGGATTTGGATCGGGATTGCCTCTTTCTCAGGTGAGCTGCTGTTTTTGGAGCCCGCACTCTCGGGAAAGTTGTCCTCGCATAGAGAAAGTTTAATCGGTTGTTCAACTCTGGGCTGAGTGTGTGGGTGGGTGTCATGGTCCATGTGGTTGTTGTTGTTCTGCGGCGGATTTTCGCCTTATTGTAGCTGTTTCCAAGTTTACATTAAGTGTGTACTGTGCAAAAGCCAAGCTGTTCATTTTTCACCATCAGGATAAAAACAGAAGGCAGATGTTTAAGAAAAAAGGCACAAAAGACTGCAATGTAATATTAGAATGTACATTTTTTAGTTTGTCCAACTTTCACCTTGATTAAAGTTTGCATTCTTTTCAGGAAAGGTTTCTGTTTCTCAAACTCCTTCAGAATTCAAATAAGTTGGTTACATGTTCAGAGTTGAGCAAATTTCATATTGAAGCACACTTTTTAAATGTGTTTAACATTCTTCACTCTTTGGAATCACAAAGTAGACCTAGTGTTTATCTGTCAGATACGTTCATTTGGGAAACTTGTAACGTACCACTTTTTAATTATGTCAATTATCTCATTGTCTCCTTAAAAACAGACTACTTTCCAGGAGAAGAAATGCTTTGAAATAAATGAAGGATACTTCATTATTCCTGCACTAAGACAGGATGTTTATAGCCTATAATTTTCTCTCTCTTACACTTTCCTAATTTCCCTTAATCTGTCAAATTTTGTCACATTGTTTTACCTCACCAGAATGAAGCGATCCAACTGGTCTACGTTAGAAAGTACGTCAAGTTTTCAGTAGCAATAGACAGCTATAACTGTGAGTGGTAACAGTTTATGAGATGTCACTAAAAGTATTTAAGGTTATTTGGGATTGAAGACTTCTCTCCCACACTGAGCAAGCTCCATCTTCAGCTGCCATGAAAAATATATCACTTCATAGACCACAGCCTTTGCCTGCACCATTGCTGGCATATATATGTTCAAAGTCAGTGAGCCTAGCCAACTGTGTGATGGTCTACAGAAGAAGTTGAAAGAATATTTCAGAGCAGAGAGCATCTTCTCACACTTTCAGTGTCACTAGAGGGAGCCTGGTCTTTAATTTAGTCAGCTGAGGATGGAAATCATCCAAAAATGTATTAAGATGATTAATGGTGGTTGAATAGAGTTTAATCAGGACATAAAATCCAACACATGAAAGCGTGAAATACAATGCACAATCCAAATGCCTGTCTGAATACACATTGGTCAAGTGCCCATCCCTGTTGACTGTATTTGACATTGCTAGTGGTGCTTTAACTCAGGTTTACACCGCTTCATTATTGTGATGGTCTGCTAAAAACATCAGCTTGTAACAACAGGAAATTATTTGTTGGCGGCTTGACATACGACCTTTATTTACTTAGCCGCCCGCTTTTGTCACTTTATTGTTCACTCATGAAGTGATAATCTGCTTCTGGTAGATAAAAGGTCACTCTATTTGTGCTTACTTCCTACTAGATGCTTTAGTCCATTATCGTTACCATGCAGGAAAGATTTGCTCTGGTACTCTGTACTCAACCATGTCAGAAATTAAACACTCAGTAAGGGGTATACTGTTCACCAGTCATAATACCTAGTGGCTGTTTAATAAAACAACAAAAGCCTCATTTCTTCACTTGCATCTGAGGAATCAGAGCATGCGCTTAAGGGAACGTTCCTCTGCGCTCTAGCTCATATGACTGAGACTGTGGAGCATGTGGAGAGCTGTGGAGGGCTCTAGTGTCTGGTGTGAAAGGTTCTCCTTGTTGAATTCCAAATAAAAGTTGAATTGAGAGAGAGTCTGTCATCGCAGGTGTCAGTTGCTGACACCCAGGAGGGTTCAGAGGAGAACTTGCTGCTTAAGTAATTTACCAGGTTATACACACATCCCTACACCTTGGGTGGAGGCTTCTGAGGAATGATGGTCTCTCTCAACGTCAAGAATCCACAACCACAGCAAAACCAGATATATATGTCTCCTTTAAATATCTCCACAAATGAAAACCACATGGAGGCTTGGTGGCCTAGGGAGTTTTGCAGTTTTGTTGTAGGATCCAATTATTGGAAATGGTTCCCATTTACTTAAGCGAACACAAACTTTAACTGAAGCAAAAATGTGAAAATTGTTGACCTGGAGGCACAAAAGAAATTACTGTTATTTAATCAGAAACAAAGCTTGTTCTATAAACAAGTGCCTAGAAGAGCAGAAGAAAGCTGTCCATTTTTATTGATTTCAGTTAGCGCCTGTTGGCTGTTAACGTAATTACCCCAAACTGAAGACGATTAGATTTTGAGTTAGATGTTTTTAACATTACCGCTATTTCACTTTTGGGATCTCTCACTCTCTCCTCTTTCGCATGTGTCCTAAAGTTTAAATGACATTGCACCAGTTCTGTGGTCTTGTTATATCAAAAGGATATTGCTTAGGTCAGAACAAACCCTTTTATATCCATTTTTTGTAGTTTTTCTTTTTTGACATTTGAAAATAGCAGCTGCCCTTTACATTGTGTGAAAAGTCCTTGATGATGAATGGGCCAACAGAAATGGACTGGAAATTCTTGGAATAAAGTCCCTTTATTTGAACTTACATTAAACTCTACGTTGAATGAAAGCTATGAAAGTTATGAGATTTTGATCAGACAGTGATATGTAAAAGCACTCCCAGCAATGAAGTACTTGCTTGTCCCTCTCCCACAGTAAAGCTGGCGTTCACATTTATCTTGAGCCTCCACTTGTCCCTTTCATCAAACATCGAACACTGACTGCAATATGTTTCATGTTACCATTCTGGTGATTAAAAACAGCTTTAGACGAGCTCATTGATGTTTCACCAGGCGTACAGGGTGTGTTTAACGTTAGAATGTCTTTATCAGAGTGGAGAACAGTGGAATCTCCTAGAGTTTAGAGTTAATGTACTGTAGTCTGCTTTGAGTGGTGAGCTAATGCTTGTTTCTGCTTTAATTACCTCCAGGGGAGAGAAGATTCAACACACACACAGACACACAGCCTCATGCTGATATTTATTCCCACAGAGTCTTTTCCCTTCTGTAAACTTTGTTCAGAATTTATGTTGAGATTCTCCTTGCAGCTGTAAGCGGGGTATAGAAAAGCACCCCTTGGTGGTAAACATAAAAGGCAGATGTTCTTTCTGAATGCAGACCATAGTGATCTGTAAATGTTGCTTTCTTGACTAAAGAGGAGCAGTGGGATTGTTCTCTATTGTTCAACAACTGCTCTCTATTGGAAGAGCTCAGTCTCAGTGCAATTACATTTAATTAACTAATGACGGAAGAGAGTCCTAATTAGTAAATGGCTGAGGAATGTCCTTAATTTGTTTATTTCATCCCAATTGCAATCTAAACATTAGCATGATTCAATAAGCTCAGAGCTAATGTTTATTTTTTAACAATATAATATCAGACCATGAATGTATGCAGCAAACTTTGTAAATTGTGAGTGCTGATTTAGGCTCAGTTTTGATTTTTCAAGTTCTATTGAATTAACGTCTCGGATACATGAAAGCTGATCTCAGATGAGCTTGTTTAAAACTACAGATTTTTAATTTTCTCTGCCTTTCATCTACTCTAATGATGCTTATGGCAGCCTGTTTCCCCTCACATAAAGTAATAATAAAAAAGCACCATTTTTTATTAATAACTAAGTTTCTATCTGAGTATTTCAAGATACTTTCTCATTATTCTAAGATACTAAGTCAATATATTGAGATAATTATTTATTATTTTGAGATACCGAAAACAAAATATTGAGAGCTGGAACTTGAGGTTGTGGGTTCAAGTCCCGCTCCGGGTGACTATCTGTGAGGAGCTTGGTGTGTTCACTCCGTGTCCGCATGTTGGTAGGTGGATTGGCGACATGTTGGTAGGTGGATTGGCGACATGTTGGTAGGTGGCTTGGCGACATGTTGGTAGGTGGATTGGCGACATGTTGGTAGGTGGATTGGCGACATGTTGGTAGGTGGATTGGCGAAATGTTGCTAGGTGGATTGGCGACATGTTGGTAGGTGGATTGGCGACATGTTGGTAGGTGGATTGGCGACATGTTGGTAGGTGGCTTGGCGACATGTTGGTAGGTGGATTGGCGACATGTTGGTAGGTGGCTTAGCGACATGTTGGTAGGTGGATTGGCGACATGTTGGTAGGTGGATTGGCGACATGTTGGTAGGTGGATTGGCGACATGTTGGTAGGTGGATTGGCGACATGTTGGTAGGTGGATTGGCGACATGTTGGTAGGTGGCTTGGTGACATGTTGGTAGGTGGATTGGCGACATGTTGGTAGGTGGATTGGCGACATGTTGGTAGGTGGATTGGCGACATGTTGGTAGGTGGATTGGTGTGAGTGAATGTGTGAGTGTGTGTTGCCCTGTGAAAGACTGGTGCCCCTCCAGGCTGTGATCCCACCTTGTAGCCAGTGATTCCGGGTACCCACTGGACCCACCGCAACCCTGAACTGAATAAGCAGTTACAATGAATGAATGAATGAGATAGTATCTCATTATTTTGAGATACTAAGTCAATATACCGAGATACTCTCTAATTGGTTTGAGATACTAAGTCAATATATTGAGTGTTTTCGGTGTGTGTACACGCACTGTCTGAAATACTATCACAGTAGTGGTACCTTTTGCTGTCACTGTGGTGGTACAATTAAGGGTACATATCCAGTACCTTTATTTAGGGAACATAACTGTAGGATATTCTATTATAATATTTAAGGACTTATATTGTTCTTTTATTTTTATTTTTATTTTAATAGTCACCTCTCCTTCTGGAGAAGAGAATGTAATGTGCCTTTAGGGAAAACTGGACTTTAACACCACTGTTATACCTTTAAAAGTACATTTTCAATGTTTGTACTTTTAGACAAACAAAAATAATGTACCTCTACGATACCTTGTTTTCTGAGACTGCAGCTTGGCGTCATAGTTTAGAGTGTTATTTTTGATACAGATTTTTCTATATTGATATAAACTGAATTTCTGTACATTTTCAAGGCCTTGAGAAATTGCAAATCGAAGCTTATTAGTTCCAGTCTCCATGGTCTGGCGTGGTATTACGCATCATAAGTGTTAGGTTTCTCTAGTCACCAATATGACATGACCTGTCATTGAGGTCAATAAGGGTTCATGGGAAAGCGAATATTTGGTGGGCTGTGAGGAAACCGCCAGTTTCCTCATGACCTTCCATGCCCGTTCTATTATCCATCCCCTTACCTCCTTCCGACCTTTCTGTCTGTTCTTTTCTGTGGCTACATCAGCACCGCCATGCCTCATCAGATTTATTTACTCCACAGGGAATCCCTTGTTATTTGACATGTGAGGCAATGACTTGGAATCTTGCCATTTTAAATTCCTGCTAAATTAATGGGAGTGTCGTTACAATATATTTCTCCTATCTTTGCCTAGTGTAAGGATGACATAACATTCCCACTGGCTCACACCAAGGAATTATCTCTGCTTTAGGTCAACAGGAGACCTGCGTGCAAATTGGGCCCAGGCGTGTGTATATAGTTTTGGCTCAGGACCCAAGGTGCCTGAGAATCTTCCGTCCTGCCTCAGTCGCAAGTGGAAAACACTCTTCCTTCTAACCTCGCAGGAGGAAGTAATTTCAAGCCAAATGTGATGACAATTGAAATGGCGCAGTGGAAAGCGGAGTGTGTCCTGTGTGGCCGCCGGCACAGGTACAGGAAACTGTAGTCAGGGGACAAGCGCCACACGTAGGAAACACACACTGATGTCTCCCACCAGCACCCCCCCCCTCAAAACATCCTCCCTTCAAGTCCAGCCAGGAAATAGGAAGGGCACTAGCAAGCAGATAAATGTGCATAAAAAGGACGTACAGCTTCTCTTTGGCATCCATCCTCCGTGAACAACAAAGGAATCAAAGTCAGTGCTGGCCTTGTGTGCAGAGGAAAGAGGAATTAGGCCCAAAATCTTTAGTCTTGCTCTGTTTTGCTGTGAAGTGTGTGTGTGTTGTACATCCCCACCCCTGTGTTGACTAAGCTCCTCTACAGGGAGCAGGGGATGCTGACTCTTCAGTCCCGGGAAGAGGTCTGTTCCATGGCCTAGCTGCCCCTCTTGCTGACCGGACACACGGCTATTTCAGCGCATGGCGATGCTGGCTCTTATCCCCATTGTCTGATGGAGAAGTGGGATTTGGCCTTGTCAGAGAGTGCCCTTACTTTATAAAAAGCACAGTGTTCTTCTCTATGCATCTCCTTCCTGATACCTTTGTTATCTGAAAAAAAAAGTACTCACGTACGTATAGACTATAAAAGTGTGCACTTTTAGCTCAAGAATCTAAAGCTATTTAAGGTACACAGTTGGGACTAATGTCTGTCGTTGTTTTGTACCCTGATGAAAAACAGCCTACCTCTGTTTCTGAGAGTCTTCCCTTTGACACCTTTTATGTGAAGTGGGCCTCACTAATATCTCTGGCTATTCATGTTCAAGCAAATATGTTGTTCTCCCAGAAATCGTTCTCCATGTTTTGCTGTTCTGCTCCAAATCTGTGGCTGTGCCCGGAGTACATTTACAGAAAAGCCATTTCATTTTAAAAGGTCTTTTCCACTTTCTTTCATCGTTCTTTCCAAGACCCCAGACTGAACTGTGATTGGATGGCATTTCTAAAGACATTTGTGCTGATCTTCAAAGTTTGAACGTAACTAAAATATATTGGACTTAACTATGAACTTTGTCCCCACCTGTCAGAGTAAAGGGGTAAACGTGGGCGAGTGAAATTCTGAAAAATATGTGAACCTTCCATTGACTGTGAAAGGGAAAATGCAGAGAATAGAGGAAAAGCTAATCAAAAAAATGTCACTGTCTCCCTCAAACGGAAATTGTGAAGTGAGAACTGAGGCAGGAAAACAGGAAATTTACTGGAATTGACAAAAAATAAATAAAAAATCATGGCCTATCGAAGCTGCCATGTTTCCGTTCATGTAGCACGAAGAGAAACCCTTTCACTTTGTTTACTGGCAAAGGTCTAAAAGGGCTTACTGCTGTATATCTTTAGGAGATAAGCAGTGCAAACATGTCTTCAAAGGGTGAAAAAATGGCAAACTGTCCATTGCTCAGGAGTGCATCTGATTTATCTCTTTTCCCCAGGACTCTTTGCTGTCAGAATAGACGACAGCTTGACTTAGGCTTTTTTGAACTATGACAAATTGATGCTGCCAGCCGTTTGTTTTAGTCAGCTAAAAGAATGATGGGCCAACCACACAGCTGTTGCATGACTAGTTTTGTTTGGGGCAAGGTTGGGGAAACCTCCAGAAATGTGGCCCCTTTAGAGATACAAAGCTCTTTCCCTACCACAGATTTAGATCCATGTAACTTCTCATTAGATTTTATCTTGCAAAACATGCTTATGAATATGCAATGGTATTGCTTCAGTAATTTTTTTTTGTTGTTTTCTTGAAGACTTGCCTTAAATTAGGGCAACTTGTGCCTTGAGACTTGGAAAGGTGCTCCCTCTGAGTCATTTGCTTCATCTTAATGAAACATATCCTGATAGCACAGTCTGTGTCAAGCTCTTATTGAGCATTAAATAAACACTAATCTACTGAGAGAAATGCTTAGTTAATGTCTGTGCAACCCACACATCTTGCAAAACAGGCAGTAAAGTTAGCTCAGGGAGTATTAAATGCTCATATTCAAATAGAACCAGTGTAGGGTCTTCCAGCAGTGGGACTATCACATTCAGCATGTTCTTAGATCTGAATCTGATAGACATGTTATGGTCATGATCAGGAATTCTTTGTTTCATCCAAAAGGAACTTGTGTGTGCTTAAACATTGTGCTAACGCATAATGATGTCCACATAACTGACATGAACCCAGATACATCTGTACAGGCATAATCAGCTTGTCATAACTCTTTCTGAAGTGAATTGACATCAAACTTGACAAAAGCAGGATTGTCAAAATAAGCCTATATTCTTATATAGGCGAGGAGCTTTATGAATGATGCCCCTCAGTTAATTGTCGCCCTATATTTCTAACTACAGATTATTAGTATTCAAAACTGCCTGTATTAAAAGTTAAAAACTGAACACAAAAAGGGTTGCATGTGTTTAAGAGTTCAAGCCATTTGCTTGTAATGCTCTACATGTCATATAGGGAATCCATTTGGATTTGTTCAAGGCTTAGCTCAAGTGAACTTTCTCCATGGTAAGCATTCCTTTGAACACTGTTCATGAACGCTCTCTAGGCCAGAACAAATTAAAGGCTTCACAGCCTTTAAATATTTATTCTAAAATTTGTGTCATTAGCGAGAGGAAGCTTCAGGCCGACGCTTGCTTTATATAATCTGGAAAATGACTGGATTTAATTTATTGCATCATTTGCTGACTATGACAGATTAAGTATTTAACATAGAGCACAGTGAGTGAATAGAACCAGCACAATATATATGCAGCTTTCAGCGCTTTTTAAATATATGGTATACCCTTTGAACTGGAATGAGTCCAAGGGTAGGCATGGTTCCCTTTGCCATATGCTTTCAATTACAGTAAAACCATGCAGCCTTCAGCTGCCACTACCTGTCAGTTAGCCTCTTAATCGCTTATGTATTAGTTTGATTATGTATCTCATTCGAATCAGCTGTGAATGTACTCCAGGCTGCAGACACATATAGCCTCTTTGTGTGGTGGGGGGAGGTATAGTCATATGGAAGAGATTGACATCTGGCACACAAGACATCCATAACTGTCCCACTCTGAGACTAAAATCCCATTCCTGATGGAGGATCCTAAGCATGCTAAGCCCCATCTGTATCTGGGCTCAGATATCCCACATTTCCCAAATGCCTGCGATTTGCTTCATGCCTCACTGGAGTCCAAATGAATCTATAGTCCTTGTTTTGGCACGAGACAAACTTTCAGGAGTCTGACATTCTCTCAGGGTCAGCACTAGAGAGTTCAGCCATGGAGCTTTTTCAGCACAACCTTCACATCTGGGAGGAAAACTATAAAGGAGGTCTGCAGGGAAGGAGATGTGACAGTTCACACTGAGGGCTTCTTATTGTTCACCATAAATCATCTCCAGTCACCATACTGGGCCCAGCACGAGCTCTTTTTTTTAACAGCATGGGCTCAGGTTCGGATCTATATGTGGATATAGATCATCCTAAATCACATGGAGCCACACCAGCGCAGTGTGAAATGGCACAATGCCCACTTTCTTTAGCCTGGGTTCCTGCATAAATAAATGTTTGAGGCACAAGGATGTGTGAAAAGGTAGTTCCAATGTACCTCATGCCTCACCCCAGATGTCAAATAGAGACGCATTCTAAGATATATAATGGCTTATGTCTCGTGTGGAGGGTGAGGCATGCACAGATGAATTTTATTTATGATGCCTGCACAGTACTTCCATCTAGGTAGCAGCACCACCTCATGTTATGAAAAGATGTGGTGAAGCTCTTAGAACAGCAACAGACACTCTCCGACCAAAACGTTGGCACTGAAATTTGAAACATTCTGTGGTGAGCAGCAAGGCTGGTATGTCTGTACAGCAGCAGCTGAGCGATTTGAAAAATCCATCAGCAGGCTTTGGCTGCTGCCTGCTCGACATTATCAGCAATCATTCAACACTGCCCTCGGGGTGGACTCCCTCTCCACCGCCACATTGGAGAGCAAAGTCTCATTCCCTTCATTTCCCCGCTCCTGTTAATCCTCGCTCGTTCGTAATGTGCATTATCATTGTTTGTCTGTGTGTGTGTGTCTGAGTAATGTGTGCCGCGGTCAGACAACATCATGAGCCTGCTGGGAGCATAAATAGCCTTTGATGATATTTCATAAATCGAGAGTGCATCATCATCACAAACATCTGTAGTGCTCCTCAGGAGGCAAAAATGAACTGTACCTAAGCCCCTGGCTTGTGTTCATCACCAGCAGTGCTTTAGTGAGAGTTTTCAAATGAACCGCATGAATCAATTTGTAAATTAATAATGAATAATGCAGCTATTACGCACTGCTGGCTAAGAAGTCATCATTGTTTTTGCATACTTTATGGAGCCACAGAGGGAGGATTTTCATGATATTATTGTTTGGTTTTATTAGACAGCGTAACCTCCACACCCTTGATGCCTTCATATTGTATAGAAAAACAGCTACCATTTTTCTTTCAACAGAGACGAAGCCCTTATTGTGTTGGCACACTCCTCTAAACTTGGCCCTGCTTCAACAAACACGAACCCCCACAAGAACCGCTTCCTGCCCATGCTTCATAAAAATCAATTAGAGCGGTTTGGGCTGGAGAAAGGTCCCGGCTTCCACTGCGAGTGCTTTGGTGTTCAGACAATTGAAAGGAAGATGTGAAGCTTAAGAGGTCAAGGTGGTGACTGCAGACAGTGGGGCCTGTCCTTTTCTCTGCAGGAAAGGTGTCCTCTCTCTGTCTCTCTGGTAGAGTTTTGAAAATTGTCCGTTCCCAAAATAGTGGAGGAGAGAGTCTGTGAGGAGGGGGTTTCCTCTGACTTATTGGCCTCTGTATGGCTCTGTTTGTTTGAACAACCACAAATGAGTGAAAAGTCCCTGAGACAGAAGGAGACACTTGGGTCCTATATTCCCATCCTAGAACAGTTACAGCACGGCTGTCTGCAGCGAGGCATGTCACTAGGCTTTTGAAAAGGAATGATGACAGTTGGTGCCCTCTGGGAATAAGGTTTGGACTCAGCAGGCCTTCGTCGCAGTTACAGTTTGGGCTGTGTCAATAAGCAGAATGCATCTAGGTATAGCTTCTCATTTTTAAACACAGCACATCACACTGCCCATATGCTTGGTTCCTGGTGCTGGATGAAAGTCCATATTTCGGAGAAGAAAATAGTCTGTTCATTGATGAGTTAAATGTAAAAGTGTAACAGCTTTAATATGAAACAGAGTGGTATTTAAATATTGTGTTGCAATTCAAACTTTGTTCTTTTCTGAGGGTTACTCATGTATCTTCTTCCATGGAAACCACTGCAATTCAAGCAGCTGGGAGCACCCTATCACATTAAATTGGACAAGGAGGGTGAGGGGATTAAATTATTTATGCACTCATTCTGAATTTAGGGAGCATGGGCTTGTAGACCAATGATCACGTCTGGGGGTTGTGATTTATGGGAATTATGTTAATAGTGGGTGGAGTAGCCTGCACTGTAAAAGTTCTCTAACCTTTCATATAATTAGAGCACTGTAAAGCCTTCAAATAAACATGAATCTTCAAGGAGTCTTCAGTAAAGACAGTGGTTCTAGGTAAAAATATGAACCTACAAAAGCAGTTAGCATGCTTAAATCATTCCTTGCATTATGCCAGACCATATTGACAGCGATTCTATTTAGCACCAAATAGGTTCTCCTACTGTTTCAAGCACTGTAGCAACAAAAGGAGCTATATATAAAACTACTTTATATACATTTTCTATCAAGCTGAAGAACTCTTTCCCAACGTAAAGAATCCTTAAACATTGAAATGGTTCTTTGAAAATTTCTTTGAAGTATTTGTGGTTCTATTTAGAACCATTTTGTTTATTGAAGAACCATTGAAGAGTGCAGCCTTATTTCTTATATCTTTCTAATAATAAATATAAAATATTATACATTGTGCTCCAGAGTGTTAGTCCTAAAATTGTAAGATTTTGAGTTTGATCCCTGATGATGCCTCAGCCATCCAAATCCGGAAGTCGATTATAGCATAGATCTCACTCTTTGGGTGGGTAGGCTGGCCTTCGTCTCTCCCTTCTCTGCTCATAGTACCAGTGAGCATGGGTGGCTCTCAGCTGCTGTGAGAGATCTGGTCAGTTTGCATTCTCCTCCAGCATGTTAAACTGTTCAGTGGCGCTATGTGAGCAACAGTTTCAAAAGCAGCTGTGGTTTGACCACAGCTTTTTTTCAGGTTTTTTTCTTTTTGAATACCCACCAGATAGGTCCATCAGTCCACCATATCTTTTAACTTTATGGCCAAATGTTTAGTGATTCACAGCATTCCAAAGAGAAAACTAAGTCCCAAAACGTATTAAAAGGTACTGACCACAGCATTAGCTTGGGTAGTGAGTAATGAGAGAAAGCTTTTTTACTTTCTGTACCAGTGATACTGTGGCCAGCTGCATTCATCCATTCTTCTATGGTTGGGGCAATGACTCAAACATAAATTTTGGTTATCTCTGGAGCCAAGAAGTTTACAGAACAGTCTCCATCATCATTTGTGTCATGATCATCATGGTAGCAAGTGATTATGCTGACATATCATTACTGTAAACCTGTACTTTATTCAAAAGTATGTCAACACACAATAGACTGGCTTTATATGAAAAAAGATTATATGAATAAACCTTTGTGCTAGTGTTATTTTCACTCAATTGATGTTCAAGAATAAATATTCAGAGCTTGAAATATCTGCAGCAAGAAAAACTCCCAGCTGCCAAGAGGCTCAAGTTGAGCTATAAACAGGTAATGGGCCCAATGTTGAATATTTACAAAATCCTATTGTGGTCTCTGGAGGCAGGATGCATCTGAAGAACTTGGATTGTGTACACGAAACACAGTGCTCCAGAAATGTAGCTTCTGATTGACATGTGTGCTGCTGACCTGTCAGGAAGAAGGCAGCAGTAGACAATTTGCTTTGCTTTGCTCAGCACATGGAGAATCTACTTCCCCATTTTTCTTCCTGTGTCTTATCTCTGATCGAGGGCACTTGTGAATTTCAATTCCAGCAGCACTCTATGCATAAAGTGCACATGTAATTTCCAGAAAAGTATGAATTATTCTGCTTGTCTAAACACCTACAGTGAAAAGCTGCATATCCCCTCAGTTCCCTTGAAGAAAAGTTCTGCTTTGTTAATCAACTAAGCCAGTTTAAAGTGATTTCTCTAACACCCCCTGATAATTCCTCTTCCTGGTTGGATTTAGATGATAAGACTGTGGGTGTTAGTCATTACTGAGAGGGTCTAGGCTATTAGCACAACTGAGAAGATGTGGTATAGAGTTCTGCAGTATCTTTTCTTCAAATTAAATTAAAGAATCTAATGCTGGAAGGCTATGAGTAATGTGTCCATTATGTAAAAATATTCAATTAGTGGTTAAAAGTTTGTTTATTTTCTGGTGATTTTTCAGGTGTTTTATGTACTCCATCGAGATCCACTGGTCACATTTGTGTGGTTTCATTTAGCAAAACCAGAAATTCGTTTTTATTAGATCATTTTACACAACCAACCACTCTTTATCTCTTAGAATGGTAATGGCAATGTTCATCACTCTGCTTTTTAAGACTGATATATGTAACAGCTCTGTTCTGATTGGCTGCCATGTATAGCATCCTCTTCAAGAACCAAAATAGGATGAAAAACACCTTATAAATACAACATGAATGTGCAAGTCTAAAGTGTTGTAGGTCCATTACACAAACATGTTGTGTATCGTGTATATCATGCAGATATGCGTATGTTATCAAACATATTTCAATATTATTACATAGTAAGGCTGGGCAGTTAATCGAAAATTAATTGAAATTAATGTTCAGAACATCTAATCAACATTATCTTGCCTATATCGTTTATATCGACTTATATATACGTTTTTTTAAACTTTTTTTTTAATTCTGTTATGTCCCCACTGTGTGTTCATATAATGCCCCTTTAAAACCACACAACCATGCTGTAGTCACGTGATTCTGCCCCTATCTGCAACACCTAAACCCTGAGGCCGACTTGAGCAGCGTCTGTGGTCTGGCTGTGTTGTGTTTTGACTTTTATTAAGACAACATTACAACAGTAACAATAATATCCCAGCTTTAATACTGGAGAATATTTACAGTACAGGCCTCATCACTGAACTATGAGGGTCATAAATACAAAAAAAAAAGAATTGTTCATTATTTGTAATCATGGTAAAATATACAATGAATTGGATATTGGTTTGTGCTCATATCGCCCAGCACTGTTACATAGTATTAATCTTTAATATTACTAGATTTTTAGCTTAAAAAATTACCTTTGAAAGTAGTGATATGTGTTCACATTTTAATTTAAGAAGGGCTTGGCTTTTTATATCTCTAGCTATTTCCAGGAGTTCCAGGAGACATCCCATGGCATTTTTATCAGTTTCATGCCTTTATATTGCAACTGTGAAGATGCTAATACTGGTCAAAGGTCACTTGACAAGTATGCAGTGACCTTGTGCATTGTCCTGCTAAACCCGTCTGAGACATGCCTGCCAGTAGAAAAGCTTTAATAGGATCTTGGAACATCAAGCACCACCAGCAGTAAAAAAATCAAAATCACTGTCTTGATTTAAACACAAGACTACATCTGTTAATGTTTGCTCAGGTAATCCCACATATTACTTTGGATTACCTAGCGGATTGATAGCAAATCTCTGGTAATGAGAAATAGCATCTAAATTTTCTCCACGACTGATGATGGGTGCCCATATTATGTCACAGACATTATGTGTAAAAAAAAAAGGTAAATCCCCTTAAAAACTTAAAAAATCTCTCTTGTCTTCCTCCAGGTCTGGTGGCTGGGTATTATATGACCCCACCTACCCTCGACAGCACCAAAGACCAACTGGTGATTGACTCCAATGACACACTGACTATTACATGCAGGTAGGGTCCAAGTTATCACACAATGAAGGCCATCAATGACAGTTTTGAAGTGTGTTATCATTGTGAAGGCACGTGTTTAAATATTAAAGGGTCATGTTGATTAATTGGATTATTGCCTGAAAGTTCTTTGCACATACAGGGAATATTATATCTGTATGAGAACAGTGGAGGGAGGATTAAATTCATTTTCAGGAAATGCCACTTTCATTGTGTGTCTAAGAACATATGTGAAGAAAAAGGCAATCCAACTCCATTTATCTCTGATCCTTCCTCAGCTGCCTTGGCAAAGAATTCAGTGGATAAATTGTTTTCCAGCAGTAGCAAACATGCGCCTAGGGAAGGAAAATATCTATTTTGGCCACATCCCAGTGTGATTAATGAGCAGCATTATGTATTATATATAGCCGTGGCTCAAGTTCAGAACATCATTGTTCTTCTTAATCTTGTTAGGAAAGAAATCAATGTTATTCCTTCGGCTTTCACCATATGCAACCTAGCAATCAGACTCTTTGCCAGGGGAGTCAAAGATAAGGGAATGAAGCCATATAATACATTATTAGACAGGAAATGGGTCATTTGAGAATTATTACTCTATGCTGCTGATATATATTAATATTTACAGCCTCAGGAGGTATAGTTCAGGCAATGTATGCATACATTGTCTTTGGGAGGACAGAAATGGGCTGAAGGGATTGCCGTGAAATTTATGATACTCTAGAGTTATGGAGCAAGTGTGAACGGCGTACAGAATTTCAATGAGTGCTGTGCAAATAGTGACGCCAGTATGTCAATAGGTCAGTAGGTCATTATGATGCATGCTTAAAGTCTGAAGCAGATGTGTCTCAAGAGGCTTGCTGTAAATAAACTTTGTGGATGTCAGTGACCTGTGCTTGACCTCTGCCAATCCCTTGACCCAGGGGAGAGCGCATTCTGGACTGGGACTGGCCTGAGCAGTCTCTCAGCAAAATTGAACTTAGCGAGCGAGAGGGGCAGCAGCCGGACACCCACAGCCCAGCCAAGAGCCAAAGAGCATTGTGGGTAAGAGAGTGCCAGGGAGAGTCTGGAAAACCTTACTGCAAAACCCTTGTGCTGACTAAAACCCACAGCAATGACACTGGCTACTACCGCTGCTTCTACCATGACATTAAAGCCATCATCGACGGAGCCACAGCCACCAGCGTGTATGTCTTTGTACGAGGTAAACTGTGAGGTTTTTTTTATTTATTTATTTGTTTAAATATAAATACCTTGCTCTGACAATGTAACACTGTAGAGATACATGTCCAGCTCATTGTGTTTACTTGAATGGGTTTAGGTAATGACCACAAATATTTTTCTTTCTTCATATCACATTTAATGGTTCAGAGGCCAGTTGTCATACCCAGCCCATTTCCGATCCAAAACAGTTTTGCCAAATTAAGTCACTGACATCATTGTAACTGAATGCCCATTTCTGGTCCCTGCGAGAAATTTATGGCTCCATCCTAGAACAAACAACACTATTAGGGCATACAGATCTAAGATTGTGCTTTTATTTGTCTTACCCCCGACAAGTCAATGTTCTGTGCTTGAATACCACCTCATCCTACGCTTTCTCTTTTCTTTGGGAGTCAGACAAAGACACACAAGACATTTTATTCTAAAGTCATGCCCTTTTTCAAACCATCAAAGGAGGCAGCGTGGTATTACAGCTTGAATTTGTTTGCTTTGCTTCAGAGATAGATCCAAAAGAGACCTAATATTGAATAAACGAAAAGATAAAAATGTAATAAAGCAAAGCAAGCCAGGGCCAAATCTGCTGAAATTGCCATAATGCAGATAGTGCCATTCTTTGTTTTTGGCTTTGTGTCTTGAGAGGTATTAAGAACTGTTTTCTTTATTTCTTAGTTTTCCCTCATTGCATAGTTGTGATAAAAACTCGCCTTCCCTTCATTTCTCTAGTTTTAAAGAAAACTCCCATCTGCATTATTTTGGCAGGTAGAAGAGTGTACTTCATAATTTAAACATTTGACTGAGATTCAGTGTTTTATATTTTTAAGAGATCTAATTACTCCACATTCTCTAACTGAACAGGAACAGATTTATGATATGCAAACCACAGTATGAAGATTTAAAGGAACTGAGTGGGTGATTTCAGTGAAAGCCTGAGCTACTCATTAGACAATGCACACAGTTGAAGGGCTATTGCAGATGCATATGGTGCTAATTTGACTCCTGGTGAACCAATTTGGACCAATATTCGTAACCAATTGTTTCATGAGCGGCTGATATGAGCACTGCTCCAGGTTCAGGTGGACGCCGACAGAGGCCTGTCTGGTTCTGCACTCTTGCCTGCCGTCAGGGCTTTAGGAGCGTAGGTGCAAAGGAGCCGGTGAGAGTCATATTAAGACGCCCCACTGGCTCGTCCACTTGTGTGAAATGGTCAGTGATTTTTCTTGACAAGGTGCCGAAACACTTTTCATAGATCTTACCAGGGGGCTGATTAGAAGCAGCTGAAATTGCAGCTATAAATTAGGAAGGAGCGTGAAGCAGGTCGGGGCGAGCCGCATGTGGCTTTGGTTAGTGTCCCGTACCTCCCCTCATGCTCCCATCATACTTCACACTCTCAACTTCCATCGTTTATGCCATAAGGGCAGATATGAGTGCCCATGCTTAGTAAGGAGAGCCCTTGAGAAGACACTTCTCCTGCTATGCCCTAATTAGTTGTGAAGCAACAGAGCTCTGCAGATTTGTGTATTTTTCCTGTTACGCCTGCGTATGTGGGCCAGAAATATAAGCCTCCAGATCGGGGCATTTGCTTGGACCCCGACAGACTGGAGTGATTGCTTCAAAAGCCATGAGGAAAGTATAGCGGGCTCGAAGAATAACAGAACCTTGTAGAGAACACCACCAGGTGATATTCTAATAATTCAGGCCTGATCCCCCCCTGAGGAAACAAAAGCTGGGGCTGGTTGTTTTAGCAGTCCACCACATTTGGCCTCTGACTAACACAAGACCATGTCATTAAGAGGTTTGAAATGGGTGATGTAAAATGTTGACAGAGCTGTAATAAGCCCTTCTCTCTGATATTTAATGAAAAGATGAGTCACAGGTTAATCCGCTCCAGGAGTCAACAGCTTCGTACAAGCACTCTGTATATTCAGCTGGAGACAGAATTGCTGGACAGTGTCATTTTTAATAGCTTTTATAGACATAAGTTTGAGTGACACCAAGCATGGTTTTGGAATTTACAGCACCGCACAAAAAATCTGAGATCACACTTCATTTATTCAGTTTCCCATCGCAACTGCCATTAAATTCAAGTTAATGGTTTTTCATAAGGATGCAGAAGAAAACAGCAGGAACACACGGAATGAGCTGAAAATTATCCCGAAGTCTCAGCGACTACATATAATATCAGTACTTTCTGTGTTTAGTGTCCCCATCATTTGCTTCCATTATAGCTTCCATTATTTTTGTGAGAGAACAAAATTTTTCTGTTTTCAAAGAAGGGACATTTAAATCTTGTCGTCTTAGAAGCTGGTTACTTTTTACAGTTTTGGTGTTCTATCAGGATTTCACAAGCTGTCAGGATTTTCATTTTTAAAAAATATTTTAATTCATTCAAAATGTTTACTTATTTGACTGATTGTTTCTCCTTATTCACGTACTTCATGCAAAATTAATAACTTGTACTAAATATCTGTTCTACCTGAAAACCAAATAACTGAAAGGGTGTTTCTAAACAGCATTGTATTATAGAAGATGTTATGTCTCAAACTGTATAAAATTTATACACTATTCATGTGAGAATGACCTTTGGTACTAACTTTTCTGTTTTCAATAGACCCTAATCGGCCATTTGTCAAGAGAAAGGATGACATGAATACCATCTTTGTGAGATCCTCAGACACACACATTGAAGTCCCATGTCTGGTCTCTGATCCTGACCTGAATGTCACCCTCTTTTCCGTGAGTATGGCAGTATGTTACAGCAAGCAAACAGAGATCAGGGGTTGGCAAAAAATGTAAATTTAGAGACCAGATCCGGACCACATTTCACACAGTATAAAGGGGCAGCAGGTATTGTCAATTTATGACAACAGTTGTGTTAAAAACACAAAAATAGAGATACAAGCTTGTGTTCTGACAGCAATGACATCAAAGTCTTAATGAAATGAAATAAAGAAGTGAAATATATTTGACCAAAAAACAGCTTCATGACAACTGACACGTATAGGAATAAACATTTATAGATGTTAATGTACTAATATATCAGTAATATTATAGCATTATGATTGCTGAGCTAATAACACATTACCTACAGCAAATGCAAATCAATCTGGCTGTTTATAATAAGGTTCCACTTAGATTACTACTTTACTCATATAGTTCCCTAGAATGGGGTCAAAGTATCATTGTGTAGAATGAGAAGCCAATTCAAATGAGAGTGCCAGGGCAAATGTAATAGGCTTTAATATACAGGTTATTAAAAGCGAGTTTCAGTCTGGCACTGATAGCTACTCTCCGTTCATCTTCACAGAGTTTAGGTTTTGCTAGAAAAGATATTACACATAGATTATTTCACTGTCCTCCATCAAACCCGACAGCTAGGACGTTTCCGGCCGCCTGCTGTTCTCACCCTTTGCGTCCTGAGGACATGTGCTGTGATATGAGAAATGTAATAAATCCATGGCACCAAAAATCTTTGTCCTGAGGCAAAGTCTGTCCCTCATTGTTTCACAGCCATCTGCCAGACTTTTATTTTAGATTAAACTTTTTTTTGAGTCCCTGTGTTTATAATAAAACAATGCAGTCTCTCTCTAATCAGTTTGAATGATATAGTTGTAAGATGTTGAAATTATAATACAATGGACATAAAAATATATATTTGAGCTCTCTGGGGTGAAGTACTAGAAGAACCAATTAGTTGTAACAGTCCATTGCACAAACATGATTTTCTTTCATTAGATAATGTTTAGTTATTTTATATTTATTTATTTATTTTGTTTAATTGAACAGGAGCCCCTTACATCTTTGGAAATTAGAGACATTAGATGGAGCAACAGGAGAGGATGGTCCATCCCCAGATACGTTGTGGACCAAAATTCCCTGTTGTTTGGCTTCTACTGTTCAGTGAATTTATCCGGCAAAGAGTACAAGTCTAATGTCTACTTCATCCTAGATATTGGTAAGACTCCATTTGGACTTTTGAACAGGTTTCTCTTCAGGATTCATGTTCCTTGTTCATGTGCAAGAAATAATTGGCATGTTTTATATTGACATATTTCTACTTCAATAAATGTGTGAAGTTTTTCTGCTTATGAAAGTTGGCCCTGGGTTTTTTCCCATCCCACTTTACCAAAGCACTCAAAAACATTCATTATATTGCGATTGTAAATGAAGTCAGCCCTTATTCTCTTTTGATCCGAACAGTAACGTATACATACAGAATGCCAAGATCAACAGCGTTATCTGTTGTGGGGAAAAAATGAAAATGCCCCTGAGACATGATGGCGTAAAGCTAACGGAGCCTAACGCTAAATACTGGCTCACTCCATGCATAAATATTGAATCCAACATATCAGATAATAGTATTTTAAAGTGTAGCTCAAGTTCTACAATATGGGCTTGAACTCAAACAAGCAAATTGCCAGTGCCCAAAATATTGTCTTAACACATTTTTATTCAGTTCAGTGTGATTACTAAATTGGCTTGACTTGTAAAGCGTCACAGGCAAACAGACCATGTAATTAAACTCATCAGTCACTGTCGGCCCTCTGAAATTAGCCATAATTAAAATATCCGTGGAAACGTGTCTAGATGGATCCCTGCCCTAGGAGAATCTATTGACATGTAGTCCCTGTGAAAAAACAAAAAACCTGCACTGGATGCTTCTGTGCCTCCTTGGGTCAGACAAAAGTGTTGACTGTCCATGTGATGATCCACAGGAGCGAAGTTTTATGAGCTCAAGATGTTTCCTGAAGAACCAACCCTTGAGCTGATGCAAGGCGATGTCCTAGTCCTCAATTGCACAGCTCTGGTGGAGTTCAATACTGCAGTGGAATTCAAATGGTCCTATCCAGGCCAAAAGGTAAATAAGAGGCATGAGTGACTATTGCAAAATTCCTGTATTGTGAAATCTCTTTTGTGTATTGCAAGAAATAGAGTCATATTGACTAAATCATGATGAATTAGCTTCATGTGAGATGGAGCTGAGAAAGTTGTTTGATTAATATATCGAATATGAGACTGAGTATTGATCTTTAAATAATACACGCCCAGAAGCCATATTGCAATTGCATTTAGAAGTCATAAGCCCTCAGTGTGATTATTTTTATATCCCCGACCCTGTGCTGGGCCTGTGGTTGTCACAGTGATGGCTTTAATATGTCATTAATATATTGTCTTATTATTTTTTCTTTCATTGATGTAATTTATCATTCCTTCTGAAAAAAATGGAAGAAATACATGCATAGTTCTAATATTATAAATGTGACATCTCTGTTTACCTGGTGTCCAGAGTGATCAACTTGTCTGTGAAAATGTGTAGCATCTGATGAAGCGCAAAGTATGGCAATCAATAACAGATAGGTGTTCTTAAAATATGTTGAAAAATAACCCAAAATATTTTAAGGTAGAGCATCAAAAATCTCTCTTTGATTCTATTAGCACTAAACAAAATGTCCTTTTAGGACTGAAGTATGCAGAAAAACAACTAAGGAGATTATGGCCACAGTTATGCTTATTTGGAAAGTACATCATAGCTCCTACATATTTAGTGCAATATTTCATCATCTAAATGCAATCTTTCATCATCTTGTAGCAGCATAGTTGTGTAGTAAATATATACAGACTCTCATGATTAACTGAAGCCATGTTTTGCTTCATTACTCCCAAAATACTGTAGATCACTGTTAAGAAATAAATGAAAGCATTTGAAACATTAAGGACTCAATCATTTTACACAACCTGCATGAAAAGTAGTACTGCAGGTAACTGCACTGTGTGGTTATGACTGTGTTCACAGGATAACAGGGCAGTGAGCTTTCAGTCTGGTCGCCAAACCATGGAACAAGCCACAGAGGCTAGTAGTGTTCTGACCATACGCAACATCAATGTCAATGACTCTGGCTACTACATCTGCTCTGCTAGCAGTGTGGACGGGAGTATGGAACGCATTATGCGAGTCACAGTGCATGGTAAGTCTATAGGGACCAAATTTAGGGATGGACTGAAATTCATGGAAGACCTTCATTATACCTCGTTATGGCTAATAAAGATACCAATAATTGATATTTCTCATATATTAGCATGAAACTACTATGTTTAATTTCAGCTGTATTTCAAGTGTATAACAATCAAAAGATCAAACAGCCATTTTCATCACCAGAAGTAACAAATAATAGTTTCTAAAGTGATTATACTCACGTATTCCGTAACCTTCACGTGAGATTAAGAATCAAATTGCTTTGTAGTGCCCGAATGGCTCAGTTAATTCTCTTTAGGGCAGGCCCCTCCCATGGAAGCAACCATGCTTAAAATAGGTTTAGTATTAAATCATTGGAGAAAATAGCTGGCTGCTGCTTTAAATTTTTATGTGGGAATTATTTCCATATGTATATACTATGCATCATTCATTTAAACAGTGTTTTATTCTGTCCTTAATCCCTCAAATTTTAGAGAATCCTTTCATTAGTTTGGACTACAGAAATGGTTCCATGGTGGAAGCTACAGTTGGACAAAAGTCAGTCAAGTTGTCTGTTAGAGTGTCTGCATACCCCACCCCAGTAACCCACTGGTAAGATTGTGATCTTTTTTTCTTTTTAAAGTTTAAAATTTATTTAAACCAGTGGGGGAAAATATATATATAAAATATTTTATATTTAAACATGACCAGTGCTAAGAGAAGAAGAAAATACAGTTTCTGCCACTAAGTACTAGAGGTGTTTACTAGAAGTGTAGAAGTATATCTTTGAAGATTTCTTTGAAAAACTGTAACAATGTCTCCCAAAAAATGGAAGCTGTAATAAAGCCAACATATTGATACATTAATTACAGAACAGTTATTAGTTGTTGATGCTTCTCTGTCAATTTATGTTATTACAATTTAATTTTAATGCATTTTTTAAAATAATAATTCAGAATTTTCAAGGCAACTGAAAACTGAATGACACGTTTTATAATACTGCAGATAGCCGAAAATTACTCTGTAACATTATAAGAATTATCTTATATTGCATGTATCGAGATGTGGCAAAGCAAAGCAGAGTGGAAAAATTAAAGTGGCAGCATGTGTGCAGGTATAAAAACATGACGTTGATAACGAGACGGCCGGAGTTCAGCAGATTTAAGTCTCAGGATCTTCACCTCGAGATCAGAGATGTGCGTAAAGAGGATGCAGGCAAATACACTCTGCTTCTGAAGAACAGTGCTGCTGGCATAGAGAAAAAACTCCACTTCGTTCTCATAGTCAATGGTAATTCTCTTTCCTTTCAGCTTCTTTAAGATGCACCCACCATTAACTGAACGTTGATGTACAAACACCTTAGAAAAGCTTTTTCAATATAATGGGATGCCTTGGAGTAGTCTTTCATGAGCAACATTCACCATGTGAGGAGATGGCTAGAGGGGTGTAAAACCTCTCAGCATTGTGCTGTAGATCAATGGAACTTTAAGAATGAGCTGGAGTGGTGTTTATGATCCAGAACTGATCGTCTGACATCAGAAATGTACCTCATTAATGTTCCTGTGACTAAATGCAAATTGTCACAGCAATTACAAAATCAAGTTTAAAGGCATTCCATATGAATAAGGGCTGTTGCTTCAGTATTTGTAAATATTGTGCATGGGCAAACTGGTCATTAATGATGGCCTGCATTATGTTGTTAGAATATCTGCACCTAATTATGGGCATTAACCATGACATTTCTCACTTTGTCTGCAAAGCGCCACCTCAGATCCATGAGAAGGAGTCAGCAGCACCTACAAATCCCTACAGAAGAGGCAGCCGACAGACTCTCACCTGTACCGCCACTGGTTACCCTCCACCTACATCCATCACCTGGCAGTGGAGACCGTGGAGCCCCTGTGGCATGAACTCCACCCAGAGAACAGCGTAAGTAAGGCTGTACTAATATTTTGGTTGCTTAATAGTACTGGCTGATAATCTGTATGTGAAGAAATATTGAAGCATATGAATATAATCAGAATAATATGTTATAACAAAAAAACTACAAAAAAATATGAGCTGCTGAAAATCGAATACTAGGGTATTCTTCTTGTTTTAAAATAATTTTTATAAATAGTAAAAAAATGTGACCATTAAGTATAGGACTTTCCAATTTCAAAATGGAAAACAAAGTGTAAACAAAATGATCTCATAATATTGTGTAGTATTACAGTAAGTGCAATTCACAGTATTCATTCATTATAACTAAGATTTCAAGTCTGTGTGTCCTGGACTTAAGGCATGTACAAATAAATATTACTATGCCAACTGTATTAGATTTGATAGTTTGTAACCCTTCACTTTCAAACCTTCAATATCGGACTATTTATTCAGAGAAGCAGACATAGGTACAGCCTTTTGTGGACATCTTGTCTGTTGAACATCATGAAGCTTCAGTCCTTCTCCTCTTTGCTGAACACGTGCCTGTCGAGGCTGAAAGAGCTGGAGGTTAAGATGTACTCAAAACAAGTCTAAGTCTCAGGATATTGCTGCACTGAAGGGATTTTCGCCCTCTACCACAGGCCTGTGTTGATGGGAGTATTAAGTTCGTTCACAAAGCTGTCAGAATCATTTACACATTAAATGCAAGACCTCTGCAGTTCACTTTAAGTTCAGGGCAGATAGTCTTTGTCCCTTTTGGAGCTTGGCCAGCCTTCACCCGCCCAGAGGGGACGCTCTTGCCCCTGCAATTTTTTAGAGTGCACCGTTTATTTTCTCTGTACTAAGAGAATATGCTTCTCAAACATTCCAGTGATGCGGTAGCCTCAGACAGAGGCAAGGCAAAAACCTTGGCAAATTGCGTTATATAAACTGCTCCATCCCTGCCAAGAATCCATAGATCTCAAGTTGTGTCCTGACCTCATTTTTTAACATGACCAAAGAATTTTCAGTGGGCTATCAATATATCTGTCTCTATGATGACGAAACACAGCTTTACGAAACACTACTTTAAGTTGCACAAAGCTCCATTTTTTTAGTTGGAAAGCATAAAAACGGGATGCTCTGGAGCAGGTGCTTATGATATTAAGGCCACCAGTGCAAAGTGCAGGCCAGAGGGGTATAACATTTTGTTGTACAGTTATCTACAACATGTGAAAGTACAGTGCAACCTACATAGTAATAGTTAAGTTGGTGCTGAGGAAATCAAAGCATTTCCAGGATAATAAGCTTTATGATAACTAACTGAATAATTAGTTTATTGTTTAATGGGTATACCACTGTATACACCAGCAAATCTAGAGTCAATGCAATACAAATTACACTTCTTTATGAGTTAATCATAGTACTGAGAAATGGAAGCCATGACCTAACAGATGCCTAACCTTAATAGTTCCAAAGGCAACAATGAGGGTTGTGAAGCAACAGAATAATGAGGGATAAAACAGAAGTGGAATAGGTGACCGTGACAACCAGCGATGAGGGACTTGTCATGTCTGACATCGAAGCTGTTGACCTCACCAGGTCCAGTGGGCTCCACCTGTCAAAATCACGCTCCCCAACCCATGCAAAGAGCAAAAGGGCATCTAAAAAACACAAATCACAGCAGTGGGGGGCATAGTCTTCCTTTTTCCACGTTTCACACGTCTTTGCTGTGACAAGTCGACCTCATGCAAACTCAAGGACATTTCTCTAATTATCGTAGAGAATCAGGCTACTCCCTGACCACAGTGTCACAGCTGCCTAAATCTGAGTTCATCTGGGACATCAGGTGCCTGATTTTTGTAGATAATAACTAGCTATTGTGCACGTGTAACAATTCAGAGCATTTAAAAGATATTTATCCAACTTCCCAACATTTGCCCAAGTAGCAAACAGACACTGACTTTGTCCAGATGGGAGTTATTTTTGCAACAAAATGTGGAAATATCTTTCAGCGTTTATAGTGGCTTTGCTGAAGTGTCTTGTCATGAAGGTGCCTGATTATTTATCTTTAAGCTTTATAATATTGTGGATGGATGGGCATTTTTGCTTGGCTTTATTCATTGAGGAACATTTTGCCTTAATTGTTGGCTTATTGACTGATTTTTTCATTATTTTTCATAAAACACCAATACAGATTCTGTCCCAGTTGGTCTCAAATTTCCCATCTTCACACCTTTTTGAAGCTGTTTTGCATATTTGCTGCTCTCTGCATTTTACAAACCATCCCCGCATTTTTGTAACTGAGTAAATCCACAGCCTGAAAAGAGAAGTGGTAGGGAGCAGGCTGAGTCTAGCCATTTCCTCCGGTGGGCTTTGTCCATGACTTTGTGGCCTGCTGAGTGGTCACGCTGCGCTGCTGCAGTTGCTCCCAGAGCCTGCTTTGGCTAAATACAAGTCTGGACGCAGCTGAGCATTGTGGGTCGTTGTGGGGTGAGCCTCAGGCGAGCCACAGCCTTCCTCATCATCCACATCACGCCCACACACTCACAGCTGAGGCCCAGAGTACCTGCTCTCTGTGCATCCACCTACACACATACACTTAAGTATTCCATCATACACAAAGACACACACACTCACACACAGACACACACAAATATGCCTGTGAAGCACATGCCTGGAAGGCTTTTCCACACCTATCCTGACCAGTCTCATCAGCCCTTTATGCATTTATCTCAAGTCACTACATTTCCATTCCCCAGTCTATATTCCCCTCACCCCTCTTCCTTTATGCTGTCACATAAGGATGAGATTTCTGATGTGGCCCAGCCCTGATTTACAAATGATTCAGGCGCCAAAGTTTGCATGTGGCCTTCACGCGAGTCCTTCATTAGTCCTCATCATCCACAGGAAGACAGAAGTGTTGCAAAGCACTTCCTTCATCCATCTGCACATCCTCTCTACCTCCTACCCACACACACTCACGTGCACACACACACAGACAGACAGACGCACACGCACAATGGCAATGCCGGATGTTGGGATCATCACCAGAAAACCACATTTCCTCTCCTTGCCTTCGAAATCCACAAATATTCCTGCTAGTGTCTTGGATTTAAGAAGTTTTATACTTAGATTTCCTCACTAATGATTACCATCTGGTATCTGGGTTTAAAACTGTAAAAGCTTTAAATAGCACCAGACTGTTCAAGGACCCTCATATTAGGAAACTGAAGTTGCCTCACTATTTTCATTGTTTCAAATCACTCTGTTCACTTCCCAAATGGAACCTAAGCTGGAAATCCAGCCTTCTCTGAGTACTATTTTGTGGAACCCTGTTGGTGCTCTCCCTTCACAATAAAAGAAAGTTAGCACATTATACGTGTGCTTAGCAATGCAATGAGATCTCATTCCCACAGCTTATTAAATTATTCCCATGATTTATTATGTTGTTTGCACACCTTAATATATTTATGAAGTGATATCGCCAGCAGGGCTCTGTGCTAACACACTGATGATACATCACGAAATACATCCGATGAAATATACACTCAAGCTCAGACTGGAATAATTTAGCCCTATCATTTTATGCTGAATCTAAAAGAAGTGTCAGTCCAGACACTTTTAATCTGATTTAGCCTAGATTTAACAAAAAGATTCTGAAAAAATGGTCATGTAAAACTTTTTAAATGTTGACACACAAATGTTGTAAATATTAGGATGTTAACCTTGGAAAAATAAAAGACAAATTTTGGAAACTGATCCTTTAATTATCACTCAATGCTCTCTCTAGTGTTATCTCGGTTATACATATTTTTACTGTAGAATATAAAAATATTTTTCTTATATAAAACAGATTATTATTGTTGTATGATCTTTTTCCTATAATTTCATTTCCAATATTATTAAGAGGCACTTGAGAGAGGACAGACCTGCTTCAGAAATGTTATCCAGCAAAGCTAGACTAAAAATGCTTGGATTTCATAAGGCGGTTTCAAATGAGGAACATTTGGAAGAATGCCAAATACGGGGGCTGACTACAGAGTATTCAAGTGACTAACTGAATTTTAACCCTGTGAAATGTTTTCAGAGCTCGAAGAGGACAGCGAGACAAAGTCCCTGTGTGTCAGGACTGGATTGATCTGGACCTTAACCACACCGTGAACGCCATTGACAGCATGGTCACTTGGCTGGAGCCGGTGGATGGCAAACAAAAGGTTTGTGTTTGTGATTCCATCTACTTTGTTTTAGTATTACACAACAGTACCTCAGTGACAAAGACAGAGCCCACAAACCTCTGAGCCTGAGCACTTATGTAAGTATCCCCAAACCCGACCCCTCCCCCCACCACACCTTATTTTTTATGTAAGTGACCCAAATTTCTGAACCCTGACAGTGCTTGTCAGTCATGAGATGCGAGTGAGGGGGCAATCTTTGCTGTTTCCACATTCGAAATATTTAAACCCTTCTTCCTCTCCACACTTCCTGGAGGGAGTGGGAATAAACATGCATGCTCTGAACACTCACTTCCTGTTTTCTGTCACACGTGTGAGGTCATCTCCTGTGTGTTGGGGTGAGAAAAGGTTTGTGTGTTGTTGGTGGTGCTGGGCCACAAAGGAAATGTTGACCATGGACCTCATCAACATATGTGATCCCAGCGCCTGGAAGAGCAGTGCAAATCCTGAGTTAACCTGCTTTCTGTTTTACCCTGCAGACAGTGGGCCGTGTGGTCATTCGGAACGCCAACGTGTCGGCCATGTACAAATGCTCGGCTGAGAACAAAGTGGGCAAAGATGAGCGGCTCATTTACTTCTACGTGACCAGTGAGTCTCGCCCACGCTGTGGGAAAGCACTTGTCCCTACATCAAATGTGCATTTTTAATCATTCAGTTGCAGTCATTAACAAGGTCATTGATCCTGCTTCGGGAGTACCCCCTTAGTGTGCACATGATTCTACTCATCAGTTAATTATTAAACCATTCATAAGATGAATAACATGTGTTAGAACAGGGAACAGGGCTGAAATTTTCAGAGCCAGGATTAGGAATTGCTGATGTAAAATATTATGTAAGGTTATTACAAAAAGCATGTCTCTGTGTATTTAGTATTTCATATCCACTTTTCTATTTCCTTTAACCTAATCTGTCATAACACAGTATAACAGACAGGCGAGAAGAGATTAAGACGAGTTGCAGATTTTCCGGATGTCCTCACTGACACTCTGGTTCACCCAAGCTTAAATTTGTACCAACCTCTTGTTCTTATTGCTACACCAAATCCAAACGGTCTCTGCTCTGACTCTTTCTTTCAAACCTTTATTTATTTACCCAGCCATTCCAGAAGGCTTTGGAATTGATATGGAGCCCACCGAGGAGCCCCTGGAGCAGGAGCCAGTGCGTCTGAAATGCAGTGCTGATAACTACACATATGAAAACCTCCGCTGGTACCGGCTGGACCCCCAGGCGGTGCCCCCAGAGGACTGCAAGAGCCTACACCTGTATGCCGAAGCTCTGGGAGGAGAGCTCTCTTTCCAGGCTTCCACTAACAACTGGGTCTTAGAGCTCACCTTCCCCAGCCTTCAGCTCCAGGACGAGGGCAACTACGTGTGTGAGGTGCAAAACCGGCGAAGTGGGGAGAAGCATTGCCACCGAAAATACATCCCTGTGAAGGGTGAGGGGCATTTTAAGGATCTAGACTAGTGGTGGTTCACATCCCTGGTCCTGTAGTACCCCTACCTTGTACATTTGACCATTTTCCTTATTTAAACACTAGGGCTGCACAATATATAATATGTTAAATGGCATCATATTATTGGCTAGTGCAGTACTGATATCGCAGAGGCATGCACTATGAAATCAGTCCCCTAACTAAACAGAAAGTATTTTATTGTGTACTCTCTGTTGTGACACTATATCTTCATCCAGATTTCTTTTGAAATCAATGGTAATAAAAGGGAGCTTGGTGCCCATTTACTTTTCTGAAAAGGCTGTACTCTAGTTGGAACATTGTTGTGAGAATGTAATAGTAGCAACAAGAACTGGTGCTCCATTACTCCAGAAAGCACAGTTCCAATTCTCTATGGTCCAATTCTCTATGGTCCAATTCTCAACTTTATAACCCTCAAGCCAATGCTTAGCATTGGGAACTTAGCTTCATGTTTCCCACTCTGCTAGCAATGCATTTCTGTGAACATTATACAAGCCGTGAACACAGATGTGAGAACATGATCATTTGTACATATTGTGCGGCCCTACAACACACATATGAAAGTACTTAATTAGTTGGTTAGTTAAATCAGATGTGTTAGAGAAGTGAAACCATCAAAACATTCTGCTCTTGATCAGTCATGCTGAAGGAATGTAGGAATGTGTATGTATGAGCTGGACTTGAGATAATAAAATCTGGACCTTGAATGACACTTTGCTTCTTACCAGTGTGTTCCAGTATGAGCTCATGGACTAGTGTAACATCAGCCTCTAGGGAAATCTTTCAGATGAGCTCATGTCTTACAACTGTTTTTGAAACCAAAATATGTTTCTCTTCATCTTTCATATCTGTGATGTTGGTGTGGTTAATGGACAACAAAATAATTCATCTCTAACAAACTCCCCATTTCACATTTCAAATTGTAATAGGTTTATTTTTTATCACGTCCTCGAAAAAGGCATTTCACTGCACATCATTTTCACTTCTATATTACTCTGTAAAACCCACAGCTCTACACTAGGCACACCCACAGAAACAGTCGCAGTAAACACCATTTAAATAGCCTTTCACGCTCCCAGATTTGGACCTTAACAACATGTTATGTTTAACCAATATCAAGAAGTGATAATGCTGTTTTGGAACCCTGAAATAATCAACAGAAACTGTCCAACATCAGCAGCTTCAAATTCAAATTTGAAAGCTTACAGAGGCTGCTCCAGAATGGAAGTGGAGCCAGGTCGGTTTAAATGAGATTGTGACGTACTCTTCTTGAGATTAGAAACCATCTGTCTAGAATAAACGCTTTAACAATTGCTTGCCAAATTTATGGTACTTCCCATGCTTGTGCTGCTTGGCTCATATTCCAGAGATGTGCAATCTGCTGACCCAGGTAGCACACACACCCACAAGTTATGTATGAGGAAATGTATGTTTTAAATGCATCATATGCATTTAATATTTTTACACTTAGAGACATATGAGTAACACAATAATGCGCCCAATGATTCCAGGTAGGCTCTGGACCCACCGCGACCCTGAATTGGATAAGCGGTTACAGATAATGAATGAATGAATGATGTGCCATGCTACTAAAAGAAATAAAGTAATCACATTACTGTAATGCCTTATCTTTCCCTCAACACTGTGTATGTGGTAATAGAAAATTGATTTTCACTTCTTTGCCCAGTATACTTATCATTCACATAGCTCACTCATTCTTCAGTATGTCAGTGATTTTCTAACAGCTTCCCGCCTCGCCAAGATACTTTTGATGTAAGTGGAACTTTTCATGCCCTTTTAATCCCCTGAGGTCACACATGAAGAAGAACAGGGCTAAGACATTAACTGTCTTAACTGTGAATGCGCATCGATTTGTTGTAAATGCTGACCATAGAGTGATGACCCTTTCTCTCTGCATGTCTTCCTCCATCTCTCTATCTGTCAATTTGTCATTCACTCTCTCTTTCCCTCCACTCTCCCAATTCTCTCCCCCCTTCTCTCTCCAGCCCTAGAGGCCCCAAGGTACCGGCACAACCCCACCAACCAGACAGTGAATGTCAGCGCGTCTCTGCAAATGGAGTGTGATGTGGAGGGCACTCCTTCTCCGAAGCTTTCTTGGTTTAAAGACCACCAGCCCCTCCACCAAGTATCAGGTTAGTCTTCCTTTTCCTTCATTAGAGATCAGAACTGATGCAAGGTTATGATGCAAAAATGACTTCCAAGTCAGGTATATATTTATATATAGAGTGCTGCAGTGTTTCTGCATCAGCGATTGTTTATAGCTTTTGGTGACATTAGTTCCATTTAATACATGTTCTCTCTCCTTTCCAATTTCCTATTTTCACACTCCTATCCTTGTCCTATTCAGCAGAGTTCAAATGATCGCAAATATTACAATTTTCCAGCCTAAAAAATTACTCCATTAGAGCTTTCTACACTTGAATTCTATCAGTGCTAGCCAACACGCTCGCACATTCATTCAGCGAGCAAAAGGCTCATATCCTGCTCACTCTAATGTAGCTCTGCTTCGCATTCAAGTGGTTACTAGAGTTTCATTTGGCAGCTTGATTGGCAGATGCTGGGCAGGCCACTGGAGCGAGGCTTTGGGGGCTGTGGCTGAGGAATAACGCAGAAAAGGGTGCTCTGCATGAGTGATGGCTGGTGGCTCAGAGAATGCAGGTGCTGTAGGAATATGAGTCTGTATCCCCTGTTATGGAATATTTAATGCTTTGGGAATATAGGGCTTACTGTTTATATCCGTCCACCATATACAGTATATACATATATATGCCTATACTCTCTCTCTCTCTCTCTCTCTCTCTCTCTCTCTCTCTATCTGTCTTTCTCTCAACACCTCTTCCAGAAGTGTTGGAGCATTTTTAAAATGCAATAAAAAATAAAATGAATTTTTGTTCATTCTTTTTAACATTTATTTAACAGACCGGCACAAGGAAGAGATTTCCAAAGTGTTTGCTGACCAAGTAGTTTGTACTGTGTAAATATAAACAAATTTGTGTTTGATGCCTGCAAAAAGACACAAGCAAGTTTACGAATGTGTTACATCATTTTTCCTTCTATTGGCACTTTATAATCTATTGGGAATTAAGAAAAAAAATTAATAGCAGTCTGTGGTCTCCACTGTCTGATTCCTCCCTTCATGATGCACCATAGGACACAGAACTGGCTAAGCACATGCATTCGTTGTTTTGAAACTTGCTTTCGTATAATGTGAAAAAATAGGCCTTGCACTCTCTTGCTGAAATAACCATGGACTTCCCAGGAAATATATCACTTTGCCCAAGTCCCAATATATATACATCCACATCAATAAGTCCGTCACAAATACTGTCGCTGTCCAATTAAAAATATGTATTTCCCAAAATAGCAACTTTACAGGAGAAGGGAAAGACCTTCTTAACTTTCAATGGAAGTCAATGTAAAAAGATCTAATTCCAAGTTATTTTGGACTGTTTCTATTGGTTCATTCATCATGGGATTTTCACACAGTGTGAAGGAAAGCTACTGTGTTCAGATTTTGTAATAAACTAAAAATCCACAAAATGGAGACACGTGTTTTTAATTGGCCACTGACGATATGCCATGCTGTGGGGACAGGTGAGACCCTATACCAAGCTGAGATACTGTGTTTCGCACCAGTCGCTGATAACATTCTGCATGGTCCTTTTCATCTGTGTCCATTATTCCCAAAAACAAGCAGAAAAATGGACTTAACTACAGCACAACTTTCCAAAGTCTTTCAGATCATTTGAGATGAGCTTGTGCTCCAAGAACTCAACAGTGTTTCTGTATTGGAGAGATGCATGCTTTTCTTCCTGCAAAATAGAATTTCAGGTACCACTTCCTGATGAAGTAGTGGACTGTTAAGTGGCAACTGAAGTACTCTCTGAAGTTCTCTGAAGTACTCTCAAGCCCAGGTGGCTATATTTATCACAGTACCTTATTACAGTTTCTCATGAAATGCCATCTTTGGGCTTAAGCACAGTTTTTTACTTTTATATATTTTATATTCTCCGGCTTATTGTGCAAAATACTGTAACATGAATACTGTATAAAAGTTTTATTCTGAGGAGTTTTTTGTGTTCTCCTTGTGTCCACGTGGGTTTCCTCCGAGTGCTCCAGTTTCCTCCTAAGGGGCAAAAACACACGTTGGTAGGTGGATTGGCGACTCAAAAGTGTCCCTAGGTGTGAGTGTGTGAGTAAATGTTTTCAAGTTTTGTGCCCAGTGATTCCGGGTAGGCTCCAGATCCACCGCGACCCTGAAGTTCAATTCTTCCATTTTTACTTTAAATTGCAGCTTCATAATCATTGTGATGCTTCGGTGACTTGTAATATGTAGAATGTAGTTCAGCCTTGCAGAAACTGCACTATTTAACTTCTGGAAGATGATGTGAAACCACCCCCTCTCCCTCCCACATCTTTGTTGATTTCAGGACAGTGCTGTAAAAAGGAATCACACGCCCTCAACTGTAGGGGAAGCCCACGAGCAAACGTAACAAATCTTACTTAGTGTTCTTTTAAATCAAGTGTGTTGGTAACAAATTCATACGATCAAACCAACCAGTTTGGAAATAAACTTTGTACTTCACATTAGCTCACTCACACTCACACTCACACACACATACACACACACACAAGCATACACAATCACACACACATGAGAGAGAGAGAGAGTTGTATTTTGAGCCAATTGGAGGGAGAGAAATTGCTGCCAGTGTGCACTGCTTTAATGTGTACTGAATCTAATTTTACTTCTGATTAATTACACTTTATTGCGGGATCATATTCATTTTTATAGAATTTTTATCTCGTGAACCTGTCCTGACCCTCTGGTTCTCATTAACCTAATTGGACACATAAACACATAAACACTCTGGCATGGTAGTCATTAAAATCGTCGACTATTTGTAGGTGAAGGGTTAAGCTCCTCCAGGGGCCCTAGCCTGCCTATCTGAGTGCTTTCCATGTTTTAACACCACCTGACCAGCTAATTAGATAATTAACAAGCCATCCCTGAGCTAAAGTGGGAATGTTAGAGCAGAAAAACACTGCATTGCTCAAAGGTTGGTCAAGGACCTCACAGAAACCACTTTGCTACATTGATTCTCTGTTGCTACAACTTACAATTAGTAATAACTGGGAGAGTGGTTACTGGGGATGTAGCTGTGTGTTGTCTATGTATTGTACTTAATTGCAGTGTAAAAAATCAGAGAGCATTTTTAATTTATTTTGTTTTCCAGTCAAAATGGCAGGTCATTTGGAAATCTTGGTTGCGATTAATCTTTCAGCATCAGACAAAAGGCAGAGACGTTTATTTATCTAAAGCCACAATAACTTGCTTTCATATATCATATGTGATTCACATTTACTGTGTTCGCCTTTGTCTTTATCACAGCTTCTGTTTTTGTTTGGTATTCACTTCCTTGCTCTTGGCCCAAGTAATCCCAAGTACATTCATTATAGTCCAGGTCTAACATCGTTTCTAAGAACACCAGGAGTTCCTTAATTTAATTAGCACTTCCTTCTATCCACTTTAGTACAATTCTTAAGGATGTGCTTTGAAAATTATGACATAATTCCAATGGTTCAAAGGCATTTTCTGAACATAGTCTTAGACAACTCTACAAGCATGTTGACTGATTAACGCTAATGGTTACTAGGGTTGTTTGGGTGTTTAGGGTTGTTAGGTTACTATGGTTGTTAGGGTGCTTTGTGTTAAAATGTTTTGTGTAAAAATCTAAAGAGGCAGGAGTTCAGCATCAACTGCTGCCTCTTGAAATACACACAAAGACAGACCCCTGGGGGTTAAGAATTAAAGATAGCCTTCATGCAGTCATGGTGAGAGCTGAACAAGAGACAGACCAACACAAGGACATCCAGTCTTATCTTCACAGAGCTGGTGTGGCAGTAGTTTTTATTTCCAACAAAGAAGGGCACATGATCAATTGTTTGACCGACTGAGACAGAATGAATAAACAAGCAGAATGAGGTGTGCTCCAGCTTGGTTGGAATGAAAGCCTACAGCCACACCAGCCCTTTGTGGATAAGATTGAATACCCCTGGATTAAAGGTACGTTCTGAGCATAAAGAATAAACTGATGCCCCCTGGTGGTACCCTTGTGTGTGGTGCTAGTTTAAGTATCTTTATAAGGTTCCAGATCAGGAGCATTGGTGCAGGTGTTCATGTTGAAAACCTTTATTACATCTGTGCATATTTTCACACAAAATTACCATGTTTGAAAGGGCTGTTTTTTTACACATTTGAAGGATGCACAAAAACGACTTCAACAAGAATTGAGCTTGATATTTGTCCACATACATATAGACATATGGACGTACATACACATTTGTACATCCTTTATAAATGAGCCCCTTGTACCAGAAATCATGTTTACCATTTTATAACTTTTAGTTGGCTTGTTTAAGAATATTTGGTACTCTAATACGTGTCGTGGCTGAAGATTTATTTGTAATGACGCTGCATTATTTTCCAAACAGTCTGGAACAGCTCAGGGGACTGGACAGAGAGCCAGCTCATTAGCAGACAGGCCACTAGACAAAGTGGCACAGCTGGCGGGCAGCGTGGGGTTGTCTGGTGTGTAAATATGACTGGCAGCTTTGTGGTTGTGTGCAGGGATTCTGCTGCAGGACTCCAACAGGACACTTAGCATTCAGCGTGTCCGTGAGGAAGATGCCGGTCTGTACACTTGTAAGGCCTGTAACCAGAGAGGCTGCATCAACTCCTCGGCAACTGTGTCTGTTATTGGTGAGAGACTTTACACCATATAAATAAGTCATGTTGAATGATGATGGTTAAGGGAAAGCCATTCTATTCACCCAGAGAGAGAAAGAGAAAGAGAGATGCCCATTATGTTATCTTGGACTCCCAGCTTTCGAATGGCTGAATTATCCCCGCTGCTTAAACCTGCAATTTTTCAAAGCCAAAGCTTGCATAGTTGCTCTATTCTGGAGATTTGGATATTTATTTATTTATACAGATGATGAACTATTAAGCTTTCTATGTACATACATTTAAATAAGCTTCATTTCATTTGCACAAACAAGATAGTAGGACTATTCAAAATGCCCAAAGGCTATAAAACACCAAAGACAAATTCAAGATATTTATCTCTATCATCTCAGTATGACCTCCCACAGTTCAAAAACACACGTTAGTAGGTGGATTGGCGACTCAAATGTGTCTGTAGGTGTGAGTGTGTGAGTGAATGTGTGTGTGTCTGTGTTGCCCTGTGAAGGACTGGCGCCCCCTCCAGGGGGTAATCCGCCTTGTGCCCAATGATTCCAGGTAGGCTCTGGACCTACCGCGACCCTGAATTATATAAGCGGTTACAGATAATGAATGAATGAATGAATGAATGAATGAATGAATCTCAGTATGACATCACAATATTAGAGCTGGATTTAGGGTAAACATTATTTTTATGAATACACAATAATATTCAATTTCAATGACTTATTCAATGACTTCTTTAACAAAGATCTTTTATTTGCACCAGGTTCTGACGACAGCACAAACGTAGAGATTGTTATCCTCATTGGCACCGGGGTTATTGCCATCTTCTTCTGGGTGCTCCTCATCCTCATCTTCTGCAATGTGAAGCGGGTCAGTAAAGATTTGCATTCAAATCTCTGGTGCATGTTCAGTTTTCTTCTGCATCACAGGTATTTGGATTGCACTTTACTGCTGTGAACTGACCTGGACTCAGGAAACCTCTCACCATTTCGCCAAGCTCTACCTTTTAGATCAGCCTGTGCTGCCTTCAGCTTTAAGCTGTCCATAACTTTTACAGGAATGAACTATTGATAGCCAGACCCAGGTAGAGATAACATGCCTCGAGCAAAACGAATCAGCAGCACCATCCGTGTTTTGCTGAGCAGATTTGAGCAGAACACTGCCGTTTGTAAGCAATTCCTCAAGAAGCAGCTGCTGTGGAGCTCATCCTGTTGCTGGCTGACCTCAGGCTGGCTGTTTCTGAGCTACAGAGCCTTGTATCTCATACCTGCAGTAATGATGTGATAATGTCCCACAGTTGAACCCGGCTGATATCAAGACCAGCTACCTGTCCATCATCATGGACCCTGGGGAGGTGCCTCTGGAGGAACAGTGCGAATACCTGCCCTATGATTCCAACCAGTGGGAAATCCCACGGGACCGTCTACGCCTTGGTATGTTAGGAAGACATAAATAAACAATACTTCAATACAGAATACAGAGATGAAGGAGAATTAAAGGCCTGGAATGGTTCACTTGTGAACATTAGAAGAATGTAAAAAAAATGTTTTTCTAGAACATAGTAATTTGACTTACTCTACTCAATAAAACCTCTTCGAAACATATAGCAGAGTGTAAAACAAGCACATGCCGTATTGTGAAAAATTTGATGTGTGTTTGGGATTACTTAGATAAGGAGAAACAGGATATGCCAAGAACAAATAAGACAGAACTTTAAAATATTGCCAGTAAACTGCAAGCAAATGGACACATTCAAAAGGAAATGCTAGTCACATTAAATACAAAAATATTTTTTGATAATATTTAGATGATTAGGCTTCTTTTCACTGTAAAATTCCGAGTGCTTTTATTGACTGGATTATTACACTTTTGTTGCTGATTATTACACTCTACTGTATACAATGTGTTTGTTTTAACAGGAGAAAAGACAGACTAGTAGTAAAGCTTCTTTGTTTTAAACATTTGCAGGTTTGAAATATTGCTTGTTTTTTCTTTTTTTTTTTGCTACATCTGCAGGGAAAGTGCTTGGTCATGGAGCTTTTGGGAAAGTGGTGGAGGCCTCCATTTATGGGAATGACAAAAAGAGCAATTTAGGCACTGTGGCTGTCAAGATGCTCAAAGGTTAGATCCTAATCTTATGCTTATCCCCTGCAGGCAGCAATTGTAAAGATGATAGTGTTTATTCAAAGAGCCTTGATACTGTGTATTACAGAGGGAGCCACAGCCAGTGAACACAAAGCCCTGATGTCAGAGCTTAAAATCCTCATCCACATAGGGAACCATCTCAATGTGGTCAATCTGCTAGGAGCTTGCACCAAAGCCCACGGTCAGTACAGCTGCTGTATTAAAACAGTCACAGCTAATGTTATTGCTTAGCATACCTTCAGAGACTTTGGCAGAGCCAGGTGCATATCAATTTAGAATGCAGTTTGTGCTACGATATTCTCTGTCACTATGTAAAGAAAGTATAATATTGCCTTTATAGTTATGTGCATTATGATATTTACAAGATTAAACATTCAGAACAGAAATCTACATATAAATGCTTAGAATTCATTATTATGACATGCTTTTTCTGCACCTTTCTTTATAACCACCTCTAATTTTTTTCAGGCCCTCTCATGGTTGTGGTGGAGTTCTGCAAATATGGAAATCTATCCAACTACTTAAGGGCTAAGAGGGAATTCTTCTTGCCATATAGGGTAAGGTTTGACTTCTGCAGCTACTTCCCAATAGCCAAGTAAACCCTGTTGCTCATATATTAGTGGTGGTAAAATTCCAGCCTCAATGCCAAACCTTAGTGTATTCCGCCTCACCTTTATTATATGCTGTAGAAACATATGAAATATTTTACTGGGCCATTTAATGATAACATTCCCATTTGTCAAGGAGAACATGGAAGTTTCTACATAGTGCTTGGAAAACCCATTAGGAAACATGAGAACTATGCATTGAAAAAGGGTCAAAGTGCCCTGTAACATGGTACATGATAATGGGAAATGTTGCACTCACAATGTCATGTGTTTTCAATCCTATTTTTCCATCACAGAGCTTTAATAAATGAATGTAAAGTAGTTGCTGACAGCAGCACTAACTGAATTTGTTTGGACTTGGTGCTAGCTGGCGAAGGATTGTTGTCACTTCGAGCAAGGTCGGATTTGTTCTTAATAAATGCGCTGGCACAGGACAAGACGATTACATAATTGTCCTCAGGATATCAAAAACAAATTAATTTATTCCACTAATAAATTCGCCCTGATATTTAGAACTGAATTAGGCTGTATCTGCTATCTAACAGACAGCTAACCTAATGTAACTTTCCACATGTTCATGTTCAGTGTCAGCCAGACAGCTCTCTATATGATACTCTTTTTTTTTTCCAATGGAAATGTTAAGCCTTTCCTTTTGGCAGGCCATATGTAGTAGGCGTCCAGGGAATTCAACCAGAAAAGCATTTCAGCTAGTTAGGGGTTAATACAGCAAATTCTGTCCTAATTACAGTCGTCTCAGTAAATGTGTTATAACTGTGTGGGCAGTGACCTGTCTGTTGGTGTGTGTGTACTGTATAAGTGCTTGTGAGTGTGAGAGACTATGTATAAACAGATCTAGTTTGATGTATATAGGACTGCACAGTGCAGGCACGGTCACTGCTACACAGCTCCAAGGTCCTGGGCATGTGGGTTCAATCTCCATAATGGGTGACTATCTTTGAAGAATTCCCTGTGTCCTCCAGCTGCTCCGGATTCATCCCATAATCCCAAAACACATAATGATTGGTCAATGATCAATATGGGATAAACAGTACCTAAATCCTCCAGCTTTGTTTTAAGATCTTCCCACTACAGCATATTAGGAATGTAATTCTATAATATGTAACTGTATTGTATGAAAGGATTTGTAGGACATCAGTGTCAGTAACAGAGTAGCTCTATTAGACCCCCTGTCAGTCTCGCTGATTAATAGCAGGCTTGCCTGTTTTCATTGTAGCTGAAAATACCCTCAAAATATCTGGCGTTAATAAGAGAGTGCTATATATATATATAATGGCATGGCTTTGGATGCCTGGAGGCATGCTGTGTTTCATGACCCACTATTTCTTTTTCTACAGGATCGTTCTCCGAAAACACAAAGCCAGGTGAGGAGGATGATGGAGGCTGTGCAGATGGAGCAGAGAAGCCGGCAACATTCAAACCAATCTCCACCATCCAATATTAGCTCCCCGGCCCAGCTCAGAGGCAAAGCCAGTCCAAGCAGCTCCCCCTCAGTAGAGAAAAGTACGTTTATAATGGCTTCTGCTAATGTATATATTCAAAATGCCTGGCAGATTGAAACATGACCTGGTCTGAATATCTGCAGACTTACAACCTGTATAATTTACTATACACTGCCAGAAAAAAAGAGCTCTGTACAATCACATTTTATTTCACTAAAAGTATAAACAGTTAAAATATACCCTCAGTGGCAGAGCAACAGTGGTCATAAGGTCCAGCTGTACGATTGAAATTAATCGTTATATTCATATTTTTTTTCAAATACAGGATGAGTCAAAATTCGCAGGAGACCCTTTATTTATTTATTTATTTATGTGGGTTTTTTTTTTTGGGAATATGCTACATGACCACCTTCCTATTCGAAAAACATGTCTTGCTCTGGGCGGCACGGTGGTGCAGCAGGTAGTGTCATAGTCACACAGCTCCAGGGACCTGGAGGTTGTGGGTTTGATTCCCACTCCGGGTGACTGTCTGTGAGGAGTTGGTGTGTTATCCCCGTGTCCGCGTGGGTTTCCTCTGGGTGCTCCGGTTTCCTCCCACATTCCAAAAAAAACACACGTTTGTAGGTGAATTGGCTGGTAGGTATATATATTGTGCGTGTGTGTGTTGTCCTGTGAAGGACTGGTGTATTCACGCCTTGCGCCCAATGATTCCAGGTAGACTCTGGACCCACCACGACCCTGACCTGGATAAGGGTTACAGATAATGAATGAATGAATGTCCTTGATCCAACATGGTGGCTTTCAAGATGGCGGCCATGTTCTTGACATAGACTAAAATATAGGTCCCCTCACCCATTACTTGCTGGAGTATGGAGTAAAAGGGTGTCCTGTAACATTTGACTCACCCTGTAGTTTTCATGACATCATATTTTAAAAGAAAAATATCTAGGAAGATTAAATAGCCGCAACATAAAATGATAAAATGTTGAAGAGTAAGTGATACCATACTGTTTCCTCACTGAAGGAGTTCGGTTCGGTTCCTTTGCTTTGAGAGTCTGAGAAGGTGCAACTTCTGATCAGAGTTGTTTGGCTGTATAAGATATCTAAATGTTTTTTGTTCCTTTTTCTCTCCCTTAAGCTGATGACCTCTGGAAGACCCCTCTTACAATAGAAGATCTGATATGTTACAGTTTCCAGGTAGCACGAGGGATGGAGTTCCTGGCGTCCCGCAAGGTAAGCCCCGGGCAGTTTTCAGAAAATCTGCCTTTGCTTTTGCCTTGATTTCAGAAATCCAACTCTTAGATTCTGGAGTCCCATAACATGAGTTATAGACGTTATTGACTGGAAGGAATAAAGTCCTGTCTGGAACCCATGAGAATTAAAACAGGGAACAGGGAAACCATACTAAGCTCAAAATTTAGGTTGTTATCTGGGACATAGATAAAAGAGTTATAAAAAAAATCTGTAGATTCTCAGTGCAGAAACATAATCCACACGACACAAATGTCTGCTGTTTTTTCTCCTGGCAGTGCATTCATAGAGACTTGGCAGCTCGGAACATTCTACTGTCGGAGAACAACGTGGTAAAGATCTGTGATTTCGGGCTGGCTCGGGACATCTACAAGGACCCAGACTATGTGCGGAAAGGCAATGTAAGAAAAAAAAAAACAATTGAGGTGAAACCATTTGATTCTAATTGCCCCCTTTATAGGCTTTTACCACAGCAGGTTTAACTCCAAACAGATGAGCACACCCCAGCTTCAAGGTGAAATCCATTTCAAATCAAAATGGTGCTTCAGATGGAGCAAATGATATAGGAGAAGAGTGAAGATCATCAGCCTTTGACGTGAAGTGTCATGCTATTCCTTGTCAGATGAAAAAGTCAGTTGGCTTCAGGCTTTGGTACAATCTGTGATCAATCTCTGTGTAATGTGTGCTTACTTCTGCAGGCCAGACTGCCACTCAAGTGGATGGCTCCTGAGAGCATTTTCGACAAAGTGTACACCAGCCAGAGTGACGTCTGGTCCTTTGGCGTGCTGCTTTGGGAGATCTTCTCATTAGGTAAAGTCAATGCATTTTATGCACATCGGTCTGAATAAAAGCTGATTGACATACAAACTACTCAATTATTTTTCATGGAAATGTCATATCATATGGAAATGAGCCACAGTGTAAGTGCAGTTGATGAATGGCATAGAAACAAGTACTTCAGCTAGTCCAGTTTTTACATATCCTTTCCAAACGATAATGATATACTTCAATTTATCCATTTACATGGAATACCCCTTAATTCATGCAGATGTGAATCAATATAAGGAAACAATTTAGCCCACTAGTTGATCTCCATAGAAAAACAGTAGTATGTTTGAAGAACCCCCAGATATACAAATTTCAGTCCAAATGATCTAATCATTCAACCCCGAATGAGCAAGTGATTTACTGATTCCAGAGCCAACAAATGGTTATATTTGCATATATAATTATAATTATATATATGACTTTGATGTATATGCGGCTGTTAAATGGCTGCTGGTTTTGTGTGTGTGTGTGTGGTTTTTTTTTTTTATATAACCTCCTTAACCATGAAGACAGCTTTTATATATTCTTGTGTATGTTTTTCCCTCTTAGGAGCATCCCCTTACCCCGGCGTTCAGATCGATGAGGATTTCTGCACGCAGCTAAAGGACGGCACCAGAATGAGAGCTCCTGACACCGCCTCCCCTGAAATGTGAGAATGATTACACTTAAAAGGCAATTTTACTGTTTAAAATATGAGTTAACTTCCTAATTAAATTCGAAAAAAATTGAAAAAAAAAATAAAATAAAAATAAAAGAAATCAGTGGAAACAGTGCTGTGATACTGTGTGTGTGTGTGTGTGTGTGTGTGTGTTTCTATCTCCCTCTGCTGGTAGTTATGGAATCATGCTGGCCTGCTGGCAGGGCGAGCCCAGGGATAGGCCCACGTTTCCTGCTCTAGTGGAGATACTGGGAGACCTTCTGCAGGACAACAGTTTACCGGTGAGAGGTCTTAATGAAAGGAAAGCTCAGTGGTGTATACTGTTAGGATGATTAGGATTACTCAAACATCATATCCTCTTAGCATTCATTAGCCAGTGAGTTTGTTTTAAAGTATTAGGTTTTAGCTTTGACAGGTATTGTCTGTTTCCTTTCACAGGACATTCCCCTCAATGTCTCACAGAGTTCCTCAGATGATGGCTTCTCCCAGGTCTCATCAAGACCTCCGTCAGAGGAGGAGCTGAGACTGGCCTGCAACACTATGCCGGCCAGGTACGACACATACACAGAGTGTGTCGCCAGTGAGATATTTTAAAATGTGAAACAAAGTACTTGTGTCTGAATGTAGGAGATATGCAGTAAAAACTAATGAGTACTATGGGGTGGTTTTCCATACAGGTATTAAGCCTAGTCCTGGATTACACAGCATTTAGAATTGTGATTTTCTATTGGGGTGGCACAGTGGTGCAGCAGGTAGTGTCGCAGTCACACAGCTTTGGGGACCTGGAGGTTGTGGGTTCGATTCCCGCTCTGGGTGACTGTCTGTGAGGAGTTAGTGTGTTCTCCCTGTGTCCGCGTGGGTTTCCTCCGGGGGCTCCGGTTTCCTCCCACAGTCCAAAAAATACTCGTTGGTAGGTGGATTGGCGACTCAAAAGTGTCTGAGTGTTTGAGTGAATGTTTGAGTGTGTGTTGCCCTGTGAAGGACTGGCGCCCCCTCCAGGGTGTATTCCCGCCTTGCGCCCAATGATTCCAGGTAGGCTCTGGACCCACCACGACCCTGAACTGGATAAGGGTTACAGATAATGGATGGATGGATTTTCTATTGAAAAGAGGATACTATAGACAGCGGTACTAATTAGAAAATTCAGCTACTTTAATCTGAACAGTTTGTGTTTGTGTCTTAGACCAAACTAGTAATGGGTTGTGGAGCATTCAGTACTTTTGGATGAGAAAGAGTAGCAGAACTAATCATCCAACATCAGAACTAAAATTCACCATTACTTTTCCTGCAAATCAAATTCTTCAGTTATGGCCCAACATCTAATGTCATTCTTAACAGCTGAATTTGAATTGAAATTTATTTAAACACTGAACCTGAATTTAAATCTGAATTTTCAGGTTAAAATATTTACAACAATAAATGTTACTGTGTAGTCTGTTCCCCTCATGCCACAGTCTTTTACTCAGATACTACAACTGTGTCCCGTTCTCTGGGTGTGTGATGGTGAGCCCTTCTAAGACATGTCACTCACGTGTGAAGACGTTCGAGGAGCTCCCGATGGAGATGACCTCCCACAAGTCACATCATGTAAGAGCCTTCCTTGAACCACAAAACAAAACACTTCAGAAAGCTGCTAATGTTACTAATGGTACATTAAATTAAAAACAGAGCAAGCAGAATTATGCTAATGGGGCATGATAATTGGTTTGCACTTGCTTTTAGTGATTATTAACTAAATTAACATATCTAAGAGCATGGCTTCTCCCAGGCCTCATCCAGACCTCCGTCAGAGGAGGAGCTGAGACTGGCCTGCAACACTATGCCGGCCAGGTACGACACCTACACATTAGGACAGAGTGTGTCGCCAGTGAGATATTTTAAAATATAAAACAAAGTACTTGCGTCTGAATGTAGATGAGATATGAAGTAATTAGGAAATAGGAACTAATGGGTACTATGGGGTGCCCTTTCAGGACAGTCATAAAACATTTCATTTCATGTATGCATTGTAATGTACACTTACATGAAGGTTTTTTGGCACAATCTGATCACAGTTTACAGGGCAAAGTACTGTTCATTTACAAATCATTACTAACAGTTTGGACATAATTTGAAATCACCAGCTGTTCTTTATATTGTGTCAAATGTTCATAAGTAATAGACCAAAAGAAATGGTTCAAAGTGATGAATAAATCATATTTACATTCATTTCCATTCAAAGTTATTATTGTCAAGATATGAATTTGGCAGTAATAAAATATAGCTAAAGAATATTGTTCCCTTATAAGCCAAGTCTCCTTTTAGACTGCTTTATACTCCACACGTTTATTTTTCCTCTCTGATAATGTACGGCACTGGCATGAGTCTGAGGCATCATTATCTTTGGTTTGCACCTGTACTGTAAATGTTTTTAGGTATTTATATACTCATAAACAAAATATACAGCTTGTGTCTGCTCTTTTGTCAGAGGCAGGTCACGTTTGATGGAGGCCATTGAAAAACACCAGCCAGTTAGTGCATAGTAAAAGACCTGCATACCTTCTAAAGTGGTCAGTAAGTGTACAGTGTTTACAGTAGTTTTAATACAGTGCTGTATCCCTGCAGGACAGCCAAACGGACAGTGGGATGGTGTTGGCCTCTGAAGAGCTGGAGAGGCTTGAGCACAAGCACAGAGGAGCCATGCTTAAGAAGTGAGTTTAAATGTGTCTGTACATGTGGGTTAAGAACATTAAAGGAACACTATGTTATACAGTGGAACCTCTACCTACGAACTTGATCCGTTCCGTGACCCGGTTCGAGTTCATTTCTCGAGTCAATTTTCCCCATTTAAAATAATGGAAAAGCAATTAATGCGTTCCAGCCCCCACCCCGAAAGTCACCCTTTTTGCACCGATACATGTTTACAACACTCTCAAATTAGTAAAAAAAAATATATGTAGAGTTACTAAAAATAAAAAAGAAATACAGTGGTAACAGTAATAAAAAAGAAATAATAAAGTTTTAAGTGGTTACATATCGCTACTTTGAAGACGTGACGACTGGCTGGAGGAGTAACACAGTCATGGTTCGCTGGTGGAGGCAAAAAATATTCAAATCTTGGAAAGTTCGTTAGTAGAGGTTCCACTGTATTTTACATTAATATTGCGGCTTCAAAATCATTGTGATGCTTCTCTGGCCTGTAAAATGGAGAACAGGGATTCTGTCACTGCTACTCTGGGCTCAGCACTGCAAAAACTGCAATATGTAATACGGAGAGTAGGAAAACACCACCTTTCCTCACTCTCCCCATTGATTTCAATACATTACTGTAAAAAATGAATTACACTAGGGGGAGCCCTAGGAGCAAAAACACAAATCTTACCTAGTGTTCTTTTAAATGTATTGACTACTAAGGCTGGGGTCACCAATCTTATCTGCAAAATGGGCCCATTTTCATTCCATCCAACCAATGGCTTTTAGTAAAATCATTTTAAGTGTCTTCTTCTACCACTGAACTTCTGAATATTTGTCTAAACAAAGAAATCCAACCTCATGGGACGCCCCCCCAGGCCTCTTGTGGGTTATTAGATTTGAAAATAACCAGAGAACTGGAAAACAAAAGGTTAAATTGATTTATCATGTCACAAAATCAGTGTACAGCCCTGGATTTCTTCACCCAAATTATAATTTAATTTTCTGTGTGTCTGTGTAGTTCATTAGCAGGCACAAGTACAGAGCGCCTCTTCAGCGGTTCAAGCCAAAGCAGCTGCAGCAGCAGCAGGCACCGGCCGACCTTTTTCAGCCAGCTCTCCGGTCAAACCTTCTACAACAACGAGTACGGTCAGCTCTCTGAGGAAGGCATGTGTGACTTCTTCTCCACTCCAGACCTGGCTGTGACTGAGGGTTCGTGCCCAGCCACCTCCAACCTGTAATATCACCCAAATGGTCCACATGCGTCCATCACAGCCCCCAGCCCCCTGGACACCCAAGCCCTTCAACCCTGCCTCACAAACCGAACTGATCTTCCCTCTTCCCTGATTCTGTGTTCTGTCAGCTGCCACTGGGTGGCACCATTATGTCAGTTGCAAGTAAAAAAGTATTTTAACGCCATTGTTACATTAATCTTAATATGAAGTCAAAGCTTCTTTTGTTTATTTGTACAAAAAATTGCCCAACACTGGGAAAAATAAAGCAATATATCTTCTTTTACACTGACTCACTCATTGAGAATACAACACAAAGAAAAAAAATAAACAAACGTGAAACCATTGTCAGAAAGCATTCAGATATTTTAACAAAGGTGTATGCAACAGTAACCAGTCCAGTTTTATTTTATGCTGCACATTCTGGCCAGATACAAGGTTTGTTTGTACCTGATTCAAAAACAGAAGTGGTTGAGAGACAGCAATAACCTAAAGGAATTGAGGTCAAGTTTACGAAATACAACAGTGGCAGGTTGTTTGTGTGATTTTTATCTGACCGAAGTGGAAAAAAGCAGTGGCAGACACCAGTGCAAAGTCTACGTGGCAATATAACTAAGCAACAAATCAGTTTTATACATCTGAATTTCCTGTTAACGTATAGATTTGTGTTTCTGTCTGTACCATCATGTTTTAGGCTACTTTAAAAAAATAAATAAACACTGTAGATTTTGTCTTAACTGGAGAAATATCAATGTTGCCATGTATAACTGAGGCAAACACTGCAATATGTCATTTGGAAATGACTATGCCACACACAACAAGTTTTGTCTGGTTTCACAAGTTCCACTGGAATCTTTAGAGACAGTGATTGGAAATGGTATAATTGCAGCATTGACAAAAAGTAAACACAACACACAAGCTACTTCTCAAACTCCATGGACTGAGGATGAAATAATGACCAAATCCATCAAGTGAAAGTATGCTTTTGCAAAGTAAAAATACACTTAAAAATACCTTCATTCAAAAATGCAAGTTAGGCAAAACATAATAAATTCCCTTGACACAGTATCAAATATACGTATGTTACTTAAAAAAAAATAACAATGAAAAGAAAAAAAGACTGGCAAGCTGGTTTTGTCCTCTTTAAGTAAAAGGGCTTGAATGATTTTACCTTCAGTGACAAGAATATCATTTTAAGGCACATGAGACCAATTGTGGAACCAAGCTCTCAGTTTCCTTGCATTAAAGAGTTGAGCATTTCATCTCATTCAAAATAATATCCAGCAATGAATCTCAATCTTTGTACAATTCATGAAGGAATAAACCCTGTTTTACGTTATAATCAAATCTACACTAAGTTGCTGAAGACTGCAAATCTTGAAGAGACATCGATGTACTGCCAAGTCATGGTAAAGTCATGAATAAAAATGACCAATATTGTGTGGTGCTACAGACTGCCTTTTGTAACTTATTTAAGGGAGGGAACACTGAATTTTACAAAAATACAAGAACACAATATCCAAAAAAAAAACAGTAAGTTCTGACCTTTGCAGCAGATGAACTGAGAACTGCTGCAAGCCTTTTCACACAAAATAAGTAACTGGAATCTTCCTAAAGGGAACATTGGGCTTGTAGTGTGATACAATTGAAATATATAGACAGTCAATGTGGTATAAATAAGATGTGTCTTGGCCAGTGAGGCAGCTCTCAGGACATCTTGCCTATCTGGATTTTCTTCCAGGCCTCAGAGGCTGTGAATATACAGGAATCGATAATGCCAGCTACAGTAAAGGTTCCGCCAATAATGGCACAGATCTAAAAACACACAAAAACAGGCATTAGGATAATGCAATTACTAAAATTAAACTCGTAATATATATATATATATATTAGCCCTAAATCGTGTAGGGTGAAACACAAAGTTATGAAGCTGTTGGAAATTATTGACAAATTTTTCAAATTGTTCACTCCAGAGCTCATCCACTAAATATCTTAACTGCCAAAACTTAATTGACTATTCAGCATATAAACAATTATAAACAACACTTTGTTTGTGCACTCACTGTCAATTCTTTTAGTTCCAGTGACCAAACAGGAGCATGGTGTAGTTCTACAATTAAAGACTGTAGTTCACCTGTTGTACTGCATACTTTGTTTGCCCCCTTTCACCCTGTTCTTCAATTATTGGGACACAACAGGATCACAACAGAGCAGGTATGACTTTGAAGGTTTGATTCTCATCACTACAGTGGTGGTGCTGTGCTAGTGTGTGTTGTGCTGGTACAAGCAGTTGGAGCAACGGATGGACTACAGTCGGTTATTGTAGAACTACAAAGGGCACCTTTATGAACAGAGGAGCAGAGAGATCGGAGAGTGAGTGTTGAAACAGGGAGGTAGTGACAATGTTATGGCTGAGTGAGAGACTCACTGTTGTAATAAAGCGGTAGATCGGCTGTCTCCTCTCTGTGTATTTCACTGTGATAGGACTCAGATCGTAGCGGAACCAAATGGCAGGGATAATGCGTCCTGTGTGACTGTAAGCCACATACTCCTGAAAATGAAAAACAACAGGCAAGGTTTCTGGTTTATGATACTAATCTGGGCTCAGTTGGGCACTTTTTTCACATTACTTTGGCATCACTGACGCTGGTGGAATCATGCTGTAATTCAGGTTTGAAGCCCATTCACTTTATCTGGTCATTTCATTCGAGTACAACACGCTTTTACGGCCAGTCACAGCTAACACTTTTCCGGTCACGTATCTGTCCCCAGCCTCCAGCTGTCACTGGGGTACATGTCCTCTGGATTCCCAGAGCCCTGTGACAAATGTTTGTCAGCACTTCATAAACACAGCGCCGTAATTCCAAACCACTCTCAGTGAACAGGTTGTGTCTATAGTAACCACTAGAGGTTTTAGGAGCCCATAACTCAGCACGCTGGCTGGAAATACATGTATGTTTATAGAACCACGTTTTACAACTGTGTTATATAAGGCTTTCTCAATAACACTGAGCTCAGTGCCTTGGGTTACCTTGTTGGCCACAGTGTACTGATAGGAGAACCTCTGCTTTCCTGATAAGTCCTCGTACACTGTAGGAACGATCTTCAGAATGTAATCATGGGAGGCCAGAGCTGTGAGAGAGAGAGATATGAAACAGTGAAGAGAAAAACAGTGAGAGGAAAATACTGTCATGGTTTGTTTATATGAGAATTTTTACATTTATGATATTTGGTATATGTTCTTTTCCAGAGCAGCTTACAGTTTTAAACCTTGGTCTGCTGAAGGCTGTAGTGTTACCCACTACACTATAAAATCACAGTTGTGGGAACTGGATTATAACTATTTCCACGGTTACATGGTTAATGCATAAAAAGCAGCAAACAGAATATCAGTCCACTACACGTATCTTATTTGTATTCATTTTTTTTAAATACATTTTTGTGATTTCTGGTTTCCGTTTTTTCTTTGTACCTTTGCAACACTTGTGTTCAAACTAAAAACAATTCCAATGGAATAAGTTAGTCTCAGTAGATAAGACAGAGCTATAAAGGGATTATAATCTTTGCTGTGACAGCAAACTCTCAGATATAAATTTCCACAAGATCATAAACGTTAAATCCAAGCACTGAGCTCAGTTTTCTCATGTAAATATGGAAAAAACAACTGCCTGGTTTTATTAATGACTAAAAAAAGTTATGTAAAACTATTTGGAAAAGGACATTCTTAATGGACGCTTTTTGGTCAGGCAGTTGTATAAAACTGGCCACTAGATGGCCTACAACTACACAATTTATTGTAGCAGGACATCCTAAAACTAAAAGAAAAGCTCTTTCCTCCTTAAGCTACTACACAAAACTAGTTTGAAATTGTTTATAAATTGGTCGCAGCCTCTGCATTGCTTTGTAAAGAAGATTGGAAAAGGCTCTCTGTCTGTTTGCATTTGTGATTCAAGGTGTGGCTGTTGTCATTTAAACTTTCTATTTTGTCATTGTGGTTTTACCACATTATGTGTCATGGAATGTAAGCGAATCATTATATCACTGATGAATTATAGCATTATAACTTAAAATAATGTATTAAGGCACATTTATGTAGCTTTAAATATTTTCGAACTGAATAATACATTTAAATATAATATTTTATATGGAGTTGTAAAGCTCTACGATTATAAAAGGTCAAGAAGGATCCCTTGTCTTCTAGATTGTAGCAGATTATAAAACAGGAAAATAACATATCGTTTTCTGCACTAGATTGGAGTGTCCAGGAAAAACAACACATATCAGGGCTAATCATTCTGTCACTGCTTACAGTCAGCTGACTCAAGACGTAAGATAAACAGGAGCGTTAATCCTATTGCTTATGTGTGAAATCTATTTCCAAATTTAAACGTAAGAAATCGAGGAGGAGAAAAGGGCCTGTCATGGCAAGTAGAACCATCTTAAAAAGCAACACTATCTGTTTTAACCAGACCTCCTCCTCCATGCTTTTTCAAGATTCTGGGTTAACTTCCACTGGTTGTTGTGATGTAAGCACGAGAGGCACACTTTCTGATACATCCAATGTTCATACCTCAAAGGCTGTTTTGAGAGATTTGGAGGACAGTCCCGATGTATCCTTTTCTTACTCATGACTGATGGTACATGCAGATCACAGAGTGAATAATGTACTGTACACTTGAGAAGACACAGCCTCCAATTTGGAATTCATCCCTTTCAAATGGCTCCTGCATTTTTGTGAGGAATTTTTTGTTGTTGTTTTTTTAGTTTCTTGCCTTAGCCATGAAAGTACAACCTTCCAATAACGGCACCATGCAATCTCATTACAGCTTTTCGTTTCAGTAGAGAACTGTGCTACTGAGAACCGCTCATTCAGAGAGATCAGGCAAGACTTCAGTCAGACGAGGACTCCATGACAAAGGCGTTTTTGCATTTTTAGATCTAGCCACCACTGATGTAATTACATTCGTTTTAAACCTAAAGCTACCTAGTAAATTCATTCAGAGATTACTTAGATTAGATATTTCTCTAGTCAAAAAATCCTGTATTTACAAAAACCTCTCAATGAGAAAAATGAAACATGGCTACCTTTAACATTTTCACACAAACATTATAAAGCAGACAGTTTTAATTTAAACCCAAAAAAATAGTTTTCAATTCATTCTTTATGTTAAGAAAGTTGGACCAAAATAATAACATCATAAATATACCGCGTGTCTAATAATATTTGCCTTAGACATGTTTCAGCCAATCGGCTGCTTTATGAAGTAGACTCTATGAAGTTTGGACTCGCACATTACATCATCCCTTCCTGAGGCACCAGCCAATCACTGATGTCACGTACCATTAGACTCGAGTCTGTTTGCTCCAGCAAGGGCGTTGAAGGCTCCTTGGACGTGTTGAACCTGCAATATATCAAGTTTACATTGACATCTAAATGAGCTACATTATCTTTTTCTGTGGTCTCATAAAATGAATGTTATGTAATAAATCAAAGGGCCACCTGAAGCTTCTCTCCAAAGGCGAGCTTATGAATGATGTGGGTCATGTCGGGGTTCTGGGGCTGTGCTGTGGCACTGTGCGTGGAGACATGGAAATTTCCAGGAACCTGAAATGAATGGAACGCACACACTAACGTCAGTTAACCAGATACTTATTTAACAAAGCTTTATTTATTAATTATTTTTTTAAGTCTGAAAAGGACAGCAACCTCTATACAAGTTTAACTTAAAAAAGCTCAAATTGCAATCTAAAGCATTCTTTCTTTTCATTTTATATAACAAAATGACTGAAAACAACACTTTCATTACGTTTTAAGAGCGAACCTCTGTTTAGAATACTGACATTTGTGACAGACCACAACTGTCAAAAAGATTTCCTTTCACCCAATTACAGCTGCGTTCAACATGACTTTATTTGCATAATGCAGTCTGGGGAGAGATTAACTAAATTTGGTAGGTGGTTTTCAATTTGAAGGGTCATTACTATGCTGCCCCCACACTGATGATGTTTCCTTCTATGTCATTATAACCATTAAGTTCCTTATGCATTATATCCAGTGCTGTGTTCTCTATGATTACGCCAGTGGTCTGTGTCTATGTAAAACATCAAGGTGCGAGTTTCTTACTTTATTAATACTGAATTCACCCTCAAAGCGGCAGCCGTAACCGTTGTTGAGTGGAACCTTCATAGAGTTATCTATGTGACCCACTTCATGTCGTCCCATTTCATCTTGGATATCCAAACCCACCACTAAGAAAATATAGAGAGATAGAGAAAAGAAAAAGAGGGTGCATTGCTTAGTAAAAATCAATAATCAAATCTCATATAATAAAATATTAAACAACGTTAAAAACCAAATAGTTTTGTATTTTTCCTCCAAAATATCAACTGTGCTTAGATTATGTGAATATTTTATGCACGAGGACAGACCCAAGAAAAGTGGTCCAAAATAACCTGGTATGAACATTTGTCACATTAAAATACATATTTTTGTATCTTCATTCTTCACACAATGGGTTTTATAAAGACAAAAATGCATCTCTAAAGCAAATTATACTTTTGTTTCCATAGTAACTGCCATCATATAGAGCCCAATGTATTCAGACTACGTCAACTGTAGGGAAAATAATCTAACACTTAACACTAATCTTCATCGACACGACATTAACCAGCACTTACTACGTGTAAATGAGTTAAGCCAGGTCTATGTCAGAATGCTGACAAGACACTATAAAAAGACCTTTCTAAAGGGGTCACAAGGCTGTGATGGGGCAACACTGACCTTTTGCTCAGATGAAGGCAGGTTCCAGCACAACACTTAAGCTAATAAAGGGAAGAATGACTGAGAAGACCTTTTCTAAGTCTTCCATATAAACCTTTCCATGAAATGGAGTAGTTTCCATTGCATCAAGATCCCTCCTATCGAGAAGAACACTTGCGGTGTATACAAATCGAATATGAAATAATTTTAAATCTTTTAATATAATGACATCTATCTAACAAGTTTCCGTAACAAGTATCCAAATAAAACGATAAAAAAACCTCAGTTTTCAAAGGGTTAATAGCACAATGGAAAGCAACCACTTTCTGCTGTTTATGTACAGTCAGACGTGTGCCCAGAATACTAAATCTTAATCCAAAGCATTTACAGCAAGTGCGCAAAGGAAAAAAGCTCTTCATGCCACTTTTTCCAGTCAAGCATAAACTAAGTGGTGAAGCCTTAGCAAAGGTCAGCGGCGGCAAAAATGAGTACGTCACAAACAGCAGAATTAGGACCCGGGCATTGCTTATTGAAATGGTGTTGACGGAAAATATTGTCAAAAATGAAATACTATTTTATTCTTGGCAAAAGGAAGAAGCAAAAAGATATATGAAAGTAGACAGTATGACCTTCACATCCAACAATGTGCATGGAATTTACAGTCTCTAATGTCACCGTAATAATTCTTTAAAAAACATTTTGGAACATTTCTGTGAAGATTTGAAGGCATTTAGCCAGACAAAGTTCAGTAAGTTCAGGCAAATGGATCTTTGTAAAGAGGAGAGAAAAATAAACAGGTAAATAAAGAAAACACTCTTTAAGGCAAGGTTTATATTATAATACTGGTTTATATCGCAGCACAAAATCTAAAATCTAAATGTTTAATTACATTATAAAATGAAATATAACTGACGTAGGCCTTTTTGTTTCTCTACACCACTATTAAAAACATTCAGAATTAAGGTGAATCCAATTTCTCTGTTCGTATAGGTGTAGGGGGTCTCAGTTCTTGTTCTTCATAACAAGCAAAAGTCATCAGTAGTACTAATGTCTTGATCCGTAACTACTTAATTTCCAGTTCCACGTTAATTGGTGACAATTACATTCTAGCACCTGACGTTACTGAGAAATTTAAGGTAGAACTGGAAGTTTTAAAAAGGAGAAAAAAATTGAGGTAAATTTCATATCACAGAACAGTTTAATTTAGGATTGTTGAACACGCCTGAAGGTGTAGGATGCCTTAAATTTACTTAAAAGTGCATCAGTGCTCTGATATCACTGCAGACCAGTGTGCAACTACCTTAAGAGCACCACTAGAAGACTGGATGACGTATAAGGCTCTTGAAGGATCGTCCTGTTACAGTGCTGGTTATACTATTCAGGTGAATGATTAGCGTTGGATATAACAAAGTTAAGCTCATGTGCAGCTACTTCAGATAATCCCATTTCACATCATGCTCTTCCAAGGAGATTAAAATACAAGAAGTGTCAAAAACTGGTGTTAAATATTGTAAGATTGAATCAAGAAGATACAACTCCAGATGAACCAATCCAAAAATATCTTAGAGTTATAATTCATGGATCAAGTAATTTTATCATCTAGACAATGTAAATCCCCGCAAGCGCCATTAGAAGCATACAGATGTGCAATGAGATCACTATTTAGAACTGATACTACATTTTCTATAGCGAAACTTTTGTAGACAACTGAAAATTTCAGAATGTCACCAAGATTTTTCGCAAATGTCGTCAACATATACGTTAGCTAACAGACACGTTTCAGTGTGCTTTTTCTGGGATGTAGTTACAGTATATGAGGTCATAGTTGCGCAGTGAATTTTGTGATTATGACTCATCATCAAAACTAAAAAGCCAGAAGTTCCGTATGCTATTATTGTAAAAGGAGGGAAAAAGTGCTTATTACGGTATTTAGAATGAGCACATTTCTACTTTTGGAAACCGAGTCCTGCACAGATTTGTCACTGGTCATAGTTTATGTGCTGTGTAATGTGTAAGAAATAGCCAGTTACTTTTAAGACATGGCCAAAAGCCACAGAAGGTAACAGGTTTTTTAGTTTGTAAAAAAATTATAATAATAAAGTAATCAGTTCTTGGCTTTTAGAATTAAACTAGGAGCCAGAGTATTTTGCTATACACATTAAAGACCTAGCACCACAAAACAACTGCATGTATCCTGAAGAAGACAATAAGTAATTTCATATCAAGACTATTTTCATCATAACAACATTAACCCAACACAAACAACTGTCTGTAATATTTAAATTTAACTTTACATATTTAAAAATAAAGATTCCTGAGTAAATCAAAATTGTTTCAGATGAATATTAAATGTATAAAAGGAACACGTTTCAATCTTTGCAACCAAAGATAGGTCTTGGTAACAAACATTGTGAGAGAAAAATGGCAACATCTGCCTTGGTATGTGGGTGCATCAGTATCCACTACAGCATAGGTGACTTATGTGTGTGTGTGTGTGAGCACTAGGGCTATGCCATATCTTATTGTTCGCAATAATATCTTCATAATTTTTAAACCCATTTTAAAAAGTCAGTATCGTGATATTCTAACATGTTTACCTAACGACGTTATGCAATTAGCCATGATATAGCATACGTCCTTTACATGAGTCAATTAGGCACAGTGAAGTACAGTGGAACGTGGCCCTGAATGATTGAAATAACATTTGTAATAAAATTAAACTTTTTAATAAATAAAACCATTTAATGCTTTCAAAATATATTACATATATTTAATATAATTAATATTAATACAACTTTGCAATAGTGTGTTCTTGAAATTAATAAAAGTATTTTTCATTGTTTCATCATAATCGCCAAGCATATCCTTATCGTGAAAATACTGCAAAATATCGTGGTATTATTTTAGGCCCATATCGCCCACCCCTAGTGACCACACTTCAGAGGTTCTTTTTTGTCGTTATTGAGCCAGCAACTGGTAAACAAGTGTGAACAACAACTGATGACATTGAAGTTCAGAACGGCATCATGAAAACATACACTATTTGCTCAAGCTCTGGGTGAAACATGATTATTAGCAGTAAAGTTTCCATATAGATGTGGAAAAACTGCTCACCTAGAGAAACTCTGAAGCATGAACAACAAAACCATTAAAAAAATTCACAGAGGGCTATGGTAAATGTAACCGCCCTTGGTTTAGAGAAGGAAACCTTAGTCCAGTAATCTGTAAACAACAGACCTTGGACCTGACACTACCAAAAGGAAAGTAATACTCAAACCAGATGAAGAAGTTGTGGGTAGAGCAGAAAAAAAATATTTTAAATAAAGACTCTCTCACACAGTAACAGACAACCAAGTCACAAGGAGAATATTGATGTATTTTATGTATATACTCACAATCACAGTGTAAGTTTGGCAAACTGATGTTTAAACTCACTTCAATCTTCCCTCCACTGTCCTTATCTGGATCATCAACATAGAGTTCATTTACTCTGCAAACAAGAAGGTATGTCACACATTGGCAAATTCATTCAATGAACTATACGACTTGAAATTTTAAAACATTATCTGCGTGATTGTGGAAATAGCACATAATACAATTAACAGAACTAAAGAGCCCACAAAAGCCACTTTATTGTATTAAGGTCTATTCATCATCTATGACAAGTTGCTGATTAATAATTGAGACAGAATTGCAAAATGACAGACGAGCATGAGATATTTGACTGTTTGTGTGTTCATTTCCTCTCTTTCTCTTCCCTCCCCTGCTAAGCAAATGTAAAGAGGCTGACACAAGTGGCCAAGTCAGTATCCTGTGTGAAAATCAACTTCAATTGTCACAAAGGTTACAACACTACGGTGGCAGCCAGGCACTTTGCTACATGGACATCTACAACTACATCCTTAAAATTCCTATTTTAAACATGGCAATTTTAGAAATCTGCTTCAGTCCTACATATTAACTGCATTATATTCTTCTCCTCACCATGGTACACAAGTCTTCTAAGCTTGTTTATGAGGCCGCTGCAAATGTGACCTCAATGAGTCATAACTAACTGTTACATTTTGTTCTTATACACTTTTAACAGTCACATGGTGTAAGCGAGGACCAAATGGCAGCAATACGTACATTTCTGTAGCAATAAATCCCGTCAGCTCAGAGAGGAAGAGGAAGAGCATGAAAACACAGCAGCAGATTGAGACTAGAGAAAGAAGGACAGTAAGAGGTCATAGACAAAGTCAGGAACTCTGGTTTAATATTCACAATCACATGAGCTACTCATATGTAAATGTACAAATAGGACGGTCACTGCTAATTATATTTAATAATCTCCTATTATCAAATTTTTTTACACTTCATCCGAGGCCACATATTAAAAATTACTTAAGCAATTGTACACATCCTCAAATGAGTCAAAATAAGAAAAATAAGGCTTCACTTTAAAGAAAATGTTATACACATATACACACAGTTGAATCCTTGTATAGATGTGTATATTTTATTTTTTACTGTAAAATGGAAAAACAGGGTTTTAGAAATTACTTTGTTGATATTATAATTACTGTTGATTCATAAATATGACAGAGAATAATCTATATTCCTGCAAGCTCTATATTACAAAGAAAAAATAACTTTTCACAAATAGCTACTTTGTAATTGTCCAAAAGCATAGTAAAAATAATTCTTCAAATCATATTAACAACAGTTGTTACTGTTCACCAGGAAAAAAAAGCATACCAAAGACATTCAATTGTTTTGTTCTGGAAGTGATGTGACACTGCATATTTCACAGCTGATTAACTTTAATTTCACATTAACAGTTCACATATCAGCTTTCCTACGGTACTCTGATTATATTCTAAGAGGAACCTCAAGATTCTTAGACTTTGAGATCTCAATAAATTTACTTATCATATTCTATAATTGCTAGCCTATTTTCCTACCCTATTTCACACTTTTTTCAAGTAAAGTCTGTTGCAATTAATACATGTCAAGACACTGATTTGATCTTTTCTGACGTGGTTTCATGTAGGCAACACATCTAAAAAAAACACAGATAATACAAAATTAAACTGTCACATTTGTTCATGACACAAATCTAGAGGTGAAAGATACGTGTGTGTGGTTGTGCTACCCATATTTTTTTTAACGTGTCATTAGTCATGTGATCAAATGAGTAAAAAAAACAAGAAAAAAAAACAGCCTGAATAAGCAGGTAGAGTAGGATCTATTTACATGGAGACGGTCTCCACTGACTCAGAGATCACATGACTTTATGGTAACCACGTCATGCTCTGGCCAGTGGTTTCTTCCAGTTTACACAAGCTAATGTTTAGCTACATCACAAACAATAGGGAGTGTCGCTATGACACATACGCCACCAATTTAGGTTCAGTGGTATATACATCAATACTTACATTTAGACAGAAAACAAGGTCTTTAAATCAAATTTGTAAGAAACATTTTGCAGTTGGGTAAATAAATTAAAACAAAACTATACAAACCATTTCTTTTCATACTCTAGAGTATTCCAACATCAAACCTGATATTAACTTTATAACTGATATAGACTTATTAACTTTTTTCATTTTATGATGTAAACCAGGCTAATGTTGAAATCTACTGGAACTGTCCTAGTTGTTGATGTCATGAATACTCATTTATTAAATCACATGCTAATGACACTTCTTAATCATAAAACCCGTCAGCTTGTCCAAATATTTGTTTTTTGGGGTGGCTTCACTGGTATGGGTTTCAGGCCATATGACTAAACATGACCTAATCCAACTTAGGACTCACCAACAATGGAGCAGGCCACAGGAACGCAAGTTTAAATGACATGAGCATAAGTAAGCTCCTCACTTCACTAGTCAAAGAGTATAATCTATGATTACATAAAGCTATCTCATTCCAACTGCTGCCACGTCATAAGTGTTGGAACAATGAGCAATCAGCAAGGAAGTAGCTGGAAACTTGGAACAGTGACAACATATGAAATAGATCGCAGGAGCACAAACTGATCAATCACTGTGAAGAACACATTGAAATCATTGGGGGATGGTGGCGAGGGCAGACGGCAAAAGCCACACATACATAGGCCTCGCAGCCAAAGTCCTGTAAAGGAATTACCATCTTCTCTAATTGGCTTAGGTCTCTGTGTTAGACCTGTTTCATCTCAAGTCAATTTGTGCTGCATCTGTTAAGTCTGGCGTATTACCTTGTTTTGGTGACTTTTGTCATTCATTTACACATTGTTTTAGTGCTATTTTACAAGACAGACATTCCTTACACTTTACTATTTTTACTATATTTGTTTACATTTTTGTTTGCCTCTTTGTTGGTTTAAATATGCTTCATAAATATTTTTTTTGGCTTGGCTTGATGTCAAAAGATGTAAATGACCATACTTACTGAAGGCTCCAGTGTATGTGGGCTGGGTGAGGTCTTTAGGTACTTTCCTGTAGATATCGAACCTGGAAGGAAGAAAGAGAGAAAGGAAAGGGGGAAGAAAAAAGAGGAAGAATGGTCAGAGGAAGCTTGAAGAGAGAAAACGTAAACACAAGAAGCGCATGGGAAGCAGACATGTGAAGGCACATTCTGTTCCCATAATGGTGAAGGCTATGACAAGAGGCCTGAGGAATGTTAACTATGGCAGCGGGCCACAAAAAACTCAGACACAGAGCGGAGCAGTGCATCGCCTTCGGCCTCTGGAACTACACCTCTTCCTCTGCATTCCGGACCTCGGCCTGCGACCTCCGCCTTAACCCCTCAGACCTGGGGCCAGTTCTCATAACAGTGTGACTGAGGTCATTGCAGAGTTTGTCTACACTGTCTGAATGGCCCCACTCTCACATAAAAGAAAGTAAACAATCACAATGGCCCCCCAATTCTCTACAAAGTAAACTTCAGAAAGAATGGGTTCCTCTTAAAAGGGCTGCTCTTAAAAGTAAGAAGAGGTGAAAGCCAGTTTATTTATTTTGACTAGCCAGACCTGCACTAGCAAATTCCAGAGTAATAGCTCTGAGTGGCCACAGCGCACATGATTTGCGAGACAAATATGCACTTAGGTCTGTCCTTTGCCAAAAGGAAAGCATTCAGAATCTCATACATGAAATAAGTTGCAAGATTAACTTCAGCTAAACACCAACGTTTTAATTTAAAAACATACATGTATACACATATACATACCATTGAATATATATAAATTATTTTATTTATCTTGTTTAAAATGAGTTAATTTATCCTGCAACACAAAACCTGCATTGTGCAAAATCTCTTTATTTCAGTCTCTAATTGCTTATAACTTATTAAGAAGCATTATAACAGTTTGTCTTATGTCACATCATGTATTTAAAGAAAAAAAATCAAGCAAATGCCACTTAGAATCCTTGTCAACATTTCAGTATTTCTTAAAAAAAATAAAGGTTCAGAAATTGTGTTGAAAGTTGTATTTAATAGGTGTGAAAAACTTAATCTAACTCAAATGTATCTCTGAAGTAAACAAAAACATACAAAGATAGAGTGAACATGTATCTGAAACATCAGTGAGGCCGTTTATATGCAAAACCTGCATGCAAAATAGATGACTTCATTTTTGATAGTGGAGAAGCTGATAAAAACGAGTTTCAAGATCACACACCCATTCATTTCTGAGGATTATATCCTTGGCAAAATGTTCCTGTTCTATTTGGTTTACCTCCCTTAAAACTAAATAATAGATAAAAAGTTTGGAAATGGGGACCTGAAGGAAACAGGATACAGCCTCAGCTCTCTACGAAAAATACAATCTCCCCTGCAGCGAAAGCATGAGCATTGCCTTTTTTAGGATCTTTCTTGAGCGCTGTTGCTCCGCAGCCAAACTATTCTGCTTGTGGAGCTTGCAAACAGTATCCAAAGCCAGAGTCAGGCCTTTTTCGGCATCAGACCCTTTCTCCACACCTCCATCGCGGTCTTGGCCCAGCCCTCTTGCTCGTCAGCCCTGCAAAAACACGAACATCTGGGTGCATTTCTCCACCCACCACGAAAATCACAACTGACGCAATGCAAGGGGGCTGACTTCCTGCCGTATAAAATAACCTGATGTGTCTATGTAACTCCATCAGCCCATCTCACATTCCAACTTCAGTAGTCTCTACTCTGTTCTAGTAGCATGTAGAAAACATCCAACCTCGCAAGAGGAAATTCTGGATAGAGGTACACTGTCATTACATGATTGACGGCAGAGTCTCATTTCCTGTCCTTGAGTAATCTATGGGGTTAAGAACATGTTATTTGTAGCTGGAAGGTATCTCAGAATAAAAACTTGTTAACTTAAAAAGAAAAAAATAGGTTTTTATCATCAGAAATGCCACTTTTATTTAAACTATAAATACATAAAATATTTCTAGCACCTATTACCTCATTCATTTATTAACTGATTAACCTACTGATCAAGTAAACTACTGAGTTTGTTGTTTAGCCTGCTTTTGGGAAGGCACATAAAGTGCAGATAAGCACTTACTATCATGATGTGACTGAAATAACTATGTTATTATACCCATACTGAAAAAAGGGGATGGGTAAATACTGATCTTGGAAATCATGGATTTAGGCGGAATGGAAACAGAGCAGGTCACAGGTGTGTGTGGTTTTATTGCCCCCTTTCTATTTGGCTTAAAATCCAAGTTAAGCATACCTCATTAATGGCACATGTATCATCACGTCACTGATTCATCAAAAGACCCATTACCTTCCTTCTCTTTATACAATGCAAATGGGCATTTCCCTGAATTTGCCTGCCAGAGCAAATAGGACATATGACTCCATTTGCTCAGCAGTCATTAGTGTTGTACGTGCGGTACGTGTCCAAATCATTCATTCAAGAGTCAAGATTAGTCGAACCTGTAAACAACATAAGCGCTATACTACAGCCCATTTACCTGTTTACTTACAAAAGCGACTGTTCCAGCTGATTACATCTTTTCGTCTCAGCTGACTGTCCTCTCTTTGTTACCACTATCCCCAATAATGAGTCATGCTTTAGATCAGCTGTTGACACTGTAACACAAAACTCTGACCCAGTATACAAAATGAGCACATTCCATGTAGAAAGGCTTCCCACAGCACATTCCGTACCAACACTAAAACCTATGAAGCGTAATATTTACATTTGCTTTAGCTGGTTCAAGAGCAGAGCACTTCCAATTTCCTGTACTTTAACATAAAATTAACATCCCTAGCTGTTCTCAGAAGTGTTTTAGTCCAGGAACCAATGAGCATTTACTGCTAATGGCTACGTGTCATAAACAAGGTGATCTAAGAAACAAACATAGAAAAAACTTTTGCAGTAAGTTACAATTAATCCTAATATAGATTGCAATTAATATTAACAGCTCTTTTCAGGAGTTCACTGAGTACTGAAAAAATATTAAAGGTAACATATACGGTATGATTTTGATATGATTAAATCAGTTATGGTGCTTTTCCACAGCATGGGTCTGGCTCTACACGACTCGGCTCGACGTGCTTAAAGCTTGTCACTTTTCCACTGGCAGGGCTCCCCCGCAAAATGGAGCAGGTGATGCCGAAAAGTTAGGCGCTGTTTACTCATCATGTATTCGCGTGTTGTACATGGCAAGTTTGTGCTGATTGACATTGCTCTGGTCAGTCAGCGCTCTGCAGGGTTTACACATCACAATTTAGTACCTACTCGGCATGGTTGGAACCCGAAGCATGCTGGGACTGAAAACTTACCCGGTTCCAGGGACCAGGCACCAGTTTTGGCCTGTGGAAAAGCAAAAGAGCCGTGCCAAGTCGAGTTGAGTTGTGTAGGTTCCATGCGGTGGAAAAGCACCATTAGATGTAATCACTGTATGTCGAAACATTTTACATTTTATCTATAAAGCCACTTTTTTAATGGCAATTAATATGTTGTAAGATTACACAGACTTTGCTTTAGGTTAATATTAAAATAAAGATTTGCCCTAAAATTCTATTATTTTGAAAACACTGAACAGCAGAGATGGCAACATGTTTGCCCAAAATTACATTATTGGCATCTGATGTGACTCATTTACCTTCCAAATAACAAAGTGCTTTAAGGTTCTAGGAAAGTATATATATATTTTCTGTTATACAGCCTATATTCTGACACAAGAAACCCACAAGAATTTTCCCTACATTACTTGAAAAGCTTTATTTGGAAAGAATAAATAATTCTAGAATAATCAGGATGATTTTATAGGAAATGCATCTGCACAAAAAGGTAATAAAAAATAACTAACTAACTAAATAACTATAAATATATAGTAATATTGAAGGACACTTCCGGGATGTGTTCCTGCCTTGTGCCCAGTGATTCTAGGTGGTCTCCAGACCCACCATGACCCTGAACTGGATAAGCAATTACAGACAATGAATGAATGAATGAATGAATGAATAATAGCAGCTCAAAATAACTCTCTCTGAAAACTATCAACACACCAAACACAAAAGCAAGAGATTTTGAACATGGGCAGTTGAGTAGTTGGTAAGACACCACTGAATTAATTTTATACTCTTCTGTCCAGACTATCAACTACCAAGAATGACTGTGATTGGTGGTTTGTTGTGCATCCAGAGCTCCTAAAGAGGATAAAATTATGATATACCAGAAAATCATCTCTTGTGGATTGTAATGAAAAATGACAAAATTGGTTTTCTTTTCAGCAGCAAAAACAAGTAGCATGTTTTTTTTCCCTTACTTTTTTATTTGCACATCCTCCAACATGACTATTGCTCATGTCCATATCATGATGATGATGCTAAAGCAGTGTATTGTGTAGCCTTATTTGACATGTGATGAAATAATGCTTTCTATCTAGGTGGCACTTAGTAACCAATGCAGAAAATCACATAATTACAGAAAATTCATAAGAAGCTTTAGAATGGTTTAATATCTATCCAACAAAATTAGTCATCAGTTAAGTAAGACTGTGACAATACAATAATTGTGTCTAAAAGAAACATTGTGACACATTGTGTGTTTTAATCTGTATTCTGTCTACATCAGGCAGCTGTTAACTGAAAAGCAGCACTGTAACTGAATAAACAGTATCTTAAATAAACTCACCACCAGCTAGATAAGTGAAGCACTTTAGAGAGCTATTTGGCAAATTGAAACATTTTACTGAGAAGAAAAAGCTAGAAATGCTAATCTACAAAAAGTTTATACGCTTTTATATTGTTTATCTAGCCCACATTTTAGTTTTTCTTTAGACTAGGCCCTCATCTTGAGGCAATGAGTCTGGTAGTGCTAAATCCCCTGAACATTTGTAACTACTTGTCCACCTGCTTGTATGTTTTGTATTGTATTTCATTTTTATGTCTTTTTTTCTTTTCTATTCTCTTCTTTTGTCTTGTTGTTTTATGGGGTAAAATAATAACACCATATTGTTGCTGCCCAAAGGAAAACCTGTACCTTCATTATTATGGATTTATAGTTTACTACATCATTTGAATACAAGCGTTTTCCTTTGCATTTTATGAAAATTTCATGATCAACTGAAATGCTCCAAGATTCATTGGAATGTAACCTTTTTTTTTTTTTTTACAATAACTTCCATTCCATTAAGAAGCTTTTTTCCTTCCCCTACAAAGTTACTATTTTGGAGATACATGTTTTTAAGTGGACGGTGAAGATATATTTGTTGGTATACACTACATTTCCAAACTACTCTGCCATATTGCCTTAAATTAATATTTTTTTAGTGTTTTATTGTGGTATAAAAGTGGCTGTGTCCAAAAAAAACAGCATATACTGCCAAATGCTTTTAGCAGTTTTGGGTGCAGCATTTTTCAGTATTTTTAATTTAGCCAGAATAACAGGTTTTAAAGGGGATAACATGCAAAAAATACTCATGAGCTCCTACCAATCCACACACTGTGAGATAAAACAACCCAGACAATTATTTTGTGATCTGAGTTTGAGTTGTTCTCTTTTTGTGCCAAGTCATACATACATAGAAGGCCCATTAAAAAGCTTAAATCTGACCATATTAACAGAGCGTTTGTTCCTCATTGTTGCAGTAACATTATCAGCTCTTTAGGAAAGCAACAAAAGCATGAGGAAGGTCAGCGGTGGATGTTGCATGATTAGTTTTGGATCAAAAATACCACAACAACTAATCTACAACGCTATTGAATGGAGCTCTGTTGCTCTAGAGAATGCAGTTCCACTGCTTCACAGCACAGTTCTCTGGCGTTATAACCCTTTGGCCAGTACTGATCATTGGGCATGATTCACATAGCATGATTACACAATCACAGCATGTACAACTGAATGACTTTACAGAAAATGGGTGCACCTTATTGTAGCTGAATAAACTAATTAAAGGGATGTCTACAAACATTTGGACATAAAATACATGATATTTCATTGATGTTTTGATCTTATGCAACAATACGCTTTTATAAATATAGATCAGGGATACCGTCACTTTTTAAAGAACTGAATTTAATAATACTTTAATAATATTTACTGCTTCACAATATGTCACTGTTAAATTTAAGTTGTTAATAGCAATTTTTAATTGTCTCATTCTGTCTTCTGCAGTGAGGTATATACATATATATGTATCATGGAAACCACAGGATTGTTATTTTATTTAGTCATATTACACACCCCTAGGACACACCAAATCCTTGTAGTTTAAACTGGATGGTTTCCCAAACTCAGATTAAGAGATTACACCTAGTATTTAGACTAAGGAATGTATCTAGTGATGCATTATTGTGGGTTCGGCACTTAAACCATAGTTAAGCTTGGTTCATGTGTTCCCAGAGTGTGGTGGTCTATCACTAATTGTCTAATCAATTAAAATGACCTAAGAGAAAGTGATGAATATTAACAGAATTTTTTCCTTTATTCAATCTCAGTTCAGTTGCTCATTGAACAGCCACACCACAGGTCGACTCCCATTAAAAGCTGAATTAACATCTGTGTAAAAGCCCCTGTTAAAGAGATTGAGTCCAGAGTGACACACTGTAGAGCTGCTGTGTCCTCAGTCTCACTGTGGATGTTAATGTTATTGTTGACAGAACAGCGACCAGGCAGGACTCCACACTCTCGGTTGTACTCACCTCCGGACATCGAAAGTCATGGTGCACGGTTTTTAATCAGCTCTAACGGTGTTAACGGTGCGCGCGAGGCCACGGAAAACCGCTTCAGTCTCACCGGCGGTACAACCGACCGTACGTGACGTCCGCTAAGGACGCTTTGCACAATCCTATTGGTTCGTGTAGAGCAAACTCAATGATTCTGCGTCCGCTCTCTGAAACTGGTGTATCTGGGACTTGTAGTCCGTTCTGCTTCCCACTCTTTAGTTCTGAATGCCAAACACAAGTGATTGTTTTAAACACTACATATATCGACGGTCTAAAATATTAAATACATTTTATAAATTAATCCAGACTTTATTTGTACTTCATTTAAATTCTAACAAACATCATGCTGGCCCTAAACCAAGGAGAGATATCAAATAGGGTTATCATGTTCTTAACAGAAGTCAGAAGTGAGGTATTGTACTATAGAAAACACACTCTGCTTGACAAAGCATCAAGCCAACATTAGTACCATGTAGTTCTGACAATGTGAGGACAGAAACGAAACACGGTGATTCAGGGGCACTTTTAAATAACTGTGGGCAGCTCTGGAGCCAGTTGATCTGAAATCATGTTCTTCTCTCTAAAATGCAAAGAAGGAAGATGACATTAAACAGGGTATAAACCAATCAAAGGATGAAGGTGAATTATTACACATCCTCAGTTTTGATTATTTTTCACAAGCACACAAGATTCCACTTTAATCAGTTATTCTCAGGCTGAAATTTTTACAACCTACACAGGAAGTAAAGAGCCATCTGAGATCCAGTCTCTCAGTCTTTCAGTTGATACTGTGTGCTCTTGCAGCACTTTAGTGAAAAGAAACCTGTGACCACACCAGCCCCTGTGTATGACTGAAAATCCCTGCCCTAAGCCCTCTTCCAGGGATCTTCAGTTTCAGTCGGTTTGGTGATTTCCCTTACAGCATCTCAACGTCTGTCTATTAATTAATGGATTTTGTAGATATGTTAGAGCAGATAAATCAACAAATTGGATTTGACACCAGCCCTCTAGGATAGAAATGTGATATTCCTGATCTTTTCCATTCTCAGGGGGGGAAGGTACAGGTACATTACTGTCAGTAAAATGTCCCTTTAAAGATACAGCTTTGTATAATATAAAAGATATGGACATGACATTTTGCATATGCAAATTAGCACAACTTCTACAATTGATGTAGAAATGGTACAATTAACATCCTTATTTAAAATTAACTAATATGTACCCTTGTGGTTACCGCCACAGAGTCAGATTTTCTGTACTACCAAATCTGAATGATGGTGAAAACCCCAAAAGAAAGAAAAAAAATATCTTTTTTCATGGGAAAAATGTAAATAAAATTTCAATAATGCAAAATTTAACACTAGTTAAACTAGTTTCAGCTGTACTTTTTGTTATTTATCAATTTAAGCAAATTTTAACCGCAAAATACATAGTTTTTTTTTTCAGTTAAATTTAAAAAACAGTCTGTGAAGGGTAGCAGTGAACATAAATTCATAGTAATAACATTGTAATACATCAATTTATTTATCCCTTCATTGGCATTCATTTAAAGACATTTGAAGCAATTTTCTACACAGCACACAGCAAATTCATCAGTGCTAAATCAACACTATCAGTGTTAAATTAACACAGAGAGTGTTGACAAGTTTACACGTTTTACACTAATGGTGTTGATTTAACACTGGTGAATTTGCTGTGCATGTTTATTAATGGCCAAAATCCATATTACTGAACCCTGCAAAATTAAATTTTTTGTGAAACTTGCAGTGTTTTCTAAACTAAAGTTTACTATACTGGTATCTTAACCTATCTCATTTAAACATGGTAATATCAGCTCCACAGTTAACTGTTTATATCTGATTTGGGATAGACATCTTAGAAAGTCAGGAAAAACATACCTGTAGATTCTGGGCAGGGAGGAACTATATACTGGAATTGGGAAACATGTCTAAGCCAGATTAGTGAGGTTATTAGTGGATTCATAACAATTTCAAAAGCCTTTTGCTTACAACTCCACAGGTCTCCAGGAAACAATCCCTTCACCTCTACTCACTGCCCCACTGTATTCGTCTAAGCCTGTAGGCCTGAGATGTCCTTTGATCCCTCTGGAGCAGTTTCAGATGAAACTCTTGACTCTTAATAACGTTTTTTTGGTTGGTTAGAATCTATATTTATTTTGTGAGTGACTCTTAAAGTAGTCAAGATTGTCTATTATACATGTGCATATTTGTCACTGTTTGAATCACTACACCAATGAATGGAAATTGCGAGAAGTTACACATTATGAAACCTACTAATTAGTGCAGTACTTAAAAACCAATAGAAAAAAAATTCCATTCAGTATTACATATTGCTTAATATAAAGTGATGTCATGTGCCATTGTGAAAAATGGACATTTGACAAACACAGACCTCTACACTAAAAGAAGTTATTGCGGTAAAAAAGAGAAGAGAAAACAGGATATACCCTGTAGATTCCCAGGACTGTGCCGGTCACCCAGACACATTTCTGTCAGTAAATGGCAAGTGACAGCAGAGGTAAAGCATTATTCTAACTATATATATACAGGAAATGTGTTGCATATATCCTTCTTTCGCTTCCTTTTCACACTTAAAGCAAAAAGAGTGGTAAATAGAAATACAGAGAGAACATTTGTGACCATTCTATAAACACGAGTCACATAAACACACGTGTTTAATTACTGGAAATGAATAGTCACAGGTATGGTTGCTTTCTAGGTTCTTTTTAGAAGTTCCTTAAACACAATATGAGAAAGGTCAGTATGCAATACACGAAACAATATGACTTTCCAAAAGGAGATTAAAGATGGGCCCCCTTAAAGATTACCAACACTCCATCAGATAAACAGTACTTAACGCTGACATCTTTAACAGACAGGAGACTATCAGGCTGCACACTTCAGATCTCAGAGGTTTCTATTCATTCTTCTACTGTGAGAACTCAGAACAGTGGGTCTAATACTAAGAAACGTTGCAGATCGACCCCCAGAGCCCAGACCTCAATATTATTAAATAGATATTGGATAACATGGTCTGAGAACAAACATCTTAGACTTCTTAACTTTGTTTATAGAGCCAAATAAATTTCAAAGCAGATTTTGTTTAACCTGAAACCAACACTCCAGAACATGGAGAATGGAAGCCATAATGAACGACAGAGGTCGTTTATAACATTTATGTTGTATTCCGTTATTGAGGCTTCTGTGTATTTTGGGAAAAACTTGTTGAAGTTTTTGTCTTCATTATTTCAGGAATTTTATGTCTTCTTTTTATATAACTATTGAAAACAAAAGACATTTTGGTGCGCCTCACAATGTTCAGTTTTGAAATGTGGTGAAAACCTGAAGAATCTGGGGTTTCTTAATCCACATCCCCCAAACAGATACTTACAGTAAGTGTATGACTACAGTACATTGTGTTGCCAGACCATCCCCTACACACTGCAAAAAAAATTTAGTAACATTCCCCTTCCGTGGCTCAATTTTCAGGCTTGACTCATCTCAGTGGGGTTTGGATCGTGAAATCCAGATCACTGGGCAGATGTTGCTGCAACTCGAGCCGTTGCCAAGTTCCCCTGTCTTGTTACTTTTTGTTTCTTCCTCTGTTTTGGTCACACTGGCTTCTAGCAGCTCTTCAGGAGTCCATCTTCCTGACTCAGACGCCAGAAACGCAGTACGTACATCAGCAACTTTACTCTACTGCTGTCCTACTTTCAATTCATATACACTCTGTCTCAGTGCAGCAGGAAACGTGATAAATATTTTAACCCAGCATACAGAGTTTAGAGAACTAAAGACGTTTCTATGCAAGCATACTTCAACAAAGCACAAGCCCTGGTGCTGTATTAGCTGGAGAGGCAATGTCACTACTTCAAGCCTTGGGAATACAGTATCATCCAGTCATGGGCTATTTCCAGACTTAAGAGCTTAAAGGGTTATTAATGAATCTGAAGCAACCAGTAAAAGAACACGTGTAATATTTGGATACATCACGTCATAGAATTTCCAATTTTATTTTCTACAATTTTGTGGAGAAGGAAAAAACACCAGATGTTCAATATAATATTATGCAAAATGTTATTTACCATCCAAGACGTTCTGGAGCATTTCTGCAGAAGCATTTCACTCTTCATTAGATTCTGACACTTTTAATGCAAGAGAATTCTGATGATATCAAAACTTGACAAACATACATTTGAAGATATAAGGGTTTGTACCAGCAGTGAATATATATTCCACCATTTATACACCATTGGGCAGATTTGAAAACTACAAAATAACTAATTAAATTTTAGATGGTGATCAAAAGAAGTGTCAAACTAATCAACAACACATTTAGGGCTAGTTTAGATTCCTCAAACAACCCCCAGTTTCACAAAGGAAATGTAAACATTTTCTTACAGGTTTTGCCAAATGTTGCTGTTGGAACAAAACCTTGCCAAAACAATTACAAGACAATTAATGGTTTTTTTTCAGGGTGTGAAGGTGAGCTTGCATTTTCATATAAAGAAAATAAAAATGACAAAAATGAAGACAATGTACAGTAAATACACTGTGCCGTGACGGCTTCTGGTTGTTACATTATAACATCACAATATATATTTAAAAAAAGCCATCTATAAAACCTGTCAAATTCTAATAAAAACATTTTATTATGTGGCTTTTAATTATATAAACAGAGCAATTTATTATGTCACTGTAATGAGCAGATTGTCAGCTGTCTTTAACAAACCAAAAAATTCAATGTTCTCAAATAAGTGTATTGTAAAAATAAATTATCTAAGGAGCAAAAGATATTGTCACACATGCCATAAGCCAGATCATAAAATAATGAAAAAGCATAAATTCGGTCATGTCTACACTTTTGCCTTCAACTGTATTTCTCAATGTGGTGTAACCCAGAAGTAAGCCATAAACAAGAGGAAGTAACCCACACGTTTTTATCCTAACCACATCCATAGCAACATGGCTGATGAGGCCTGCCCTGAAAGTTTACACAACAAAACAAAGCGTCAAATACGTCTGCATTGTTGTGGGAAACACCAGTGACTAGATTAAACCTGAAAGACCAGACTCCAAAGCAAAGATACTTACAACGAACCCATGAAGCCCTTTCTACAGTTGTTTATTTAGTGATCTTGAGCATTTTTTTTTTTTGGTTTCTTGAGGCTCAAAACAGGTCTAACACAATCAACAAACATCCCGCTTCATGCTGTCATTCCATGCAGCTGAACCTGCATGGTGTTTTTCAGCTGATGGAAATTTACCAGACCTCCAGTTTCTATACAGTGATTAACTTTTATGGTTTGCCTTTGCTCTCGCCGCATTGCACACTGCATAGGCCTGTACAATAAAAACAAAGTATAAACTTTTATGAGCGCAGTGACAGGTATTCGGTAATTATCTTGTTATTTGTTAGAACTCATCAAAAGAGGAGAGCAAAGATCACCTCCACAAACAACCACATCATGGAAAATTTGTTAAATTCCTCGACTTATCAACTGTAGCCTGAAAATACTCAGACTGACATCTTTATCTTCCTAATATACAAAAATAATTGTTTTTCATTAATATTTCAAATTTACTATAGCTTTAACAGCTTAGTGTGATATTTATGACATTTGGTATTATTCTATTGTTATTATTTTTCTAATGATATGAAAATAGATATGTATCTTTATGATCATTCAGAATATTTCATGAAGGTTAAATATTAAATGCTGAATAACACTGAATTGAAAGCAATGCTAAATGTAAGGTCAAATTATCTGAAATAATCAGAGCCTCCAGAGCCTTGGGGTCCTGGGTTACATTCTTACCTGGCTGTAGTTTCCGTGTGTTCTCAATGTTTCTGGGTGGGTAAGATAAGGTGGACCATGTGTGAAAGGCTGGGGACCACTTATCTGATCTGTTATAGGAAAGGTGGACTATGTGTAAAAGGCTGATAAACACTGTTCTGGTCTAGTAATGTTAAGGTGGACTGTGTGAAAGGATAGTCAATGGTCTGATCTGGTGAATTTAAGGTGAACTGTGTGTGAAAGGGTGGTCAACACTAATGTGATTTGGTAAAATTAATGTGGTCTGTGTGTCAAATGCTGAAAAGTTGGTCGGATGTAGTAAATTTAAGGTGGACTGTGTGTCAAATGCTGAAAAGTTGGTCGGATCTAGTAAATTTAAGGTAGACTGTGTGTCAAATGCTGAAAAGTTGGTCGGATCTATTAAACTTAAGGTGGACTGTGTGTCAAATGCTGAAGAGTTGGTCGGATGTAGTAAATTTAAGGTGGACTGTGTGTCAAATGCTGAAAAGTTGGTCTTATCTATTAAACTTAAGGTGGACTGTGTGTCAAATGCTGAAAAGTTGGTCTGATCTAGAAAACTTAAGGTGGACTGCGTTTGAAAGGCTCTCTGGTCTTTAGGGTTTGACCGCTGTCTCCGCTGCTCATGACGTAGTTGTGAATTCACGCGGGCAGCCCGCCAGTTTGGGCGGGGACGCGACGTCACCATGCTTCCCCAACCCCCTCCAAACAAAAAATAAGAGTATAAATAGCAGCACCGCGAAGCGGAGCCAGAACGACAAGGAGAAACGACAAAAAACGACGAGGAATTTCTGGATTTGTACTGAGAAATTTATTTTAATACCACATCGGAGAACTTTTCCGTGAGTTTGAGGACTTACCCCGGTGCCGTATGTTGTTAGACTTCTCTACTATGGTGATGATGGAAGTTGTGTATATCGAGAGCGCGGCGCTGCGGACGCTGCTCGAGACAGAGGCCGGTCGTTGTCTGCTGCTCGACTGCCGCTCCTTCTTCTCCTATAGCGCCTCGCACATCTGTGGCTCCGTCAACGTGCGGATGAGCGCGCTGGTGCGGAGACGCGCGCGCGGTGCTCTCGGGCTCGAGCACGTGGTCCCGAGCGCGGAGACGCGGAGCGCGCTTCTGAGCGGCAGGTTCCGGAGCGTGGTTCTGATCGACGACCGCGGCGCCGACGTGGCGCACGCGCAAAAGGACGGAACTCTGACGCTCGCGCTCGCGGCGTTGCGGAGAAACCCGTGTGGAGCCTCCGTTCTCTTTCTCAAAGGTGAGAACAGAGCCCGAGTAACGGGGTAAAACAGTGTTAATAATTGTTATAGAAAATTGCTTTTTTCACAATTAAATAAGTTCATTAGTAAATAAACCCATTACATTTTATGGTTTTAATTCTGTTTTTACATATTTATTGTGAAATACTGATTTCACTGAATTAAAGAATAAACTAAAACGGTAACCTCAGTAGCCTCATGTGGTACCGAGCGGCTGAAATGTTTTATTCCACTCAAACACGTTATGTCCCTCTTTAAACATGTCCCAGTCAAACTGATTAAGCCTATTTTTGTTTGATTAAAACAGTTAATTATCGTTTCTTGAATTCAAGTTAACGTTAAAGTTTCCGCTCTTACTCTTCTGTTCGGCTGTGGACGCTGAGCTTGAAACAAAATGGAGCTAAGGCTCTCTTCCTGAAAGTTACTTGGTCTGATATAACTAAGCTGGTTTGTTTGTGTTTAAACGTGAATTCTGTAGCGTAAAAAAGTCTGTATTATTTAGGTCATGCTTTTTAGCTACCAAAGAGCACTGAATACATTTTATTAGTATGTTACTAAATAAACGTACATGTCCATAAACCTCTTACCACCAGCGTCTGTAAACAAAGGAAGAAGGGATTAAAATAGATTGTTATTTTAACATTATTGTAATTATTGTTATTATTTCTATCTAAAAGTTCAATGACACTACAACACTGACCAACCTATGTTTTATTACAATAACTGAAACTGAAAGTTTAGTACAAAGGTTGACTAAAGACTATAGGTGATTTTGATATATGTAATTACTAGACACCTGCTCTAATACACTGCTCATCACTACTTTACAGCCTTTTTGGTTATTTGTGGCTGTCTGACCTTGTATGGTGACTCTGCTCAAATGTTTGTTTCAGCTGTCACCTTCTCAACTGTTTGGCCAGGCTTTGTGTCACGGCAACTGTCACCTACAGCTGACACTTGTAAATTGTAAAGTGTAATTAATGCCAGTTTCTTTTTTTGATTTCTTTATTTTTAGGTGGATTTGACGTGTTCTCCTCTGAATATCCCGAAATGTGCACCAAACCAGCCCCCCCTCAGGGACTCAGTTTGCCCCTGAGTGCCAGTTGCCATCCAGACAGTGCTGAATCTGGTTGTAATACATGCACTACCCCCTTGTATGATCAGGTAAGCCTGTACTACCTGCCTTATTAGGCTCTTACTTCACTGGAGAATTACATTCAGTTTTGTTTTACAGTTTAACTTATGTTCATAAACTTTATTAATTCCCAAACTATTTTTTTTTTCAGGGTGGCCCTGTTGAAATTCTACCCTTCCTCTATCTTGGCAGTGCCTACCATGCCTCCAGAAAAGACATGCTGGACATGTTGGGCATCACAGCCCTTATTAATGTATCTGCCAACTGTCCAAACCATTTTGAGGACCATTATCAATACAAGAGTATTCCAGTTGAAGACAACCACAAAGCAGACATCAGTTCTTGGTTCAATGAGGCCATTGAATTTATTGGTGAGAATGTTTTGTCATTTGCTATTAATGATTCCTTGTCACAAAATATTAACAGATGTTACTTTTGGAAGGCTAGAGCAAGCGAGCCCCCCCTCCTCCTCAGCCAGTGAGGAGTGAATTAAAATTTTCAAAAGTTCCCTCCAAAACGACCAGCTGGATGGACCAAGCTTGACAGCTACAATGGCTTACATCATCCGCTCTCATCCCATTTAAAGAGCTGCCCTCTTTTCATGGAAAGCAGCAGGCCATGACCCAGTCTGCTTTTTAGGGAGCAACTGGCTCTCTTTGCTTGCTTGGCTCTCTTTGTTCGATCCAAACAAAAGAGGGTTTTCTCTGGCTCTCCGCTGGCCTTCCTCCCCAGATCAATGCTCCCAATAGGGGGGCAGCCACTCCCCATTGTGTATTCAGACCTGCCACAGAGAGAGTGCTACCACATCACCCACCCCCAGCCCTCATTTAACTTCTTCCTGCTTCTCTAATGAGATGGCTCCTTTAGTAAGCTGTGCTGCAGTGTTTGTGATTTGCAACTGAAAGTGAAGGGAGGCATCTGCAACAGAGAAAGAGTTGCTATTAACCGCTTCAGCATAGGGTTCTGCAATCTTTAGAATGCACCCCATTCTTCAGCAGAAATTAATTGGAAAAATAACAGTAAAAACAAAACTATTGCCAGCACATCTTTTCACCTGGTGAACCTAGCATTGTCTTATTGTTAATGTAAAAAAAAGAAACTTAAAATGATTCTCTGTGCTGAAGCAAAGACTTTGGTACAGACTTGAACTAACGACTCCCTCCTTTTTTCACACAGACTCAGTACGGAACAATGGTGGTCGTGTTTTTGTCCATTGCCAGGCGGGCATCTCACGATCAGCCACAATATGCCTAGCCTACCTGATGCGAACCAACCGTGTCAAGTTGGATGAGGCCTTTGAGTTTGTCAAACAGCGGCGCAGTATCATCTCCCCCAACTTCAGCTTCATGGGCCAACTCCTGCAATTTGAGTCACAAGTTTTGGCCTCCTCCACATGTTCATCAGAGGCAGGAAGTCCTGCACTCGGCAAAAGCAGCACAGTTTTCAACTTCCCTGTCTCCATCCCAGTCCACGCTGCGGCCAGCCCACTCTCCTTCCTGCACAGTCCTATTACCTCATCACCTACCTGCTAATGGGACACTCATCTGTATTCAGGCCTGTGGCCTTCTGGCTAAGGAGACATATTTGGTTCAGATGATCTCTTTGTGTGTCTCTGCATTTATGAACAATTACGATAACTTTTTCCTCTGTTGCTTAACAACAGTATTTCCACAACATTCAGGAGAAAAGTGGCTGGCCGGACCAACCTTGCTTTTCTAGATTGGCTTTTGAACACAAGACGGCAGTCACTCAGGCTGACTGAACTGAGGGGTTTGGGCATTCATAAGAGAGAGTATGTGTGTTTGATGTTTGTGTACCTGAGGCGCTGAATTTCTGAATGCATGTCAGTGTCAGTTTCTAGAAATTGAGCATCGCAATTGATAATCACACTGTTTTTATTTATTATTACAATATCAGCAGCAGGTCTTACAGTTTGCTCAGTTTTCCACTTGTCAGCTCCTTTTATTGTTTTTGTGGAATAAAACACAGGTAGCCTGTGGGGATCATGTGTTGCTAAACTTGAAGGTGCTAATCTTAGTGAATGCCCTCCTCTTTGGTTTTCTATTTGTTTGTGAACAATGAATGTATTATCATCTCTGGCAAGACTAGCTCTGCCTTAAGACAATGAAAGTTTAATGTATGGCTCACTCAAGGGCCATTCATGCCTTTCAGAACTTAAACCAACTCACCAAGACATTTATTTCTTTGTAAACAAGCACAAAATACCTCATGTGTATAATGTTGTTAGCCCTGAACTCTCCATCAAGCACTAATGGGAGTAATTTTCAGGAGATTGTTTTGATATGTGATATTTATTTCATAAATTAATATATTTCGTATGGTATATTTTTACACATTTGTGATATGTTTTGATACTGACAAATAAAACATTTTTGATACAGTTTCAGCAAATGTTTTATTACTTGTGCGATGATATTTTTGTGATCAATAATCACTATTAACTAAAGATGGTTTCATAGTGAAGTTCAGTCATTTATCACCACGGTGAATTCAGGTTGTCTTAAACAAAAAAAATGGTCTTGGCGTTTCCATTAAATCAGTACAGCCTCATAAAAAGCAATAATAAATGAGTTCATTATCAACAAGCTGGAACTCAGTGCAGTGAAAACAAAAAACTGTGCCATGTGTATGTGTAGGTTTGGCTGACCATAGTTTTGAAAGGAAATATTTGGGTAATCACCATCTTGGAAAAAGGCCTCCAGGTCAGGACCTGCTCTATATCAAATATCAACGTCAACACTGACATAGGATCTTGTATCATCAGTTGGGGTGCAGAGTCCAGAGGAAAATTCTGTGAAACTCAATACTTGTGGACTCTGACCATGATGTTTCTGAGAGCAGTGGTAGCATAGCTTCTCATTACATTGCCTTTAAATCTGTGCTGTAAGTATGACATAATGTAATTCAATTATAGTTTTTCAGTAATCAATGGCAAAAGTTTATTACTAATCAAATGTTTTAATAATTGCTAAAAACATTTTGTATGAAGTTTGGACTATTCCAATTTTATGAAAGTTTTAGGTTTTGGGGTTGGAAGGCTCCCATGCCATTACTCTGGTCGTTAAGATCTACTTCAGATTCTAGGTGCGCTTCATATCAAATCATCCAAAATCCTGATCTTGTTTTATGTTAGCAATTTCTTGAGCTTTTTTGACTGCATAGTTTGGATCAAAGTCTTTACTGGGATTTTCAGAGCAGCACAAGGCTAATATAATATTTAGGCTAGCCCCACTTTTCCATTTTGCTTTTTATTTTGACAACATTTTCTTGGCCCACTGACTAAAATAACCCAAACATTCCCATCATCATACTTGACCATGGATATGGTATTTTTGGGTTGAATGCTTTTTCCTGTCTTTCAACAAAAGAAAGCCACATCCTTGTGTTCAAACAACAACATTTCTGACCATGGAACAAAACAGTTAAATATATTGGTCATCAGTGCTTTGGTCAGATTGGATGAAAATTAAATTGTTTTAACATAAGGACATGGCATTCTTTGGCAACAGAAAAAAAGCATTCCACTCCAAGTACACCATCCTCACAGTCAAGTTAGCTGAAGAGATTAGAATGCTTTGGTCTTGTATTTTAGCCAAAAGGCCAAGGGCACCTTGTCAAGGTAAATGCCATCATGAGAAAACATCAGGCAGTCTGCAGAAAGACTTCACCTTGGGCAGCACTGGTTCTTCCCACAAGACAATACAGCTGAGATTATACAAAACATACAGCCAAAGAGGCTAAGCAATGGTTAAGAGGAAATAATATGAACATTAAGCAGTGGTTCTATTAAGGGAACTAAAGACCCGTGTGATGGTATATATTTGTTCATTTTAAATAATATTTCAATGAAATTATTCACAATCATTTCTCTAAATCTATTCGTTATTCAAGAAATGGCTTTATTTCTTATTATTATTCATTAGCATCCAGATTATAGTTGTGTAATTTACCCATATATTTTAAACCATATTATTATTATTATTATTATTATTATTAGTAGTAGTAGTAGTAGTAGTAGTAGTAGTAGTAGTAGTAGTAGTAGTATCAAAAACAGTGATTGTTTAAATGGTGATTCCAATATTTTGGAAAGTTTTATATGCAAAAATGTAGAAATAAATTCAAGTTGAAAAAACTATTGTTATAACTTTGTGCCTCAGCTGGTATACCACTGTTCCCAGTAGGTCAGGAAATCTGTTTTGACCTTGTTTATTTAAACCAAAAATTTAGGCTGCATCTCTTGCTGAGATATTGGTGGGAAAAAAAAGGACCCTTTCATATTCAAACCAACCCTGCCATATGTAGTGGCACTCTGCCCTGCCTTTAACTGTGCATTGGAATTTGACATTGGCAATGTTGGTGGGGTTACACCGTATAGAATCATTATCAATGTCCCCCATTGTCTGAGGAGCAGGGTCTCAGCAAGTTTCTCTGATCACTGTCAGGCGGCAGGAGGCTGGCCGGAGAAGTCTGGACGACTGCTTGGTGAGGCCCTTCTTTGAGCACAATAGGAGCAGCTGCAAGGCGTTTGGGAAAAGTGTGACAACTATAGCAGGCTTAGTGTTTGGGCAAACAGCAGCATTGTAAAGCTGGCCCTGGGAGCCATGAACGATGGAAGGCAAGAGTGCTTCAAAGGCTAATATAGTCTCAGCTTGCAAATTAGCACAACACCCATCAGTGATAGCGTCCAGCTGATCCGCTCTGTTTTACATTTCCATCGAAAAGGTTGCTATGAAGAAGAGAGATTTTCTGGCTGTTTACACCATCGCAATCATCCACAATATTATTTTAAGCTTATATCTACTGAAAACAACAACAAAAACATAACACAACCTAAATTATCAGATTATGGTGTAATCAGATATCAAATCTGCTTAAGCCTTGTTGTTTGGTCATAACCGGCACCAGTTAAATCTGGTTGATTTTAGTGGCATATGTTCTCTCCTACCCCCTTTCACCCTGGTCTATTGTGTCTCTGAGAAGGGATCTGTTTGTTGTTCTTCATTAGTCATGAGCGAAAGCGGGAGTGGGCAACTAAAGAACCAAAACACTGCTTAATCTCAACCTACTGCCAATATCTTGGTTGTTTTAAAACAGCTTAGAAACTTAGACATAACATTGTATCCTTCACCAATGTTAATATGTTCATACATTAATAATGAATATATTTATCTACAACCAATATATGTTTGGCCAAAATAATAAATGGGCATTTAAGGTTAGGAGCCCACCATATTTAATGTGAAAAAAAGCTTAATCCAGAGTCTTAAATCAGAAATTCATCATGCCAACTAGAAATATGGTTGGGGATATTCATGGAATTAGTAGCACACAGGAAATATCATAATAAAAGATTGCGAATACTGCTGTGGATAACTTGTCAAAAGAGTATCATTCAGCAAGTTTATAATAAAAAGAAAGAGACTTGGGCACACCTTTCCCTTCCTTCCTTTTTTTTCTTGGTGTTTGCACTCTGAACTATTAAGCAAGTACTCATAACCTCTCATGAGGAGAGAAAATGAAAACAGCCCTGAAGTGAACCCGACACTGACAACTCACAAGCTATCAAAAAGAGGCACAAGTATAGTACTGTAATGCCGGTGAAAGCCAGGTTGGCTGTCCTCATAAACTCACATTTAATCAGTTATGATTAGGTGATTAGTTTTTCCTTATGAAATGTTGACCATGAAATATCACTGGTTAGTAACTGCTAAAATTAATGGAAAGGGGAAACATTTTCAATCCCTTATCATTGAATGGCCTATTTAGAACAATGGCTGGCTTAGTACATCGCACACACCCCTGAGAGGAAGAGGGGCAAAAATAATCTCACGCAACAAATCCTACACACGTAATTGTGCGCACATAGACACGCATTAAGCTAGCAATCCAGACAAAGTCTGTGAATAAAATCTCTAGCAAGGTCTCACAAGAAAGAGGAACTGTTGTGTCTGTGCGGCCAATGTTCACAGATAGGAGGAAGCAGAGGTCACACCAGTCTCACTAGCCTTCCGACCCCTACTTTGAAAGTGTGGCTTTAACCGTTTCTCAAAATTACAGTGTTTGGTGTTTAGCTAGTGTTAGTTTTACACCCTACAAGCCTTTGTTTTAACAAAACAAGCAGGCTAGCCTGAAGGCCACTCTGTATTCAGTGTCTATACTGCCACTGTCCTATTTGGACTGTTGTTTTTAAGGTATTCACACCTTATCCTTATCTAATACATGTCTTAATCCGCCAGGCTGTGGAATGACGAGGCAGCTTTGAGAGTAATGCTGTGATGTCATGGGAGATGAGAGCCTAAAGTAAGAGGATTACTACACCCACAAGTCTTTTGGTCAGCTACTCTATCAGGAAAAAAAGCCGGAAATTATTATTGAGAGGGCTAAATCTTGAAAATGGCGTTCTCCGTAGAAAATCAACCATTCTAGGTAGCCAAATCTGAGACTACCTAATCTTGTCATGATGTGACAGCTTTAATGGTTTAAGCCAAAGCAAGAGATTTCCTGTATTATCAAGCCAGTCTCCTCATAATTTCTAATTTTTGTTATATAACTATCATCCTTTTCTTTCCTTTCTTAATAGCTTCAGATATAAATTACATTTTTACAGATTATGAATGAATGAATGAGTGAATGAATGAATATAGCAGCAAAGTTTCGGTTAGTCAGACAAAATAATGAAGAACACATGGTGTGGCTGATCTAATTTTGACTTAATTAAATCAGAGCAGAAACACAACCATGTTTTGTGTTCAGATGAATGGAACAGGAACTGGAACACTTAAATGTATCAGTGGAAAATGTGTTTAAAAAAATGTTGCGTCATATGAAAAACTGAAAGAAATAAGTGAACTGTCAAAGTTCACTGACATGACAAGATACACCATCAGAAATGTTAAACTGTGACCACAAAGTCAATAAAACTGTTAAATATGATCTTTTTTTTCTGTGTCTCAAATATGTTCCTATTTCAATCTTAAAATATTTAAAACATTTCTTGGCCTACTCTGTAGACCTTTGGGAAAAGTTTTAATTGGAACATGACATTTACAGTGTGGAAAAAGTTTTAAAAGGTCATTCACATTCGAACATCTCACTTCACAATTCCAAAGTACATTACTTGACTTTGAGTATAAGGTAAAACACAAGACAATGTAAGATTAAGTAGTTTTTAAAGGCAAACTGTTTTATATTGTGTTTCCAGTGAGAGTACCCTTTCTGGGTTTAACTGGGTGCTTTCCATTTTCATGGATGAGTGTACTATCAGGATGCCTGACTCACAGTGACACTTTGAGTTTCCTCACAGGAGGAATACTCCTTCTTTTCCTCAAGGAAGCTGAAATCATCCCAGTGATGATGAGCAGCAGCCCTTCACACAATCAAATACCCAAAAATAATTGCATCATATATCAGTAACAACCACACAGAACAGCAGAGATTATGATAACTGTTACCTATGGCTGAGTGCAGTGTTAATTTAATAAGTTCACCTTGTAAAAAAATGAACATTAGAATATAGGCTGATTTGGCTTGATATAATAGAAACCGAAATACAACATATGCTGAGAAAAGGACAGATATGCAAAGAGAGACAGACAGACAAAAAGATGTGAATGACATTAGAGGGATATAGATTTATAGATGTAAGTATAATGAGAGAGAGAGAGAGAGAGAGAGAGAGAGAGAGAGAGAGAGAGAGAGAGAGAAAGTCAAGAAGAAGATCAAAAGAAGAAGGTGAGATGTGATTTGGAAGAGTGATAAAGATGTATTTTTGTAAATTGGTAAGCGACAGATCTAGGGGCTAATGAGATATTTCAAAATTTGAGTTAAGACCGCCCCCTGCTGTCCATTGTAAGACATTTTACTTTTACAAATTAATTTGTAAGAGTAAGAGCATGGCATTCATTAATTTTATTTAACCACTTCATCCCTCCGTCCTCAACAGGGTCGTGGTTTGTCCTGAGATTACCCAGAATCACACTGGGACAGTAAACGTCTTCCAGTAAATTTAAACTCTACAAAACTAACCAGGGAAAATTACACCAAAGATCTTGTGGCCTTTTTATTAGGTAAACATTGGTTCAGTGTACTAGGTTAGTCAGGATACTGCCCAATGAACTACCCATTTTCAAGTACACCCCACTGTCATAATCACCCCAGTGTACTGGGACTTTTCATTGTTATAACGCCCTGTAAACTTTTTGAACTTTTTGCCTAGGTTCCAAGCTTGTTCCATGTCGTGCTTCGAAGCAGTTCAAGGACCTGTGAAGTGCCTCAGGTAACTGAATAATCATTTTCCCTAAACAGTTTTGAAAGGAGACAGTATAAAATGTCTTTTTAGTCCAAGTCAATGGTACATAGACACCTCCCCCTTGTTTATTACGTCATTGCCCCATTCATCATGGAAATGTAAAGGACACGAGAACACAGCACGAACATTATGATTTGATGTGTTGGTTTTGGTTTTGGCAGCCTCCCCTGAGGGTAACGATCGAGAGAAAACATGCTGGTAAATGATTTATGTCCAGCAAGGTTATTGCTAATAAATATAAAAACTTCCACTAATACCTTCTATAAAATAGTGAGTACAGCTGCGAACAAATATCAGTGTTTCATAGGGGTTTTCCGTTATTTAACCGATAAGCTGTGACTTTAAGGAACATTCCGAACCTTAATTTATAGACAATAACAAAAAGTAACTGCTAACGCAATTAACGGGTTCATAATGTCCTCGTACATTAGTGTGATAAACATGTCCTAAAACCCATAATATAATAATAAAGACTAATTTTGAGATATTTGGCTAGGCTCTTTCATCCACAAGTCGCTGAAGTACCCCTCGGTCTATAACGGTTCAATGCTGGCTTTCTCTGCTAACACTAATCCAGAACACTGCCCACTTTCTAACGCGACTGGAAAGGCGGCAACTTTCCCCAGCGTTTCGAGGCGCAATTGGACAGTGTTGTGGCGATAAGGGCAGTTAGGCATGAGTTGACTGGTTTTATATTTCAAACTGAATTCAGGCGGGATTTTTCTTATCACATCAGACGATACCACAGAGTTGACAATGTGAGCACTTCAGGACGACTGGGAGTTGGGGAAAAAATAAGCAGTTACACTGGACTATATTCTCACCCAATATTAGGGCTGTGTTTCTCTTCACACTTGAGGGTGAAAAAGAGTCATATGGGGAACAACGAGTCTTCGCTGTTGTCTCAGCAGCTCTCTACATCAACAACAGCTGCTGGATTGCAGTGTACCTCCATTAGGAAAGGTGAGTTCAGTTTACAATTAACACCTCCAGGCTCCAACCGCAGCCTTGGCATTTCCCCAGGACTCTAATTTTCTTTTTATAATATACACTAGCAAAAGCACTTTACTAGGCCATATATATGGAAAAATATATATTAAAACCAGCCTTTATTTCCTGGTATACAGGTCTGGTGTCAGATACAAATGTCTCAGCAAAATATTAAAACTAGCTCTCGAATCAATCTGTAAAATTTAAGGCAAAATTTGAAAATGTAAGGAGCAAAATAATTTGAGGTAAGTGGTGGGCAATATGACCACATTCAATATCTTGATACGTACATCACTATATATATATATATCATATATAAACATCATCAGTATAATAACAATCTCTTAACACATGCATTTTAAGTTAAAAGTACATAATTGTTATCTTTACTATTATTTTTGGCACCACTGTTGTTTTTTTTATTTTAAATGATCACACCTCACTAGTGTTATTGTGACTTTATTGTGAATTTCTTGTGCAAGAATATACAGCTAGGAATTCATAAATATGTCTTGAAATAGGTACTAATAGGAACTAATGCATTGGATGTAACCTTTGCCAATTTTATTAATATATCTGTATTTATTCTTCACAGAAATTTTTATAGTTACATATAATTGAAAACATAAATACCGATGGCAAACTATGTCTCTTTTAGTCTCCCTCTTATTTTATAATGAAACATGAAATTAATAAACAAGATCTTGTCATAATATAAAAGCACTGTTTAACATTTTCATGTCATGTCTGTATGGTGAGACTTTACGTGATGTACCAGATGTTTCCAGACTGAGACAGGAAGTATTGCTCCCAGGATGATTGAGTGGTTACTATTGGTCACTGAACTATGCAGAGTTGGTGGAACTATCTTTTCCCAGGACCTCTGTGGATGCTGAGAGCACTGCAGTGGGAATAATTATGATGTGCAGAGAGAAAAAATAGAATGGTATTTGACCCCTGAAATGGATCTTGCTTGTATTTATTTATTTATTTATTTATTTATTTTGGAGAGAGGGGGTGTCAATATCATCAGTTATGACAAAAACCCAGTAGGATCCTTAGATCATCCTTTAGGTTTTGCATAAAAATCCTAATAATGTAACCGTTATTGATAACAACTTCACTTCTGTTGTTTTTTAGCATTCTTGTAAGATTTGGCACATCATGTAGTTGAACTTGGGAGGGCACTATCAGCCAGCAGAGGGCATCTGTGTTCCTGTGACTGAAGACTAGTTACTGTACTGTAATGACTTGCTAATTTGTTTAGCAAAGTTGGAAAGCGTTTCCCACTTGTCCAGATGTCTTAATGTGTTTTATATATAGTCAGATTTCACAAGAGTGCATGTATGATTATCATCATATATCCCATTAATATGAGAAGAGTACAGCCACTATGACTGCTTGTGTTTACTGTAATAGATGAGGACATTGTTTTTCAGAGCACATAACTCTGTTGTGTGGTAATATCGTTCAAGTGATACCTTCAGTTCTCGACACATTCGTCAGCAGGAAGGCATAAGGTTGCATGCTTAAACATTTAACACTTTCTGTATTATTGATGATGTTGGCTTGGTTTGCCTGTGTGTTCTCTTGCCTTAGGGAAGCACCTAAGATTTGGCACTGCTTCCTTTACCAACCTGTTTGACACGCAGGATCTGTAACAGTTGCTGAACGAGAGCCAAGTTAGCACATTTCATAATAAGGTGGATCTAAATATGACAAAAACAACAACAACAACAACAAAACCTTTCACATGTATCTGGGATTGAATAGAAAAAAAACTCCCAAAACTATAGTTTTTAACGACTATGTCCACTATATAATCAGAAACGCTTAATGAGACATTTTGTACTATATCCCAACAACATTTGTGAATTGTAAATTTATGTTAGCCAGCTTTATGTCATAGGAGGTTGTGGGTTCGATTCCCGCTCCGGGTGACTGTCTGTGAGGAGTTGGTGTGTTCTCCCCGTGTCTGCGTGGGTTTCCTCCGGGTGCTCCGGTTTCCTCCCACAGTCCAAAAACACACATTGGTAGGTGGATTGGTGACTCAAAAGTGTCCGTAGGTGTGAGTGAATGTGTGTGTGTGTTGCCCTGTGAAGGACAGGTGCCCCCTTCAGGGTGTGTTCCTGCCTTGCGCCCAATGATTCCAGGTAGGCTCAGGACCCACCGACTGGATAAGCGGTTACAGATAATAGATGGATGGATCTCCTCTGCTTCTTATATAAAATATATATTATTAATTGAAAATGTATAGACTGCAATTTTTAAATGAAGATTTCTATGCCTTTAAACTTTTGAAAATCTACTGAAAACTATGTAACCAAGTATTATTCCTCCTCCCATAAAATATATTCCCAAAAACAAAAATGCTCATATGATCATAAGGTTTACTGTGTTTATTCAACATACCACATGTTGGGCAATGCAGTCCACAGCCCAGACTGTCAAAGTGCTTTTAGTTGTATGAAGTTCCAGAAGGATGTGCCCTAGTGCGAAGGCCATGCACCCTTGTCTCATCTCACAGTGGAAAAAACACTATTTCACCTTCAGAAGAGTTTCTGTTTTCATTCTTTCCGCTTCCATGAATGGGTGGACACATGGGTGAATTGTGCATTTTACAGCACTCACTTTATAGGCCTTACAGCAGGAGGGCAGTGAGAATTTGTGCGAATACCTCTGCACACCGAGCAGCACAGTGCCACAAAAAGCATGTAACAATGTGGACATCTCATCCTTCAGCTGTCCTCACATTCCGTGTGCGGCACCAGCAGGAAGCCTCCGTTGGTGCTGCAGTCACACCCAACAATTTCATATTTTAAGTGTACTATATATTACAAGCTAAGGCTATAGAAGCAGTGAAATGTAAAAAAAATAGTAGTAAATTGTTACAGGAGTGTATGAATATTCATACAGATAATATTTGTCAACAAACAACACAGTTATACCTGCCACACAATACATGTAAACACTTAGTATATCCTAAGAAATTTTTCACAATATTCCAGTAGACTCTGGACCCACTGCAAACCTGTACTGGATCAGTGGTTACAGACAATGGATGATGAATTTATGTAAGGTTTGCTGCAACCAGTTAATCAGGTTAATATATTTCTTGTCACTTAAATGTAGGATTGCGAATGCCAACTAATGTGAAAAATAACTGTCAGCTGAAAAAATGTGATCAGCTGAAATCATTTTTATTGAGTGATTATGTATTACTTGTGGCAGACTCTTATAATGTTATAAGAGCCTGCCACAATTACTTTAAATCATTTTTAATCTTAATAAAGTAATTAAAGAAATTAATCGCTTGAATTACTTTAATTCTTCTAATGTGACAATAAATTGTTATACTGTTCTGTTTTGTATTATGCAATACAAAACACCTTTATTGTATTGTAGATGCCTTTCCTCCAGGCTCCACGAATTTATCTGCAGCTAGTCTGAACAATTGTTCTTTATATTTACCTCTAATATTTTACAGGCTATTGATGCAACACAGATTCAGTTCTTTAGTGCTTCAGGAGCATCTGAATGGGGGAATCGAGTGACTGATTAGAGCTACAGTAAAACACTGAAAGAGGATCACCAGTAGGACACTATTGCAGCAGATATTGAGTAAATTCATATTTCTCTATTAATAAACAAATAGTTTTTATTAAAATTGCACATTAACTTATAAAGTTAGTTTTGTATCTGAATGTCTGTCCTGCAGTGTATCTGTATAATAACCTGTATACTCCATACCCATGTCCTCCTGGTGTGTGTAAACAGAGTAAGAAGGATATGGAAATGCTGCCTACTCTGCTTGCTGCTTGTTGTTAATAATGTAAAAGGATCCTTCGGGATATAAGATCCACTTTCGGGGAGGAAGTTCCCATATTTACAGCACCTCAAAATAGCCTCCTCGCCCAGCACTCACTGTATCAGTGTCCCCTTCAGAGGCAAGGGGCCCAGGGATATTTCTCACTCCACATGGTCTAATGTCTTGACTAGAGTTGGAAAGAAGTAGAAGAGAGGAAAGGCAGAGATGAGCGGAAGTCAGAAACTTGAGACCTTGGAGGTGACAGGACCCTGTATGAAAGCCGTCAACCTTTCCTGCTAAATTGGTCCACAGAGGGGAAAATAAAGTTTACGTAATGTGCTGTGATCTGTCAGTGAGCTCATAGCTCATCCTCTTTCATCCTGGATAGCTTTGTTAGGGGGAAAAAAGAGCAGTGAACTAACAACGGGTGGAACTGCCAGTGTGTAATTGCCTGTCAGCCTCGTCTTGTGCTAGAATTGGGTTTCTGTATGTTAAAAGGGGGAATTAGCCTACCGCATCTCATTTGAATCTAAGGCAGAAGCACCAGAAGTGCCTGGATGTCTTTGTGGCCGCAATAACGAAGAGTCCGGTTCTGCGTGACTAATATGACTTGGAGCCGAAGTTCAGCCTAAAATAAGAAAATAAAAACAATAAGCCATGTCTAAAAAGAGCCTTCCTCTGACTTTTTTGCCCTCATTAAAAAAAAGCTCCCTTTACAATGCTGTTTGTGTTGGGGTGGAACTCGGGAGGAGGGAGCCAAAATAAGCAGATTTAATCATAAGAAAATAAACGGCCTGCCTTGGGGTTTCCACCACCGCACTGGAGCTGGCTTCTGATTGCAGCTGCTGCAGTTTGTAGGACGTGCAAGATGCACCCTGGAAAATACGAATACAATCAAACTGTATCTTTAATTCACGCTACAGTCATTGTGTTTGACCTTCCTAAGTGGACTTATTATTTATAATGTATTTCTTCTTCTAGGATTCATTATGTTTCGGAGACCTACGCATACATTCATTCATTTTTCATTCATAGTAATCTCATAAGCTACTTTATCCCAGTACTACAGTACCATACATCATGAATTTGGGAAGCTCTTGTGTATTGTCTATAGACATATATATCAGAAGTGATACACTTTGCTGTAAAATCCAAATGCAGATATGTGTAAAATCAACCAGTGTATCAGTTGCTTTTTGGCTCTTGTAACTCTTCCTTCAGGGCTCTCCTCACACTGTAGTCTCTGATCTGGTTACCTGCCCACAGGAAAGACTGGGTCCTCGCTTGTTTTTTTGTTTTGTTCAATGGCCCTGGAAAGAAATCTGAAAGGAAATTAAGAAAGTTAGATTTCTGATGCACAGAGGAGATAGCTTTTAAGAAAGACAATTGTAATCAGCTTGTCTCAAAATCTTTTTTTTGTTGTTGTTGTTTTTGTTCTCAGAAATGTTTGGTATGAAGATATCATTTATGTAGATCATAGATATCACGTGGATATAATTTCATCAAAAAATGATCAGTCTCATACACAGTATTGGGCTAATACTAGAAAACTCTCAATAATAAACAAATAAGGGATGTCCTTAAGTGAGTTTCAGTCAAGTCAATTTAAAGAGGAAAAAATAATTGCTTTTTAAAAATATGAGAGTGGGAGCAGTATTGTGGAACATGTTTGGAAAAATGGCTCAGTTGAGTAGCCAGTATTTTTCAGGGATAGGCACTTACAAATGTCAGTGAGTCTTTTTAGGTCGTCACATGGCGGGGGTCCTATGGCCATAAATTTTTCATTTGACATACTTAAGCACATGATATTATGCTTCATAGTGTATGTTTGTGCTCTCATAGATCACTTCTTTCTTTGTTGTATTAATAGTGTCAGATAACCGTTGAATGAGGTCAGTCATATGATTAGCAACATGTGGACTAGATGCATGTATTTCATTGTGTTTGGCTCTTGGTCAGTAAACAATTGCTGTCCAGAAGAGTAGCAGAAATGCAGCCCATAATATCCCAAGCCCACCATGAGACTTAGCCCACCTCCCTGGAGGGCCTCTTTGCTATGGAAACAGCTCTCTGTGTGTTGTTAACCTTGTAAAGAGGAGATACCACAAGGCTCTACTGGGCAGTTTGGATCTGCTTTAGAGAGTATTAAAATAGCATTTAAAGATGGAAGAGGACAGGGCAGCTGGGGATGGATATCAGGGAGTGGCCGTGAAGACTGCATCTGTGACAAATGACATTAGTGTCCAGAGGAACTCCCAAAGTGCCTACTCCAGCATATCTCACTGTGCTTTTAGTAGACCTTGACAACTGTGTGGAAAATGTGCCCTTTAGTATAACTATGGGAATAAATATTAATCATAAAATACAAAAGTTTGGACTAATTACTGATCTTTAAGAAAGTCTTAAATTCCAAATTTCATATGATTACCATATAATTTGATGTTGCTAACATTAACTCGTTATTATATCACAATAAGTTAAACAAGTGCCAAAATTAATGTCTTTTTGTCTTTGTTAAAATGCCATATAATTCTCAATATTTCCCTTTATTTATTTAACACTGACTTATGTACTACTATTTTTAGGTAGTGTCGCTGTCACACAGCTCCAGGGGCTTGGAGGTTGTGGGTTCGATCCCCACTCCAGGTGCCTGGAGTGAAGAGTTGGTGTGTTCTCCGTGTGTCCGCATGGGTTTCCTCCGGGTGCTCCGGTTTCCTCCCACAGTCCAAAAACAAGTTGGTAGGTGGATTGGCGACTCGTGAGAGTGTGTGTGTGTGTGTTGCCTTGTGAAGGACTGGCGCCTCCTCCAGGGTGTGTTCAAACCTTGCACCCAATGATTCCAGGTAGGCTCTGGATCCTGAACTGGATAAGTGGTTACAGATAATAAATGAACTGTAAGCTTTAAAAATGACATCATCGCATACCCAACAACACATATTGTTGAATGCCTTTTGGAAGGATTGTAATATAGATCAGTCTTTGGGAATGTGTCATTGATCCTAAATTAGTGCAGTTGCATCTTTACATTCAGACTAATGTAGCAAAGGATTTTCACACCTCTAACTATACCATGCAACTAACTGTGCATGAAGATACATCTTATTTCTGTAGCTGTTTATTACTGGAAAAAAATTACAATTATGTCCTATTGTAAATGGAAAGGCACAGAGTACTAGTGTGATTGTGAAGAATTGTCTTGTTTTCTTCTGTGCCTGCCATACGGTTTTGGAGTAATTAAGGCTGACTAACCTCTTAAAACAGACTGCAGCCTGATGAGATGTTGCAGACATAGCAAGCAGGGTTCCCTGGCCCCTCAGCAGAATCCTCCACTGACTGGATTACCCAATGATTGAATTCACCTCTCATTAATCTCAAATTCATATGGCTCCCATTAAACCTTACGATGTGTAAGCCCTGTTTAGAACACATGGCTGCATTCCACTGGTTTGCAGAAACAGAGGTCCATGGAACAACAGGATAACATTACACTGATAGGCGCAGGAAAGCCACCAGCAGAGGCTTGTCATCCAAATAAAACAGACTGTTAGTTCTGATGTATGGTGTTAAACATCTCCAACATTCCCAGCCTCTATGTTTGAAATCTACTGTACTCTGCTTTCTAATGCTTTGGGGCATCATCATCAAAACACAAGCAAACAAGGGTGTAGCAGATGAAGGAGACACAATGAAGTTTTGCCTCATCATCTGACAGAGCAACTCAGAAAGGCACTAAAATTCAAAATTAAGGGAGTGAGTAACTTAATGTGCGTATCAAAGCTATTAGGACAGAAAGCTTTTATTTTCTTTCAGTCGTTGAGTCCAAACACAATTAAAAAGCCATAGATGTTGAAAGTGAGTGCTGTGGAGCGAGCTCAACCACAGTCACTATCTAATAAACCAGTGAGTAACCAGTGAGCTCCAAAATCATCCAAAATTGAAAATTTTTTATAAAAACCAAAAAAAAGTGTGTTCAAAATTCCAAAGCTGTACCCAATATCTTAGGATAATAATGGTTAAAAAAGTTTTTAAAATAGTAACACTGTATTAAAATATTTAAAATAAAAAACATTTAATAATTTATGTTTTAAGCATGTGAATATATTAACGTCCATTCATTCATTCATTGTCTGTAACCGCGTATTCAATTCAGGGTCCCAGTGGGCCTACCCAGAATCACTGGGCACATGGTGGGAACACAGCCTGGAGGGAGCACCAGTCCTTCCAGCACACTCACACGTTCATACCTATGGACACACTTGAGTTGCCAATCAACATACCAACATGTGTTTTTTGGACTGTGGGACGAAACTGGATCACTCGGAGGAAACCCACGCAGACACAGGGAGAGCACACCAAACTCCTCACAGACAGTCACCTGGAGCAGGACTCAAACCTACAACCTCCAGGTCTCTGGAGCTGTGTTACAGCAACACTACCTGCTGCACCACCGTGCCGCCCAATATATTAATAGATTGTGCTTAAACATTTCTTAATTAAAGATTGTAGAGAAATGTAGACATTACTTTCATCATGTGTCAGTAGTGTAGTTCTACTCTAGAAGGATATTTATCAGTCAGGTGGTGCAAGAATAGATTTAATGTGTGATTTCCTCTACAACCTCCAGCTAACTTTGTGTATGTGGATTTTGAATCATGTGTGTTATGTCTCCTTTTGTCCCCACTGGAAATTAAACCTATGTGTTTATGTGTGTCATTGATCTGAGAGGTTAGCTCTGTGCTACAGTAAAGTTGTTAACGTTGAGTCCCACAACTGGCTAACCTTTGACCTTAACAGATCAAGCTCTTAAGGCTATCAGTTTCCAAGCCTCTGGCCTTTTGGCGATATGTCTGCATTGAAAAGGACTAACCAACTAAAGACAGGGAAGCTCAGTAACATCTCATTGTCCAGTAATGCAACTTAAAAAATAATACATTTTCTCTCTCTTTCATCTCGGTGTTGTATTTTCCAGAAGAATGCTACATATGCTGTTTTGAAATGGCTATGTCACATAAAAGACACTGGCGTCCAGTGCTTGTAAGCTAAGGTTCCCTGCACAAATCTTTGCTACTGACTGACATTCATTTTAATATTGTGACACGTTTCATCAGTGCATTATATAATTACTTCATCCTTGCTAGAAGGTAGGTCACGCTCATATTCTTCCAGTCAATGCAGTACAGCAACCTTCTTTCCAGGCGAAAGTCATTGCTCTTGTCAAAAAGCATTACATTGGTGCCCTTTGGTACATAACACTTTCAGATGTAAGATGGTAGTTAATAATAGCTGTGGCAATCAACTTTTTTCCCATGGCTCTATGGCATTTGACCCTTCTTGACCTTAGAGCTTTGCAAAAAAGGTTAACTGCTGGTGCCAAGGTTCCCACTATCTGTGGTTGTTTATGTGCTGTAGAACTTGGAGAAACCTTACATGAAAGGTCAAGTGCATTCATTGCTACCTTTGAAGCACTTAACCCTAAATGTCTGGGCAATAAGAAGATTTAAATAAAATAGGCCCATTGTCTAAATTTGTGAACAGATTTAGTGGTTTGTCAAGCAGTGTCATTTAGGGTTTATAGTTTTATGTACCATTTATGTATCAACACATTTCTATTGCTAACCCAATACTGTACAAATTTAGCCACAAACAGCAAAAGCATGCATTGTTAAAGAAACAGTCATGATGCTATGATGGATATTGTCACATGGGATAGGTCAGTTGGTCAGTGAAAACTGGAAATCTATTCTTTGAACATTTGTCAATTAAATAAATGTTTAAGAGAGTTAACAAATCACAAACTCATTTTTATTTAATTTTACAAAAATAAAAAATTAAATTTTTCTGGAATTGTGATTCAATTAAATACGGTTTTTAAAAACATTTTACCCATTTATATAGGGATCATAGAAGAAAAGTGGTGAAGTACCACCTTCTACCACATTCTTACCTTCCTCCAAAAGTTGCAGAGTGTTGTTTTTGCAGTGCTGAGCCAAGAGTAGCAATGACAGATGCGCTGTTCACCCTACTACTGGTCAATGAAGAATTACAATAATTTGAAGCTGTAATTTAAAGGAAAATATTGGTGTTCCTTGAAATATAATTGTGCTTGTTTTACACATTTGACAGGTGAAGCTGCATTAATATTTATATTTTATATTAATGTGATTATTTCTAGGGTGAGGCTAGGTTGGCATGAACATTGTTGGCAGAGCTAAGTTATAATTTGCACTGCTGTAGTGGTGTTAAGTTCCAGGTTGTTATGTAGACAACCAAGATGCCCTTTTGTACCTTGCCTTGTATGACATGTTCAAAACCTGCTGTTAGAATGAGTATAATCCAACTTAATTGCTCTGGTAGTTAAGGGAACTGTGCATTGATTGGGAAAATGACTGAATTACAGGAACTATGTAGAGGAGAAAGAAAATGGTAGCAGAAAATGGTTAACCACAAGAAATCTACAGGAATCCAGCAAATCCTGCTCCTAACCACTGGCATAACAGGATTTGGGATTTTTTTTCACCCCATTCCAGATATCTTTGGAACCCTTTAGAGGTCACATTGTAAGAGTTGAGAAGTGATGCGCAGAATGTGTGGCCCCAAAATTCTTTTTGAGCTATTTCCTGAATTGTGCTGTAAACTTTTAATGATGTGATGTGGCTAAAATAAGCATTTTCATTAAAACAAAGATTGCTTAGTTGATATTTACCACTGAATACGCCCTACCACAATGCTGTACTTTAGATTAATTATGGTTTAATAATGGCATATCTGGACATCTTTGCCGGCACCTTGGCTCAACTTTCAAAGAGTGGTGTTTTTATTGAAGTTACATTGGGACGTGTTTGACCTGAATGCAGGAGAAAACAATATTCTAAACAAGCCTCATGCTACTTGCCGCGTATATATGTATACATTCATCTATCTGTTTTTCTTTTTTGTTGGCTGAACAATTATTTAAACCAAGAGTACTTTTTTATTACTTCTATAATTTTGACTGTCCTCTTAGGTTTTCCCTTCCATTCTTGGGTTTACTTTGTTGACATGGTGTTACCGTGCTATGGCCCTGCAGGTATTACTGGGCTGGTGTGGCTATTCTTGGTGCGTGCTTCTGAGGCACCAGCCGCAGCCTGTGAGAACATATTTTTTGTGTTTGTCCATGCAAAGAAGACAAGACCTTGACATTGATACCAGACATTTGCTTTCTACTACAAACAAATCCCTTATATACATTTCACAGTCACAGCAATCGGAGCCAATACCTGCTATTTCCTCAGCCTGAGTTATATATAACACTTTATGTTGAATATGTATATATACCTGCTCAGCCATAGTTTCTTGACAGCTATTATTAGGACGTTTGTCCATACTTCTTCTGGAAATGCTTTTAGAACATTCCAGTGAGGATTTGATCGTATTCAAGAGCATAAGGTATTTCAGGTGATGACACTGTTTCTGAGTGATTAGGGATAAAGCAGTCCCAGTATAGAGCTGTTTTTTTAACCTTCAAGCCAGTTGGCAAACCAATTAAGAAGTCATGTGCAGCTGCCCCTAAGGAAACCATCCTATTGGCAATATCTGTACAGATTATCTAGCTTATGGCGGCAGTGATGGTAAGGACCATGTTGTGAAATTAATTTAGATTTGTTACGTTTTGTAATGGTCCAAACTGATTTCTGAAGTACAACTTTGGAAAAATATTGTTTTCTTACTTATTGAGCTTAGACAGTTCTCTTATTCATTCAAGCAAACTATCTTATATTTGATGGCATTACAAATGTGTGGGTGCGCGTGCCAGCATCACATTTGTTATATTTGTTAACATCATTAAAATACATTAAGATACATTTCTTGTCCCATGTCCTGCTCAATATGTGTTACCTTTCACACATAAGAGAAACAAGCTTGTTGTTCTCTTTTTACATGGTTGTATGTATTTCCTTAGACTTAGGTAGCTGTGCATCCGTTTGTCCTGCCAGAGAATGCAAGCACAATAGCACAGCTGGGGGAAATGAGGCCAGTGGTCCACATCTGTTAAAGACACAAACCCTCTATTCTGAGACCTGTTGGCAGGACCAGCCATGTAACTAACGTCAAAAGAGTAACCACAACATTGAGATCTCTTCTCCTTATTGGTTGGTTGGTCTTCGAATAATGCAAATGGAAAACTTTATTAATTATAACTATGTTAGAAGCCAACATTTACCTCCGTGAGCATTCCTTGCTAAGTATAAATGACTGATATGGATCATGCATATAAATATGTTTTTTCTTGTCTTAGAGTGTGTAGGGTTCACATGACTGTAGTGTCTTCAAGTGTTCAACTGACCTAGTCTAATCGTTTGCTAAGAGATACTTTCAAAACAAATAGGTACCATTCTATGACTCTAAAAATGTTCAGAACATCACAACTAAGTGGTCTGTGGTACTTGGTTTCTCCTAAAATCAGAAAAACCTGCTAGGCACAGAGCACATGGCAATAATTCCCATTTTAAAGAACTCAGATTAGACACAAATGCTGTCGTTGGATTTCGTACAGACGTTGGCTGGCATCAAGTGTTTCAGCTGACAACTTCTTTAGAGGCTTGTATCTGTGTTGTCCAATAGAACAGAAGACAAATGGCCTTTCCTTCGCTTGCTCACTCAACAGGTCATGCAAGCACTGTTTATAAAATCATAGATCACCCGAGGAGAAAAAAAAAACACGCAGTCCGAATGAAGTCATATTGTATGGATTTCTTTTTCTAATTAGATTTAGAGAATAAATTCTACTTGAGGTATTTGCACATGTGTTTAATGAAAATGCTGGGTCCTCTTGGAGGGTGCTTATGACTCACATTGTCATTAGATCTGTGAGTACGGGTTTGGACAAAAGCTCCCTGCTGCTCAGACAACCACATGCAATCCTCCCAATCGGCCATCTGCTTAGCATTTCTGCAGCGCCTTGGAAACCGAACGGGAATTAGAAGACTGCAAATCTAACACTTCGCAGTCCAAGGACCAGTCACTCCACCGCATGGCAGCAATTTCGATATGATAGGCCAAGTTTCCTTGCACATTATGACAGCTTCATTCCTCAGAAAAGCATACTGCTTCATTAGAAACAAAATTGCTCCATTCTATAGGAGCTTTAGCCAAATATGTGTTGGCCAGAAGCATTTGTCTTTTCAGGGTATAGTGGTGTGGGCTGCATTTACACAGATTTTGATCGCGGTCTGTCAAAGACTTCCTCAAATGCCCTTTTCTTGTTTTATCCTGGGATCACTGAGGGAAATGTCCCATGTTTACTCTGATGCTGAGTCATGTACTTTTGCTTGACACTAATGACAATGGCCTTAGTGTCTGGCCTGTTGGTAGAGCGATGCCCCCTGTTAACTGTGATCAGAAGAGATCAGAAACAGACACTGAAGTTAAAGGAAAATTCTTAATCTTCAGCTTGTTTTAATGGAGAACAAAGGGCTCATCTCTTCATTATCGTGGGACCGATAGATGAGCAGTGTTAGAGTAATGCCTTTGGAATTAAAAAAGCATTCAATTAAACTCGGCAGGAGTCTATTTAACTCTGCAGAAGTTAATTTACCACTGATGATTTTGCTGTGTGTCTAATGAGAAGACTGGCACGTGCCTTTGTGATCAGAGTCTATGCTTCAGTTCAAGCTTTTGTTGTCTGATAGCAGTTGAGTTATCAAACCTATTTGTTCTTTAACACCGAGGGTAAAAGAACAAAGAAGTGTTGTTTCTTAGGATATTCTGTTTACACCATAAGCAGTACTGCAACCTCAGACACTGCCTCATGCACACTTCCTGTGTAAATCCCCAGGGTCATTACCGTCCTTTCTTTTTAAGCCATGACAAGGATGTCAAAGAATTTAAGTTTTGCTCGGGTCTGTGCTAATGTCTCCTGTGTGAGGCAGAAGTGCTTCTGTTTCCTGCTACGACTGCAGAAGGAGAATTGTTCTCGGTAAGCAAAATCCTGTCAACCATCTACTGCGACGTCAAAAGGCGGATTTGTTGAGACCACCTGCCAGGGCCAGCTTCCGCAATCCCACCTTGGAATTGTGGAGCAGTCACTTGACCAGCAATCCTCGATGTTGGATACGTCTTCACTTTTTCTCCTATTTACATGAAGACAAGTAACTGAAAGCAATGAAGGCATTAAAAAAGTATGCTTTCCAGTTGTTTTCATGCAATTCTGATGACACCTACTCCAAAGGCTTTGGAAATTAAATAACATGTTGCTTGTCTTCTAATTTTGTCTGAGTCCCTGCTGTGTGGTGTACTTTTCTTTGTCCCCAGTGCAGACATGTCATATTTCTATCACTTACATCAGCAGGAATGGAGCGTATTCAAAGCAAACTGGATTTCACTCCAAGTGTGAATATGAAAAACGGGGCATTTCTCCTGCCCAGGCACACACTGTGACATGCAGGGTCTAAAGTGAGTGAATAGCCTCCCACCAGGCGGTTTGGCGGTGGACTGGACATACGTTGGCACGTAGCCGGCAATCATGGACCCAGCCCGTTTGCACAAAGCTCCTTAGAGACAGTATAAGTTCAGAAGACAGGAAACAGCTTGCAAGGATCCCAGCGGTCAAGGCTGTGGAAGGATAGGGATGGGGGGCCGGGGTGGGGAACAGAGGGAATTTCCTCATAAGGGTTTGTGTAATTCCCAAAAACGTCCACCGGCAGCATTTTTGGAGTGTTTAAAACTTTCAGTGTGCATTTAGATTTATGCATTTGGCTGATAGAGCAATCACTTTACAGATGCAGGCGACTGAAAGGTTGGGAGTCTGGCCTGAGGACTTATCCTGTATTGCTTATTGTAAATTTATTTTCGCCTACATGATGATTTGTCCTTGGCTTTTGTGTTGCAGGGCTTTTGTCCTGGAAGGCTGCTGCTTAAATTAAGAGGGGATTTGTCTTCGTTCCCCAAACCTGACAATCACAATGAACTTCTGTTAGCTATTTCAGTATGAAGAGTGAAAAGCCATCGCCTGGCTGGTCTTTATGAATGTGTCGCTTTGTGACAAGTGCGTGAGCTGAGAAAATGCCAGTGTGACCACAAAATGAACGAAGGCTTATTGACTGAAACGTGCTTCCATGTGTTTTCCATGTGTACATCATAATGCACATAATTTTGGGAAAATACACCAGATGTGTTTTGAATTTGGCAAATAAACAGAAACTGAGGATTGCAGAAACATTTCATGTCATTTTTAATTGGGATGAGCCCTTTTGCTTATTTTAACTTCAGTAAAACATGCAGTTTGATGTGTCCAAACATTTGAGTTTAACTGTATCTTACTTTGTCTACAGTCAAATGAAATATATTCATCACTGGCCTCAAGTATCAAAAGATGAAAACTGAGTGTCTCGGTTGACACAAGGTTTAACAGCAGGCCTATGGATGAAAGTGGACGCACTATTTGGCAAACAACATGACCCTGTTTATTTTTATATGATTTGATGGTGTATATGATGTAATTTAGGAGACATGGTGGCAGTGCAGAGAGAGCATCATGGCCACACAGCTTCCTGGGTGCTGGGTTCAATCCTTATTCAAATTCCTGGGAGTCAGCAGTTTGGCGTGCTCTCACTGTATATTCATGGGTTTCCTCCAGGTATTCTGGGTGGGAAGTTTGTGAGTGACTGGGCATGTTTGTAGCTAATGATTCTGGATAGGCCTAATGCTATTACCCAGGATGCAATGCTTACAGATGATGAATGAATGAATGAAAATTATAACAGCTAATAAACCATTTGTAAACCTTGTGTGTGGCCAGGCTTGTTATAAAATAGGCACTGTGAAGTCAGAGGTGTTAATTGTGGTGTGTGATGAGTGGCATTGTGTGTGTGGGTGGTGTTGCTTTAAAGTTAAACTGGAGTGAAGGGTTTGTTCTGTCACTTTGAAGGAAGGAGGGGGCGGCAGTGTGCCAATGAGGGCTAACGCTGTGGAGAGAGCTTCTCCACACACACACACACACGCCCGCGCGCTTGACAGGGAGGATGAGCATGTTCATTGCGGTGGAGCAACAGAGGCTCACGGTCCTTGTCGCCGTGTAAACGCGGCTAGTTTCTCTCGTCTGTCGCCTTCAATACAGTTCGCTGTTAGATGGAAGGACGACGGGCAGCTGCATCTGGAGTCCACTTGCCGCTGTGGGAAGCCAGTCGCTGGCAGTAATGGGGAATACTGCACACAAACCGCTCATAGGTAAGAGACGCTTATCTAGCACCAGAGCTTTGCTTTTTTGTCGTTTTTGAGGTAAAGGCTGCGAGCGAGTTGCGTTTGTCCGTCATTGGCTGTCGTTTCTGCGTTTTCTTCGCAAACTCTGTGGAGATGAGGAGTGCGTGGGTGAGGAAGATGAAGACGGCGGTCGAGAGAGATCTTGCGAATGTATCATCCAGCTCAATGCAAAATAGGAGACTGCCTGTCCAAAATTGTGTAGACATCCCTGAATTCAAATACGCTACTTTAAGGGAACACCAAGCGTTCAGCTGTGCGGTTCGTTTCCACCCGGAAACCCAGTGCGACCCTGAAGCTGCTGCCCGAGGCTAAAGTCACCATGCCCAATGCCAAGCGTGGGCTAGAGGGGTACAAAGCCCCACCAGCTTGGGTTGCTGGAGCACCTGGGGTGCGTACCCTGGAGTGATATATCTCCGTCCATTACCATTTGGGATGAGCTGAGGTGGCGTACATTATTCAAAACGAATCATCCAACATTTATCGGAGCCCACTATGCTAATGTTCACTGCAATCAGATCCGCACAGCAATGTTCCAACATTTAATATAAAGCTTTGCCTGAAAATATGAGGCTGATACTGCAGCACAAATGGGTGGACTCCCTATTAATATCCTTGATGTTGTATAGTCAAGTGTCCACAAATCTTTGGCCATAGTGTACCGCGATAGAGTATACATCTAACTGACCAGGATTAATAATGTTTTTATTTTTCAGATAAAGAAACTTCTACCTCAGTCTGGCGTTGATGAATAATCATATGGCCATAAGCATAATTTACTGTAGGATAGGGAGGGTTCAGTGTCATCTAATAATTATAACTGAACAATATAAGCCAGTAATTCATTGTGGTGCTGAGACTGGAATTTTGAAATTGGTATAATTTAAAAATCTTAGGTCCATATTTTGGAGTAAAACATGACTGTTGTTGATTATATTACTTGAACGAAAATCTAAAACACATTTTTCAGCATATAGCTAATATAGTTTGATTAAGTTTTATGTTAATTCTGGCATTTCTTTCTCATAGCTATGTTCAACCCAAATTTATGCCCTGGACAAAATAGACTTTTTTAATTTTTTAATGTTTTTTGTAAGAAACACTCCAAGAACTTAGAACATCGTTCAGTGCCAGGATTATTGTCTCTTTCCAATAGATATGTTTTAAAAAGTGTAGAGAAGTAAAGAATGTTTTTGCCTTCTCGAAAAATGTTATGGTTTTGAAGCTACATGTTTTTATTATTTTTAAATGATTTGTTTTATTACTATTATTATTATTTGAAGGAGATTATATATTCTTTTTAGATTGATATGGAGGTGTTTGCTTATGCGTTTGTGATATTTGAATGAAGATTATTGAGCTGGTTTTGTTTCACTGGGTGATGAACAGGTTTGCGAATCATAAGGAAAAGCACCAGGGCGAATGTCTGAAGAATTTCTTGTTTTATCATGAATGTCACTATTGCGTGCACCTTGGGGGAATGACAGTTTTTTTTCCCTTGTTGACATGAGGGGGCCAACTCCCTGTCAGGTAGTAAAGAACATTTTCTCACAGGCCTTAACAGGGAGTGTTTTTAAGACTTGAGATACCAGTTTTATATTACATACCATTCTGTGATGTTTTGGATTGAATTACATAATGAAAAAAAGCTGCTGTCCATGAACATGAATCAACAGTGTTTTTGATTAAATTGCAGTGTCATTGGTGAAGACCCCTTGTATATTTCCACTGTCTAATATATCTATTTCTACAGAGCTATTTTTATGGCAGATTCCAAATCCTTTACATCCAAATTGGCTGGTCTTCCCACAATCATCACAGTACGTTAAATAACAACCTAAGCTGGCAATGTGAATAGCAATGTCTGCTCTTTAATGAGGAATACCGGCATTTAAAAAATTAAAAATATGCCCCTGCTTGATCATCACACACTGCATTTATTAAATGATAAAGTTGGACCTATTAGGCACAGCTTGTGCCATTCATTCTCTCGTCCATTAGGTCAACATACGTAAGCTTGCAAAAACAGCACATTTTTAGTTTTTATTGTTATTTTTTCAATATCTATTTTTTTGTTTAGCTGTGTCACAAAACCATCACACTGTTTTATGTTTATCTATGACAATTCAGTGCCACCCATCCATGGTCATATTATAAGGAGGGCATCCCTACTGGAACTGAGTTTTTATATGTATAACATCCATAAAGACAGGTGTCTCCATTACTGTAATCCGAGAATTACAATGAACTTCTAGAAATTCAAGTGCATGGAATGAAGAGCCATGGCACAGCTGGTTTTTATGAATGTGTTGATTTTTGACAAGGGCAGATGCGCAGAAATGTCAGGATGACAACAAATGATCAGATGGATTTTGACCAAAACATGCCCCTAACGGTTTTCTGGGCAGACTTTGCTTGCAACATTTCATTGTAAACATATTGTGTCATTTGAATTTAGATATGTTATTTGTAAGGGGCAAAGAAAAACAGTAAATATAAATATAAAAATATACAAATTAAAAGTCCACAGAAAGTGAATATAAATGAATACAGAAATAAGGCCATTTAAACACTGTGAATAACATTGAACATCAGAAGGAAGAAGTAACTTTTTAGCACAATAAGTTATGTGTAATTATTCTACAACATTTTAGTCAAGCTGTACCAGCAGCAGCAGCAAAATACAGCATTATGTCAACTAAAATTGCAAAAAAATAAAAAATAATGGATGGTTGGCGAAGAGGGCTTGGGACTGGAAGGTTGCGGGTTCAATTCCCATGACCAGCAGGGGTGGTGGGAACAGCGTTGTCCTTCACCCTGAATCCACAGCTCAGATGCCCTTGAGCAATACTCTTAAGCCCCGACTGCACTAGGAGCCCTGGAAAGTGCAGTATTCAAAACGTATACAGAAAATTTTACAGAGATATTTAGCTTATTTCTTGTTTTCTTTGTGCAGCAGCTCTCTAAGCCTTTTGAAATCCATTTATCTGTGTATGATATTGACAGGTATGTGCTGCTGACAACGCTTACATTACATTTGCCTGTATTTTTAGAGCAGCTATTGTCACCTAACTGAGTATTTGGTTTTCTATGGTGATTCCTCATGTTGTTTATAGAAAACAGGACATAGGGACACGTACATCCTGGAGCCTATCATGTGTCAGTGACAACATCAGCGCTGTATTGTGACTTATGTATTAGTTACTCAGCTGCCTTAGCACGCATATGAAGTTTAGAGACATCCCATTCTTAATTCATAGGGTTTAATATGATGTTAGGAGGTTTAGGAGTGTGTTTAAAGGAATTTTTGACCATTCTTCCAGAAGCACATTTGTGAGGTCGGACATTGATATTGGACGAGAAGGCCTGGCTCGCAGTCTCCATTCTTATTCATCCCAAACATGCTCTGTCGGGTTGAGGTCAGGATTCTGTGCAGGCCAGTCAACTTCCTCCACACCAAACTTGCTCATCCATGTCTTTATGGACCATGTTTTGTGCACTGGTGCACAGTCATTTTGGAACAGGGAGGAGCCATCCCCAAACTGTTCCCACAAGATTAAAATGTCAACAATTTCTTGGTATGCTGAAGCATTGAGAGTTCTTTTTACTGGAACTAAGGGTCCTGAAAAATAACCCCACACTATAATCCCCCCTCCACCAAACATTACACGTTTCACAATGCAATCAGACAAGTACCGTTCTCCTGGCAACTGCCAGTCCTAGACTCATCCATTGGATTGCCAGGCAGAGAAGTGTGATTCGTCACCCCAGAGAACACTGCTCTAGAGTTCAGTGGCAGCATGCTTTACCACACTGCAGCCAACACTTTGCATTGTGCTTGGTGCTATAAGGCTTGGATACATATGCTCTGAAACCCATTCCATGAAGCTCTCTACAATCTAATCTGAAGGCCACATGAAGTTTGGAGGTCTGTAGTGATTCACACTGCAGCAAGTTGGCAACCTCTGTGCACTATGCCCCTCAGCATCCACTGACCCCGCTCTTTCATTTTACTTGGCCTGACACTTTGTGGCTGAGTTGCTGTGGTTCCCAATCACTTCCGCTTGGTTATAATACCACTGAAAGTTGACTGTGGAATATTTAGAAGCCATAAAATTTCTTGACTGCGCTTGTTGCATAGGTGAGTTCCTGAGAGCGACACATTCTTTCGTAAATGATTGTAGAAGCAGTCTTCATGCCAAGGTGCTTGGTTTTATACATCTGTGGCCATGGAAGTGATTGGTACATGTTCAATGATTTGGATGTGTGAGTGAAGACACGGCAATAAAATGTATTTTCCACAGGTTAACACAGCTAGTAGTCTATGAAATGTCTGTGATTTTCTTTGGTCATAAAACCACAAGGATCAAATAAAACAATACCATTCTCACACATTCTAAAGAACACTGTTTAGATGTTTCAGTGCCTGTTCCTCTGAATGATAATAAGCCCTTGTTTTTGCCATTTATTTAGTTACATTGTTTCTGAACTCTCATATTTACTTAATTCTATTATTACTCTGCTCTTGTTTTCATGCTTGTTTTAAAACCTTACTCTTGTTTTTGCAGATTTATTCTGTTCTGATTTGGTTCTCTCTCAAATTTGCTTAAAGCAGTTTACCCTCACCTTTGCACTCTCTGGTCCATTGCTGTAATTTGCTGATATTTTTTCTGAATTATTTGGGATCAAGAGATACTTTTCCAAGGTATTAAACGTTCATAAAGAATGGAAATGATTTTTAAAATCTTCTAAAAATAATCTACAACTGCAGGAAAAGTAATACAATTCAATAAAATAATTAGCTGATTATTTAAAATCACCAAATGCAATTTTTCTCTCAAACCACACATTATTCCTTATGATATTCAACATAATCTTTAAAACAATTCTGAAATGAATGGCAGAAAACACTTAAGTAATATTAAAAATAAAAGTAATACATGAACATAAAAACTTATGATCATAAGTTTCTCGACTAGTCAAAGAAAGAAATGCTACAAAAATTATAGCATGATTATGTAATAACACAAATGATCTATAAACACAAGTCTTCTTCACAGGAGTTGTTATATTAGTTATTTAATAAGAATTAAACCCTCATCCCCAGGAACCTGGAACAGTGTGAATGTGACATTGGCAGTTTCACTGCAGTGCTGCAACAGTAAAATAGTGTTATTTTTGAAAATATGCCCTGGGTGTGTTCCTGCCTTGCACCCAATTATTCCAGGTGGGCTCTGGACCCGCCACAAACCTGAACAGTATGAAGCATTTGCAGTTAATGAAGGAATTAAAAAAAAAAAAAAAGTTCAATACGAATCCGTTTCAAAAACGTGATGCTATGTGATGTTTGCGATGCAATGTACAAAAACGTGTTTCGGTACTCAGTAACTTCAGTAGTCCAGTCCACTCCACTGAATTCAGTCTTTGTCTGAATGCCTCTGAATGGAACACATCTATAGACTGTTGTTCATTAGCCCTTACTGTATACTGTCCACACCCTCTAGTAATCAATTGTGCATGCAGCAATTGCATTTAATAGTCCCTACTGATATTTGACTGATGAAAATATTTCCCCAGTACACAAAGGACCATTAAGTGACTTAGCTGGTACGTGACTAGCCACATTGCATTCAAAATGATAAGCAGATGTGCATTAGGGTCACAATACAATGGTTTCTTTGAAGATTTTGCATTTGGAAAACCTTGTGATAGTCCTCACTCATGGATAACTAACGCGCAGATATGGACAGAATGCTTTGAGTCAGGATTTGATATGACAGTAAATAAATATGCATAGCCAAACCACTGGACATGCTCTGTAAAATACAAAACCTATTACCTAGCATAAGAGGAGCCCACAGGACTGCTTTAGTGTCCAGTTTATTTCCGAGGTATGTCTGAGGTTGATTCAGATCACAAAATGTCACATGGGCCATTTTGTCATGCAGAAAACACACCAAACCCATGATGATTTTCCCACTTTTCCTAGGGGTGTTTATATGATAGCCAGTGCTACAATGTTGTGCTGTCTCTAAAAATAAACAAGACTACATTACATCTGTTTTATTCCTAAGAGAGGGCTCATCGCAGACACTAGAGTGCTGGCCAGTTCCTCTCAACCAGATTACTCTTTCACTCTCTGGTGCCTCTTTTGTCATATTCTTGGACTGCTCACACCAGGCCTGGGCTACTAGAGGTGGATAAGAACTGCATTAAGTATTGCGCTTCACTGTTTGTTTATGCTGGGAAAATATGTACTCAATCTGTCACTGGGGTGGTACCCCTCATATCTCCTTCAGTACCTTTTGAAAGAAAATATATAAATATAACAAATCTTTGGTTTTAAACATACTTCAAATGTATCAACACTGAATGCGCTGCCAGAGGGACTGTAACATTTATTTGGATATTACCTGATTGCAGTTGTATTAGTTAATTACAGATATTCCGTTTCCAAAATCAATCATATGCTTATACATGTGGTAGTCTTCCAGTCTGGGCTTGTAATTTAACAGTTAACAACAATTTAATTGTCAATCACAATTACTCAGTCAAGAATAAATGTATTTACTGTTCAGCATTGTGAATTGCTGCTGTAACAGAAACAGTTTTCTCATCACGAGTTATTGAGCAATCAGCTTTGTTTCAGTTTCATCATTTTGATCTTAGTCCATCTGTGGGAGCAAAAAATGGCCAAACACTCCAAGTTCTCTTGCAAGATGTTTTTTCTCAAAACCGAGTGAGATATGCCAACTAGGGCATAATGCCTTATATGGACTAAATGTTACGACAGTGAAGCACTTGAAGGGATCAGACTATCAAGGACATATAGAATGTGCTTTACCTAAGCGTATCATGTTACACAGTTGGCCTACTTACTACAAAGTGGGTTTTTTCACACTTGGTGTGTAGTCAGGACATTAACCACATGATTACCAATGGAATTTACCAATGCCATTTTGAAACATGTGATGGACACTTAAAGTCTTGATTTCCCTATTTTCTTGCTCTGGACATTGCTTTCAGAGCCTGTTTTTGACATAAAGCCTGTTGAAGCCTGCAGCGTTAGCTCCTGCAGAAATGTGACTAGATGGCATGAGGCCTTTGGTGAGTGTGCTGGAGGAGTGGACTGCAGCATCGCCGTCTGCCACAGCACAGAATTGCCGTCAGATCAGGCAGATCTATATTTGGAAGGCGAGCAAGTGCAGTTCACGGCTCTCATCTCGCCTTCGCCTTAGCACAGAGCAGCGGAAAAGCTCCCTAAATCACACACGGCTCACGAGGAGGCCACTCCAGTATTTTATGTCTTTGCCTTGGCTCTGTTTATGAAAAAGACCTTTTGGGCTTCAACACCATTCAACAGTCAGCTGGGTTTCATCTAAATCTGTTCCTCACCATGGAAAGTAAAATGTAAAAACACCTATCAGTGCTAGCTTCTCTGTTTTTATAGTTCATGCACTTTAAATGTGAAACTAAACTGCAGAAAAAACATGTGAAACTAGCTATGATTAGCATCAGCAAAATAGAAAAAACAGTATCGAAAGAAAAAATATGAGCTGTAATCAGAACAGTAAATTTGTTGGTATTTTTACTGGTCTTTTGTTTATAAACGAGCATTGTTTCCCTGGTCAATAGATCAGCCAGTGAAATCAGCTGATACTTATGACCATTGATCATCATATTGTGTAATCAGTGACAAGTTGATTATTAGTAACTATATTGGTGGCAATATTGCCTGGATTCAGACGCATGTTTCCCAAACGATAATGAGATCTAGAACAAGCCCCCTATGTTTAAATCTACAATAGCATTGGCAAATGCACATACATACATTAAAAATAATAACATGTTAAATCTACAATTTGAGAATGAAAATAACATTATAATAATAGGTTTTCCTGACTTTTACTGGTGAGGAAAGGTTCATATTAGTAAAAAATGTACTCCATGCCCAGAGCCATGGTTTACATTCCTGTGGCTTATGGGAGGTTATGACGTGTGACAGTTGAAAATTTACAATAATATTTGTCAGTAATGCATACAATTTTAATCAAAAATAGAAAATTATAGCTGTTAGCAGAAATTTTAGACCCTCGAAATCCGTATTGGCGCTGGCAACAAAATCACAAGATCACATATCTTTCAGCAACTAACTAGAAACCACACAAAGGGCCAGATCTATTCTGTAAATTTTGATGGAACATGACATACATCCTTCATGTTTCTTAAATTTTATGTGCTATTATTTGTACATGAGTGAACACCCTGACGAATCCAACTCTATACTGTGTTCAGTTGTTATGGAGATCATTAACACATCAAACTGCAGTGCTTGTCTGAGCAGGTGTGTTTAATTTTCATTGTGCAAGTGTAAATGGCAGAATGACAGCACCTGGAGAGCACATTTCAAATCCAGAGGTGATCAGTACCAGCAGCTATTGTGTTTACAACACACTTTTACTGTCAGATTGACTGAGATGTTGCAGATGCTACAGGTGTTCTGCCCGTTATGACAGCTACATCATAGTTTCTAATGTAATTAACAGTAATGTTTAAGTAAGTGGTTTGTGATCGACAGAATCCAGACTCACCAAACTATCGCCACATCAGGAAAGTAACAAGAATTGCTCTGGAATTCATGCAATCAAAAAGAATTCAGCTATGTCTGATAATCTAATGTTAATTTAATGATGTACAGCAACTTGTGTTCAGTATTTACCCAGATGTTTGGATGTGTGGCACATATGGAACAATATGCCCGTAATAAAATATCACAATGATGATATTGTTTTACGGTGCAAAACAATAAGGATGTTTGAATGCCGTAAACATTTGGTTACATGAAGAACCATACTTCAGAAAAAAAAGCTGAGGTTGAAGAACCATTTATTTCTTTAAAGTACACAGTCTTGCCAAACATTTAGAAATCAAGAGTATCAGTGTTTTTGTATGCCAATGGTTTTCTGCTGCATTAGCAGCCTCTACACTTTGAGGTTAGGCTTTACACCACATATTGTGTCTTGTCTGTGAGGATTTGATTTCATTCAGCCTCATTAACTTTAGTGAGACAGGCACTGATGTTGGATGATTAACGCCACTCCAACTGATCCAAAATAAGTCCATCACTCCAAGAAACAGTTCTACTTCGCCATATCACAATATGTTCATCTACATATCTATATTCACATCTGCAATGAGTGTAGTGTGATATAAAATATCATGATAACAAAAATATTTTACCCGTATTACCTGTAAAAATGACCCACACCGATGGCACAATAAATGTTCATAGCGTAAATGAACATCAGTGTACTAATGTGCCCCTGCATTATTGGATTAATGTGGTTCGTGAGTTGATCCTGAGTTTGAGAATGTTTCACCTGTGTTTGATGGAGAACACGGTTGTCCACAGTGGACAGCATAATTGCTGATATTTACTGATTCATGATTTGTTGTTCTTTGATAGTTATATTTGCTTTGGCTGGTAGAGAGCTGTCAAAGCTGTCATTACTGTAGCCTTTAGAGCTGCCACTGGTATGTTATTGTTCCAGGGATAATGCCTTTTCCATGCCCTTGAGCACCAAGTTCATTGTCAAAGGCAAATGCTCTCCTTATGTTGTACATTAAAGCAAAATTTAGAGGGTGTATTTATCTAGCTGCCATTAGCAGATGTGTGGGCTATCAGAAGGGAGAGGAGTGACACTGTGGGAACATTCTCCACCCTCCCTACTGGCACTTTAGAAGAGGGTTACCGGAAAAGGATTTTTCTTTTTTCGAATACAATGCAGTGTGTTTTGGTTAAAGGCCCTGTGTGGGAACAAGTCTCCAGAGATTTGGAATTTAAATATTTAACGTTAGAAGACTAGAATGAACCCGAGATTGTTTTCTCTAAGGAAAATCCATCACTTCTTGTTGGATTCTGTTCATTAAACAAAACATTTAACCCCTAACTGCAAGTTTAATATTTAGTTTTGTGTTCTAAAAGGGAATGCTGCTTCAGACCACTGTGAATGAATTGTTTTACCTCCCAGCTCTTGAATTTTGAGGCTTAATTTTTATTATCACCTTAAGTCTACTTCTGTAAGTTCTATGAAACTATTATAGAAGAAGAAGGAGAAACAACTTTATTGATCCCCTTAGGGAAATTGCTTCTCTTCTTTTGACCCTTCAGTGACTTCAGTGAACACACAAACACACACACTAGTGATAAATTCTTCACAAACACTGTGAACACACACACAACCGGAGCAGGGGGCTGCCAAACACCTCAGCACCCGGGGAGGGGGTTAGGAACCTTGCTCAAAGGCACTTCAGCCATGAATGAATTTTTCTTTGCCGGTCCCAGGAATTGAACCAGCGACCCTCTGGCTCCAAGCTCGCTTCTCTAATAAGACTCTATGGTCGTCCGTCAGTACGCAATAAACTTAAATTTCATTATTAGAAAGGAAGATACTAGATATTTGTAATAATTTGAAATATTTTCCATTGCTCCATGTAAAACACTTTAAAAATGTGGACGTTTTTTCCCCAACAGTGACTATGTGAACTGAGTTCTTCCTTGTGTCAAAGGCACAACCTGAGGTTTTTCTTCTCTTTCTGAAATCTTAATATTTTTCTCCAGCAGATGCAAGCCTGCAGCACCGCCCTGTGGCCAGTCGTCAATACTACGCCTTGCAGCATGGAGCGGTGGCTGTGGAACGGAGGACATCCTCCCAGCAGCCTTCTGGCCTGGAGTCACCACGCTTTCATCCACACGCCAAAGGCAAGAACATCCGGCTAGATGCACAACTAAGAAGAGCCACACGTAAGAATAGCTTCTGTAATGGCATCACCTTCAGCCAAAGACCCGTGCGGCTCTATGAGAAATTGCGCTTACGGATCTCTGGAGTCCACAGTGGCTGGAGCGGAGCACTGCGCTTTGGCTTCACAAGCCTAGACCCTGGTGAACTCGCATCAACAGACATCCCAAAATATGCGTGTCCAGACCTGGTCACACGGCCAGGATATTGGGCCAAGGCCCTGCCGGAGAGGCTGGCATGCCGGGACAATGTGCTGGCCTTCTGGGCTGACCGGCACGGCCGTGTCTTCTACACCATCAATGAGGCTGAACCCATCCTCTTCCACTGTGGCCTGAGTGTGGGCTGCCCACTATGGGCTATTATTGACATCTACGGCATCACGCAGGAGGTTACCTTACTGGGTGAGTTCCAGTAGCTGCTACTGTATTGGAATCTTGTGTATTTTACTAATGATACGTCATTATTATAAGTTGTTTATGTCTTGAAAATACACTAATTAATACTAATACACTATTAATTAATTATCTTACATACATCACATCAATAATAATAAAAGATGTAGAGAAACTCCTCTTCCTATTATTAATTGCCCTAGAATTTGTTAATTACATTAATTATCTTTATGGTAGTGACTGAACTGTCAATTGATAATTTAAAAAAATGTCAAATTCTTAAGTAATTAAGTAATTATTAGGCAGGTGATTAGCAGGTGACAGGTGATTGGCTGATAACCTTGTAACTAATCTGAGCCGTCTCTCGACTCCCCTTGAAACAGTGCTTTAATAGTTACTTACAAATAACATCCAAATCTATTTCTTAGCATAGACACATTTTAGGGCTGCTTAGTTGGTTAGGTGTGTTAGAGCAAGGAAAAGTTGGAATACCATATTCCAAGACTAGTGACATGTCAACTGCTCCAACTCAGTGTAGTTACCATCAGTAGGACTCTCGTTCATTTTTATGAAAGTAGCAGCAAAAGCTGTGCGACACAATCTAAATAGCTGCCTATTCAAGAGCTTATTTTTGCCCAGATAAGATAGGGCTCTCCAAGTTGAGACCGAACTACTTTGGAAGGGCCCCAGAGCAGAGGTGTAGGGCCGAAGTCCAAGGGAACAGACTTCACAGTGACAGAAGTGCCTCGGGTAGCTATCAAACCTTGATAGACGGACGGCTTTAGTGTGTGTGGCAAGGCGATGAATCATATCCTACACACTTGCCGAAACACACTCACATAAACACATACAGATCACGAAGCACAAAAGGCACACCAAGAAACTAGATACAGTCCAGCAACTCTCTTTCTCTCTCACCCTGACACTCTGTGACGTTGTTTATCTTCTGTCTGTTGGGAGCCCTGGCCATATTTGGTCAGGGCCGCATCGGATCCCTGAAGAGTGAGTGTTTCCGCGTTGCTGAGACCGATATTCTGGGAGGCCACAAGCCTGTCAGTGGAGCAAAACCAGATGCATGCAGATGTTGTGTCTAGCTTGTCTGTCAAAGCGTGCGCCTTGATTTACTCATCAGACTTCATATGATATTTTGAAGAAGTGAGAACTAAAGTACAGTAATTTAACAGCAACATCAGTGAAAATACTAAATGATGAAGAATACATTGTAGCATGTACTTTTTATTATTGTAGGAAATTTTGTGTTAGATTAATATGTTTTCAGATTCTTACCTCAGAAAGGATAGTGGTATATTTATGTCATGTTCCAAAGGCAAATGTCTCAGTTAAACACATATCCCTTTTTTTATTAGGTAAATGTAGGTACCAGTACCCTTTTAGCTACAGATCCTAATACTTATACCCTACTGCTCATAACTTAGCTTAAATAACATAATGCATATGTCATGTATAATTTAGACCCCTGAAAGAATGGAGAGTTAATACAAGGCAAATGGAAGAGGTTGGTGATATTTGTCTGTAAATAGAACTGGAAATGTGTGTGTGTATTTTCATAGAGACATGTTTTACAGCTCCTGAATCATAATGGTTATTCTCTTAAAATTCCTTAGGGGAAATGGCACCAAAAACAAACAAACAAAAGATCAGAAAAAACACATGTTATTGGGCTCAGATAAAATTATAGTTACTGCATCAAAACTGGCTTTTAGTGTTTCTTGAAATTTAGATGAATTCAAGTCTATAGTTTATTTGCAGATAAACATGACAGTTAAAGTGTGCCTTTATTGAGATTTAAAACTGTACTAAAAGAGATGTGTAGCATTGGCTGTGGGCAACAAAACAATTTTAATAAACATTTTATTGCTGTCATAATAAAGTTTGTTATTGTTATCAACAATAAATATCTCTGAGCCTATCGTTCATTTTGTAGCTGCTTAAAGGACACTGAGCCACTACACGTCTTTGCACAGAGAGCATGTATTTAACTACATTAATTAGATATTTTTTAATCATTTGATCCAGATTTTTGAAGTTTGTGTTCAAGTATAAACGGAGGAATATTTTATCGTTAAATATTGACAAAATATCTTGAAGTAAAATAATGTGGTATTTTTCCATACTGCTAAACCTATGACTGAACCACTGACTTACTTTTTTCCAGACAGCACATTCGCCGAGAGCGTGGGCACAAGCTGCCTGAGTGCAGCCCGACTCAGCGCTTACCTTCCCCAGAGCAACCATGACTCAGCCAACTACAGCAACAACCAGCTGGAGACCAACCAGGCTGCCGCAGCCAAAATGGCCAACCTTCAACTCAGCGGCTACAACCAGCTTAGCCCCTGCTGCTCTTCCTCTTCTTCGTCCCCTTCCCCCACATCGGCCTCTTCTTCTTCCGCCTCCTTTGGGATCCAGAGAACTCCCCGAGGCCAGCTCCCAGCCCTTGACACCGATCTGCACTTTCACCCTGTACGGGGGGCTGACGTAGTGCTGTCCAATGACAGAGCTGTTGCCTGCGTCCACTTCCTGGACAGCAGTAGGACTCTGGTGTTCAGTGACAGACCTTTGCGTCTGGGTGAGACCTTGTACGTGGAGGTAGGTCACCTGGGGCTGCCCTATTTTGGAGCTCTCTTGTTTGGGATGACATCCTGTGACCCAGGCATGCTACATGCTGGCGAGCTACCTGCTGACCCGGATGTGCTTCTGGACCGTAAGGAGTATTGGGTGGTGTACAGGGGCTTCCCAGTGCCCGGTCCAGGTGATGTGCTCAGCTTCACTCTGCTAGCCAACGGAGAGGTGCATCATGGAGTAAATGGAGCGGCTCGTGGACGCTTGCTGTGTGTTGACTCCTCGCAAGTGCTGTGGACCTTCTTCGCCCTTCATGGTGCCGTCAACCGACTCAGGATACTAGGCAAGTGTCAGCACAGTGTAATGCATCAGTTAGATGAGCTGATGTACTGGATGAGCTGTATTGGGAAAGTAAACACAAAGCATAACAGTGGCTTTTTAAATCTTAATCTCATCACTGATCTCAAGATGGCCTTTTTCCAAGGGTTTCAGAGTATCTTACCTGAGGTATCGCATAATCAACAATTTATACACATTGTTCTTCATATGTTCTTCATATGAATTTTCCATGCAGCTTTACACATTCTGTAGAAAATAATCAGCAACAATACTGATGTGAAAAATAGCATTGACACGTTTTGACCAAATCTTTAAGCCTTAGCTCAGCATCTCCCAATAAATCCTAATGTACTTTGTGATAGGACTGAGCATCTGCAGGACCTTGAGATCGGAGCTGATCAGAATAGGGGAAATAAGAATCGAAAATCTCTTAAGTTCCTTCAGGTATTTCAGTGTTACCATATAAAAAATAAAATAAAATATATAAAAATTAAAAATAGCAGTGCAGATGATAACTAGACAAGTGTTTCAAATAGAAGTTTAGGAGTGGGAATTTCTGCAGGCCAGAGCCAGAGATTATTTGCTAAGCTTTTCACCATATTTCTGCTTGTCTGAAATGGACAGTGAGCACTCCTGCCCAGTCTCATTAAGATATTTCTCTTCCCAGGCTAGTTCTTGACCCAAAATAACTGCTGGCACATCCTTCAGTCTGTCTTATTTTGGGAGGTGATTTCACTCTGCAGAATTTCTTCAAAATAGAACCATAGATGTTCTGAGCCCTATAACATGATTTATAGCAGTGTGACAGGCTGTAAGCTTATAAAGCCTGGTGTATTGTTCAGTCAACAGTGCATACAAAGGGAAGACAGTTAAACAACATGACAGAAGTCCTGTATGATATTCTTTGGTGCTGGATTTCAGAAGGAGACACTGTCAGCACACATTGGACGCGTGGCGCTGAAGTATAACGCGCACGGCTGCTTAGACTGCTGATAGCTAGTGTTGCAGTGTTCTGGATAACTAGTACATCCCAGGGAGTAACATAAAGACCAAACAGTGATTGTGTGCCCCAGGTTAAATTACATGGCTTGTTGACTGAAAAAATGTACATGCTATACAAGAGAAAACACTTAACATTTTCACTTCAGCCTGGACAGCACTAATACTCTTTGTTTGATTAGTTAAACATACTCATTTGGACAAACGTGAAAAGTGGCCTGATGAACATATTTACACTTGTGGGTTAAGCTTTATTTTGATAAACAATGTGCAGAAAAATACCATATGTCTGTTCCCCTTACTTAGAAATCCAGTTGTGTCATTTGACCATGGGTTTTCAATATTAAGGCTGTATGTATGGAAGGACATTCCAACAAATTAGAAGGGAAAAACTGTCTTTTCTTTCTTCGCTTTATCTGATATAAATTGTCACAAAATTGGTGTATCTGAATAATAACAGATTGTTTCTAATCTAATAATGTGTTGATTGGAGTTTGATTGCTGTTTCTGAGTTTAAAGTGAATAGAATGGTTGCACAGCTAGAACAAGCTGAATTCTTCTTAGAGAGACAGATGCCTGGGGGAAAATCATGAACTGAAGCCATCTCTATCTACCTTCCAGGAACTCTGGCAGCGAGTCCCTCGACCTCCCCCTCTGTGTCCCGAGGCACAGCATCTGACGACAGTGACTCTGACCTGGCTTTCAGCGTCAACAGATCCTCGTCTGCTTCTGAGTCCTCTCTGGGTAAGCAAGAATACACAAGGCTTCTCTTTTATGCCCAGTGCGATTGCAAGAATTTGTTGTTTTCTCAATTTGGCTTCTCTCAGTTGCTGGGAATAAACAGGAAAAAACAGGGAAAAGTGTTGCTTTTTTATATTGTTCATTATCACCCAGCCATTTTGTTTAAATTAGCAGGATTTTTTACAGTTAGCTATAACATTTAGTAAAAACATGTTTTTTTATCAATAATTTCAATAACTCATGCAAATCCAGAATCAAAATTCTGGAGGCATTTTAACCATTTCAACATGTTTGCAAACTTAAGAACAACTATATTTTGTTGTAGGCTTCGGGTTTCTTGTCACACAGCTGATGTAGTTGACGAATGATATATTTTTGTCATGTCGCCAACACTTAAGCTCTAGCATAATAAAGGCTGATTGTGGAATGTGACAGTTGTGTGTATTCCTCGACAGTGACAGCCCCCAGCTCTCCCCTGAGCCCCCCTCTCTCGCCAAGCCTTGCCTTTCCAGAACCGCTGCTGGGCAGCAAGAATGGCGAGTGCACCGTGTGCTTTGATCAGGAGGTGGACACCGTCATTTATACCTGTGGACACATGTGCCTCTGTTACGACTGTGGACTTAAGCTGAAGAAGCAGATAAACGCCTGCTGCCCCATCTGCCGGAGACCCATCAAAGACGTGATTAAAACCTACAGGCCATAGAGGGGTAGACACGTTCCCTCTACAACAGACTGTCTGTCTGTGGGTCCATCCTGAGCCTGAACTTCTCAGTATTTCAGGACTGCTCTGTAGCTTTTTCTTCTGTAGCGAAACTTCATTTCATGCTCGTTTTAAAAAATCTGAAGCCAAAGGCAGCCGAAGTTACATGATTTTTTTTCCCCAGTGACTAATGGTGTTTGTCTGAATTGTGCTCAGACATTTCAGTGCCTTTGTCTATTGCCTCTAAACAAGCTGACAATCATATTTGATATGTTTTGTATAGATAGAAATTATGGAATATATGACTATCATCAGAGGGACAATGATGCGAACATTTTAGCAAATATAAAAACACAGAGGGACAATGAGTACTTATTTTTGGTCAATATTTTAAAGGTAAATGTATGTTTCTGATTGCTGTGTTAAAGGTATATAAAAATATAAAAGAAAACCCTTTATGTGTGCTGGGACATCTGATGCATTTGGACATTTATTGCACTTCATTGAGAGTAGGCTAAACCTGCAAGGGACACAACATCGCCCTCTACAGAAACCCACTGCTAGAAGGCACTGAATCTGGACTGCATTTTAGATAAACTGTTTTTTGCTTTTTTTTTGTAAAATCTGTTTATTTTTAAAGCTGTGTGATTGTGTAGAATTGTGTTTATGTAATGAGAATGTAAATGGTAAATGCATTCTTTTACTATAACTGAATAATCCGGGTGTAATTTACTACAGATTCAAACAGTAATTCTAAACGGTTTATTGGATACTTTAAGATAGGCACAAACATGTGTAAATCATACAGTACAGAAAAATAAAGTAGAACAGATTCATCTTATGTTGAGGTTTGTAATATTTATAATTTAGGATCAGGCTAATACAAAAACATTCAAATTATTTTAGTATTTTCAAGGGGAAAAAAACATAATTCAGTTATACACTAAATATAAAAGAATAAAATGTTTTCCCCCATGATCCAAATTTTGTGAAATTTTTTTTACAAAGTGAAATTATTTTCAAATAGATTTAATTTGGAGCGATACTTTCTGTAGTGCTGGTGAGTATTCCAGAAAACTGTTTTATTTGTGTGTGAACTAATGTCTGCAGGGGACTCTGTCAAATCCTTGGTTGTGGATGGCTGGTTTAGAAGAAAAGCCATTATTGTCTATTTGGATACCACTTGAAAAATCTAAAATCTCTAGCTTGATAAAATCCCCAAGGCCCAGCTGCACATTTTTGTTTATTTTTCTGTGCTCCTAACACACCTGGTTCAGTTCTGCTGGCACATCCTGGTGGATTAATGGTTAACATACTTTCATTTTATTTAAAAATTCCACAGTAAAAATTCTTCATCTTCAGGATATTAATAGTCTGTTATATTGTGTCTTCAGTGAGCCTTTTAGATTTTTGAGACTCTGAAAATAAAGAGATAATATCCACGGAATGACGCTAAACGTGTAGTTTTTCCACAGTATGGAAGTTGTGTATGTACTTTGCCATCTAGCGGCGACAGAATGCAACTACTGCCCCATTTAAAGAACAGAAAATCCGAATAATAAACTGGGGAATAAGTAACCAACTTCAGCGTCGGCATTTTTCCGTTTTAGGGAAATGTAACTGATCTTTTCTAGGCTTATTAACTGCTAACAATGATTGCTGTTTTTATTTTACATGGTAAAGAAACTGGAAAAAAAGACTCTACATACTGTGTAGAGATACTATTCTGTAATACACTAATGCAAACAAAATTCGTGATTATTCATTCATTCATTCATTATCTGTAACCGCTTATCCAATTTTTATTTATTATTTTATCTTGTCATGCTTTCATCCATTAGTGTTTTCTTATGAAAGTACCCAGTTTAGATCAGTTGTTAACATACTTTCATTGTTTTCCAAAATCCTTGTAGTTCTCTTTTCATTAGTTTTTTTTTTAAATGTCTCCTGCTCTCTACATTGTAAGAACATTTCATGGTGAAGGGATCGGTAGCTTTGACCCTAAATTCAAAGTCACATATTAACATACAAATCCCATTTTCAGGAAAGTTGGAACATTTTGTAAAAGGCTCTTTACAATCAAAACAAGGTTCAAAATTTGTGAGAAAATTATCAGATAGTTAAAAAATATTTGAATTGTTCAGTGCAATCTTTCAATATATTTCTTCTTTTAATGTGACACTGCAAAAATACTGAGGTAATCCACAGAGAAATGTCTATCTGTTTAGAGCATCACTACTGAAGTGAATGAACTTAGAGCACTCAGACAGCATGGTATGTCAAACTGTCAGGTTACCATTATAAATGAATCCAAATGGACTTGGGATCACCTTGGAAAACCCGTGCCACACAACACAGTCCACAGCTACATCAAAGACAGTAGAAACACATGACTGAGATACACAAGCCCATGTTTCAGCATGTTTTTATAAAAAATGTCATGTGTTCTGTTCTAATGACAAAAAGGACCATCCAGACTGTACTGGATGCAAAAGCCAACATCTCTCATGATGTGGGGGGTGCACCAGTGCCGACAGCATAGGTGACTTTCTTATATAAGATGTATCCATTGATGTGAAGGCAAACTTTGGGTTTTTAAAGAGATGTATAGCTTGTCAAGACAATGCCAGGCCTCATTCTGCTTTAACAACATGGCTTTCTACACACAGAATGCCTCTGCTTAACTGACCTGCCTGCCATACACATCAGTCTCCTATGGCACATCATGAAAAGCAGAACCAGGCAGTGGTGACCATGGATATTTGAACAGCTGAAGTCTTGTCTCAAGCAAGAAAACACAAGAACTCCACCTGAAATCCTTTAATCTTCAGTTCACAGCTGATAAAGCAGTGTAATTAAAAAGAAAGGTGATGTAACGCAGTCTTAAACATGCCTTGGTCCCAACTAATTTCAGAGTGTGTTGCAGGTGTCAAATTTGGTGGTGCAGCACGTAGTGTCGCTGTCACACAGCTCCAGGGTCCTTGAGTTGTGGGTTCGAGCCCCACTCAGCATGACTGACTGGGAGGATTAAAATTGTGTTCTCTCTGTGTCTGCATGGGTTTCCTCCGGTTGCTCCAATTACCTCCCATGCTCCAAAACATGTTGGTAGGTGGATTGATGACTCAAAATTGTCCACAGGTGTGAGTAAATTTGTGAGTGTGTGTGGCCCTGCGAAGGACTGGCGCCCCCTCGAGGTTGTGTTCCCACCTTGCGCCTTGTGATTCCGGGTAGACTCCTGAATACAATTGATCATACTATTCTGCTACAAAGTCTAAAAAACATGATTGGAATAACAGGAAAGGCCCTATCATTGTTTATGTCTTACCTTACAGATCACTACCAGTTTGTAAAAGTAAATAATGTTTCTTCTATTCATAAAAAAATGAGATTTGGAATTCCCCAAGGCTCCATTTTAGGACCTTTATTATTCATATTATACATGCTGCCACTGGGCAGAGTTATTAGCAGGCATGGCATTACCTTCCACAGTTATGCAGATGACACACAGTTATACATATCAGCCAAACCAGACGACAAACCAACACTAAAGAAAATGGAGGACTGTGTTAAAGATGTGAAGCGTTAGATGTCATACAATTTCCTTCTGTTAAACAGCGACAAAACCGAGGTTCTCCTTCTAGGTCCCAAACTTGCTATAAATAAGGTATCAGAGTTAATACATAATTTTGACTTCCCTGTTCTCCCTAGCTCATCAGCTAAAAATCTGGGTGTTATAACTGATTCAGATCTATCATTTGATCATTCATTCATTATCTGTAACCGCTTATCCAATTCAGGGTCGCGGTGGGTCCAGAGTCTACCTGGAATCATTGGGCGCAAGGCGGGAATACACCCTGGAGGGGGCGCCAGTCCTTCACAGGACATCATTTGATCAGCATATAGGTAACATTACAAAAACAGCTTTCCTACATCAAGAATAGATTATTGCAATGCACTTTCATCAGGATGCTCCAGCAGAAACTTGAGTAAACTCCAGCTAATTCAAAATGCTGCAGCCAGGGTCCTCACTAGAACTAGAAAATTTGATCATATCAGCCCAGTCTTATCAGCCCTTCACTGGCTTCCAGTTAATTTTGGTATTGATTACAAAATTCTTTACTCACGTATAAATCCCTACATGGTCTCGCCCCTGAATACCTGCGAGACCTCATCACGCACTATGAACCACCAAGCTTACTCAGATCTCAGGGCACCGGCCTCTTACTAGTACCCAGAATTCATAAGACTTCAGCGGGGGGAAAGCTTTCTCCTACAAAGCCCCTCAGCTCTGGAACAATCTTCCAACTAGTGTTCGGGACGCAGACACAGTCACTATGTTTAAGTCTAGGCTCAAAACACACCTGTTCAGTTTAGCTTTTAGCAACTAACCTCTTTCTAGTTTAAGGTTGTTGTTTCAGGAACTCATGGACATGGGGAATCAGGGTAAACTCGTGTGATGTGCTCGCAATTTCTCTTGTTTGGAGTGGAAGGATGTCTTTGCCTGAGTTCCTACTGGTTTCCCTCCTCCCAGTCTGTTACAGTCAGATCCGTCACTACACTAATGAAAATATTCACATGCTCTTTTTCTCTGCCGCACTCAACCAAACTAACTGCTTCTCTTTACTGTTTTCTGAGAAAATTGTGGCCCAATGATGGAAGATTCTTTGCTGGACTCTCCTTATCCAGTAACCCTTATCCAGTTCAGGGTCGCGGTGGGTCCAGAGCCTACCGGGAATCTTTGGCGCAAGGCGGGAATACACCCTGGAGGGGGCGCGAGTCCTTCACAGGGCATGATGATTATTATTATTATTACTATTATTGTACTGTAGCATAATGACACTTAATTGGTGATCATTTAAAATTCAATCTATGGTTTGATCAGAGGAGGATGGATCCCCTTTGTGAGTCTTGGTTCCTCCCAAGGTTTCTTCCCCCAGCCTCGAGGGAGTTTTTCTTTGCCACTGTCGCCTTCGTCTTACTCTCATTGGGCTTTGATTTAAATGTTCTGTTCTGATACTAACTATGTGAAGCTGCTTTGTGACAACGTCAGTTGTAAAAGGCGCTATATAAATACATTTGATTTGATTTGATAATTGGTTACAGACAATGAACGAATAACTGAATGATGTTTTGAAATAAAAATATTCAAATATCCTTTTTGCTTTTGTCAGTTAAATACAGCTTCAAGAGAATTAACCACAGATTCTTATTTTAATTTCTTTTTACAACGTGTCTGGAATTGGGGTTCATACATTCTCATACATCAGTTTCTTATCATTTAGGAGATGTGAGGTTCTTACAACAGTGACAAGCCACCAAGTTATGACGTAACTTAGAATATTGTAAAGACAATTCAAGACACAGATGTCCAAACCTGCTCCTGAAGAACTGTTACCTCTTGAGTTTATTTACACTTAATTAAGGTGTTAATCCCTTATTTACAAATGTAGATCAGATTTCATACTATTACTATATTAACCAAAGAATTAAAGCAGGCCTGCTCACAATGTCCATCCCCCTCCTCATTCATCAAACAATTTCACTATAAACTATATTATTAACATTCTCGTCCTTGTGAATACATCAAATAAACAACAAATGTCTTACAGATCATCCATGTCTGGTTTAGGGAATACTACGTATGAGTTGGTAATTTTGTTCCTGGGATCACCCTATAGCTGCAGAGTGGAATACACTTTTACAGCACTGTCCTGAAATCAAAGGAGAAGGGGTTCTTACTCTCCTCCAAGAGTCACATAGTGCAGTTTCTGCAGTGCTGAACCCACAGCAACAGCTGAGGCTCTACTCTCCCTTTTACAGCTCAGTGAAGCATCACAATTATTTTGAAGCTGTAATTTTAAGGCAAAAATACTACCTAGTATTCCTTTAACACAGAACCTAAATAATGTCTGTTCCTCTTATTGTCTGTTAGCTGCATCACCGTAACTCACCAAAGAATCAATTTTGTAATTATTTGGACATTATGTTCTTAATAATTAATAATAACTTCATAAACAATAAATTTTGACCTTATTTTTGTTACAACTAACCTATGTTAAAGGGACAGTGTGATATTAATTTTATTCTGTTGTTATATAACTCAAACCCATCATAAGTTATGCTCCTTATCTGTGATCTAAATGTGACCCAGAAGATCAAATAGTTTAAGTTCTTCCAGAGCGCACTAGAGCCAGGTGGAGTACATTAAAACAGGTGTGGATTATGCCAGGCTTGGTATATGAAATCAGGCACAGCAGATCAGGGCAAGAAGTAGAAATCCAGGAGCTGATTTGGGGATCCTGGTCCACGATATGGAATCAAATCTGCTAAACATTTACAGAAAATAAATGCTTCATCCATTTGTGGTTCTGAGCCTGTATAAGCAGCCTTTTTACATAACTCCATTTATTCACAACATAAACCTCTCAAAGATGCCTCCAGAGACACATGTTGCTTATAAACGGAGGAGTATTGTACTCAATGTGATATTTATACAAACTTGCTTTTAAAGGTTTGTGTACTGACTGTAAGTAGCTGCTGTACGCACAAAAGAACCTGTTTTAATGAGCTCCAAAATATATTGGTTTACTCCAGGTCACCATTAAGAACACGCAAAGCCTTTTGCAAGTGCAAGCAGGAGTCTTCAAACTCTTTATTCAAGATAAAGTAAAGAAGAATGCAAAATGGACAAACTTAAATCTGCAACAAAGGAGTATTTCCCCTGTTAAAACACAGATTTAAAACCATATTTAATGCAGGAATGCTTTAAATAGCACAGCTGGTGAAGCAGACATTTGCCTCAACATGGCCCCTCATGAGCTACGTAGATCTGAGTCCCTGTTTCCCTGTGGACAAAAAATAAACAAATAAAAGGGAGAGGATGTTTTTTCAATAACATTTCCAAAGCAAAATGTTTTCATTCAATTTTATTTGAACATTTAAAGACCTCTGAAATTAATTCTTAAAAGAAGAAATAAAGTTTTTTTTTTGCTCTTTGACTAGTTAAGTTCGTGTGCATTTATATGACCAGTTCCAGCCTCAATTCTGCCACTTAAAGGAACACACTGTAATACTTAAAATTACAGCTTCAAATCATTGTGATGCTTCGCTGACCTGTAATAGGGCCTCTGCCATTGCTATAGGCTCAACACTGCAGAGACAGCACTTGGTATCTTTAGTGAGCAATGACAGCTCTGTAGCAATGACAGAGGCTTCAATGAATTTTGAAGCTGTAATTTTAAGGTAAAAATATTATTTCTATCAGTATCAGTATCAGTGCTGGCAACAGAGAAAAGCAATGCCATGAAGTATAGTAATGTTTTCTTTGGACTGACAATTTATTCTGTGCCAGTGCCAGTAGCTCTGTCAAAACATCCAACATACTACTCCTTGGAGATATAATGGAATCACCAAACTTAGAGGATGTTTAATATGAAGAACTGGTGAGAGTTTAATAAACCACCAACAACTGACACAGACAAGAGAAACGTATGAATCCCAACATGGGAAGCCAATCAGACGATTTAAATGGAAGCAATACCAAAAAACACCTGTGAGCAGAGTAAAGTCCAACAGTTGCCTAATATCTTTAGTGCTCTCTTTTACTGCAGACTACAATTTGAATGTGTGCCAGTATTCGTTTTAGAAACACAAATTACAAAGTGATCATTTCCATCATGCCACAGTGTGGTTTGTTTATATGCTACTATTAAGTAAAATCTGGTTAAACATCCAAGTGTGGTGATTCTTTCACTTTTGCCAGAGGTAGTATATTTCTTCTCTTTTTTAATTTATAATTATTTTGGTTATAATTATTGGGATGCTGGTCTTCAAAAGAACCAGTTTAGCATTTGACTTTAAATATAAAACCTTGTGGTCAATCCTTTACACCATCAATGCATTACAAAATCTGTAACAGCATTATGTCGAGAGATGGAAATATATTACATTTACTTTATGCATTTAAAGATAAACAATGCCAGTGAGCAGAGCAACGTTTGATAACTCTGATATCATTCAGGAACAACGCTTTCCAATAAGTAATTTACATTCATTGAAGTTTTAAATTCAACACTTAGAAATTGTGGATTAAATATGAAGGCTCTGTAGAGGGTGTGACCTTCTCACTTTGGCTAAATCTGATGTTGCTCCCTAGTCCCTATACAGTGCATTTAGCTCACTGGCTCAAAGGGGCCATTAGAAACATTTTCTTAGTGCACTATAAATGGAGTAATTAGTCTTTTGAGATTAGAAATGTATAAAGTTAAAAAAATGCTGGCATTTTACCAAAAGACCACAAAGTTTACTACTAATTTACGAATTGAAAATGTCTGAAATAATTTAAGATATTTATTTATTTATTTATTTATTTATTTGAGGACTTACAAGATTTCCACGCAGAGTTCACATTCGTTAGTGTAGGTTTTCCCATCAGAGCCACACACAGGATTGTAATCCCGTGGACATCCGGGGAGGGGATAAATCTCACATTTCGGCTGCAAAAAACCAACAGACTGTAAACTCTAAAACACACAAATGAACATGAAGAGTTAAGTAATTTGTTAACTCACCGGTCTCCTCTTTTTCCCAGCTGCGACTACATTTGTCAACGCTGTGAAGGCAAAGGGAACCAACTCACGTTATTTATATTATTACTTAACCTTCTCAGATGATCTAACATTCCTAATGATCTAAAATCTCACAGAATTAAACTTTGTTTCATGTTGATAACTAGCTAATTAAAGGGTCTGAATTAAATCTATCATATAACCGTCGCAATACTCACCAACCACGCAGAGAAGGACGAAAACAACACGGAGAATCATGATGCACTGTCACTGAAATGTGAACTGTGAGGGAGAAGCGTTCACCTTTTATTATTATATCTCCCAGCACTTCCCACAACAGCACTTCATAGGCGGTGCTTTATTTCTTCGGAAGTGGAGGGTGTTAGACTTTGCCCACTTTACGCCGCTGTAAATAAATGATTTGATCACGAAGGCACTTGATATTGGAACATATCTATGAGGATACAGTGTATTAAACCAAAACCACACCATAAAGTTTTACTAATTAAAAACATTATTTAAATATTCTCATTCATTCATTGTCCACCTTGGGCTTCAGGCAGAACACACCCTGGATGGGGGCACCAGTCCCTCACTAATATTCACCTCTTCGTCTGGAGAAGGAATATAACTGTACAAAAGACTATTAATTTACATTTTTTCATGCTTCAAGTTTAGTATGCATGTAGTTTAGCTTTGTATGTAGTTATAATTTCCGCCACTAGGTGGCTACCCGAATGCACCAATGTACCAAACGTATGCTAACAAACTATGGAATCAGATTTGTGCACAAAAAAATCATCTCAAACTTAAAACTTATAATTTTCACACAAAATATCCAGCTTTGACCTTTGTGCTCCATGGCTTTAGTGCGTGAGCTCTGAGCTCTGCGCGTGCTCTCTGAACTTTGTGTGTGAGCTGCACGAGTTTTTTTGCGCCTGATCCCTGAGATTTGCGAGCAGTTTTGGCACAAAGCTCTCGCGTGGGCGGAACTTCTCAGGGGTGCCTTCCCATTGGCTGAGTTCTCAGAGAGCTCGCGCACAAAACTCGTGCAGCTGGCGCACAAAACTCAGAGAGCACGGGCAGACCTCAGAGCCCAAAGAGTACAAAGGTCAGAGCTGGATATTTTGTTTGAAAAAATATATTTTTTTTATTGAAAAAGAGAAATATTTTCTTAGTAATTTGTAAGTTAAATGAAGTTTCAAGAGAACAAACACCTCATTATTGTTTTTACTGGAAGAGGACAAAGAGCCAGCGTGGTTGTGGGGTGTTAATCTTTGTTATGAGAAAGTGAGGGGAGAGGAGTGTTTTTTATAAGGTGTGTGACAATAGAAAGGAGGAGTCTGGGAGTGGTCCTTCTCTCAAATTTTAAATGTCATTTATTTAACCAGTGTAAAATGTCCTTGAATGCTTGTATAGGGGGAAAATATGTTTTTAACGCATATTAATTAAACATTTCCTTGCAGTCACTGCATTAAATATTACTTTATACAGGTTTTGGAGTAAGCATCCCACTACAGTTGGTTATCAGTGGAGTTTCAGTGTAGTTTCTCTAGAACACCTACCAAACCCAGTTGTTAGCTGACGTATTCACTTAGGTGTGTTTCAACAAGAAGGTCACTAACCTGTGCTGGAAGAATGGTGTTCCCTGCCTCAGCTCGACCCCATAGTGTACAAAAGTAGGGATGGACTGATCAATTCTCCCGATCCTGAGTGTTACGTTTGAAATATTATTATTAAACTTAATGTGTATTTGATGTTGAAAGATATTTAGTTTATGAATCTGTAGAACAGGTTAAAAGAATAATAAAATCATTATTAATTAAATAAATGTTGAAGCGACTGTTAGGTTTTTGAATAGTTTACTTCATGGCATTGGAACAACCAACACGTATTTTGCAATGTAACCTAAAAATATAGTTGATAATGATTTTGTTTTTAAAAAAATGTTGTTTGCTGCGTAAAAACTTTTAGTTACAATTTACTTTTTACTACTTCTTAATGCTCGTAAAGATAAATATTTAACGGTAATGCCTTTATATAACAAAATATTAACAAGCTTTTTAATATTTTTATATATTGTTCATATATATTTTGTTTAGATCTAAATAAATTTAACATGAATACAATATTTACAATGTTTATATGGTTGATAACTTAGTAGTTCTTACTCTTTTTTAATAACAATAATTTGTAACAGTCACCAACAATAACACACTAATAACTATGGGTGCCAAAGAAACCATCTGGCAAAAGCCAAGCAACTACATATCATCATTGAGCAACCCTCAGGGACATCTTTGTAACCACCTTTTTAGTCCAATTCATATCAACAACCTGTAACACCTTGGTCATAGACAAGCAACTATAGCAACCTTAAAGAAACACTCTATAGCACCCTTTTAGGACCACCTTAGCATCAACCGGGGACTCCCAAAATACTATTACAATAGCAACCAACTGAAATACCACAGCAATCAAATAACAAAAACAATTTTGCCCCTTCTGAAATGTCTTAGCAGCACGGGAAACCACGTGAGCTGCGAAAATAGTTTAAAATGTATTTTTTAAAGCCATGGTTTAAAAAACATATAAAAACTACTAATCGTCTCGAAATGCTCTGTGCTTTTATTTTGAAAGGCGCCAAATTGTCTGTGGCCTGTGGAAATAGCACTGTGTTCGCACACAGCGAAACTCAAACTGTAAATACTTTAATATGCGACCGTTTCCATCCAACCATCCATTATTCACCGCTTATCCAGGTCCGGGTCGCGACGAAAGCAGTCGGAGCAAAGAAACCCAGATCTATCTCTCCCCAGCCACCGCCTCCAGCTCCTCCGGGGGTATACCGAGGCGTTCTCAGGCCAGTCGAGACATTTAGTCTCTCCAGCGTGTTCTTGGTCTGCCCCATGGCCTCCTCCCCGTTGGACATGCCCGGAACACCTCACCAGGAAGTCGTCCAGGAAGCATCGGGACCAGATGTCTGAACCACCTCAACAGGCTCCTCTCGACATGGAGGAGCAGCGGCTCCACTCCTAGCCTCTCCCAGATGTCCGAGCTCCTAACCCTGTCTTTAAGGGAGTCCAGACACCCTGCGGAGAAAACTCATTTCAGCCGCTTGTACCCGCGATCTCGTTCTTTCGGTCACTACCCAAAGCTTGTGACCATAGGTGAGGGTTGGGACATAGATTGAATGGTAAATCGAGAGCTTTCTTTTTCTGCTCAGCTCTCTCTTCACCACAACGGACCGGTACAGAGCCCGCATTACTGCTGATGCTGCACTGATCCGCCTGTCAATCTCCCGCTTCATCTTACTGACCCGTGAACCTGAGACCCTGAGGTATTTAAACTCCTCCACTTGAGGCAGGATCTCACTTCCAACCTGGAGAGCGCACTCCACCCTTTTCCGACTGAGTACCATGGACTCTGACTTGGAGGTACTGATCCTTATCCCTACCGCTTCACACTCAGCTGCAAACTTGTCCAGCTGGAGGTCCCGGCTCGATGAAGCCAACAAGACCACATCATCTGCAAAAAGCAGACATGGAATCCTGAGACCACCAAACCGGACACCTTCCGCCACTTGGCTACGCCGAGAAATTCTGTCCATAAAAATTATGAACAACGGACAGCCCTGACGGAGTCCAACTCCGACTGGTAACCAGTTGGACTTACTGCCAGCCTTACAAACCAGACTCCTGCTCTGTTTATACAGGGACTGGATGGGTCGTAGCAAAGAGCCCAGTACCCCATACTCGCCGAGCATCCCCCACACAATACCCCGAGGGACATGTTCGAATGCCTTCTCCAGATCCACAAAACACATGTAGACTGGTTGAGCAAACTCCCACACACCCTCCAGGATCCTAGTGAGGGTAAAGAGCTGGTCCTGTGTTTCACGACCAGAGCGGAATCTGCATTGTTCCTCCTGGATCCAAGGTTCAACTATCAGTTGGACTCTCTTCTCCAGTACCCCCGCATAGACCTTAACGGGGAGGCTGAGAAGTGTGATTCTCCCTATAGTTGGAACACACCCTCCGATCCCCCTTTTTAAAAAGGGGAACCACCACTCCAGTCTGCCAGTCCAGAAGCACTGCCCCCGATGTCCATGCCATGTTGCAAAGACATGTCAGCCAGGACAGCCCCACAACACCCAGACCCTTGAGGAACCCAGGGTGAACTTCATCCACCCCCGGGGCCCTACCACCAAGGGGGTTCCCAAACTCTACTTCCTCTGCAGAAGACGTGCAGGTGGGATTGAGAAGATCCTCGAAGTATTCCTTCCACTGCCGAGGTCAACAGTTCCCCACCCCCACCATATACAGTGTTGGTGGAAAACTGCTTTCCCCTCCTGAGTTGCCTGATGGTTTGCCAGAAACTTCTCAGAGCCAACCGAAAGTCGTTTTCCATGTTCTCAGCGAACTCCTCCTACGCCCGAGTTTTTGCCTCTGCAACAGATGAAGCCGCGAGCCGCTTGGCTCCTCAGTACCTGTCAGCTGCCTCCGGAGTCCCCCGAGCCAACCAGGCTCGATAGGACTCTTTCTTCAGTTTGACAGCCTCCCTCACCCGGGGTGTCCACCACCGAGTGCGGGGATTGCCACCCCAACAGGCACCGACAACCTTGCAGCCACAGCTCCGTTCAACCGCCTCAACAATGGAGGTCCGGAACATGGCCCATTCGGACTCAATGTCACTGGCCTCCCCCGGGATGCAGTTGAAGTGCTGCCGGATATGGGAGTTGAAGATCTTTCTGACAGGTTCCTCTGCCGAATGTTCCCAGCAAACCCTCAGCACACGTTTATACCTGCCAGGTCTGTCCAGCATACTCCCTCGCCTTCAGATCCAACTCACCACCAGGTGGTGATCAGTTGACAGCTCAGCGCCTCTCTTCACCCGAGTGTCCAGAACATATTGCCGCAGGTCCGATGATACGACTATAAAGTCGATCACTGAAATGCGGCCTAGGGTATCCTGATGCCAGGTGTATGTGTGGACACCCTTATGCTCGAACATAGTGTTTGTAATGGACAAACAGTCATGGGCACAGAAATCCAATAACTGAACACCACTCGGGTTCAGATCAGTGGGGCCGTTCCTCCCAATCACGCCCCTCCAGGTCTCACTGTCATTACCCACGTGAGCGTTGAAGTCCCCCAGCAGAACAATGGAGTCCCCAGATTGAGTGTTCTCCAGCACCCCCTCTAGGGTCCCCAAGAAGGCATGGTATTGTGAACTGCTGTTCAGTGCATAAGCTCAAACAACAGTCAGAGCCCTTTCACCAACCCAAAGGCACAGGGAAATTACCCTCTCGTCCACTGTGGTGAACCCCAACGTACAGGCACTAAGCCAGGGGGCTATGAGTAAGCCCACTCCTGCCTTACGCCTCTCACCCTGGGCAACTCCAGAGTGAAAGAGGATCCAGCCCCTCTCAAGATTGGTTCCAGAGCCCATACTGTGTGTCGAGGTGAGCCGAACTATATCTAGCCGGTACCTCTCAACCTCGCACACTAGCTCAGGCTCTTTTCCCACCAGAGAGGTTACGTTCCATGTTCCAAAAGCCCGATCCACAATGCATCAGACCTGGATTACTACCTCTCCCACAGGTGGTGGGCCCATGGGAGAGTGGACCCATGTTACTACTTCAGGATGAGCCCGGCCGGACCCCATGGGTGAAAGTCTGGCCACCAGGCGCTCGCCAAAGAGCCTCTCCCCCAGGCCTGGCTCCAGGGTGAGGCCCCGGTAACCCTACTCTGGGCAAGGGAGGCTGTGTCCCTGTTCTTGATCTGTTCATCTTGGTCTTTATGGATCACTCTTTGTCTGGCCCATCACCTAGGACCAATTTGCCTTGGGAGACCCTACCAGGGGCTATTGCAGCCGACAACACGCAGGCACGCAAACCCCTCCACCACGTTAAGGTGGTGATCCATGGAGCTGTTTCTCAGGAATATATTTATTATGGTAAAATGTTACTGTAGCTCTTCTTACTGCAGGTAAACAAAATTTACCAAAAGAAAAAAAAGTACTATCTGTGATTTTGAGTAACGTGGGACTCTTATTAACATTACACCGATGTATTATGAATAATATCAGGCCAGAGGACGAATTCTGTTTCTTTTGTACAATAAAACGTTACCAGACAGACTTATATTATATGTAAACATATTTTTTTTACAGCTTTAAGAAAATAACTAATAATAATTCTCTCCAGGCTTAGACATATTTATCCAAGATGTTATTCTAGGTGTCGACGAGACTTGAATTTAACATACTGTAGCTGGTTAAGCAGTAAAGGGTTTTCCTTCCTAAATGAAGCATTTGCTGTCTTATATGTCCTATAACTTTGCTAGGGATAATATTCTAGCACCCAAATGCAGATAGATTTCACGTTTTTATTCGGTTTGTGCCTGTTTTCTTACTACAGTATCCAGAATTTATTGCAAAGATTCATCACACAGCTTTCAGAAATAATAAGTCCTTACTAATAGTGTAATCACTATGTCGGATAATACATACATATATTTGGTGTCCTAACAATAATACAAACCAGGACAACTTATGACTTAAAACTGCAGACTTGAGGCTAAATAGCGATGTGTTGTTAAGGTTTTAAACATTGACCAAAGTGGGACTTTAATCAAAACATTGAGGACTGTCCAGTAAGAAGACCTTTCGCTTTGGACACATCTGATTTCAGATTAGAAGTTATCTTGATAAATTGAGAAATCATGCTTTGTGAAATGCCTTCTTGGCTGCAGAAAATAGACCCAAGTTAACAGTCGGTATGACTGTGACGTTTTGTTTCTACTTCTGCATCGTCCATTAGTGATTCATTAATTTTACAGATTATATAAAGTTCACATTTTGTCACCTCCCTCACATATTGTTTTCTTTGCTCTAACATGACTAATTCAGTTTAGCAACACACTATATCAAATTCCTCATCAGTTCCATCATTTGTGACATAAAACTATGACATTCTACCAAACCTGAACCAAGGCCCTGGTGTTTTTGAGAAACTTGGGGCTCTTGTGGTTATTACACTGATGTATTTGTTATTGTTTCAGGCAGTAAATTTTTTTGTATGTTCATGTGTATCAGACTGATTATATTACAGTGAAAGACACATTTTACTGTTTTAGGGAAATGTAACTAAGCAGATCGTCTTTTCTAGGCTTAGGAACTGCTAACAATTTTATTTTACATTTCAAAGAGACTGGAAAAAAAGAGACTCTACATACTGTGTAGAGATGATATTCTGTAATACACCACTGCAGACAAAATTCATGATTATCTTATTTTTATTTATTATTATTTTATCTTGTCATGCTTTCATCCATTAGTGTTTTCTTATGAAAGTACTCAGTTTAGATCAGTTGTTAAGGTTGTCGTCTCAGGAACTCATGGACATGGGGAATCAGGATAAACTCGTATGATGTGCTCGCAATTTCTCTTGTTTGGAGCGGAAGGATGTCTTTGCCTGAGTTCCTTCTGGTTTTCCTCCTCCCAGTGTGTTACAGTCAGATCCGTCACTACGGATCTTCACCTGCTCTTTTTCTCTGCCGCACTTAACCAAACTAACTGCTTCTCTTTACTGTTTTCTGAGAAAATGGTGGCCCACTGATGGAAGATTCTTTGCTGGATTCTCCTGCGGCCCACAGCAGAACAGACCAGACCAGCTGCTCACCTCCATCTACTGCTGCCAGCCTCTGACCACTCACCATGATCAACTACACTGAAGTAGAAATGGACTCAGATTAGCAACACTGACTGATTCTTCAAATCTGATGCATTATTATGCCCCAAGATTGTCACTATTATTGTACTGTAGCATAAAGACTCTTAATTGGTGATAATTTAAAATTAAATCTATAGTTTGATCAGAGGAGGATGGATCCCCTCGAGTCTTGGTTCCTCCCAAGGTTTCTTCCCCCAGCCTCGAGGGAGTTTTTCTTTGCCACTGTCGCCTTCAGCTTACTCTCATTGGGCTTTGAATTAAATGTTCTGTTCTGATACTAACTATGTGAAGCTGCTTTGTGACAACGTCAGTTGTAAAAGGCGCTATATAAATACATTTGATTTCATTTGAAAATTGGTTACAAACAATGAACGAATAAATGAATGACGTTTGTAAATAAAAACATTAAATTATCCTTTTTGCTTTTGTCAGTTAAATACAGCTTCAAGAGAATTAACCACAGATTCTTTTTTCAATTTCTTTTTACAACGTGTCTGGAATTGGGGTTCATACATTCTCATACATCAGTTTCTTATGATTTAGGAGATGTGAGGTTCTTACAACAGTGACAAGCCACCAAGTTATGACGTAACTTAGAATTTTTTGAAGACAATTCAAGACACGGATGTCCAAACCTGCTCCTGAAGAACTGTTACCTCTTGAGTTTATTTACACTTAATTAAGGTGTTAATCCCTTGTTTACAAATGTAGATCAGACTTCATACTATTACTATATTAACCAAAGAATTAAAGCAGGCCTGCTCACAATGTCCATCCCCCTCCTCATTCATCAAACAATTTCACTATAAACTATGTTATTAACATTCTCGTCCTTGTGAATACATCAAATAAACAACAAATGTCTTACAGATCATCCATGTCTGGTTTAGGGAATACTACGTATGAGTTGATATTTTTGTTCCTGGGATCACCCTATAGCTGCAGAGTGGAATTCACTTTTACAGCACTGTCCTGAAATCAAAGGAGAAGGGGTTCTTACTCTCCTCCAAGAGTCACATAGTGCAGTTTCTGCAGTGCTGAACCCACAGCAACAGCTGAGGCTCTATTCTCCCTTTTACAGCTCAGTGAAGCATCACAATTATTTTGAAGCTGTAATTTTAATGCAAACATACCACCTAGTATTCCTTTAACACAGAACCTAAATAATGTCTGTTCCTCTTATTGTCTGCTAGCTGCATCACCGTAACTCACCAAAGAATCAATTTTGTAATTTATTTGGACATTATGTTCTTAATAATTAATAATTACTTCATAAACAATAAATTTTGCTGTTAAGATTTTTGCTGTTAAGATTAACCTATGTTAAAAGGACAGTGTGATATTTTTTTTATTCTGTTGTTATATAACTCAAACCCATCATAAGTTATGCTCCTTATCTGTGATCCAAATTTGACCCAGAAGATCAAATAATTCAAGTTCTTCCAGAGCGCACTAGAGCCAGGTGGAGTACATTAAAACAGGTGTGGATTATGCCAGGCTTGGTATAAGAAATCAGGCACAGCAGATCAGGCCAGGGCAAGAAGTAGAAATCCAGGAGCTGATTTGGGGATCCTGGTCCACGATATGGAATCAAATCTGCTAAAAATTTACAGAAAATAAATGCATCTTCCATTTGTGGTTCTGATAAACTCCATTTATTGACAACATAAACCTTTCAAAGATGCCTCCAGAGACACACGTACTCATTGTACAATGTGATATTTATACAAACTTCTGAGGAATATGTTTTTAAAGGTTTGTGTACTGACTGTAAGTAGCTGCTGTACGCACAAAAGAACCTGTTTTAATGAGCTCAAAAATATATTGGTTTACTCCAGGTCACCATTAAGAACACGCAAAGCCTTTTGCAAGTGCAAGCAGGAGTCTTCAAACTCTTTATTCAAGATCAAATGAAGAAGAATGCAAAATGGACAAACTTAAATCTGCAACAAAGGAGTATTTCCCCTGTTAAAACACAGATTTAAAACCATATTTAATGCAGGAATGCTTTAAATAGCACAGCTGGTGAAGCAGACATTTGCCTCAACATGGCCCCTCATGAGCTACGTAGATCTTGTCCCCTGTTTCCCTGTGGACAAAAAAATAAATAAATAAAACAGAGAGGATGAGTGCTAGGTGTTATTTTCAATAACGTTTCCAAACCAAAATGTTTTTATTCCAACTCATTTTATTTGAACATTTAAAGACCTCTGAAATCAATTCTTAAAAGAAGAAATAACGTTTTTTTTTTTTGCTCTTTGACTAGTTATGTTAGTGTGCATTTATATGACCAGTTCCAGCCTCAATTCTGCCACTTAAAGGAACACACTGTAATACTTAAAATTACAGCTTCAAATCATTGTGATGCTTCGCTGACCTGTAATATCTGTCAGTGCTCTCCTTTACTGCAGACTACAATTTGAATGTGTGCCAGTATTCGTTTTAGAAACACAAATTACAAAGTAATCATTTCCATGCCACAGTGTGGTTTGTTTATATGCTACTATTAAGTAAAATCTGGTTAAACATCCAAGTGTGGTGATTCTTTCACTTTTGCCAGAGGTAGTATATTTCTTCTCTTTTTTAATTTATAATTATTTTGGTTATAATTATTGGGATGCTGGTCTTCAAAAGAACCAGTTTAGCATTTGACTTTAAATATAAAACCTTTTGGTCAATCCTTTACACCATCAATGCATTACAAAATCTGTAACAGCATTATGTCGAGAGATGGAAATATATTACATTTACTTTATGCATTTAAAGATAAACAATGCCAGTGAGCAGAGCAACGTTTGATAACTCTGATATCATTCAGGAACAACGCTTTCCAATAAGTAATTTACATTCATTGAAGTTTTAAATTCAACACTTAGAAATTGTGGATTAAATATGAAGGCTCTGTAGAGGGTGTGACCTTCTCACTTTGGCTAAATCTGATGTTGCTCCCTAGTCCCTATACAGTGCATTTAGCTCACTGGCTCAAAGGGGCCATTAGAAACATTTTCTTAGTGCACTATAAATGGAGTAATTAAGATTAGAAATGTATAGATTTTAAAACAAATGCTGGGGTTAGAGTTACCAGGAGAACACATAGTTTACTACTAGTTTACGAACTGAAAATGACTCAAACAAGATTTTTTTTTGAGGACTTACAAGATTTTCACGCAGAGTTCACATTCGTTAGTGTAGGTTTTCCCATCAGAGCCACACACAGGATTGTAATCCCGTGGACATGCGGGGAGGGGATAAATATCACATTTCGCCTGCAAAAAACAACAGACTGTAAACTCTAAAACACAAGAATGAACATGAAGAGTTAAGTAATTTGTTAACTCACCGGTCTCCTCTTTTTCCCAGCTGCGACTACATTTGTCAACGCTGTGAAGGCAAAAGGAACCAACTCACTGGTTGGTTAAACTTTGTTTCATGTTGATAACTAGCTAATAAAAGGGTCTGAATTAAATCTATCATATAACCGTCGCAATACTCACCAACCACGCAGAGAAGGACGAAAACAACACGGAGAAGCATGATGCACTGTCACTGAAATGTGAACTGTGAGGGAGAAGCGTTCACCTTTTATTATTATATCTCCCAGCACTTCCCACAACAGCACTTCATAGGCGGTGCTTTATTTCTTCGGAAGTGGAGGGTGTTAGACTTTGCCAACTTTACGCCGCTGTAAATAAATGATTTGATCACGAAGGCACTTGATATTGGAACATATCTATGAGGATACAGTGTATTAAGCCAAAACCACACCATAAAGTTTTACTAATTAAAAACATTATTTAAATAATTTCATTCATTCATTGTCCACCTTGGGCTTCAGGCAGAACACACCCTGGATGGGGGCACCAGTCCCTCACAGAGTATCACACACTCACACATTCTCATTTACACCCTCAGAAAAACTCACTTTGATGGTATCCTCAAGGGTACTTATCCAGTACGTTCAGTTAGTGAATATAACTGTACCATATTAGATATTAATTGTACATTTTTAAGGTGATTTCACATGGCCAACTTCAGCTCTAGGTCTTTTGTTGTTTTATTGTATACATTTCTGTAATGAAATCTTACAAATATTATCCTCTTCTTCTGGAGAAGGAATATAAGGTACCTTTAAGGAAAACAACTATTCAATAAAACCACTGTTGTACCTTTAAATGCACATTTACACTGTTTGTACATTTTAGTGACAGTAAAGAACGGGTACGATACAGTTTTTCTGACAGTGTCTTTGGACTGTGTCGTTACAGGAACAGCAGAGACGACTTTTACATTTGTAAAATGTAGAACAGAATGTGAAACACCTGTAACACAGAAACGCTTACAAATATGAAGAAGAGACGACAATAAAACATCTCAACACATTCAATTCAACACATTGTGATGTTGAGCGGAGCTCGGTTGAAAAATATGTTTTAACCGTAGTGATATACAAGAAGGCTCCCAGCTTTGACGCCTTGAACACTCGATTCCAGCCCCACTACTTGTTATGCTACTGTCAGGCCTCTAAATATTCTCAGGATTCTAAATTAATTTAATCATGATAATATATAAGCAACTGTAGTGTTAGGAGTCTTACACAAGGACTCTGAGTTATTTGTGCAAACAACAAAAGGGACCATCCAGATTTTAAAAAGTCAGCTATTGCCATGTGGACTGCATCAGTACCCACAGAGTGTGTGACTAATGTGTGAAGGTATCGTTGTTGTGGAAGCATATATTGAAATCTTGGAGAGATACATGCTGTTATTTTAACAAGACATGCCAGGCCTCATTCTATACAAGGTACTACAACCGTGTGGCTCTTTAATTGACATTTTGTGTTTCATGCGTCAAATTTTAAATTTGGCAAAGACAGTATCAAGTTGGTCAGTGAAAAAAACTGAAATACTTTCTTAGTAATTTGTAAGTTATATAAAGTTCCAAGAGAACAAACAGAGGACGAGGAGCCAGCCTGGTTGTGGGGTGTTAATCTTTGTTATGAGAAAGTGAGGGGAGAGGAGTAGTTTTTATAAGGTGTGTGACAATAGAAAGGAGGAGTCTGGGAGTGGTCCTATTCTCAAATTTTAAATATGTCATAACCCCATAAAATGATACACAAAAAACATAAGAACTTATTATTCGTAAATCCTATATTTGCCTTTCTCTATATAGAAACAACAGAAGGATAATTATTTGAAAGCTAAATGAATACAGTTTTGCCATTTATTTAATCAGTATAAAATGTGCTTGAGTGGCTGTATAGGGGGAAAATGTGCTTTTAACACATATTAATTAAACATTATCTTGCAGTCACTGCATTAAATATTACATTATACTGGTTTTGGAGTAAGCATCCCACTGAAGTTGGTTATCAGTGGAGTTTCGGTGTAGTTTCATCAGTGTTGTATCTGTGGAAAGTCAACATGTTGAGCTTGCGTTATAAGCCACATTTCTGTGTTTTCACACCTTTTTTGACGTGTGGATATAGTCTCCAGGATAGCCTAACCCAGTCTGCTGCTCTAGAACACCTACCAAACCCAGTTGTTAGCTGACATATTCACTCGTGTGTGTTTGAACAAGAATGTCACTAACCTGTGCTAGAAAAATGGTGTCCCCTGCCTCAGCTCGGCCCCTAGTGTACAAAAGTAGGGATGGACTGATCAATTCTCCCGATCCTGAGTGTTACGTTTGAAATATTATCATTAAATAATATATTGATACACATTTTTTTGTAATTTAAATGTATTTTAAGTTAAACTTAATGTGTATTTGATGCTGAAAAATATTTAGTTTATAAATGTGGAGAACGTGTTAAAAGAATAATGAAATCATTAGTAATTATATAAATGTTGACGCAACCATTAGGTTTTTGAATAGTTTACTTAGTGGCATTGGAACAACCAACACGTATTTTGCAGTGTAACCTAAAAAATATAGTTGATAATGATTTCATTTAAAAGAAATTTTGTTTGCTGCGTAAAAACATTTAGTTACAATTTACTTTTTACTACTTTTTAATGCTTGTAAACATAATTGTTTAACAACAATGCCTTTATATAACAAAATATTAACAAGCTTTGAAATATTTTTATATATTGTTCATATATTTTGTTTACATCTAAATAAGTTCAACATGAATACAATATTTACAATGTTTACATGGTTGATAACTTAGTAGTTCTTACTCTTTTTTAATCATAATAATTTGTAACAGTCACGAACAATAACACACAAATAACTATGGGTGCCAAAGAAACCATCTGGCAAAAGCCAAGCAACTACATATCATCATTGAGCAACCCCCAGAGACACCTTTGTAATCACCTTTTTATTCCAAATCATATCAACAACCTGTAACACCTTGGTCATAGACAAGCAACTATAGCAACCTTAAAGAAACACTCTATTGCACCCTCTTAGGACCACCTTAGCATCAACTGGGGACACCCGAAATACTATTTTCATAGCAACCAACTGAAATACCACAGCAATCAAATAATAAAAACAAATTTACCCTGTCTGGAATGTCTTAGTAACACGGGAAACCACGTGAGCTGCGAAAATAGCTAAAAAAATAATTTTTAAAGCAATGGTTTAATAGCCTGTGGAAATAGCACTATGTGTTCGCACACAGCAAAAGTCAAACTGTAAATACGTTGATATTCGCTGTTTCTCAGGAATATGTTTATTATGGTAATATGTTCCTGTAGCTCTTCTTACTGCAGGTAAACACAATTTATCAAACGAAAAAAGGTACTGTTTGTGATTTTGAGTAACGTGGGACTCTTATTGACATTACACCAATGTATTAGGTATAATATCAGGCTGGTGGAGGAATTCTGTATCTTTTGTGCGATAAAACGTTACTAGACAGACTTATATTAAATGTAAACATAGCTTTTATCACTTTAGGAAAATAACTAATTGGACAATGGGCAGCACAGTGGTGCAGCAGGTAGTGTCACAGTCACACAGCTCCAGGGACTGGAGGTTGTGGGTTCGATTCTGGTGACTGTCTGTGAGGAGTGTGGTGTGTTTTCCCTGTGTCCGCATGGGTTTCCTCTGGGTGCAACGGTTTCCTCCCACAGTCCCAAGAACACACGTTTGTAGGTGGATTGGTGACTCAAAAAGTGTCCGTAGGTGTGAGTGAATGTGTGTGTGTTTCCCTGTGAAGGACTGGAGCCCCCTCCAGGGTGTATTCCCACCTTGCGCCCAATGATTCCAGGTAGGCTCTGGACCCACCGTGACCCTGAACTGGATAAGCGGTTACAGATAATGAACTAATTGAACAATCCTCTCCAGGCTTAGAGATATTTATCCAAGCAGTATGTTATTATTCTAGTTGTCAACGAGACTCAAATTTAACATACTGTAGCTGATTAAGCAGTAAGTTAGCATTTGCTGTCTTATATGTCATATAAATTTGCTAGGGATAATATTCTAGCACCCAAATGCAGATAGATTTCATGTTTTTATTCGGTTTGTGCCTGTTTTCTTACTACAGTATCCAAAATTTATTGCAAAGATTCATCACACAGCTTTCAGAAATAATAAGTCCTTACTAATAGTGTAAAAACTATGTCGGATAATACATAAATATATTTGGCGTCCTAACAATAACACAAACCAGGAGACTGCTCAAAAAAGCAAGACCTATGACTTAAAACTGCAGACTCGAGGCTAAACAGCGATGTGTTGTTGTCAGTTTTAAACAAGGTTTAATCAAAACACTGAGGACTGTCCAGTAAGAAGGCCTTTGGCTTTAGACACATCTGATGTGAGATAAGAAATTATCTTGATAAATTGAGAAATCATGCTTTGTGAAATGCCTTCTTGGCAGCAGAGACTAGACCCAAGTTAACAGTCGGTATGACTGTGATGTTTTGTTTCTGCTTTTGGATCGTCCGTTATCTTTATTAATTTAAATTAGTTTTACAGATTATATAAAGTTGCAATTTTGTCACCTCCCTCACATATTGTTTTCTTTTCTCTAACGTGACTATTTCAGTTTAGCAACACAGTATATCAAATTCCTCATCTGTTCTGTTATTTGTGACATAAAACTATGACATTCTACCGAAAAATATTTACCAATACATTCTCAAGACCCTGGTGTTTTTGAGAAACTTGGGGCTCTTGTGGTTATTACACTGATGTATTTGCTATTGTTGCAGGCAGTAAATTCTTGTGTATGTTCATGTGTATCAGACTGATTATATTACAGTGAAAGACACATTTTACTGTTTTAGGGAAATGTAACTAATTAGTTCATCTTTTCTAGGCTTAGGAACTGCTAACAATGACTGCTGTTTTTATTTTACATTTCAAAGAGACTTTGAAAAAAACAACTCTACATACTGTGTAGAGATACTATTCTGTAATACACCAATGCAAACAAAATTTGAATGATTATCTTATTTTTATTTATTATTTTATCTTGTCATGGTTTCGTCCATTAGTGTTTTCTTATGAAAGTACCCAGTTTAGATCAGTTGTTAACATACTTTCATTGTTCTCAGAAATCCTTGTAGTTCTCTTTTCATTAGCTTTTTAAAAATGTCTCCTGCTCTCTACATTGTAAGAACATTTCACAATGAAGGGATCAGTAGCTTTGACGCTAAATTTAACATCATATATTAACATACAAATCCCATTTTCAGAAAAGTATAACATTTTGTAAAAGGCTCTTTACAATCAAAACAAGGCTCAAATTTTGTGTGAAAATTATCAGATAGTTAAAAAAAATGTTCAGTGCAATCTTTCAATATATTTCATCTTTGAATCTGACACTGCAAAAAATATTGAGGTAATCCACAGAGAAATGCCTATGTGTTTAGAGCATCACTACTGAAGCGCATGCTTAGAGCACTCAGACAGCATGGTATGTCAAACTGTCAGGTTACCATTATAAATGAATCCAAATGGACTTGGGATCACCTTGGAAATCCCGTGCCACACAACACAGTCCACAGCTACATCAAAGACAGTAGAAACACATGATTGAGATACACAAGCCCATGTTTCAGCATGTTTTTTTTATAAAAAATGAAAGTCATGTGTTCTGTTCTAATGACAAAAAGGACCATCCAGACTGTAATGGATGCAAAAGCCAACATCTCTCATGATGTGGGGGGTGCATCAGTGATGACAGCATAGGTGACTTTTTTATTATATAAGAAGTTTCCATTGATATGAAAGCAATCTTTGGGTTTTAGAGAGATACATGTCTTATTAAGACAATGCCAGGCCTCATTCTGTTCTTGCTTTAACAACATGGCTTTCTACACACAGAATGCCTCTGCTTAACTGACCTGCCTGCCATACACATCAGTCTCCTATGGCACATCATGAAAAGCAGAACCAGGCAGTGGTGACCATGGATATTTGAACAGCTGAAGTCTTGTCTCAAGCAAGAAAACACAAGAATTCCACCTGCAATCCTTAACTCTTCAGTTCACAGCTGATAAAGCAGTGTAATTAAAAAGAAAGGTGATGTAATGTAGTCTTAAACATGCCTTGGTCCCAACCTTTTTCGGAGTGTGTTGCAGGCATCAAATTTGGTGGTGCAGCAGGTTGTGTCGCTGTCACACAGCTCCAGGGTCCTTGGGTTGTGGGTTCGAGCTCTGCTCTGCGTGACTGACTGGGAGTTTAGTGTGTTCTCTGTGTGTCTGCGGGGGTTTCCTCCGGGTGTTCCAGTTTCCTCCCACGGTCCAAAAACACATGTTGGTAGGTGGATTGACGACTCAAAATTGTCCACAGGTGTGAGTAAATGTGTGAGAGTGTGTGGCCCTGCGAAGGTCTGGCGCCCCCTCCAGGGTGTGTTCCCACCTTGCGCCTAGAGTTTCCAGGTAGACTCCTGAATTGAATAATTGGTTACAGACAATGAATGAATGAATGAATGATGTATATATATATATAAATATTCTTTTTGCTTTTGTCAGTTAAATACAGCTGCAAAAGAATTAACCACAGATTCTTATTTTAATTTCTTTCTTCAACGTGTCTGGAATTGGGGTTCATACATTCTCATACATCAGTTTCTTATCATTTAGGAGATGTGAGGTTCTTACAACAGTGACAAGCCACCAAGTTATGACGTAACTTAGAATATTGTAAAGACAATTCAAGACACGGATGTCCAAACCTGCTCCTGAAGAACTGTTACCTCTTGAGTTTATTTACACTTAATTAAGGTGTTAATCCCTTATTTACAAATGTAGATCAGACCTCATACTATTACTATATTAACCAAAGAATTAAAGCAGGCCTGCTCACAATGTCCATCCCCCTCCTCATTCATCAAACAATTTCACTACAAACTATGTTATTAACATTCTCATCCTTATGAATACATCAAATAAACAACAAATGTCTTACAGATCATCCATGTCTGGTTTAGGGAATACTACGTATGAGTTGGTAATTTTGTTCCTGGGATCACCCTATAGCTGCAGAGTGGAATTCACTTTTACAGCACTGTCCTGAAATCAAGGGAGAAGGGGTTCCTACTCTCCTCCAAGAGTCACATAGTGCAGTTTCTGCAGTGCTGAACCCACAGCAACAGCTGAGGCTCTACTCTCCCTTTTACAGCTCAGTGAAGCATCACAATTATTTTGAAGCTGTAATTTTAAGGCAAAAATACTACCTAGTATTCCTTTAACACAGAACCTAAATAATGTCTGTTCCACTTATTGTCTGCAAGCTGCATCACCGTAACTCACCAAAGAATCAATTTTGTAATTATTTGGACAACATTATGTTCTTAATAATTAATAATTACTTCATAAACAACATGTTTTGCTGTTACGATTAACCTATGTTAAAAGGACAGTGTGATATTTTTTTTATTCTGTTGTTATATAACTCAAACCCATCATAAGTTATGCTCCTTATCTGTGATCCTAATTTGACCCAGAAGATCAAATAATTCAAGTTCTTCCAGAGCGCACTAGAGCCAGGTGGAGTACATTAAAACAGGTGTGGATTATGCCAGGCTTGGTATATGAAATCAGGCACAGCAGTTCAGGCCAGGGCAAGAAGTAGAAATCCAGGAGCCGATTTGGGGATCCTGGTCCACGATATGGAATCAAATCTGCTAAAAATTTACAGAAAATAAATGGTTCATCAATTTGTGGTTCTGAGCCTGTATAAGCAGCCTTTTTACATAACTCCATTTATTCACAACATAAACCTCTCAAAGATGCCTCCAGAGACACATGTTGCTTATAAACGGAGGAGTATTGTACTCAATGTGATATTTATACAAATTTGCTTTTAAATATTTGTGTACTGACTGTAATTAGCTTCTGTATGTACAAAAGAACCTGTTTTAATGAGCTCGAAATTATATTGGTTTACTCCAGGTCAACATTAATTTGGGAAGCCCCTTTTTGTTTTTAACTGCCATTTGCTCTCAGCTTTTGAGCCATTCAGTCTTCCCTCTGTTGGTCCTCTCCAAGCCCTTGTTGGTATCTTTTTGTTAAATTTAGTTTTCTGGTTATTCTGCACTTGAGTCCACTAACCAACTACTCCACTCACTCTGGGTTCCTTGGTTCTAACCCATCCCTGTGCAAGCAATCACATTACAGCAAGACTGAGCCATAACATGAACTCAGCAGAGTGTACAGACATGGAGCACCTTAGAACTGCTATAATGACTCCTGCTTGCACTTGCAAAAGGCTTTGCGCGTTCTTAAAGAGGGAAAAGACAGCTAAATATGCAAGATGCCAAGCCAAAAGATTTGAGAAAGGAAGAAAAGTTATAAGTGAGAAAAATATTTTTTCTTTTACCAGCACATGTTGGTAGGTGGATTGACGACTCAAAATTGCCCACAGGTGTGAGTAAATGTGTGAGAGTGTGTGGCCCTGCGAAGGTCTGGCGCCCCCTCCAGGGTGTGTTCCCACCTTGCGCCTAGAGTTTCCAGGTAGACTCCTGAATTGAATAATTGGTTACAGACAATGAATGAATGAATGAATGATGTATATATATATATAAATATCCTTTTTGCTTTTGTCAGTTAAATACAGCTGCAAAAGAATTAACCACAGATTCTTATTTTAATTTCTTTCTTCAACGTGTCTGGAATTGGGGTTCATACATTCTCATACATCAGTTTCTTATCATTTAGGAGATGTGAGGTTCTTACAACAGTGACAAGCCACCAAGTTATGACGTAACTTAGAATATTGTAAAGACAATTCAAGACACGGATGTCCAAACCTGCTCCTGAAGAACTGTTACCTCTTGAGTTTATTTACACTTAATTAAGGTGTTAATCCCTTATTTACAAATGTAGATCAGACCTCATACTATTACTATATTAACCAAAGAATTAAAGCAGGCCTGCTCACAATGTCCATCCCCCTCCTCATTCATCAAACAATTTCACTACAAACTATGTTATTAACATTCTCATCCTTATGAATACATCAAATAAACAACAAATGTCTTACAGATCATCCATGTCTGGTTTAGGGAATACTACGTATGAGTTGGTAATTTTGTTCCTGGGATCACCCTATAGCTGCAGAGTGGAATTCACTTTTACAGCACTGTCCTGAAATCAAGGGAGAAGGGGTTCCTACTCTCCTCCAAGAGTCACATAGTGCAGTTTCTGCAGTGCTGAACCCACAGCAACAGCTGAGGCTCTACTCTCCCTTTTACAGCTCAGTGAAGCATCACAATTATTTTGAAGCTGTAATTTTAAGGCAAAAATACTACCTAGTATTCCTTTAACACAGAACCTAAATAATGTCTGTTCCACTTATTGTCTGCAAGCTGCATCACCGTAACTCACCAAAGAATCAATTTTGTAATTATTTGGACAACATTATGTTCTTAATAATTAATAATTACTTCATAAACAACATGTTTTGCTGTTACGATTAACCTATGTTAAAAGGACAGTGTGATATTTTTTTTATTCTGTTGTTATATAACTCAAACCCATCATAAGTTATGCTCCTTATCTGTGATCCTAATTTGACCCAGAAGATCAAATAATTCAAGTTCTTCCAGAGCGCACTAGAGCCAGGTGGAGTACATTAAAACAGGTGTGGATTATGCCAGGCTTGGTATATGAAATCAGGCACAGCAGTTCAGGCCAGGGCAAGAAGTAGAAATCCAGGAGCCGATTTGGGGATCCTGGTCCACGATATGGAATCAAATCTGCTAAAAATTTACAGAAAATAAATGGTTCATCAATTTGTGGTTCTGAGCCTGTATAAGCAGCCTTTTTACATAACTCCATTTATTCACAACATAAACCTCTCAAAGATGCCTCCAGAGACACATGTTGCTTATAAACGGAGGAGTATTGTACTCAATGTGATATTTATACAAATTTGCTTTTAAATATTTGTGTACTGACTGTAATTAGCTTCTGTATGTACAAAAGAACCTGTTTTAATGAGCTCGAAATTATATTGGTTTACTCCAGGTCAACATTAATTTGGGAAGCCCCTTTTTGTTTTTAACTGCCATTTGCTCTCAGCTTTTGAGCCATTCAGTCTTCCCTCTGTTGGTCCTCTCCAAGCCCTTGTTGGTATCTTTTTGTTAAATTTAGTTTTCTGGTTATTCTGCACTTGAGTCCACTAACCAACTACTCCACTCACTCTGGGTTCCTTGGTTCTAACCCATCCCTGTGCAAGCAATCACATTACAGCAAGACTGAGCCATAACATGAACTCAGCAGAGTGTACAGACATGGAGCACCTTAGAACTGCTATAATGACTCCTGCTTGCACTTGCAAAAGGCTTTGCGCGTTCTTAAAGAGGGAAAAGACAGCTAAATATGCAAGATGCCAAGCCAAAAGATTTGAGAAAGGAAGAAAAGTTATAAGTGAGAAAATTTTTTTTTCTTTTACCAGCACATGTTGGTAGGTGGATTGACGACTCAAAATTGCCCACAGGTGTGAGTAAATGTGTGAGAGTGTGTGGCCCTGCGAAGGTCTGGCGCCCCCTCCAGGGTGTGTTCCCACCTTGCGCCTAGAGTTTCCAGGTAGACTCCTGAATTGAATAATTGGTTACAGACAATGAATGAATGAATGAATGATGTATATATATATATAAATATCCTTTTTGCTTTTGTCAGTTAAATACAGCTGCAAAAGAATTAACCACAGATTCTTATTTTAATTTCTTTCTTCAACGTGTCTGGAATTGGGGTTCATACATTCTCATACATCAGTTTCTTATCATTTAGGAGATGTGAGGTTCTTACAACAGTGACAAGCCACCAAGTTATGACGTAACTTAGAATATTGTAAAGACAATTCAAGACACAGATGTCAAACCTGCTCCTGAAGAACTGTTACCTCTTGAGTTTATTTACATTTAATTGGGGTGTTAATCCCTTCTTTACAAATGTAGATCAGACCTCATACTATTATTATATTAACCAAAGAATTAAAGCAGGCCTGCTCACAATGTCCATCCCCCTCCTCATTCATCAAACAATTTCACTACAAACTATGTTATTAACATTCTCATCCTTATGAATACATCAAATAAACAACAAATGTCTTACAGATCATCCATGTCTGGTTTAGGGAATACTACGTATGATTTGGTAATTTTGTTCCTGGGATCACCCTATAGCTGCAGAGTGGAATTCACTTTTACAGCACTGTCCTGAAATCAAGGGAGAAGGGGTTCCTACTCTCCTCCAAGAGTCACATAGTGCAGTTTCTGCAGTGCTGAACCCACAGAAACAGCTGAGGCTCTACTCTCCCTTTTACAGCTCAGTGAAGCATCACAATTAATTTGAAGCTGTAATTTTAAGGCAAAAATACTACCTAGTATTCCTTTAACACAGAACCTAAATAATGTCTGTTCCACTTATTGTCTGCTAGCTGCATCACCGTAACTCACCAAAGAATCAATTTTGTAATTATTTGGACAACATTATGTTCTTAATAATTAATAATTACTTCATAAACAATATGTTTTGCTGTTACGATTAACTTATGTTAAAAGGACAGTGTGATATTTATTTTATTCTGTTGTTATATAACTCAAACCCATCATAAGTTATGCTCCTTATCTGTGATCCTAATTTGACCCAGAAGATCAAATAATTCAAGTTCTTCCAGAGCGCACTAGAGCCAGGTGGAGTACATTAAAACAGGTGTGGATTATGCCAGGCTTGGTATATGAAATCAGGCACAGCAGTTCAGGCCAGGGCAAGTAGTAGAAATCCAGGAGCTGATTTGGGGATCCTGGTCCACGATATGGAATCAAATCTGCTAAAAATTTACAGAAAATAAATGGTTCATCCATTTGTGGTTCTGAGCCTGTATAAGCAGCCTTTTTACATAACTCCATTTATTCACAACATAAACCTCTCAAAGATGCCTCCAGAGACACATGTTGCTTATAAACGGAGGAGTATTGTACTCAATGTGATATTTATACAAATTTGCTTTTAAATATTTGTGTACTGACTGTAATTAGCTTCTGTATGTACAAAAGAACCTGTTTTAATGAGCTCGAAATTATATTGGTTTACTCCAGGTCAACATTAATTTGGGAAGCCCCTTTTTGTTTTTAACTGCCATTTGCTCCCAGCTTTTGAGCCATTCAGTCTTCCCTCTGTTGGTCCTCTCCAAGCCCTTGTTGGTATCTTTTTGTTAAATTTAGTTTTCTGGTTATTCTGCACTTGAGTCCACTAACCAACTACTCCACTCACTCTGGGTTCCTTGGTTCTAACCCATCCCTGTGCAAGCAATCACATTACAGCAAGACTGAGCCATAACATGAACTCAGCAGAGTGTACAGACATGGAGCACCTTAGAACTGCTATAATGACTCCTGCTTGCACTTGCAAAAGGCTTTGCGCGTTCTTAAAGAGGGAAAAGACAGCTAAATATGCAAGATGCCAAGCCAAAAGATTTGAGAAAGGAAGAAAAGTTATAAGTGAGAAAAATATTTTTTCTTTTACCAGCACATGTTGGTAGGTGGATTGACGACTCAAAATTGCCCACAGGTGTGAGTAAATGTGTGAGAGTGTGTGGCCCTGCGAAGGTCTGGCGCCCCCTCCAGGGTGTGTTCCCACCTTGCGCCTAGAGTTTCCAGGTAGACTCCTGAATTGAATAATTGGTTACAGACAATGAATGAATGAATGAATGATGTATATATATATATAAATATCCTTTTTGCTTTTGTCAGTTAAATACAGCTGCAAAAGAATTAACCACAGATTCTTATTTTAATTTCTTTCTTCAACGTGTCTGGAATTGGGGTTCATACATTCTCATACATCAGTTTCTTATCATTTAGGAGATGTGAGGTTCTTACAACAGTGACAAGCCACCAAGTTATGACGTAACTTAGAATATTGTAAAGACAATTCAAGACACAGATGTCAAACCTGCTCCTGAAGAACTGTTACCTCTTGAGTTTATTTACATTTAATTGGGGTGTTAATCCCTTCTTTACAAATGTAGATCAGACCTCATACTATTATTATATTAACCAAAGAATTAAAGCAGGCCTGCTCACAATGTCCATCCCCCTCCTCATTCATCAAACAATTTCACTACAAACTATGTTATTAACATTCTCATCCTTATGAATACATCAAATAAACAACAAATGTCTTACAGATCATCCATGTCTGGTTTAGGGAATACTACGTATGAGTTGGTAATTTTGTTCCTGGGATCACCCTATAGCTGCAGAGTGGAATACACTTTTACAGCACTGTCCTGAAATCAAGGGAGAAGGGGTTCCTACTCTCCTCCAAGAGTCACATAGTGCAGTTTCTGCAGTGCTGAACCCACAGCAACAGCTGAGGCTCTACTCTCCCTTTTACAGCTCAGTGAAGCATCACAATTATTTTGAAGCTGTAATTTTAAGGCAAAAATACTACCTAGTATTCCTTTAACACAGAACCTAAATAATGTCTGTTCCACTTATTGTCTGCAAGCTGCATCACCGTAACTCACCAAAGAATCAATTTTGTAATTATTTGGACAACATTATGTTCTTAATAATTAATAATAACTTCATAAACAATATGTTTTGCTGTTAAGATTAACCTAGTGTTAACAGTGTTAACCTAGTGGACAGTGTGATATTTATTTTATTCTGTTGTTATATAACTCAAACCCATCATAAGTTATGCTCCTTATCTGTGATCTAAATGTGACCCAGAAGATCAAATAATTCAAGTTCTTCCAGAGCGCACTAGAGCCAGGTGGAGTACATTAAAACAGGTGTGGATTATGCCAGGCTTGGTATAAGAAATCAGGCACAGCAGATCAGGGCAAGAAGTAGAAATCCAGGAGCTGATTTGGGGATCCTGGTCCACGATATGGAATCAAATCTGCTAAAAATTTACAGAAAATAAATGCAGCTTCCATTTGTGGTTCTGAGCCTTTATAAGCAGCCTTTTTACATAACTCCATTTATTCACAACATAAACCTCTCAAAGATGCCTCCAGAGACACTTTGCACTTTGCACTATGTTGCTTATAAACGGAGGAGTGTTGTACTCAATGTGATATTTATACAAACTTCTGAGGAATATGTTTTTAAAGGTTTGTGTACTGACTGTAAGTAGCTGCTGTACGCACAAAAGAACCTGTTTTAATGAGCTCAAAAATATATTGGTTTACTCCAGGTCACCATTAAGAACACGCAAAGCCTTTTGCAAGTGCAAGCAGGAGTCTTCAAACTCTTTATTCAAGATAAAGTAAAGAAGAATGCAAAATGGACAAACTTAAATCTGCAACAAAGGAGTATTTCCCCTGTTAAAACACAGATTTAAAACCATATTTAATGCAGGAATGCTTTAAAGAGCACAGCTGGTGAAGCAGACATTTGCCTCAACATGGCCCCTCATGAGCTACGTAGATCTTGTCCCCTGTTTCCCTGTGGACAAAAAAATAAATAAATAAAACAGAGAGGATTAGTGCTAGGTCTTTTTTCAATAACTTTTCCAAACCAAAATGTTTTTATTCCAACTCATTTTGTTTGAACATTTAAAGACCTCTGAAATTAATTCTTAAAAGAAGAAATAAAGTTTTTTTCTTTTGCTCTTTGACTAGTTAAGTTCGTGTGCATTTATATGACCAGTTCCAGCCTCAATTCTGCCACTTAAAGGAACACACTGTATTACTTAAAATTACAGCTTCAAATCATTGTGATGCTTCGCTGACCTGTAATATCTGTCAGTGCTCTCCTTTACTGCAGACTACAATTTGAATGTGTGCCAGTATTCGTTTTAGAAACACTAATTACAAAGTAATCATTTCCATCATGCCACAGTTCACCAAAAACACTACATATATATGATCTGTTCAGCTATTAAACAAAAAACTGTTTTGTGTCATATGTGTGGTTTGTTTATATGCTACTATTAAGTAAAATCTGGTTAAACATCCAAGTGTGGTGATTCTTTCACTTTTGCCAGAGGTAGTATATTTCTTCTCTTTTTTAATTTATAATTATTTTGGTTATAATTATTGGGATGCTGGTCTTCAAAAGAACCAGTTTAGCATTTGACTTTAAATATAAAACCTTTTGGTCAATCCTTTACACCATCAATGCATTACAAAATCTGTAACAGCATTATGTCGAGAGATGGAAATATATTACATTTTTTTTAAGCATTTAAAGATAAACAATGCCAGTGAGCAGAGCAACGTTTGATAACTCTGATATCATTCAGGAACAAAGCTTTCCAATAAGTAATTTACATTCATTGAAGTTTAGTGTGTTGAATTGAACACTTAGAAATTGTGGATTAAATATGAAGGCTCTGTAGAGGGTGTGACCTTCTCACTTTGGCTAAATCTGATGTTGCTCCCTAGTCCCTATACAGTGCATTTAGTTCACTGGCTCAAAGGGGCCATTAAAAACATTTTCTTAGTGCACTATAAATGGAGTAATTAGTCTTTTGAGATTAGAAATGTATACATTTAATTAAATGCTGGTATTTTACCAGGAGAGCACATAGTTTACTACTAGTTTACGATTTGAAAATGTCTGAAACTATTTAAGAGTTTTTTTTTTTATTTTTTGAGGACTTACCAGATTTTCACGCAGAGATTACATTCGTTAGTGTAGGTTATCCCATCAGAGCCACACACAGGTTCGTACTCCCGTGTACAAAATGGGAGATGGGAAATCTCACAGTCCGGCTGCAAAAAAACACATCAGACTGTAAACTCTAAAACACACACATGAACATGAAGAGTTAAGTAATTTGTTAACTCACCGGTCTCCTCTTTTTCCCAACTGCGACTGCATTTGTCAACGCTGTGAAGGCAAAGGGAACCAACTCACGTTATTTATATTATTACTTAACCTTCTCAGATGATCTAACATTCCTAATGATCTAAAATCTCACAGAATTAAACTTTGTTTCATGTTGATAACTAGCTAATTAAAGGGTCTGAATTAAATCTATCATATAACCGTCGCAATACTCACCAACCACGCAGAGAAGGATGAAAACAACACGGAGAATCATGATGCACTGTCACTGAAATGCGAAGTGTGAGGGAGAAGCGTTCACCTTTTATTATTATATCTCCCACCACTTCCCACAAAAGCACTTCATAGGCGGTGCTTTATTTCTTTGGAAGTGGAGGGTGTTAGACTTTGCCAACTTTATGCCGCTGTATATATAAATATTTGACCAAGAAGGCACTTGATATTGGGACATATCTATGAGGATACAGTGTTTTAAGCCAAAACCTCACCTTAAAGTTTTACTAATTAAAAACATTATTTAAATAATTTCATTCATTCATTGTCCACCTTGGGCTTCAGGCAAACACACCCTGGATGGGGGCACCAGTCCCTCACAGAGTATCACACACTCACACATTCTCATTTACACCCTCAGAAAAACTCACTTTGATGGTATCCTCAAGGGTACTTATCCAGTACGTTCAGTTAGTGAATATAATTTTACCATATTAGATATTAATTGTACATTTTTACAGTGCTTTAATTTCATATGGCCAACATCACCTCTAGGACTTTTGTTGTTTTCTTGTATACATTTCTGTAGTGAAATCTTACAAATATCTTAAACTCCTTCTGGAGAAGGAATATAACGTACCTTTAAGGAACACAACTATTCAATAAAACCACTGTTGTACCTTTAAATGCACATTTACACTGTTTGTACATTTTAGTGACAGTAAAGTACGGGTACGATACAGTTTTTCTGACAGTGTTTTTTTTTTTTTTGGACTGTTGGAGGAAACCAGAGCACCTTGGAGAAATCCATGCAGACATTTGGAGAACACGCGCCTAAAAGTCACTTGTTATTTGTAAACTACAAAAGGGACCACTCTACGGAGCCCCTAAAGGGACTGGGGGAAAAATAAAAAAACACTATTGATTTTGCGTTCCCTCGCAAATACTTTGTGGGCTCCGTAGTACTGTGCTTGCTGTTGATTATGTGCTTGCTGTGTGTGTCAGGTGAACTATGGAGCAGCTCGTTGAATTTTACTTTGATTCTGGACTGAAATATAAAGACATAGCATCTCTTCTGAGCAGAAAACATGGATATGTTACTGGGGAGCGCCAACTGAAACGTTTGGTGCTGTGTTGTTAACTGCTATGAAATGAGGATGAGAAAATTTAAAGTGCAAGCGCATGGACAAAGGTTACGGAACAGTACAGAGATACAGACAATGAACACAGTTTCCAAACAGTGGGAGAGAAAGGGGATAAATAAATGTGTAGCTATTGGTAGTGTATTGGAGTAATGTGTGTAAAAGTTTTTGGCAGAAAATTATATCCTTTTTACTGCAGCTTTAAAAAACAGAATTCCCAGATAAAACGAAATGCATGGTGTAGCGACCGGCTCTAGCTCCACAGCCGTGTCTGCAGCGTGCCCTGAGATCTCTGTGTGTTAAGCCACTACCTTATACCTTACACGTGTAGTATGTCATGTGGGTTGCACTTTATCAAATACAACTTGTTTAGAAACAATATCATCAAAGGTTCAAAAGCTATTGAAATTTGTAATGAAACATGTATTACCACAGGCCAGCAATGGTTAAATTTGCCAAAATAAGAGGTGTAGTATGTCATGTGGGTTGCATGTGATCAAATACAACTTGTTTAGAAACCATATCATCAAAGGTTCAAAAGCTATTGAAATTTGTAATGAAAAATGTATCACCACGGGCCAGTAAGGGTTAAATTTATGAAGGTAAGAGATGTAGTATACATCATGTGTGAGGTTCGTCACCTTCGTTTTTACTGTGTAGTGTAGTTTGTAAACGGTCCCTTAGCTCTCGCGGAGATTGCGGCAGCCCATAGAAAACAATATATTTCGTGTTTTTTAAATGGCAAACAATTCTGACATAAAGTGAGTTGTAGTTGCTTGTCTTGGATGCCAAAAACAATACTTTGCAAGTTTTAAGTCATTTGCATGCACCGTTTGAGAGCTATTGAAGAAAGAAATCTGAATATGCGAATATGAAACCAACTTTACCGGAGTACAAGATGGAGGGTGTAAGGTAGTGGCTTAACACACAGAGATCTCAGGGCACGCTGCAGAGACGTGGCTCAGCACGACTCCAGACACGGCTGTGGAGCTAGAGCTCCACACGGGCCAGCAATTGTTAAATTGACCAAATAAGAGGTGTAGTATGTCATGTGGGTGGCACTTGTTCAAATACAACTGGTTTAGAAACAATATCATAAAAGGTTAAAAAGCTATTGAAATTTATTTTCAAAAAACCATCACCATGGACCAGCAATGGTTAAATTGACCAAAATAAAAGGTGTAGTATGCCATGTGGGTTGCACTTTATCAAATAAAACTTGTTTAGAAACAATATCATCAGAAGTTCAAAACCTATTGAAATTTGTAATGAAACATGTATCACCACAGGCCAGCAATGGTTAAATTTGCCAAAATAAGAGGTGTAGTATGTCATGTGGGTTGCACTTTATCAAATACAACTGGTTTAGAAACAATATCATGAAAGATTCAAAAGCTATTGAAATTTGTAATGAAATATTTATCACCACGGGCCAGTAAGGGTTAAATTTACCAAAATAACAGGTGTAGTATGTCATGTGGGTGGCACTTGATCAAATACAATTTGTTTAGAAACCATATCATCAAAGGTTCAAAAGCTATTGAAATTTGTAATGAAAAATGTATCACCACGGGCCAGTAAGGGTTAAATTTATGAAGGTAAGAGATGTAGTATACATCATGTGTGAGGTTCGTCACCTTCGTTTTTACTGTGTAGTGTAGTTTGTAAACGGTCCCTTAGCTCTCGCGGAGATTGCGGCAGCCCATAGAAAACAATATATTTCGTGTTTTTTAAATGGCAAACAATTCTGACATAAAGGGAGTTGTAGTTGCTTGTCTTGGATCCCAAAAACAATACTTTGCAAGTTTTAAGTCATTTGCATGCACCGTTTGAGAGCTATTGAAGAAAGAAATCTGAATATGCGAATATGAAACCAACTTTACCGGAGTCCATCTTGTTATTGAATGACCGGACTTTTAAGAGAGTCTTTGCTTGGTAAAGGTTTTTCGTTAAGATTCTTAGCTTGACCCCTACCCCAGTCAATAACAATAAATAAACCCAGCCGTCCACACGTTTACTTTCTTTCACGAAGCCGCCTACGTCTCATACACCTGTTACTATGGAGATACGTGGAGCTACGGCGTTCTGACTTGCACTTGTTGTTCACAACTTCCTCTGATGTTGGGCAGTTCCTTGCAGATGTATGAACGATTCGCACTGGCAACGAAACTGTGTGTTAGTAGAGATAAATGAATACATATATAATCTCTGTTTCAAGTGGCTGAATTTTCCCTGGAAACTGCAGTGTCCTGATGTGTTAAATGAGTCACAAAGACAAGTGTGTATCATAAAACATTTGCAAATGAGCGCAATACATTTTGCGAGGGAACGCAAACATTTGCGAGGGAACGCAAAACTATTTGCGAGGGAACGCAAAATCAATAGTGTTTTTTTATTTTTCCCCCAGTCCCTTTAGGGGCTCCGTACCATTCAGATTATCTGCTAAATTTAAAAATGCCAGCTATTGCCATGTGGGGCGATTCAGTACCCACTGTAACTACTTCCTGGTCAATCATTGAGTTCACACTTCATACTGATTTTAATGAAGTTCTTTTATTCTTCATTAAAAACTCATCTTCATAGGACACAGTGAAAACTGAAATTATATTAATATTTCAATGAATCCTTTTGTAACAGGCAGATAATTTCCACACATTCAAATATATGCAACCCAGACAACATGACATTGTAGTTACCTCTTAAATAAATTATTTTCCTGCTGAACAACTTAAATACATTAAAAAGTAAGTCAAGCAACTCAGCTGTTACATTATTCAAATATACTGTTCTATACAATAGTCATGCATAAGGATTCAGGTTGTAGACATAAACGCCGTTAGCTTAACAAGCCAACTATGTGAAAGTTAAACTCTTGTGAATAATGACAGAGCAGAATTTCTCAAACAGTAACAAACAGCCTTATACGGGAAGTGTGTGCTAATGTGCCCACAGCCCAGTGCAGGCTAGGTGGCTCATACTACAACACACGATTGTTATGCAAATTAACATTTCACACTGCAAATCGGTATGGGTGTCATCAAAGAAATAGAAAACATCAAAGAAAACAAAACAAAGCAACATTGTTTTATCATGTGCGCCCTTGACCAGTTATAGAATGGCAAGGTTTCTCGCTCTTACTGTTCTCTCTTCTTTCTTTTACTGTTTTATTTGTGTATCTCCAAATAATTTATCTGCGTTCCGCGTGCCTGATGAACAACTACTCCCGATTTAACGATGTCAAAATAAAAGAACAATAAATAAGATAATGCAGTCAAAATACAATCTTATGGTATTATTTACACTCCCACCAAATTACTGTTCGGTTTATGGCTTAAACATATTGGGCATGCCACACTCTTAGCCAATATATCAAAGTTAATTTCACCCCCATGACAAATTATAAATATTTATCTTGAGACACAGGGGATTTATTGCTCTCTACTAAAACAACTAACTTTTGAATGGGCCTCTCAACAACAGATGGCTTGCTGAGTCGTTCATCTCTGACCCTTAGCTTTTGCTCGCCTATCTGTATGGTAGCTCTGCGGACAAGACCATACGTCCAAAACCTTGGCCAGCTTCCACTCGTTGCGAGGAGCATTTTCTAGGATAATAACAATCCCAGCTAGCAAAATTGTATCGGCCAACACTAGGGCCGAATCACGCAGGGCGGAACAAAAACACTCGGCCCGATGCCGGCACGCGGAGTCGGCATTGTCTCGGCCGTAGAGTGGGCCGATAGTTTTGGCCAGAGTCTGGTAAACTCTAGGCCCAGACTCGGCCGAGTGTTGTGGCTGAGGCACGCCATTAGTGGCAGACTCGGCCCAGATCTGGCTCATTATCGGTTGTAATAGTTTATTTCTATACATCAAGGCCCCCCCACCCCCACCCAACACACACACACCCCTTTCCTCAGAAAAGGGTACAATCAGGTTCATGGTGAAATTACTGCTTTATTAAATAACTTACACTCTCAGAAAAAAAGAAAAAAGGTACATTATTGGTCACTTAAGGTACAAGTGTTTAAAAGTCCAGTTGTGTTCTTTAAAGGTACATTGGGTTCTCTTCTACGGAGGGAGACATTCATGTTTGTAGTATTTCATAATAGAAATGTCATATAACAAAAAACATAATAAAAGTCCTGGAGATGAAACAGGGTGTATGAAATCAACATATTTTAAAATCTACAATTATAATATAATCATGTTCCCTAATTAAATGTACAAATATGTACAATTGAGGGTACCACCACAATGACAACATATCTGATAATGTAATATTAGCAAGTGTGCTTTTCATACAAACAATGGAAACATACAGCAATTGCAATGTATACAAATAGTACATAAAATCAATAAATAGAAAATACAATTGTAACTGGCACTGAAATTTGAAATTGGCAGTGTCATGATTTCCTAAATCCAAATAACATTCAAATACTGTTTTTCAAAAAGCCAATTGGTTTTACACCCTAAGAACTGCCATTTAAATTCAGACGTTTCTTTAAAAATATACTATGCTAAAGCCATATAACAAATCACTTAAAATTCACCAGTAGGTTTGGAAAAGTAAAAAAAAAGCCAGAAAGGTACATTAAAACAGTTTGAGTTTCCTCAAATGTGTGGAAGCACACATTTGACACTTATTCATGGCACACATCAGTTCGATCAACAGTTTGCAAGCCTCTGCTGTGTTGTCACCCTTTGTCAATACCTCACTGTCCTCTACAATGATGAAAATATCAGCCATATCCTCATCTCTGTCGGCCTGGACAACAGGGATCTTCAGGATATGCAGTGTAGTGAAAGAACGCTCAAGTGTAGTCACCTCGGTTGTTTACTCCTTGTTGAATTCCAGCTCTGTAATTAAACATATAGAGAGTATGTACATGTTCTGTTCTCTTCAATATATTTTCTATAAAAATATTTAATGAAAAACTAAACTGCTTATGCATGCAGATTCATTAACTACAGAACTTCAAATGTAAAAGTTTATCAGGTTATAGTACAAACGGTTACGATTATGCTACAACCAATGCTAAAGATCTCATTTAAATAACTTAAATTAACATCATATCTGCTTTTCTCCCTGCCCACCTGCATTTTTCACTGCCCCACTAGTTTTCTTACTGTAGTCCAACTTTACATAAAGAAAATGAATTTGTTCATGTTCATAGTTAATTTTGAACTTCACAGCTCCAAAAATAAACTACTTCACATGCTTTTGTTTATTTTTTCTCTCAGTAAATAGGCTTCTATCGTTTTCAATATAACCTCCTTCAACCCACTAATCACTAGCCCAAAATCACTGCTACTCCCTGTCAGGACCAGACAGAGAGCTGACACTTGTGGATCACAGTAAAAAGTTTATTAACGCTTATCCAAGAGAGTAGTCAAAAAACAAACAAGGTTCAAACACAGGGAGCAAACAGTACCTCAGGGATGAAGCGATAGGCGTAGTCAAAAATCAGGCAGAGTCCAAATACAGAAGAATACAAACAAAACCAAAGGGATGAGGCAAAAGATGTAAACCGAAATAACAAACAAGGAGTAGGCAACATGATATCTATAGACAAGTTTCAAGAGAACGCTTTGTACGCTGGGACAAACCACGGCAATACTCGACAGTGAACAATACAGGGAATGGAGTATTTATAGGGATACAAACAGGTGTGCATGAATAGAATTCTGCTGAGCGAGACCGGTGGATAGTCATGTGACTGTTTAGTGCATTCTGGGAAATGAAGTCCTGGGATGTGGGCGTGACAGTACCCCCCCAAAGGCACTGGAGGAGGCCTGGAACAAGGACGGCCACGATGACGACCACCCAGCGGACCGGAGGTACCAGAGCTAGGGACGGCAGCACATGCAGAGGGCTGAGACTGATGCGGGCTTCTGGATCGAGACGTAAGACGGGACAGAGCGGGACCTCACGCACGGCATACGTAGAAGAGTCTCCAAAATCAACGGCCGTGGGCAGAACATCGTCGGGCAGCACCTCATTCAAAGGACCTGGAACCACAGGTTTGAGGAGAGAGACATGAAAAGAATTAGCAATGCGATATTGAGCAGGAAGCTCCAACTTATAGGTAACATCATTGATTTTACCAGAAACACGGAAAGGACCAATAAACTTGGGCAGGAGCTCCCTCAAACCTGATATCCTTAGTGGCCAACCACACCCATTCCCCAATCTGGAATGAAGGACAACTAGATCTGTGTTTATCAGCCTGTTCCTTATATCAGGAAAGGGCCTCTGATATGTGTTGGTTGGTTTCTTCCCACACCTCCTCACTGCATCTTATCCACATGTTCACTTATGGAATTCCAGAGATTACTGCAGTCCAGGGCGCCAACGGGGGTTGATAACCTAAAATACACTGAAATGGGGTGAGTCCTGTTGAGTTCACCAGAGAGTTTTGAGCTATTTCAGCCCACACCAAGTACTGAGACAAGTCCTGAGGATTCTGATGGCAGTACATACGTAAAAATTTCTCCAGTTCTTGATTGGCTTGCTCACACTGATCATTGCTCTGGGGATGATACCCAGAGGTAAGACTGACATTCACTCCTAAGTGTTCAAAGAATGCCTTCCAGACACGTGATGTAAACTGAGGACCTCAATCAGATAAGATATCTTCAGGAATTCCATAATGACGAAAAACATGTGTGTAAATAGCCTTAGCTGTATCTAGGGCAGTGGGTAGTCATGGAAACGGTATGAATTTAACCCCCCTAGAGAACCGATCAATAACAGTGAGTACTGTAGTACCACCTTCAGATAGAGGTAAATCCTGACAAAGTCAAGGGCTAGGTGTGACCAGGGACGTTCCGGAACCGGTAGAGGCATTAGTTTACCCACAGTAAGAGTTTTAGGTGTCTTTGATTGGGCACAGACTGAACACGACGCAATAAACTTATGAACATCAGCTCTTAATGTCTCCCACCAATAACGTGCAAGAATAAGCTGTGTAGTGCGTCTCTCCCCTGGGTGACCAGATGATAGGGACGAATGGGCCAAGGTAATCAACTTGTCTTTAAGTTCAAGTTGTACATATGTTTTGCCTTCAGGACATTCTTCAGGCACTTCTTTAGACCTATTTTCTTGTTCAATTTGTTCATCCAGTTCCCATCTGATGGCAGACACAGAGACGGAAGGAGGTAATATAAAGTCTGTGGATTGTTCAATGTTCTCCCTTGGTTCGTTCTGATTTATACGAGAGAGCGCATCCTCCTTAATGTTACGACTACCTGGACGAAACGTAATGAAGAATCGAAACCTTGAGAAAAACAGTGACCACCTGGCCTGACGAGAATTCATTTGTTTTGCTGTATTGAGATATTCAAGATTCTTTTGGTCTGTTAGAACCGTGAAGGGATGTAAAGAACCCTCTAGCCAGTGCCTCCATTCCTCCAGAGCTAATTTTACCGCTAGAAGTTCTCTATCTCCAATGCCATAATTTTGTTCCGCGGGTGATAATTTATGTGAAAAAAAAGCAATAGGGTGTAACTTTGGAAAATCTCCACTACGCTGGGATCGTACTGCCCCTATACCTGTCTCCGAGGTGTCGACCTCAACAGCAAAGGGAAGTTCGGGATCCGGATGCTTTAAAATGGGAGCAGTAGTGAAAGCACTTTTGAGACGATCAAATGCGTCCTGTGCCTGAGAGGACCAACACAACGGTTGGGGACTACCCTTCAGTAACGCAGTAAGTGGCGCTGCAATAGAACTAAAGTTCCTAATAAATCTTCTATAAAAATTTACGAATCCTAAAAAGCATTGAAGATCTTTAACATTTTTCGGGACTGGCCAGTTCACAACAGCTTCCACTTTATCATCGTCCATAACTATACTAGACACACTTAAGACATACCCTAGAAATGAAATGATTTGCTGGTGAAATTCACATTTTTCTCCCTTGAGATAAAGATTGTTCTCTTTAAGATGTTGAAGTACCTGACTGACTTGAGTTATGTGCTTATTAACATCTGGGGAGTAAATAAATATATCATCAACATAAGCTATTACAAACCTTCCTAACATATCCCTGAATTTATAAATGACTGAAACACTGACGGGGCATTTGCTAGCCCATAGCTCATTACCAGGTATTCATAGTGACCTTTAGTAGTACTGAATGCCGTTTTCCATTCATCACCCTCCTTAATTCGGATAAGACTGTAGGCACTACGAAGATCTAGCTTAGTGAAAATTGTAGCACCTCTTAATTGTTCTAATGCTACAGGAATTAGTAGTAGTGGGTATGCAAATTTCTTTGTAATATCATTAAGAGCACGATAGTCTATACAGGGCCTTAATCCTCCATCTTTTTTCTTGACAAAAAAGAACCCAGATGCTATAGGAGACTTTGATGGGCGAATAAACCCATGTGCTAAAGCTTCCTCAACATATTCTTCTATGACTCTCTCCTCCTCTAAATTAAGGGGGTAAATACATAATTTGGGCAAAGTAGCTCCCTCTATGAGTTCTATGACACAGTCATAGGTTCTAAGTGGAGGTAATTTTGTAGCTTTGACTTTACTGAACACTTCTGAGTACTTAGAATACTCTGAGGGAATTTGTATAGGTAATGTTGCATCAGGGCTCTCCACTGATGTGGAATGGATAGAAATTTGATCCAGGGCCAAACAAGTGGATAGACAAAAGGTGGACCAGGACATGATCTCGCGCTGACTCCATGATATAACTGGGTTATGAGTCTCTAACCAAGGTAATCCTAAAATTATCTGAAAATCCGCCTTGGGTAATACTAGAAACGAAAGCCACTTATAATGCAAGAAACTGGTTTGAAACCGGACAGGAACTGTCTCTTGAGAGATAAGATCTCCTCCAATAAGGCCATCGAGAGCTCAGACTTGGACAAGCTTGCACAACGGGTTCGTCTTGATGTTCAGCTGGGTAATGAGGGATCAATTAATGAGGGAGAATCAGTTAATGCTGGAACGACAAGAGAAGTTCCTTGGCAGTATACAGTGACTGGTATGAGAAAAGATTTTGAAATTAACCCTTTTGTGGGTACACTCACCACATTAGCATGTGAAGTCCTCCCCAGGTTTTGTGTCGGACCTTGCTGAAGAAGTCTTGTACAATTACGTCGGATATGATCAGATCCTCCGCAGTATAGACATAATCCACCGTGTAGATGATGCAGGCGTTCCTCTTGTGAAAGCCGCATAGTATCACACTGCATAGGCTCTGGAGGAAGACTAGGACAGGGAGTATGACTGAAACTTCGTACCGGGCGGAAAGAAAAACCAGCAACAGATTGACGCTTCACAATGTTTTGTCCTTGACCTGGAGTCTGGGGCCGTTTCTGAAGGAGTTGGTCTAGGCAGATTGATAAAGAGATTAGCTGATCCAGGGATAATCTGTCATCTCTACAGGCTAGTTCTGTAAGTATCTCCGGATTGAGACCATTCCAGAAAACATTTATTAATGCGGGTTCATTCCACCCACTCCCAGCCGCAATAGTCCAAAATTCTAACACATAAGCGGCGGCTGTTCGAGCTCCCTGCTTAAGAGTGAGAAGAATCTCACCGCAGGATTGTCCCTCATTAGCGTGGTCAAATACCTCACGGAATGTAGTGACAAATTCGGGGTATGTTTTATTGACAGTATTGTCCCAAATTGCGGTGGCCCACTCAAGTGCCTTACCTGATAGACGGGAGACCAGAAAAGCGATTTTTGCCTCATCATTACTGGGAGGCGAATTCTCAAATAATATTGAATATTGTAGTAAACACCCACAACATTTAACTGGATTACCCTCAAATATTTCCGGTTTACTGACAAAAAACGGGCTATAAGGTCATTCACACTCTCCAACACTTGTTTAAGTTGAAGCTGTTCAGCCACATAATTACTCAAATTAAAATAACTCATGTATGAGCGATTGTTATGTCATTTAAATGTTTTCTATGAAAAAAAAGAGCTAGCTAGAGTTAAACAGGTTAGGTATAAAGTTTGTCATTTGAAAAAATATAACGGTTCAATATCACATATAGCAGTTTATAGAATAACGTACTTAACATTAACGATGTTAACTACTTTTGGGCGATACCAAAATACTTATTTACCCGAAAATATAAGGTTAAATTGAAATACTTACGGGATGAAGCTGTTCCCTGAGGCCGGTGAGAGCTGCTCGCGCGCCGCGGTCACAGAAAAGAGCGCGAATCTTCATCGTTTTCTTCTTCTGTGTTTTTACAGCGGTTCGCTTCTGCCACCTTCCGTTTTCTCATTCAGCGTTCATTCTAAATTCTAAAAAAAAAAATTCTAAAATTCTAAAATATTACAATATAGAGCTTACCTATAACTGTATGGCATTTAACAAGTTAAAACAATGATTCTATTTATTTAACATTAATTACATTTATTTTCCAGACAGTTACCAGTATTTTCTTTTATTTTTAGATGTGGGCCACATATGATTAATACACAGTATAGTGTGCTAACTGCAACGGCAATCGCCTCGCCAGCCAACAGTGCCAACGTGCAGCCGGACTTGGGCCAGATACAGGGTGCAGCATTCACGCCGAGACAGCAGCCAGCCGACAGTGCCGAGCCTGAGCAGAATCTGCCCAAATCTACCTTGCTAGATGGGATATCATCAGCTTGCAATTTGTCATGTGGTGTGCCATTTCTGCCTGATGCTAATCCCTTCTAGATATTCCTTTCTCCATCTGCAACAAAATTGCTCAGATAAATACTGCACCCACCTCCATCTGTTCCTGGCGTATAAGTCCTTTTTGACAAATCTGCCTGGTGGGGGTAGAGGGACAGAGGATTTCATTGTGAGCAGGTGATTTGTTGTCAGTGGTTCTGGGCTTGTGGAATCATTTATACTAGTGAGAGGGTGGCTGTTTATAATGAATATGGCCTCATAAAAGAATGTCCTGAGAGTCTCCCAGCGCTCCCTGTGCTAGGACTGAACTTAACACACTCCTTGCTATGCGTATTTGTTGCTCCCAGACTTCCCTTATGTGACTTGTGTAGGGAACATTCATGCAAAAGTCACACTGTCGTTCCTCTAGAAATCTGATCGGATCTTATTTGTCTCACTGGTCCTCGGATAGCTGTGAAACACCTTAAGGCATTGATGAATGCGTCCGTAGTCATGTATTCCAGTAATTCAATGTGTACTGCTCTAGAGCAGAGACACATGAAGAGCAGGCCATACCGCTTTTGTTCCCTGCGTCCCTGCTTGGTGTGAAAGGGACAAAACAATCCATACCACATAACAAGAATGGCGGTGTAGGTTCGGTACAATCTGTAGGAAGATCTGCCATCCTTTACTGTTCTGTGGGTCTTTGAGCTCTTCTGCATGTGACACACTGCCTTACGTACAGGGGCTGGACAATGAAACTGAAACACCTGGTTTTAGACCACAATAATTTATTAGTATGGTGTAGGACCTCCTTTTGCGGCCAATACAGCATCAATTCATCTTGGGAATGACATATACAAGTCCTGCACAGTGGTCAGAGGGATTTTAAGCCATTCTTCTTGCAGGATAGTGGCCAGGTCACTATGTGATGCTGGTGGAGGAAAATGCTTCCTGACTCGCTCCTCCAAAACACCCCAAAGTGGCTCAATAATATTTAGATCTGGTGACTGTGCAGGCCATGGGAGATGTTCAACTTCACTTTCATGTTCATCAAACCAAGCAAGACTGCTGAAAGATGTGGGGAAAACAGTAAAGGTGGACTCATCCGAGAGCATGTTTCACATTGTCCACAGCCCAAGATTTGCAGTCCTTGCACCAATGAAACCGACGGTAGGCATTGGCATGAGTGACCAAAGGTTTGGCTATAGCAGCCTGGCCGTGTATATTGACCCTGTGGAGCACATTTAATTCTGCTGTGATTTGGGCAGCCGTGGTTTTAAGTTTTTTGGATACAATCCGGATTAGCACCTGAACATCCCTTTTAGACAGCTTCCTCTTGTGTCCACAGTCAATCCTGTTCGATGTGTTTCGTCCTTCTTGGTGGTATGCTGACATTACCCTGGATACCATGGCTCTTGATACATCACAAAGACTTGCTGTCTTGGTCACAGATCACAGATGCGCCAGCAAGACGTGCACCAACAATTTGTCCTCTTCTGAACTCTGGTATGTCACCCATAATGTTGTGTGCATTGCAATATTTTGAGCAAAACTGTGCTCTTACCCTGCTAATTGAACCTTCACACTCTGCTCTTACTGGTGCAATGTGCAATTAATGAAGATTGGCCAACAGGCTGGTCCAGTTTAGCCATGAAACACTAAAATGACAGGAATTTTTCAGTTTCATTGTCCATCCCCTGTAACTGTCCTGCTTTTCGAGTAATGTGTTCAGCACCTGTACTGTCTTGACTTCAGGATCACCCACCACCAGGTCTGGCATTCCTTGCTCAATATTAAGCACTCTTTCCCATAAGAATTTAGGTCCCTGGAACCAAACTCCTCGATAGGGGTTGGTCTCTCTCCTACTCAGGAGTTGCACAGGGTGAGAGGCGCTGGGCGGGTGTGGGGATACTCATAAGTCCCCGGCTGGCGCCTGTACAGCTGGAGTTTGTCCCAGTAAATGAGAGGGTCGCCTCAATGCGGCTCCGGCTTGCAGAGAGGAAAACTTTGACTGTTGTGTGTGCGTATGCACCGAACAGCAGCTCAGAGTATTCGGCCTTCTTAGAGGCAGTGACTGGAGTTCTAGAGGGGATTCCATGCACTGACTCTATTGTTTTACTCTGGGACTTCAATGCTTACGTTGGCAATGACTGGGAAACCTGGAGAGGAGTGATTGGGAGGAACAGACTGCCTGATCTAAACCCGAGTGGTGTGATGTTGTTGGACTTCTGTGCTAGCCATGGTTTGTCCATAACGAACACCATGTTCGAACATAAGATTGCTCATAAGTGTACTTGGTACCAGAGACAGAACTGGCAAACCCAAACGTATAGTGAGGGTGTGCTGGGAAAAGCTGGCAGATGACTCTGTCCGGATGGATTTCAACTCTCACCTCCGAGAGAACTTCTCACATGTTCCGGAGGAGGTAGGGGGAATGGAGTCTGAATGGACACTGTTCCGGACCTCCATCGTGGAAGCGGCTGCATGTAGCTGTGGTCAAAAGCTTGTCGGTGCCTGTTATGGCGGCAACCCAAGAACTCGTTGGTGGACACTGGGGGTGAGGGAAGCTGTCAAGCGGAAGAAGGAGGCTTTTCGAAATTGGCTAGCTCGGGGAACTTCAGATTCTCTGGATGGGTACCGGCAGGCAAAAAAGGCTGCAGCTGTTGCTGAAGCAAAATCCAGAGCATGGGAGGAGTTTGGAGAGGCCATTGAGAATGACTTCCGGGCGGCCTCAAAGAGGTTCTGGAAAACACTCTGACAGCTCAGGAGGGGGAGGGGGGACACTGTCCAAGCTGTGCTCAGCAAGGATGGTGAAACTCTGAACTCGACTGAGCGTATTGTTGGGCGTTGGAAGGAGCACTTTGAGGAACTCCTTAACCAGAGAGACATGCCTCCTGTGCAGGAGGTAGGGCCAGAAGTGTCTGGGGGGTCAGATTCCATTTCCTTGGCTGAAGTCACTGAGGTGGTGAAAAAGCTTCGCAGTGGCAAAGCTCCAGGAGTGGATGAGATTCGCCCAGAGTTACTGAAGGCATTCGATACTGTGGGGCTGTCTTGGATGACACGCCTATACAATATTGCATGGACCCGGGGAACGGTGCCTTTGGATTGGCAAACGGGTGGTGGTTCCTATTTTCAAAAAAGGGGACCGGAGAAAGTGTGCCAATTATCGTGGCATTACACTTCTCAGCCTCCCGGGGAAAGTCTATGCCAAGGTGCTGGAAAGGAGAATCCGTCCGATAGTCGAACCTAGGATTTTGGAGGAACAATGCAGATTTCGTCCTGGCCGTGGAACTATGGACCAACTCTTTACTTTTGCACAGATGATTGAGGGGGCATGGGAATTTTTTGCTACTCCACTCTACACATGCTTTGTGGATTTGGAGAAGGCATATGACCGTGTTCCCTGAGAGATTCTGTGGGAGGTGCTCCGAGAGTACGGGGTGCCAGGGTCGCTCCGGCGAGCCGTACGGTCCTTGTACTCTCAGAGTTTGAGTTGTGTTCGCATCCTTGGTAGTAAGTCAGGCTTGTTCAGTGTGGGCATTGGACTCCATCAGGGCTGTGCCTTATCTTCACTCCTGTTTCTAATATTCATGGACAGGGTGGCGCGGCGTAGCCTGGGGCAGGAGGGCTTCCGTCGAGGAGCTCAGGAGGTGGCATCTCTGCTTTTTGTGGACGATGTTGTTCTTCTGGCTTCTTTACACGGAGGCCTCCAGCGTTCACTTGAGCAGTTTGCAGCCGAGTGTGAAGCGGTCGGTATGCGGATCAGCACCTCCAAGTTTGAGGCCATGGTTATCTCCCAGAAACAGATGGCATGCTCCCTTCAGGTAAGGGGTGAGAACCTGCCCCAAGTGAAGGAGTTCAAGTATCTCGGTTTCTTGTTCACGAGTGATGGGAAGAGGGATGGTGAGATTGACCGTAGGATAGGTGCAGTGCCTGCAGTAATGCGGTCACTGTACCGCACCATTGTGGTGAAGAGAGAGCTGAGCCATAAAGCAAAGCTCTCAATTTACCGGTCAGTCTACGTTCCCACTCTCACCTATGGTCATGAGCTCTGGGTAATGACCAAAAGAACAAGATTGCGGATACAAGCGGCCGAAATCAGCTTTCTCCGACGGGTCGCTGGGCGTACTCTCCGTGATCGGGTGAGGAGCTAAGTGACTAGGGAGGAGCTCGGAGTAGAGTCGCTGCTCCTTCGCATTGAGAGAAGTCAGTTGAGGTGGTTTGGGCATTTGATCAGGATGCCTCCTGGACGCCTCCCACTGGAGGTATATCAGGCACGTCCAACTGGAAGGAGGCCCCGGGGTAGACCCAGGATACACTGGAGGGATTATATCTCCCGGCTGTCCTGGGAACGCCTTGGGATCCCCCAGGAGGAATTGGTGGATGTTGCAAGGGACAGAGACGTCTGGGCTTCTTTGCTCGCCCTGTTGCCACCGCAACCCTGAAATGGAGAAGCGGAAAAGAAAATGTATGTAATGTATGGATGTATGTAATTATATAAATGTTGAAGCGACCGTTAGGTTTTTGAATAGTTTACTTAGTGGCATTGGAACAACCAACACATATTTTGCAGTGTAACCTAAAAAATATAGTTGATAATGATTTTGTTTAAAAAAAATGTTGTTTGCTGCATAAAAACATTTAGTTACAATTTACTTTTTACTACTTTTTAATGCTTGTAAACATAATTGTTTAACAATAATGTCTTTATATAACAACATATTAAGAAGCTTTTAAAAAATTTTATATATTGTTGTAGTGGAGTATGGATCGAATAAAGAAATGAAAAGTTCTGAATGAAAGACTCTCCACTCTGAATAAGGATTTCTTGGGACAGGACCCCACATTCCACAAAATTGTGTGTGTGCAAACAGACTCTGCACCCCTCCCCACACACACACACAAACTCACGCACATCAAAGACTGACCAGGACGCCTGTCCATGACCCCCTCCTCTTCTCCATGAATGGAAAGATAACAAGCCAGTTTATGATGCTTTTAGGCAAAAAGAAGATCAAACAAAGTGGTGAAGACTGGGATTAACAACCCAGTTTTATTACGAGCGGCGTCAAGATGGCGACTGATTATCGTCTGCAAATCACACAGATGGCACACAGAATTGACCTTGCACTGAGCTCCTGAAAACCCGAGCCAAACCAAACGAATAACATGGACCAACAGCGACCCCAAGTGGACATTTGCGAAATCATGTTTCGCCCTGCTGCCGTCTAAATACATAACTGACTTAATTGAGTATTTATAAATATGTTTATGCAATATGTATGAATGTTACTCTCTGTTGTTCTCAAGTGAATGTCTACTAACTAATGAAGTGATGTGTATTACTGTTTCAATCATGAAGGAAAATTTCTGTCTCTGATTAGGAAAACGAATTAGTTTCTAACTTCTAGCATAATATTGTAGTGGGATGTAATCATAAAATACCCAAGATATATATACGTAGATATTTGATATTAATAAGAGCTACGCTCTTCTGCGACCCTCTTCTTTTTCCGCTACGCTCTTCTGCGACCCTCTTCGCTTTCCGCTACGCTCCTCACGTCGCGTTCTCTTCACTTCAAGTGCGACGCTCTTCCTTCTTCCTTACACCGACGAAACGACTCTTCAAAAGACTCTAAGAAGGACTTCACTCAACTTCCAAGGGACGCCTTGTGCTAGTTAGCAGTGTGATACAGAAACTACAGCGTAACGTCAAGTAACTCTCAGTAATCTTTCCTTTACTTATTTGTGTTCATGTTTTGTCGCCCAATCCAAGTTTAATCTCACGACTGATCAAAGCAGGGAAAACTTATTTTGGCCAGAATAAGATATCACCCCTGAGATTAGTTGATAGCGGATATGTTAGCGTTATACTCTGACTTCTGAGGGCATCGCTTCTGGGGACTTGAGTAACGAGCGAACGACTCTTAGACGCCCCCCTCACTTAGGGGACAATCCAGCCAGGCCAGCAGTTCTCTGTGAAGGGAATTCCCCCGACTGACGTCACACCGTCTAAGGCCAAGAGTGTCTGACTCACCCTGGAAGGAATTCACTCCCTAACGAGCCTACCTTCAGTGACACGGGGAGGACAAGAAGCAAAGACCCGGAGAACGGAGATTGAATTGTTGGACCCAACAGCTTGGTGATAACTTGGTGACTGGAGATTGGTGATTACTCACTTTTAAGAAGCTGATGCCTAATTAAGTCTCTTGATAAATGTATACATTAATTAAATCTCATTTAGCAACACATTAGTCAAGTCATATCGCCTAGCTTTAAATTCGAAACAGTTTGACCTGCGTTGATCTAGTGAGAATTCCTAAGATCGTGCTATGTCTAGTAAATAGTCTCTTTTCTCTTAATAAAATATTCCCATTATTTGAAATAACAGTGTGTGGAGTCTGTTCATTAAAAGTCTGAAAATCTTGAAGAACTCACGTAGCGATGACAGTATTCACTCTCTAAATACTTGTTAATGTTTTTGTCATTTAAGTCAATCATAACAATAACAGCTATTATCATTAGTCAAAATGTCATTAATCAGAACGAGTTCGAATAAGGTCAAATGCTTAAAATACAAGGGCGGCACGGTGGCACAGCAGGTAGTGTCGCAGTCACACAGCTCCAGGGGCCTGGAGGTTGTGGGTTCGATTCCCGCTCCGGGTGACTGTCTGTGAGGAGTTGGTGTGTTCTCCCCGTGTCCGCGTGGGTTTCCTCCGGGTGCTCCGGTTTCCTCCCACGGTCCAAAAACACACGTTGCAGGTGGATTGGCGACTTGAAAGTGGCCGTAGGTGTGAATGTGTGTGTGTCTGTGTTGCCCTGTGAAGGACTGGCGTCCCCTCCAGGGCGTATTCCCGCCTTGCGCCCGATGATTCCAGGTAGGCTCTGGACCCCCCGCGACCCTAAATTGGATAAGCGGTTACAGATAATGGATGGATGGATGGATGGCTTAAAATACAATATATAAATATATATCTATATATATTTCATATATATATATGTCACTACATTGTTTATATATTTTGTTTACATCTAAATAAGTTCAACATGAATACAATATTTACAATGTTTACATGGTTGATAACTTAGTAGTTCTTACTGTTTTTTAATAACAATAATTTGTAACAGTCACCAACAATAACACACAAATAACTATGGGTGCCAAAGAAACCATCTGGCAAAAGCCAAGCAACTACATATCATCATTGAGAAACCCCCAGAGACACCTTTGTAATCACCTTTTCAGTCCAATTCATATGAACAACCTGTAACACCTTGGCCATAGACAAGCAACTATAGCAACCTTAAAGAAACACTCTATAGCACCCTCTTAGGACCACCTTAGCATCAACCGGGGACACCCGAAATACTATTACCATAGCAACCAACTAAAATACCACAGCAATCAAATAATAAAAACTATTTTACCCTGTCTGGAATGTCTTAGTAACACGGGAAACCACGTGAGCTGCGAAAATAGCTTAAAAATAATTTTTAAAGCAATGGTTTAAAAAACATAAAAATTACTAATCGTCTCGAAATGCTCTGTGTTGTCGTGTATAAAGCTTTTATTTTGAAAGGCGCCATATTGTCAATGGCCTGTGGAAATAGCACTATGTGTTCGCAAACAGCGAGACTCAAACTTTAAATACGTTGATATTCGCAGTTTCTCTGGAATATATTTATTATGGTAATATGTTCCTGTAGCTCTTCTTACTGCAGGTAAACACAATTTACCAAATGAAAAAAGGTACTGTTTGTGATTTTAAGTAACGTAGGACTCTTACTGACATTACACCGATGTATTAGGGATAATATCAGGCTGGTTGAGAAATTCTGTTTCTTTTGTACGATAAAACGTTACCAGACAGACTTATATTAAATGTAAACATAGGTTTTATCGCTTTAGGAAAATAACTAATTGGACAAAGGGTGGCACGGTGGTGCAGCAGGTAGCGTCACAGTCACACAGATCCAGGGACTGGAGGTTGTGGGTTCGATTCTGGTGACTGTCTGTGAGGAGTGTGGTGTGTTTTCCCTGTGTCCGCATGGGTTTCCTCCGGGTGACTGTCATTAAAAGAAGAATGTGGGTGCACTGCGTGACTGACTGGGAGGAGTTAGTGTGTTCTCTGTGTGTCTGCGTGGGTTTCCTCCCACGGTCCAAGAACACATGTTGGTAGGTGGAATGACGACTCAAAATTGTCCACAGGTGTGAGTAAATTTGTGAGTGTGTGTGGCCCTGCAAAGGTCTGGCGCCCCCTCCAGGGTGTGTTCCCACCTTGCACCTAGTGCTTCCGGGTAGACTCCTGAATTCAATAATTGGTTACAGACAATGAATGAATGAATGAATGACATTTTAAATAAAAATATTCAATTATCCTTTTTGCTTTTGTCAGTTAAATACAGCTTCAAGAGAATTAACCACAGATTCTTATTTTAATTTCTTTTTACAACGTGTCTGGAATTGGGGTTCATAAATTCTCATACATCAGTTTCTTATCATTTAGGAGATGTGAGGTTCTTACAACAGTGACAAGCCACCAAGTTATGACGTAACTTAGAATATTGTAAAGACAATTCAAGACACGGATGTCCAAACCTGCTCTTTTCTGTTGTGGAAGCATATATTGAAATCTTGGAGAGGTACATGCTGTTATTTTAACAAGACATGCCAGGCCTCATTCTATACAAGGTACTATAACCGTGTGGCTCTTTATCTGACTTTTGGTGTTTCATGCATCAAATTTGGCGAAAAAAAATATCAAGATGGTCGGTGAAAAAATTTAAATATTTTCTTTATAACTTGTAAGTTAAATGGAGTTTCAAGAGAACAAACTCATCATTATATTTTTTACTGGAAGAAGACGAGGAGCCGGCGTGGTTGTGGGGTGTTAATCTTTGTTATGAGAAAGTGAGGGGAGAGGAGTGGTTTTTATAAGGTGTGTGACAATAGAAAGGAGGAGTCTGGGAGAGGTCCTTCTCTCAAATTTTAAATATGTCATAACCCCATAAAATGATACACAAAAAACAAAATAATTTATTATTCATAAATCATATATTTGCCTTTCTCTATATAGAAACAACAGAAGGATAATTATTTGAAAGCTAAATGAATACGGTTTTGCCATTTATTTAACCAGTGTAAAATGTGCTTGAATGGCTGTATAGGGGGAAAATGTGTTTTTAAAGCATATTAATTAAACATTTCCTTGCAGTAAACTTTATACAAGTTTTAGAGTAAGCATCCCCCTACAGTTGGTTATCAGTGTAGTTTCAGTGTAGTTTCATCAGTGTTGTATCTGTGGAAACTCAACATGTTTGGGCTTGTGTTATAAGTCACATTTCTGTATTCTCACACCTTTTTTGAGGTGTGGGTATAGTCTCCAGGATAGCCTAACCCAGTCTGCTGCTGGAAAAATGGTGTTCCCTGCCTCTGCTGGAACAACCAACATGTATTTTGCAATATAACCTAAAAATATAGTTGATTATGATTTCGTTTGTTTGCTGCGTAAAAACATTTAAAATATTTTTACTACTTTTTAATGCTCATAAACATAATTGTTTAACAATAATGCCTTCATATAACAAAATATTAACAAGCTTTGAAATATTTTTTATATATTGTTAATTACTATATTTAGTTTAAATCTAAATAAATTCAACATGAATACAATATTTACAATTTTATATGGTTGATAACTTAGTAGTTCTTACTGTTTTTTAATAACAATAATTTGTAACAGTCACCAACAATAACACACAAATAATTATGGGTGCCAAAGAAATCATCTGGCAAAAGCCAAGCAACTACATATCATCATTGAGAAACCCCCAGAGACACCTTTGTAATCACCTTTTCAGTCCAATTCATATGAACAACCTGTAACACCTTGGCCATAGACAAGCAACTATAGCAACCTTAAAGAAACACTCTATAGCACCCTCTTAGGACCACAGCATCAACCGGTGACACCCGAAATACTATTACCATAGCAACCAACTGACATACCACAGCAATCAAATAACTAAAACAATTTTACCCTTTCAGGAATGTCTGGGTAACACGGGAAACCACGTGAGCTGCGAAAATTGTTTAAAAAGTATTTTTAAAGCAATGGTTTAAAAAACATAAAAACTATTAATCATCTCGAAATGCTCTGTGTCGTCGTGTGTGAAATTTGTATTTTGAAAGACGTCATATTGTCTATGGCCTGTGGAAATAGCACTATGTGTTCACAAACAGCGAGACTCAAAATGTAAATACGTTGATATTCGCCGTTTCTCAGGAATATGTTTATTATGATAATATGTTCCTGTAACTCTTCTTACTGCAGGTAAACACAATTTACCAAAAGAAAAAAAAATACTGTCTCATTTTGAATAATGTGGGACTCTTATTGACATTACACCGATGTATTATGAATAATATCAGGCCAGAGGAGGAAATCTGTTTCTTTTGTACAATAAAACGTTACCAGACAGACTTATATTGTAAACATAGCTTTTACCACTTTAGGAAAATAACTAATAGGACAATCCTCTCCAGGCTTAGACATATTTATCCAAGCAGTATGTTATTATTCTAGGTGTCGACGAAACTCGAATTTAACGTAGTGTAGCTGGTTAAGCAGTAAAGGGGTTTCCTTCCTAAAATTAGCATTTGCTGTCTTATATGTCCTATAACTTTGCTAGGGATAATATTCTAGCACCCAAATGCAGATAGATTTCACGTTTTTATTCGGTTTGTGCCTGTTTTCTTACTACAGTATCCAGAATTTATTGCAAAGATTCATCACACAGCTTTCAGAAATAATACGTCCTTATTAATAGTGTAAAAACTATGTCGGATAATACATAAATATATTTGGCGTCCTAACAATAACACAAACCAGGAGACTGTTCAAAATAGCAAGACTTCTGACTTAAAACTGTAGACTCGGGGCTAAACAGTTTTGTGTTGTTAAGGTTTTAAACATTGACCAAAGTGGGACTTTAATCAAAACACTGAGGACTGTCCAGTAAGAAGGCCTTTCGCTTTGGACACATCTGATGTGAGATAAGAAATTATCTTGATAAATTGAGAAATCATGCTTTGTGAAATGCCTTCTTGGCAGCAGAGACTAGACCCAAGTTAACAGTCGGTATGACTGTGATGTTTTGTTTCTGCTTTTGCATCGTCCGTTATCTTTATTAATTTTCATTAATTTTACAGATTATATAATGTTCATATTTTGTCACCTCCCTCACATATTGTTTTCTTTGCTCTAACGTTCCGTTATTTGTGACATAAAACTATGACATTCTACCGAACAAAGTTTACCAATACATTCTCAAGGCCCTGGTGTTTTTGAGAAACTTGGGGCTCTTGTGGTTATTACACTGATGTATTTGCTATTGTTGCAGGCAGTAAATTCTTGTGTATGTTCATGTGTATCAGACTGATTATATTACAGTGAAAGACACATTTTACCGTTTTAGGGAAATGTAACTGATTAGTTCATCTTTTCTAGGCTTAGGAACTGCTAACAATGACTGCTGTTTTTATCTTACATTTCAGAGACTTCGAAAAAAAAAGACTCTACATACTGTGTAGAGATGATATTCTGTAATACACCAATGCAAACAAAATGAATGATTATCTTATTTTTATTTATTATTTTATCTTGTCATGCTTTCGTCCATTAGTGTTTTCTTATGAAAGTACCCAGTTTAGATCAGTTGTTAACATACTTTAATTGTTCTCAGAAATCCTTGTAGTTCTCTTTTCATTAGCTTTTTAAAAATGTCTCCTGCTCTCTACATTGTAAGAACATTTCACAATGAAGGGATCAGTAGCTTTGACGCTAAATTTAACATCATATATTAACATACAAATCCCATTTTCAGGAAAGTTGGAACATTTTGTAAAATGCTCTTTACAATCAAAACAAGGCTCAAATTTTGTGAGAAAATTATCAGATAGTTAAAAAACCGGTGTTTAGTGCAATCTTTCAATATATTTCATCTTTGAATGTGACACTGCAAAAAATATTGAGGTAATCCACAGAGAAATGCCTATGTGTTTAGAACAACACTACTGAAGCGCATGCTTAGAGCACTCAGACAGCATGGTATGTCAAACTGTCAGGTTACCATTATAAATGAATCCAAATGGACTTGGGATGACCTTGGAAATCCCGTGCCACACAACACAGTCCACAGCTACATCAAAGACAGTAGAAACACATGATTGGGATACACAAGCCCATGTTTCAGCATCCATTATCTGTAACCGCTTATCCAATTTAGGGTTGCGGGGGGTCCAGAGCCTACCTGGAATCATCGGGCGCAAGGCGGGAATACATCCTGGAGGGGACGCCAGTCCTTCACAGGGCAACACAGACACACACACATTCACTCACACACTCACACCTACGGACACTTTCGAGTCGCCAATCCACCTGCAACGTGTGTTTTTGGACTGTGGGAGGAAACCGGAGCACCCGGAGGAAACCCACGCGGACACGGGGAGAACACACCAACTCCTCACATACAGTCACCCGGAGCTGGAATCGAACCCACAACCTCCATGTTTTTTTTTATAAAAAATGAAAGTCATGTGTTCAGTTCTAATGACAAAAAGGACCATCCAGACTGTAATGGATGCAAAAGCCAACATCTCTCATGATGTGGGGGGTGCATCAGTGATGACAGCATAGGTGACTTTTTATTATATAAGAAGTTTCCATTGATATGAAGGCAATCTTTGGGTTTTAGAGAGATACATGTCTTATCAAGACAATGCCAGGCCTCATTCTGTTCTTGCTTTAACAACATGGATTTCTACACACAGAATGCCTCTGCTTAACTGACCTGCCTGCCATACACATCAGTCTCCTATGACACATCATGAAAAGCAGAACCAGGCAGTGGTGACCATGGACTTTTGAACAGCTGAAGTCTTGTCTCAAGCAAGAAAACACAAGAACTCCACCTGAAATCTTTAACTCTTCAGTTCACAGCTGATAAAGCAGTGTAATTAAAAAGAAAGGTGATGTAACGTAGTCTTAAACATGCCTTGGTCCCAACTTTTTTCAGAGTGTGTTGCAGGCATCAAATTTGGTGGTGCAGCAGGTAGTGTCACTGTCACACAGCTCCAGGGTCCTTGGGTTTTGGGTTTGAGCTCTGCTCTGCGTGACTGACTGGGAGTTTAGTGTGTTCTCTGTGTGTCTGTGGGGGTTTCCTCCGGGTGCTCCAGTTTCCTCCCACGGTCCAAAAACACATGTTGGTAGGTGGATTGATGATTCAAAATTGTCCACAGGTGTGAGTAAATTTGTGAGTGTGTGTGGCCCTGCGAAGGACTGGCGCCCCCTCCAGGGTGTGTTCTCACCTTGCGCCTAGTGCTTCCAGGTTTACTCCTGAATTCAATAATTGGTTACAGACAATGAACGAATGAATGAATGACATTTTAAATAAAAATATTCAATTATCCTTTTTGCTTTTGTTAGTTAAATACAGCTTCAAGAGAATTAACCACATGTTCTTATTTTAATTTCTTTTTACGTGTCTGGAAATGGGGTTCATACATTCTCATACATCAGTTTCTTATCATTTAGGAGATGTGAGGTTCTTACAACAGTGACAAGCCACCAAGTTATGACGTAACTTAGAATATTGTAAAGACAATTCAAGACACGGATGTCAAACCTGCTCCTGAAGAACTGTTACCTCTTGAGTTTATTTACATTTAATTGGGGTGTTAATCCCTTCTTTACAAATGTAGATCAGACTTCATACTATTGCTATATTAACCAAAGAATTAAAGCAGGCCTGCTCACAATGTCCATCCCCCTCCTCATTCATCAAACAATTTCACTACAAACTATGTTATTAACATTCTCGTCCTTATGAATACATCAAATAAACAACAAATGTCTTACAGATCATCCATGTCTGGTTTAGGGAATACTACGTATCAGTTGATATTTTTGTTCCTGGGATCACCCTATAGCTGCAGAGTGGAATTCACTTTTACAGCACTGCCCTGAAATCAAGGGAGAGGGGGTTCCTACTCTCCTCCAAGAGTCACATAGTGCAGTTTCTGCAGTGCTGAACCCACAGCAACAGCTGAGGCTCTACTCTCCCTTTTACAGCTCAGTGAAGCATCACAATTAATTTGAAGCTGTAATTTTAAGGCAAAAATACTACCTAGTATTCCTTTAACACAGAACCTAAATAATGTCTGTTCCACTTATTGTCTGCAAGCTGCATCACCGTAACTCACCAAAGAATCAATTTTGTAATTATTTGGACAACATTATGTTCTTAATAATTAATAATTACTTCATAAACAACATGGTTTGCTGTTACGATTAACCTATGTTAAAAGGACAGTGTGATATTTTTTTTATTCTGTTGTTATATAACTCAAACCCATCATAAGTTATGCTCCTTATCTGTGATCTAAACGTGACCCAGAAGATCAAATAATTCAAGTTCTTCCAGAGCGCACTAGAGCCAGGTGGAGTACATTAAAACAGGTGTGGATTATGCCAGGCTTGGTATATGAAATCAGGCACAGCAGTTCAGGCCAGGGCAAGAAGTAGAAATCCAGGAGCTGATTTGGGGATCCTGGTCCACGATATGGAATCAAATCTGCTAAAATTTACAGAAAATAAATGCATCTTCCATTTGTGGTTCTGAGCCTGTATAAGCAGCCTTTTTAAACAACTCCACATTACTCCATTTATTCACAAAATAAACCTCTCAAAGATGCCTCCAGAGACACATGTTGTTTATAAACGGAGGAGTATTGTACTCAATGTGATATTTATACAAACTTCTGAGGAATATGTTTTTAAAGGTTTGTGTACTGACTGTAAGTAGCTGCTGTACGCACAAAAGAACCTGTTTTAAGAAGCTCCAAAATATATTGGTTTACTCCAGGTCACCATTAAGAACACGCAAAGCCTTTTGCAAGTGCAAGCAGGAGTCTTCAAACTCAAGTAAAGAAGAATGCAAAATGGACAAACTTAAATCTGCAACAAAGGAGTATTTCCCCTGTTAAAACACAGATTTAAAACCATATTTAATGCAGGAATGCTTTAAATAGCACAGCTGGTGAAGCAGACATTTGCCTCAACATGGCCAGTCATGAGCTACGTAGATCTTGTCCCCTGTTTCCCTGTGGACAAAAAAATAAATAAATAAAAGAGAGAGGATGAGTGCTAGGTGTTTTTTCAATAACGTTTGCAAAGCAAAATGTTTTTATTCCAACTCATTTTATTTGAACATTTAAAGACCTCTGAAATTAATTCTTAAAAGAAGAAATAAAGTTTTTTTCTTTTGCTCTTTGACTAGTTAAGTTCATGTGCATTTATATGACCAGTTCCAGCCTCAATTCTGCCACTTAAAGGAACACACTGTAATACTTAAAATTACAGCTTCAAATCATTGTGATGCTTCGCTGACCTGTAATATCTGTCAGTGCTCTCCTTTACTGCAGACTACAATTTGAATGTGTGCCAGTATTCGTTTTAGAAACACTAATTAGAAAGTAATTATTTCCATCATGCCACAGTTCACCAAAAACACTACATGTTTATGATCTGTTCAGCTATTAAACAAAAAACTGTTTTGTGTCATATGTGTGGTTTGTTTATATGCTACTATTAAGTAAAATCTGGTTAAACATCCAAGTGTGGTGATTCTTTCACTTTTGCCAGAGGTAGTATATTTCTTCTCTTTTTTAATTTATAATTATTTTGGTTATAATTATTGGGATGCTGGTCTTCAAAAGAACCAGTTTAGCATTTGACTTTAAATATAAAACCTTTTGGTCAATCCTTTACACCATCAATGCATTACAAAATCTGTAACAGCATTATGTCGAGAGATGGAAATATATTACATTTACTTATGCATTCAAAGATAAACAATGCCAGTGAGCAGAGCAACGTTTGATAACTCTGATATCATTCAGGAACAATGGTTTCCAATAAGTAATTTACATTTATTGAAGTTTTAAATTCAACACTTAGAAATTGTGGATTAAATATGAAGGCTCTGTAGAGGGTGTGACCTTCTCACTTTGGCTAAATCTGATGTTGCTCCCTAGTCCCTATACAGTGCATTTAGCTCACTGGCTCAAAGGGGCCATTAAAAACATTTTCTTAGTGCACTGTAAATGGAGTAATTAGTCTTTTGAGATTAGAAATGTATAAAGTTAAAAAAATGCTGGCATTTTACCAAAAGACCACATAGTTTACTACTAGTTTACGATTTGAAAATGACTCAAACAAGATTTTTTTTTGAGGACTTACCAGATTTTCCTACAGAGTTCACATTCGTTGCTGTAGGTTATCCCATCAGAGCCACACACAGGTTTTAAAATCAGTGGACATGCGGGGAGATGGTAAATCTCACAGTTCGGCTGCAAAAAAAACCAACAGACTGTAAACTCTAAAACACACACATGAACATGAAGAGTTAAGAAATTTGTTAACTCACCGGTCTCCTCTTTTTCCCAGCTGCGACTACATTTGTCAACGCTGTGAAGGCAAAGGGAACCAACTCACGTTATTTATATTATTACTTAACCTTCCCAAATAGTCTAACATTCATAATGATCTAAAATCTCACAGAATTAAACTTTGTTTCATGTTGATAACTAGCTAATTAAAGGGTCTGAATTAAATCTATCATATAACCATTGCAATACTCACCAACCACGCAGAGAAGGACGAAAACAACACGGAGAATCATGATGCACTGTCACTGAAATGCGAACTGTGAGGGAGAACCGCTCACCTTTTATTATTATATCTCCCACCACAGGACGAGGAGCCGGCGTGGTTGTGGGGTGTTAATCTTTGTTATGAGAAATTGAGAGGAGAGGAGTGGTTTTTATAAGTTGTGTGACAATAGAAAGGAGAAGTCTGGGAGTGGTCCTTCTCTCAAATTTTAAATATGTCATAATCCCATAAAATGATACACAAAAAAAATAAATAAATAAAAAATAAAATAACATAAGAACTTATTATTCATAAATCATATATTTGTCTTTCTCTATATAGAAACAACAGAAGGATCTTTCCCAAAGCTAATTATTTGAAAGCTAAATGAATACGGTTTTGCCATTTATTTAACCAGTGTAAAATGTGCTTGAATGGCTGGGGGGAATATGTGTTTTTAACGCATATTAATTAAACATTTCCTTGCAGTCATTACATTAAATATTATTAGCTGACGTATTCACTCAGGTGTGTACAAGAACGTCACTAACCTGTGCTGGAAGAATGGTTAAGCTTAATGAATAAAAAAGTTAAACTTAATGTGTATTTGATGCTGAAAAGTATTTAGTTTATAAATGTATAGAACAGGTCTAAAGAATAATAAAAACATTAGTAATTATGTAAGTGTTGAAGCGACCGTTAGGTTTTTGAATAGTTTACTTAGTGGCATTGGAACAACCAACACATATTTTGCAATGTAACGTAAAAATATAGTTGATAATGATTTCATTTTTAAAAATTGTTGTTTTCTGCATAAAAACTTTTAGTTATAATTTACTTTTTACTACTTCTTAATGCTTGTAAACATAATTGTTTAACAATAATGCCTTTATATAACAAAATATTAACAAGCTTTTAAATATTTTTATATATTGTTTATATATATTGTTTACATCTAAATAAGTTCAACATGAATACAGCATTTACAATGTTTATATGGTTGATAACTTAGTAGTTCTTACTGTTTTTTAATAACAATAATTTGGAACAGTCACCAACAATAACACACAAATAACTATGGGTGCCAAAGAAACCATCTGGCAAAAGCCAAGCAACTACATATCATCATTGAGAAACCCCCAGAGACACCTTTGTAATCACCTTTTCAGTCCAATTCATATCAACAACCTGTAACACCTTGGTCATGGGCAAGCAACTATAGCAACCTTAAAGAAACACTCTATTGCACCCTCTTAGGACCACAGCATCAACCGGGGACACCCGAAATACTATTACCATAGCAACCAACTTTAATCCCACAGCAACCAAATAACAAAAACAAATTTACCCTGTCTGGAATGTCTTAGCAACACTGAAAACCACGTGAGCTGCGAAAATAGCTTAAAAAGTATTTTTTAAAGCAATGGTTTTTAAAAAACATATAAAAATTACTAATCGTCTCGAAATGCTCTGTGCTTTTATTTTGAAAGGCGCCATATTGTCAATGGCTTGTGGAAATAGCAATATGTGTTTACAATACAGCGAGATTCAAACTGTAAATACGTTGATATTCGCCGTTTCTCGGGAATATGTTTATTATGGTAATATGTTCCTGTAGCTCTTCTTACTGCAGGTAAACACAATTTACCAATAGAAAAAAAGTACTGTCTCATTTTGAATAATGTGGGACTCTTATTGACATTACACCGATGTATTATGAATAATATCAGGCCAGAGGAGGAAATCTGTTTCTTTTGTACGATAAAACGTTACCAGACAGACTTATATTGTAAACATAGGTTTTACCGCTTTTGGAAAATAACTAATAGGACAATCCTCTCCAGGCTTAGACATATTTATCCAAGCAGTATGTTATTATTCTAGGTGTCGACGAAACTCGAATTTAACGTAGTGTAGCTGGTTAAGCAGTAAAGGGGTTTCCTTCCTAAAATTAGCATTTGCTGTCTTATATGTCCTATAACTTTGCTAGGGATAATATTCTAGCACCCAAATGCAGATAGATTTCACGTTTTTATTCGGTTTGTGCCTGTTTTCTTACTACAGTATCCAGAATTTATTGCAAAGATTCATCACACAGCTTTCAGAAATAATACGTCCTTATTAATAGTGTAAAAACTATGTCGGATAATACATAAATATATTAGTCGTCCTAACAATAACACAAACCAGGAGACTGCTCAAGAAAGCAAGACTTCTGACTTAAAACTGTAGACTCAAGGCTAAATAGCGATGTGTTGTTAAGGTTTTAAACATTGACCAAAGTGGGACTTTAATCAAAACATTGAGGACTGTCCAGTAAGAAGGCCTTTCGCTTTGGACACATCTGATGTGAGATAAGAAATTATCTTGATAAATTGAGAAATCATGCTTTGTGAAATGCCTTCTTGGCAGCAGAGACTAGACCGAAGTTAACAGTCGGTATGACTGTGATGTTTTGTTTCTGCTTTTGCATCGTCCGTTATCTTTATTAATTTTCATTAATTTTACAGATTATATAAAATTCATATTTTGTCACCTCCCTCACATATTGTTTTCTTTTCTCTAATGTTCCATTATTTGTGACATAAAACTATGACATTCTACTGAACAAAGTTTACCAATACATTCTCAAGGCCCTTGTGTTTTTGAGAAATTTGGGGCTCTTATGGTTATTACACTGATGTATTTGCTATTGTTTCAGGCAGTAAATTCTTGTGTATCAGACTGATTATATTACAGTGAAAGACACATTTTACTGTTTTAGGGAAATGTAACTAATTAGATCATCTTTTCTAGGCTTAGGAACTTCTAACAATGACTGCTATTTTTATTTTAAATTGTAAAGTGGAAAAAATTGAAAACTGGAAAAAAAGAGATTCTACATACTGTGTAGAGATGATATTCTGTAATACACCACTGCAGACAAAATTCATGATTATCTTATTTTTATTTATTATTTTATCTTGTCATGCTTTCATCCATTAGTGTTTTCTTATGAAAGTACCCAGAATTCATAGAAAATATATATCACACTGCTTTTAGAAATACAGAAATATTGACTAGTAGTGCAGCCATTGTCTTATTAGATATTTGGCTTCCTAGCTGTAAGAGATTCTGTAGTCAATACACAGTCCACAAAGCAGGATTTAGCTAACATAAAGACTTCCTCCAGAGAAAATCAAGATTTTCACCTTTGTTAGCATGTCCTTGTGGTGGTGTGTGAGAAGATCTGGATAACAGCATCTGCTAAATGCTGTAAATATAAATGATCTGTCAACGCCATGGCTGAACATTTGGGCCAAAATTGTGTTCTGCATATTTTCCCAGCAAGAAATAAATATTAAATATCTGCATCAAAGTATTCAGTTACTTTAATGAGTTCCTCCCATCTTCAGTATCACTTATCAGTTGTTTTGTATTACTTTCTAATCTTTAAACTAGATATCTTTCCTCTAGCAAGTACCGCATTTTTGCTTAGAATAGTTATGTTTCCAATTATTATTCCTTAGATAGTTCCTGTTGCTTTACATGTACTTTTATATTTACTTTCCTGATAGTCACATTCGTAGAGAAAGAAACAAAGATAAAATTGAGCAGCTGATGGATTGGATGGTTTTGAAAGTTGAAAATTACATTTCAAAGACAATCAAAAAATATTTAGACAGTCTTTATATTTGAAAACTTTTTGTCTGCAGATTTGGACCCCAGAAGAATATAGACTTGCTTTGTGTGTAAATTCCATAAGGGAAAGCCATTATGAATGTTAGATTTGGGTTCTGCTTTGGCTTTCTCTGTAAGTGGTTGATGCTCCAGATTATTTTTGGAATTCACATTTGTTGTCTCCCTCATATACTATGTTCTTAGCATTAACATGACATGTCATGATAGAGGTGGAAAGCAACTTTTGGCTGTCTACTTGACAAAATAAAATAAAATTTTATTAAGTTTGTATATTTACATTACTGCCTGTACAGAAATGTTTTCTCTCCATAGCTCATTTGAACATTCATTTTTGTAATTCCCCAGATTTCCCTGTGAAATAATTTACAATTAAAGTAGCAAAACAGGATGGACCAAGAAAAGCGGGACAAGCTCTCAGAGTTGGTGGAGGACTTGACTACCTCTGGGGAACCACAACTAAATGAAGGGAAAATGAAGGAAGTGAAAAAGATTTGCAAGTATGATGACTGACATTAATGATTACTACATGTTTATCTGTGAGGAGTTGGTGTGTTCTCCCTGTGTCCACATGGGTTTCCTCCGGGTGCTCCGGTTTCCTCTCACTACTCAAAAAAAAACACACACATTGGCAGGTGGATTGGCGACTGAAAAGTGTCCGTAGGTGTGAGTGAATGTGTAAGTGTGTTTTGCCCTCCGAAGAGCTGGCGCCCCCTCCAGGGTGTGTTCCTGCATTCACCCATTGATTCTGAGTAAGCTCCAGACCCACTGCAACCCTGAACTGGAAAAGTGGTTACAGACAATGAATGAATGAATAACATGATACACACATAACAGTAACTATTAATTAAAAAGATTAAAAGAGTAATAGTTGAGTAATAGAAGCACCTGTCTGATGTTCTGACTTTCTCACTTATAATTTTTATTTCTTTTTTATCTTTCCTCCCTGCAGAATCTCCAATGACTATATTGACCATTTCTATCACCTTATCCTGACCCAGCTAAACCAGGATCATGCTGAGATTCGCTTCTCTGCCTTCCAGATGGTCACTGAGCTTTTCAGTCGTTCTCATCACTTCAGAGTCCTCCTGGTAACTAACCTTCAGGAATTTCTAGCACTAACGGTGGAAACAGACATTGAGCAGCCACTGCCACCACCCAAAGAGGTGGCTAAGAAACTCAAGGCCCAGGCCATTCAGACTGTTCAGGCCTGGCAGGCAACATATGGGGAGGCCTACAAAAAACTGGCTTTGGGTTATCACTTCCTGAAGCAAGTTAAAAAGGTAGGTCTCTACTAATGCCATAAATCGGATTTGGTTTCAATCTGATTTGTTGAGCTCGTAGAAGTTGTCACCTGTGAGTGAAAAAGACAACATTTGTGACTCGTAGCCGCATATTCGAGCAGGTATAGTCTTTGAATTGTGTTTGTGCAAAAAACACAGGTGTGTAACTCGCATTGCACAGATTTACATATTGGTTTGCGAATGTGCAACTTTTGTGCATGTTTTATACGAGTATGTGAAAGTGTTTTGCACCACTTTCACTGACGCAACTACAACCAAAACTGTGAGTGTATTATATTTTTTACTTGTGTGTTTAGATTTGGATTTGTGCACCTGCAGTGAAGAATTTGTAAAGGTGTAACTGTTAAGTTGTATTTGTGGGAAAGGAAAAATTCTACAGGTTTGCGACTCCTGAAGAGATTTTCTCTATGACTTCAAATTTACATGTGTGACTATTTTCTACAACTACAAATTTCACTGTCACTGCTCAGGGGTTTTGCACCAAATATACCTCAAACATAACCCACTCCTGTCTGTTGTATGAAGCTGAAGTCAGCAGCTTGGGTGGCTTTTTGTTCAAAACTTCTACATTAAAAGGTTTGCGAATGCGTCTCCATTTATATTTGCCCCACACATCCTAAAACAATTTGTTCACCCACAGGCTACATTTGTATCGGGTGAAATTTTCATTTATTTATTTTCAACTTTAGTGAAGAACATGTATATATACAAAAAAGTGCAATTGAGAAAGTGTACTGCAAGTAAAGAAAAAGGAAATGGTGGAACCAGAGAAAAAAAATTGATTACAGTGGGTAAATTAGACGAATGGAGTTTCTGAACAGAAGAGTGGGATACAGAATATTGTCAGATGTGTGCCGGATAATCTTATTGGAAAATTTGAAGTCCTTAAATGAACGGTTTCCAATCAGTAATTGTGTTAAATGAGGAACAAAGGGTGAATAAACTAAAGCACCAGCAATCAAACACACAAGAGATTTTAGGAATGGCATTAATACAAATGTAAATGTTAGGTTTGTTTTCAAATTATACCGATGATATAGAGTATCATACAACAACAGGACACCATTATCTATTAAATAAATGTAACACTGACCAGATGCCCTTCTCCATCCAGTCCTCACTGAAAAATGATTTGTTTTAATGTGATATAACGATTATTCTAGATAGGTGAGTTATGTGGAGTAAAGTTATGTACAAACGTTTCCAATATAACCTCACTCACTGGTGAAACTGTGAAAGTTTTGTTAGGAAGACATTGAATGACAATGTAATCTCTGATCTTAATCCTATCTAACATCTAAAAAACAGCTATATGTAGAGAAACATGCAGTCAGGAAAAGATGACTTTCAAATTTGAGACAGCTAGAGCAGTTGCTAAAGGGGAATGGGCCAAACTACCTGTTTTCAGGGGCAAGTCTCATTCAGAGCTGCAGAAAATAAGTATTTGTAGCAATGTCTCTAAAGGTTGAGCAATAACATTTTAGGTTTATGGTCCTAATGTTTGCATGTTTTTTACTATTTTAAATGTTCTTGAATCAAAAATCAACAGCAAAGTCTGATTTTCATCAATTATGGCATAAACAATTATGAATGCCAATTAATTTATTCAGTTTGAAGTTATTTAAGAGAAAACAGTGGGGTTTTTTTTGTTTTTGTTTTTTTGTTTTTGTTGTTTTTTCATGGAAGGTTTCCAACAAATTTGTCCATGTAATTGTGTAAAGATGTTGTATTGTTAATTGTATTATTATATAATTCATGTGTGTCCCTCATTCCAGGTAGATTTTCATGATGTGGAGGCCAGAACACTGGCTGAGAGAAAGAGACAGGAGGAGAAACAGCAGAGGTTGGAGAGAATTTATAAAGAGAAACTTGACAAGGCCAAGCAGGAAATGGAGGGTATGAACCTAAAGACAGTGTTTTATAAACATAACTTTGGTTATCTTCAGATGAGAAGCTCATGCACAATAAATTCATGATTTTTTCTCTTTAGCTTTCTGACAGTAAACTTTTTCTTCTCAGAATTATCCTCTGAGATTGAGGAATCCTTGACTGAGATAAACAACTGTATGAGGTTGCTCATGCCGGACACTTTCAGTCTGTTTAGCACCGAGCCGACTGTGGTCACCGAAGAGGCCACTTGCAGCACTTCTGAGCCTGACCAAAAGCCCAGAGTCTGGGAGGAACAGCCGTGCTGCAGCAAATATTTGAGCTCAGGGAGTGATGGAAAGATGACAGAGGAAACCAGATGTGAAGAGGAGAAAGAGGAGTCTAGTGAGGAAGTTGACACTGAAGAGGGCCCAGATGAGGACACATTTATTCGCAGCACAGGGCTCATGTCTCGTGCCTATCAGCTGGACCTGAACGTGCCCATAGGTCGGTTTACTTTTGGTCTATGATGTTATACTAATAATTCCATATACGACACAAGAAATGTGTCTTTAAATTTAGTAAAAACAACATGAGTGATCTCTCCATGCTACCAGATTTGAATGTGAAAGAGACTGAGGAGAATGAGGCAGTAGTGAACAACATGAGAGACCTACACAGACTCATCAGCAGTAGACACCTTCCTTTAGTCCAGTCATGGATTCAGGTATGCTAAGTTCCACCATCACAAGTTAGAAAGCAACGGTTAAGGGTAAGGGTCTGCAATCTACACTCATAAAAAATCTTGGTAATTTTGTTAATAATATTGTATATTATTTTGTGTCCTGACCCACTCTAAACATCTGAATATAACAGTAATTACCAATCAAAATATACATCTTTAACAACTGCACGTGATCCTGAGGTTACATAAAAGTCATGATGTGGTTTTGCTTTAATGTTGTGCTTTCAATTAAGTAGAGAATTTGTCTTCAGAAGAACTTGTACTTATTAGCATTTCTCATACGCATGAATTATTTGCCCTCAAAAGAATGTATTTATTTAATTAATATTTAATTCTCAATTTGATTCAAATTACAATTGCTCTCCAGGTTTTTATGAAGGTTGGTGTGGAGGAGCATTTGATAAGACGAGCCACAACCCTAAAGAAAAACCTTGAGAAAGCCTTGAAGGAACATGACGAGCTTCATATAGACTACAAAACAAGACGAAGAAAAGTGGTGAGTCTCCTTCAGCTTCTTCATAGCAGACCTCTTTTTCACGGTCATGCAAACCGAGATTCACCACGAGAGGGCAGCATTTCACAAGATATAAAACATGTATATAAAAATTCAGTGGAATTGTGCAAGTAAAAGGGAACTTGATTTTGATTACTTTACAAGGTGTGCCACGTCTTTGTTTTTTCTATTATGATTTGTTGAAGCGTACTGCTTGTCATGGTTAAGGGCTTATCATTTTAAAATGAAACTCGGAACCCAGAATTTCATAACTCAAATTTCAAGCTGATGACAAAAATTCCAACTAAATTGCTTCGGCAATGAGCAAATGGGGAGTGGGACATTTTGCAAATGCGCCGACAATATTGGTGAGGTGCAATGCATCAGGGCATCAGAGATTAGCTGTGTGAGTGAGTCAGGAGGCACAGCTCAGCTGTTAATGGAGATCGGCGCAGCGCGGGCAGAATGGGACACACCTAGCAGTTAGGAGACACATCATTATGACACATGATATCCGCTTTTAACTGGGCGAAAAGAGCGAGCTGGGGAGAGGGAACGGAGCCGAGTGACAGTGACAAAGCGCTTTACTGCACCCTATAAAGGTTTATCACTGTCAGCGGCCATTTCCAATGCAAAAAGCCAGTGCTTTGTGATAAAGCAACAACTTAAAGCCCTTTATCATAATTAGTTTTTCCTTTTTACCCTTAAAAGCATTCCATTACTTTATTCGCATTATCATGGCCCTGACACGGATGGAATTGCTTTTTTTCCTGACTCAATAAACTCCTGCTGATGAGCTAGTATTATTACAGAAAACTATGTTTTTATAATCTCTATTCCATAAAGTTTTCATTTCACTGAAATGTTAAAAATTATTAAAATACTTGAAAGAACAGTTCTGCAGTCAACATAAATTTAGAAAAAATGAATAATTTTAATACAATGCATCAGTTACTCCCTAATCATATTAAATGATATATTACGGTAATGTGTTTTTTATTTAACTCATACAGAATGCTTTGGTGTTGGATCCCCTGTCCTTGCCCATCAGATAACTGCAGCTGTTGACATTTTGAACAAGTGTAATGCACTGCTGTGTTGTGATCGCACAGCTTCCATTTAATTATTGGTCACAGAGGTTTTGTGTTAAGCACCCTGAATTTGTAGAGCAGACACCTTTTCGACTTCCCAAAAGAGGAGCACATTTACCATGCGGCCAGGGGGAATATTGCATTGTTTACACCGATAAGGCATCTTATCAGGACGGTGAGGAAGAGCAATAATTGATGTGTCTCAGTGTGTTTTTTTTCCCCCCATTGGCAAACTCGAGATAAACCATGTCTATCTAGGATCCTTTCTTCATTCCAAACCTATCAGGGATTCTTTACAATGTTTCTGCAATTCCTGTACCAGGGTATTGACTTATTAACGGATTGTAAGCACTTGCCTTAAAGTAAATTTAATACATTCTCAATCCAAGAAGTATATTATAATGGAGAGTTTACATTAGGTAAAGTGTGTTAACATACAGGACTCAGAGGTGTTGATCTGAGCTTGACCTCACCTAATTACATTAAAAATTGAGCTCAGCTGATTTATCAGTTAACCAACAAAATAGCTCAATATACAACTCATTTATGGAATCAGTACAAATATTGCTGCTAGTGAATACTTTGGTCACAGCACCTCATTTGGTTGACCTTGTAGTCAGTTGATGATGCGTCTAAAACTTGATCCGGTTCCTGAAAATAAGGATGAGCAATATATGGACATTTTGAGTTGTTGTGAAATAACTTTTTACACTTTTTGTTTAATCACTGAAAAGCAGCAGGTCTTTTTACAAAGAGAGCACAGTTAATCCTATTTTACATTTAAATGTGGTCCTTTTTTTCTGTAATCAAACATATCAGACAATCAGAAAAAAACAAACGTCGTGATATTTATCATGTAGCATGACAAACATGATAAAATTATGCACATAAAAATGGTAAACAATAAATGCTATTATAACATTTATTTATTTATTTGCTTTTATAGACAATTGTGTTCCTTAAATTGTGATGCTTAAATACATAATAGCATCTAAATAATTTTTTTACAGTTTTATGAAGACAGCTCCCTTTAACATTTACTCATCAAATCTGACCATAGCTGGCCTGAATTTAACCCCAAGGGGAAAGCAGCGGTGCTCTAGGGGCTTTGAGGTCTCATTTACTCCAATCCCCCAGACAGCAGCAGGCTCTGAGAGGGCCCATTACACTGTGGTAAATTAAGAGACCTTCATCCATCATCTGCTGTTTATCTACATCACACACATTTTCAGCAGCCATCAAACAACTGCCACTATTACTTTCCTATAATCGCGTTCAAACTTCAGGCCGCAGTTAAAAGCAGGAAATGGTGTTTTAAAAATATAGACCAATTTCATGTAAACAGAACACTTTGAGAATGATCTTGAGGGATGTATGTTTACCTTACATTCCACTTTTAAAATGTATTAGCATATCATTATGTTGTGTTTTTTTCTTTCTTTTGTATTCGTAAAATGGTGCGTTCAATACTGGTGTGGGTTATTTCCATTAAAGGCAGGCAGTCCTTACCTACAAAAACATGCATTTCAAAAATAGGCTACTACATAGTACTGGTCTAATGTATGCAATGTTGTGTGCTTTAAAAGCGAGTGCTGTCTTGGAGAGGCGCTTTGTGGCAAAAGAACGTTAAATTGCCTCCAGAGACAATGGCGGGCAACTTCACGAGGTTCTCTTTCTCTCTCTATCACTTTCTCCCTCTTTCTGGGCAGCCAGAGTACCCTGCGAGCCTCTGAGCATTTCATTCCATTCTGTGGCCAGTGAGCCTGCCAGTCCATACACCTGAGTTATTGGTTTGCTGTAATAATTTGCAAGACCTTCCCAGTAAGAGAGGAGATTAGCATATAAATAGCAGATGCACGGAGGACCATCACAGCTGAGTACATTTAATTTTTAGTTTATAAGATTGAATGGGTTTTTAAACGCATAGCCATCAAACTTGGCCAAAGACAAATGAAGTCGAGAGTTCAGTTGTCCGAAGCTGCCTCCTCGGACCATTTTTTAAAAGGATAACAGACTTGCTTAAAGGAGTGGGCCCACAGACGCTTCCCTGGGCACAAAGTAATTGAGATTGCTTACAGAGTTAATTAGACCATACAAAATATATTGGGAGGGCGTAGAGAGCACTTTAGCCCTGCTGGAATGTGTTTTTCCTCATAAGTGGGGGATATTTAACCGGAACCTCATTATCTGCCCCCCTCTCGCAGCCAAGGAGACGGAGGTTGACACAGCCGCCTTGCGATCAATAGAGTTAGCTGTGTGAATGTCTTTAAGTGGTCCACTCAGGAGCACACGCACTATTTAATATTCACTTTTATTCTAACGCATGTTCTGTTAATGCTCAGGCCACTTTGCAGTGTTTCTATTAAACATTTAGTTAATTAAATTACTTTACATGCACTTTGTCATGTTAAACTTACACCCTATACTTTAGTCTATGTTTAGGATTAATGAATAAAATTAATAACTTGCATAAACATAAGGAATCTGTAAATGACTTGCGACTTTGGCTCAGTGCAGCTCAAACTTTGCCTTGCTACAGAGCCATATTTTCTCAACAAAAAAAAAAAACTTGCCCAGCGGCATTTTAAAAGAGAAATGAAAAAAAGAGTTGTTTATTTCTTACAAGTTATAGAGACAGCCAGGCAAATGGTGTGTTTTAAATGCAAAGAAGACACTAAAAGGTGGGTTTCATATGTTAGCCAGGCCTGTGTCAGCGAAATGCCGCCATATAGAGACCTATTCTCTTCACCATGGCTTCTCTTGTAGAAGACGTACAATGCTGCCATCACCAGTTGGCAGTGCAGATTTTATCACAGCAGAATTAAAGTGAATTAAAAATAAAATAATGCTGGCTGGCCAAGAATTTCAGCTCAGTTGGTAATCTTTTTCCACTGCTTTTTAATCCATCAAGGTGGAAATAACTGCATTGGATTGAAGAAGACAACACTTATAAACAAAACAGCAATCTCCTTTTTTCATGACTGCTGGCTGCAGGGAATGAAAAACTGTACTAGTGTTGGGAATAATGTTAAGTTTCCCCCCCAGTTTAAGTTACTTTTAAGAGCAGGGGTTACTGTTAGGTAGGGACACTGGTGTAGGAAATCCCATCACCAATTCAAGGCCACATGTTTTTAAAAAGCTACAAATCAAACATTAGAGAGGAGTTAATTAAGAAAAACCCTTTGCTGTATTTTATTGGATGTATTGGATGTACCCAATAAGAGGTAAACCCTTTTTGCCTGTAATAAAATGAAGGGCATGTTCAATGCCCATCACACTGTTAGATTTTTGCTTTTTACTACAAGATCTAAAGGGCCACAGCCTTGCACAGTCTCTGAAGTATGTCCCTCTCACTCTCTCATTATTATGTATAACATTTAAAAGAGTTCTGCAGACTCAGGCATTTTAAGTGTTCAGCTAAAGGACTTGTTTTCTTCTACAGCTCCAGTAAAAGTGCAGCTATCACTTGCGCCTCACTCAGCCAACAGCACCAGCGCCAGTAATTGAGACCTCATCCAAAGACAGTTTATACCTTAATCTGCAATTGTCAACACGGCCCGCCTGCAGTAATGAAAAAGAAAATAAAAAAAGAAAGCAGAGGAATAAAAAGGAATAGGCAAAGCGAGCTTTGATCACCCTTTAGTGCCTGATATAGAGGTAATCATGGAGGCAATTAAGCAGAATAAATGGAAAAGAAAAAAAATCGTGTGCCTGGGAACCACACCTCACGCAATGCCCTCGAAAAAGGAAGGGCACACACATTATGTATACCATTTTATGAAAACGACCCCCATATTTAAAAACTGGCATTCTGTTATGCATTGTAGCGCAGGGAACGGTTAAGCACCTTTTGAGTAAATTAAAAGGCATAAATTCTGTTTAGCGCTGATGCAGACGCCTCCCCGAGCGCAGGGTTCTCCTGCCGAGTGGAGCGGAGGAGAGGAGAGAGAGGAGAGGAGGAGGGGGATGAGAGAGCCTTGGGTTGCTTTTCACCTTTCATAAATTCCAGCCTGGGGATTTTCTATACCTAAAAAAAGAAATAATAATTTGCAGGCCGGTGGCTCATTGTTATTCTGTATAGATTGATGGTGGTCATTTACCCGGCTGGGGAAGTTAAGTGCTCCTGTCATTCCTGAAGAGCATAATTGGGAGGTTCCACAGGTCAGCGCCGGTGACAGTTTTCTCTTTTGATTAGTGTTAGAGTGATAACAAAACTTACAGCCGGGTGATGGATGAGCACGTGCAGCTCCAGGCAGGAGAGAAGCAGGGGAAAAGAGAAGAAAACGAGCACACCTACCACCTTAAACCACTGGCTAGCCAATGTTTGTGCCAGGCAGGGCTAAACTACAATTTAATGGCCCCCACATGCATAATATTGTTGCATACTTTTTGGCTTCGTCTTGAATTCTTTGAAAGTCCTGGACAATGAATTTACTATCAAACAATGAATTCTGAAATTTTCACATCAGTGTCTAATATCCAAACATCGATAAACACATCTTAGCACACCTTGTCTTATTTATTAGGAGATACTTTGCATTAGCATCATATGTACAAGTCAGTCATGTATCTTTCTGTGTCTGTTTTTGTATGAACACAGTATCTTTAGAATATCTTTAAATGTTTTAGTGTGCTACATATTAGAAAATTTTGAGAAATTAATATAAAATTACATGATGCTTTTTTAAAAACTGCATTTTTATAACCTAAGGATATTTATAATTTGTTCGAACATCTATATCCTGTGGGGATCACTCAGGTCTTCGTTGTAGTCAACCTCAAAACCGTAACAGGGTTACAACAAAGAACTACAGCAGTCAGAGTCTTACAAACTGGATCTGCTTTGGATCGTCTCCTTATCTGGTCGCTGGGGTTGAGTTGATCTCCTTAAAGTGATTGTATGATGCTAACCCAGAGACTCAGACTGAAGGGTGAGAAACCCTCATATCACTGAGCTCTC